>NC_134531.1:44207500-45424384 GCF_050624435.1 Tenrec ecaudatus | reverse complement strand
TAGTTGAAATAAATTTTATGATATGTGAATCCTATGTAATAATACAGGATTTGTTCTAGTTTAGATATCTATATTTTGAAAATTAAAAAATGAGATTTGAAATTTGAAAATAAAATAAGAATTGATGCATTTGAATTATGGTGCTTGTAAAGAATATTGAAAGTACCAAGGACTGGCAAAAGAACAAACAAATCTGTCTTGTAAGAAGTACAGCCAGCATGCTCCTTAGAGACAAGGATGGTAAGACTCAAGTACTTTCGACACATGGGTAGGATATGCTTTCCAAAGGAGGAGAAAGTTATCATGAATTATCAAGACTGGTAGGGTTCCTATTTTTCTTCTGTTTATCCTATAGGTTCTTGACCTAGTTTATTTTCCCTCACCACTTTACATTATATTATTGATATATAAAATAAAAATTTAAAAACCCCAACACTAATCCTTAGTAGCATGCAAGTGGAAATGATATATACTCTGTCCTCCTAAATGTTTTGCACTATGCTTCACATTGTTTTTCTTACATGGTAATTTTCCAAGCTAGAAAGAGCCAGGTTCTCCAAGTGGAGAGAACAGCATAAGACAGTGACGTGGTATGTGGCCTATTCTTGAGAATGTTCCATGTATGTTGGAGAAGAGCATATACTGTCATTTTGTTGGATGACTCATTCAGCAATGTCTACAAGATCATTTTATTGATTGTGTTATTGTGTGCTTTTTTGTGTAGTTGAGTTTTTTCCCACAACCTACTGTTTTTCCTTGAAAGTGGTGTATTAAAGTGTCCTGTTATTAAAAAAAAAAAAAGACAGTGACATGAGTGAGTCAGGCATGCGAATGCAATAGCAGGTTGTATTATTCACAAAAAAAATCATACAAAGAGAGTGAAGTCCTTTCTCTTAGACTGCAACAAAAAATGTTTACCGTTCATTCCAGCAGTTTTGCAGTAAGGAAATAAAAAATTCAATATGCTAATGCCAATCCAATATTATTTCTTGAAAAGGCCACATATTAGTAGTGAAGGATTCTTGAAGATATCAGCCACTGGATAGAATAGCAGCAAGGGCTAAATATCATAAGGAGGATTCTTTGTTTAGAAAGAAAGAAACCTCTTACCCCTTTTGAGGCCGAGATCTTAAGGGTAAGGCTTAGGCGTAGTCCAAACAGATGCATGTGAGAAAAAAGGATAATTGATTTGCAGGAATTTACACCTGATGGATGCTATTTTCTTGGTGAAGCAGTATTTAAATGACTCTTCTGACAGTGATGTAAGAAGGATCCAGGGTGTTTTATAATTTATCCTATGATTTAATATATTCCATTTTCAGGCAAGCTCTGGATTTTTATATCAAAGAACCAGACTAAAAGTTTTGAAAATTTACAAAAAATTTCTCTTTGGAAACTACAAAATCTATTTTAAAAATATTAGACAATGATATGGATCGATGGCTTTATTCATTGAGCTTGTTGGTCAGTACAAATGCACTTCGTTAAACTTATGCTTGCAGAAAATCATATTCATCCTCTTACTGGCTCATCCAAATGCCTGAAGTTGGACTAGGGGTATAGAGGATAGGTTTTAATTTTTTTTCTTTAAATGGGGAGGAATATTTCCTGACCAGCTCTAACTTACCTTTATAGTTGTTAAACTTAAAGAAACTGAAAGGACTGGTGAGTCAACAGAAATGAGTCACAGCACCCGCTCGCTCTTATTCCCTAAGGGAAAGTAAGTAACAATGAGTCAGACATGTACCTGTCTTTGACAGTCTGTATAGCACACCGGTTAGCAGTTTATGTTCCATCTAAATGCGCACTGCTCAGTAGAGCTTAGCATTAAAAAATGTTAACATTCGGGTAACAAATCACTTTTAAAAGTCGACTGAAAGAAAGTGTCTGAATTCTGTTAGGATTTCCACTCAAGCTTTTTAAGTGCTGAGCCACTGGCAGATCCTACATGAGCACTTGATAATGTGTCTTGACACCATCTTGGACTAAAATAAACCCTTCGTTCAGTTTTGCAGACTCCATGGGAAACTATACAATGTAAGGAGGTGCCAGACGCTAAGATCAGCAAGGCTATAAAAGGACAAACTGAGCCCCGTGTACCACAATGCTTCATCTTCGCTTGGAAATTTTGCACAGGCGGAGAAATGAAAAAGAGATCAGGAATTAACAAGAGCTGCATAGGGGGAAAATACTGCATTTGAAAATCAGGGGGAATGTGAATTTTCTCACTTACTGTCACATTTTTTCTTGCTCTTTCCCTAGACCCCTTCATGGCACCAGCACTTTGCTAAGACTCGGGGCTTAAGCAAATGATGTTGGGAATCAGCCATTTTGGGAGAAAATGCTTTGAAGGTGGTTTGAGAATGTTTTGAAAGAGAAATTTTAAAAGTGTTTTAACCTCCTTGGATACAATCATTTTGCTTGTTCACACTTCTGACATGGTTATCAGTTTATGTTCTCCAAGTAGTTCCTTTGCATGCCCTTCCCCTTGTGTACATATTGTAAAAGTCCTTTAGCTGGGTGTGTCTTTCTGTCGATCTATCTATCTATCTATCTATCTATCTATCTATCTATCTATCTATCTATCTTCCTTTCTATCTATCTATTGCCCTTGATGCGAAGTAAATGTGTATTTGTCCAAGATGCAAATTCTATGATACAAGATACATAGAGCAGATCTACTTATGATGAAGTCTTGGAAGACATTTATTTATATTGAGAGAAAATGGGTATCCAGGGACAGCAGATTGTCTCTGTACAAAGTTCTATATATCACGTGGCAGTACCAAGTGAGGAAATATTTAGCTATCTTACTAGCTAGCAGAAGCAAACGATTTCTTGTGCAGTCTGCTTGAGTTTCAGGAAGATGCTCCACCAGTCCCTGGGGATTAACCATGATTGGTTGCATCACTAACCGTAATCCTTTAGTCCTGCTCTCGCAATTGGTTTAGTGATTCTGTTCTGGCCAATGAAATACAGAGAAGCCTGTTGTAGGTAAAGGTTCTTCTAAAAAAGCTTTGCTTTCCTCAGAGTCAGGGCAGATATGAGCCAGATTCATCTTACCTTAAGCCAGGTCTTAACATCGGAAGCTACATTGACCATGTTTTGACCTGGAGACAGCAAGTAGGAGTTTAAAAAAAGGGAAAAGGATAAACTGAGGATAATGAAATGAAAATAGAAAGTTCCTGTGGTCTTGGCAGCATTATTCAGCAGTAAACATACAGGTAACTACTTATTTTGAAACTTCCTATATGTGAAAAATAAGCCTTCATTTGATGATGTCAGCATTTGTTGAACATCCTGTATTCTGAAAGGTTTTATAGGCACACGCTTTATGTATCATACACTTCGGTAGTTTGATCACATTGAGAAGAATTGGACAGTCATCACTGCAATGGTTTTCTTCTCTCTTGTACTCCTGTCAGCTTCCCAAAGCCACACAAGCTCCTCTGATGAGCCCCTGGGTAATTTTTACCCAGGTCCTGTCTCTATAGATTTACCTCCTCTGGATTTCATATACAGGAAAGCTTACAAAACAAAAACAGGAAGCAAACAAAAATGACAACAATGATAAAACAGAGCAGACAAAAACCTCAATGAAACAGAAAGCAGAAAATATTAAGAACTACAACTTTAAAGTAGGTCACAAGGGAAATTAAATGACAAGGTATTACACTGTAACCTAACTGCCTCAACCGGAATCAATTTTACAATGTTCTCTGTCTGATAGCAAGGCTGCTCACATCCTTGGCCTATAGTCATCATGGGGACTCTGCAAATGGATTTTGAGTGTCAACTGTCCTCCATAACTTTCCACAAACTGGAAATTCAGAATTTAAGTTCAAAATTTGAACATTCTATGTACTAGGCAACATACTATAGAAACCAATGAGTAATACCAAATTAGTGTTTAGTAGCTTGCGATATGATAAACTTACCTTGTCTTTAAAATTAATAAGATGAATTATTAGAGTTTAAGTAAACATTAAACAAACCTTTCAAAAGTCTTTAATGAAGTTAAAGAAATCATCAAGGTGACAAAAGAATATATGTTGCAGATTCTTAATATTAAAGATACACCCCCATTAACTCAGCATCACACTCTAAGAAAATACTATTATTATGTATTTTAATAATATTATTATATATTTGTTATTTTGAAGTGCTATCAAGTCTGTGATAGCAACTAAATGCACAGCAGACAATAGCTCTGACAGACCCTGTGCCGCCCCCCCGATAGTTACTGTACGTGAGCGCATTGAAGGATCCACTGCATTAGTCCCATCCTCTTATCTGCCAATAGCTAAGGACCTTCATATATTTTAATATTGTGACTCTTGTACAAATGAATTTTCATTCCTAAAGGCAGCTCTAGTCTTTAAACCATGAATCTTAGGTTCCCTGCCACCTCCTTTTCAGAAAACAAACAATGTCATTTAGCACTTCCTGGCAATGAAAACCTAGTATACTATAGCCGGTAATCCAGTAAAAAGTGCATGTATCAGCTTTTCCAGCCCCCCTTGGACCTTTCCACCACCTCCTGGGGAGTGATATCGCTCAATTTTGGAAAGACAGTATCTAAGATTCCTGATGTTAGTTATATGGTTCAGCAATATTTTACATCTTTCCTACTTCTCTTATATTCCCAATGTGCAGGTATGATTTCTATGTTGGCTTCAAATTCATGATATCTCTCTGGATTATTTTAATTATCTCAGACTGAGATTAATGAAGTATGTGGTGTTCTCATGCAGTGACCTTGCAAAGTAATTTGTCCTATAACACCAAACAACAGTCATTTGTTTTTGGAGTGAGCCATTAATTTAATCTGACAGATCTGAAGACAGTATGTGAATTAAGATGCAGTCCAAAGACCACCTGTCTCAGCTCAAATAACAATGACATCATTCTACTCTCTACTGTCCAATCACGTTTGTCTTGCCTCAGACAGCTTATGCAGCCCCAGGAGATTCTTTTCTAAATGACAAGAATCATGATTGATAACATTTCTGTCTTAAGTTCCCATTTGTCTGATATGATAAATAGAAGCTAAAACTGATTAATATTTTACAATCTGTGTTCACAATTACTAGTGGAAAATAAGCGAGTAGTCACGACTCATGGAATAGAATCTGGAGTTTCTTATGTACTTTAGATTCTACCTTAAATTTTGCATCTTTGTGTTTCGGAAGAGGCTGACAAAAAAAAAGATTTAATTTATCCATATGTATTTGCAATTTACTGAAATTAAGTCAGTTGAAATATTTCCTTTTTCAAGCCAATATTGTTAGTTTTTCAATAATTTGTACTAACATTAAGATAATCACATTAATGAAAGTCACTTCAGTAGTTAATTCAGCCGAGGGTGCATGCTAATTATCTTAAATCACTGATTGATTTTTCCAGATAAATATAAAAGAAACTGGGAAAGGAAAGTTAGAACTGGTGGCTGTCTATAAGATGAAGTATGATAGAAAAAAATTAAAGGTTTATACAAGCATGCATAACCTCTCCACAAATAGAAGTAAACTATCAATGGTAAAATACTGAGAGGCAGAAATATGACCCAAGCGCTATTATTATTATTAATACTATTAATGACTAACCCATGATGTCTGATAAAAATGACATTTACTTAAGTTTACAATGAATCAGTATTTAGTAAATCCCCACTATGTTTGAAGTAGTAGAAATGTAGAAGACATATGAGGGTAAAAAAAAAGTATTGTAACTAGGGTTCCAGTTTATACTTGCATGGATTTATTCCAAATAAAATGTGCTTTAATAAAATTTTGCTACCAGCAAATGGCTGTAGACAAGTTCTCTCCAATAACATACTTGTCTTAGTACCATTAGGGTGCTTAAAAATAAGGGCCAATCCAAGGTTTGCAAGGGGATCTACTAGGCTACTAAATTTCCAGGTCAGCTCAGAAGGTTATAAAAACTTTGTGGGGGATTCCAAAATAGTAATCTAATATATTTGTCAAAGGACACAGAATGATCATGGGGCTTAGTATAAAGTTTAAAGTAAATTGAAAACTAGGTTACACTGAAAAAATTTTTTCCTGCATCATAGCAAATACGTACTTGTTCTTTAAGGGAAAGAAGGGCTATCCTATGAGAAATTCATTGAGAAACCTTGTCCCATCTGTCTTACAATTCTTATCTTTTTTTAGCATTTATTTTTATTTTTTTAAACGTTTTATTAGGGGCTCATACAACTCTTATTACAATCCATACATATACATACATCAATTGTATAAAGCATATCCATACATTCCCTGCCCCAATCATTCTCACTTACAGTTCTTATCTTGTCCCTTCATACTTCTTTTTGCTCCTCAAATTCAAAGAATATTTAAAAGAAACACAATTTGAGTCCCTCGAGTATGTCCAAGCTGTCCTTTTCCTGTGGTATAAATAAAATAATTCAGAATTCTTTGGGGAAGGATTAGAAAGATAGACACATCACCTTCAGAAGTGTATAGGCCTAGGTGGGGGATATATTGAGAAAAAAATAGCTTCATATTGTGGATGTTTTTGTTAACTTAAGAGCTGTATGATTTTGTAGCAATACTTTTTAATTTACCCTGTCCTCGTATGAAACTGTATTCCTAAGATGAAGTTGAAACTACAAATGCTTATCAATGTTGGAAAAACATGGGAACTTATATAAATAAAATGTTACATAAGAAAATCTTTCTGAGAGAACAGCAGCTGAACTGAGCTCTTCAGTGTGAATTGGAGTTTAATGGATCAGTTTTATCTGCTCAGCATTCCTCCCTGTTGTCTGCTACCAGCGCCTTTCCCCACTCAGGAGACTAATCTCCACTCCATTATAAGACTCTGGGTTAGATTTGTCCTGTGTATCTTGCTATTGTAGAGTCTCAAATCCCAGTTTTTTGTTGGTGTGCTCATGACATTAAATCATGCTCCCTTTGCTGTTGTTACAGAGATGAGATTGAATTTGACCGGGAGATTTCTTGTATTTTCCTTAAATTTCTTCAGTTTAAATGAAGAGGATATGATTGCTCTTTTTCTTCACTGAACTCAAGGCATGAACCAGTGCTTCTTATTTCTCTCAGTAGTGAAGAAATTCTGAAATGTCAACAACATTCACTAATCTAAGGAGCAAGTGGTTACCAGTCTCTGGGGTCTGTGAAAACTCAACATTGTCCCCAATGGGGTATGCTTCACAAAGAAACTTTTACCTTGTGTCTAGGTTATATTTACCATTTTGAGTCATGTGTCAGGAGATGTTTAGAGGTAGCCTTAGGTATTTAAAGCCAGAAACAAGCTTAATCTATCTTTGAGAGCACTCATTTCATTCAAAGATTCAGTGAAAGATATGTCATTTAACTTAGAGATAGCTTTAATATTTTCCACATTAAAAAGAAGCATTGCTATATTAAGGAACAGAATGAAACATGTTCAAGCATTTTTAAAGGTTATACTGGCACTTTAAATATTTAAAATTAGGATGACACCTTTGAAGTCTGTCCCCAGGCTCCCTAAGGGATGTGTTATATTTGCGGTACCATCTACTCAATGGAAAAGTTTAGAAGGCTTGCCCCAAGTGCTGCATAAAACATGTATATTTTCATCTTCCACTCCAAAGCCTGGTTTCAGCTAGTTAAAGACCCCCTTGTTTCCGCTCTGGCAATACTGAAATTTTCTTGGTTTCCGCTCTAGAGGTGTGACCTAAGATTGAAAGTCTGAACAGTTAATATGGGCTATAGGCACCATTTAAAACATTTTTTCCAATTCTAATTGGCAGCCTGGGAATTCGAGTTGGAAAAAGTCTAGCAGATGTTCTAGTTCCTCTGGAGGATCTAGTATAAAAGTGCTTACTAAGGACTTTAATGTTATTACGTATTCACCAAAAAGTGTTCTAACTTCCCAGTAACCCCTATTTCTATAGACCTAATTCTGTTCAGGAATAGGACTTTCTGTGCTAATGAGGTCAGCCTAGTGGAGGGTGTGTCCTAAGGACCTTAACCACTTCTGAGCTGTACAATGAATTGATTAGACACAGAAGCGGAACCAAGACAGATGTGATGTGAGAATCTTCAAGGAACCCAAAGCATCTAGGCTACCAGTGAGGAAGGAAGGAATTCAGACCAGATTCTGAATTCGGTATTTAGTCTCCAGAGCTATAACAAAATATTTCTTTAAAGCCATCTAGTTATGACATTACAGTATCACTAGTGAACGTAAACACACTTCTTTCTGATTCCTTGTTGTGAGCTCTGCCCATGCAGGACACAGTAGAACAGCCTCACAATATTTCTAGGACTGGAATCTTTAGAGAAGCTGACGGGCACATTTTTTCTCACTGATGAGTTCAGATTGATGATCTTGTGGTTAGCTTTCCTCACTGTAACACCAGGGATGCTTATATTTAATCCCATTATTTAAGTATAAGTCAGGAATTATATTTTTGTAATCTCAGTGCCTCTGTCCTTAGCACATGTTGTTATTCGGAGTTGCTGGATCAGAACCAAACCCTGGCTAGTCTGCTTCATCATGCAATTGTTCTTAGGTTAGAGCCCATTGTGTCCCAGCTGCTGTGTCCACCCGTCTCATCCAAAGTCTCCCTCGTTTTTGCCGACTCTCTAGTTCACCAAGGAAGGTGTGCTTCTCTAGGGGCTTGTCTCTCCTGATAACATGCCTCAAGTGCTGAGACTAAATCCCATCCATTTTGCCTCTAAGGAGTATTCTGGTTGTACTTTTTCCAAGACACACTTAGTTGTTCTATTGGAGGCCCATGATACTGTCAATAATCTTCTCCAGCACCATAACTCAAATGTACCGATTGTTCTTCAATCTTCCTTATTCAATGTCCAACTTTCACAATCACATGAGACAATACCTTGGCTTGAGTCAGTCACATCTCAGGCCTCAAAGTAACACCCTTGCTTTTCACTCCTCTGAAGAGGTCTTGTGCAGCGAATGTACCCAATGCAGGGCTTTGCTGCGCTCTTGACTGATGCTTCCATGAACATTGATTGTGGATCCAAGCAAGAAAACAATCCTTGCCAGCTTCAAGCTTTTCTCCATTTATTAAAAGGTTAACTATTGATGAATTTGTGAGGATTTTGCTCTTCTTTACATTGCGTTGTGCTCCATTCTGAGGACTACAATCCCTGATCTTCATCAGCAGTGCTTCAAGTCCTCCTCTCTTTCAGCAAGCAAGCTTGCATCATCTGCATCTCTAAGGTTGTTAAAAAGATTTCCTTTGACCCCCACACCACATTCTTCTCAGGATAATCCAGCTTCTTTGATGGTTTTCTCAGCATAGCCCTTGACCAAGCATGGTGAGAAGCCACCACCCTGACACACACCTTCCCTGGTTTTCACCATGCAGTGGTCTCTTGATCTCTTTTCTCAATGAAGGCTCTGGAATTTCCAATCTCCTCCAGGGTATCCATGGTTTATCGGTTCATAGTCAAGTGCTTTTGCACAGTCCGTAAGGCACAGTAAACATCGTTCTAGTATTCTCTGCTTTCAATCAAGATCCAACTGGTACCAGCAATGATATTCTTTGTTCTACATCCTGTTCTTAACCTAGTCGGAACTGGAAGTTCCCGGTCAGTGTAACAATCATTGTCGAATGATCTGTAGCCACATTTTCCTTGCATGTGTTGGCATATATTATTCTACATATATTCTATATTGTGCATTCTGTTGAGTCACATTTCTTTGGAATGGGTAAAGATGTGGATCTCTTGCTGTCACTTAACCAGGTATCTGTCTTCCAAATCTCCTGGCATAGATGTGAGTGCTTCCAGTGCATCATCAGCTTGCTCAATTGGCATTCAATCAGTTCTTGGAGCCTTGTCTTTGGCTAATGCTTTCAGCACAGGTTGGGTTTCTATTTTCAGTGGGATCTTTACCACATGTTACTTCCTGAAATGATGCGATGTCGATAGCATGACTCTGTATTCTTTCAATCTTCTTTCGCTGCCTTCTGTATTCTTTAATATTTGCACATTCAATCTTTCACTATTGCAGTTTGAGTCCTTTTTCGTACATAGTATAGGATCAATGTTTCCTCAATACTTTATTATGAACTGTACCAACATGTAGAAAAGATGCAAAAACTGATGATAATAATGAACATATGCACATATAATGTTCCTTCAGTAATCTTGTATGTATATTTGCTTTATTTGCATTGATATATCTGTCATCTCTTTCCATATATTTTAATTGGAGAATTACAAAGTAAGCTGTTGATATTACAACATTTTACCTATAAATTCATCAATAGGTATTTCCTAAAATAGTCTTTTCTCTGTGAACAATATTATTATTAGATCAAACTAAATAAACATAAGTTTTAAATATCTGACACCCAGTCTGTGGTTAAAATTTACCACAATTGACTTAGTTATTGCTTATTTTTACACCATAATCACTAAATTTTTTTTATCAAATTAATGAATTTGGAAATCCAACATTGGCACCATTTGAATGTTTTTTAAAGCAAAGAGATGTAGAATGCATATTTTATCATTGAGATCCTGTTTGCTGAAATGTCAGATTAAAGCTGATACTGATGGAATTGGCATGAAACATGTAGGATTTAGATCATAATTGAAATGTATTAATTAAAGCAAAGCAGTGTCACCGCTCTGGCTCTTAGAGTATCGCAGCAAAAGAAAAGCTTTTCAGAGCAGCCTCGTTAGGAGGGACTGGCACGCATCAGTCCTCGCAGTTACAAAGGCCTGGCTGCTATTGCGAAGACACGAGGGCAGTCGAAGGTCACAGCTGATACACAGACCCTGTCTAAGCCATTCTCATGTCATGCTGCATACCCTAAAATGTCGAGGGCGTATTTAAATGGTAGCAAACATGTAAACTCTCGGGTACTTTTCTACCACTGACTCTCATAAAAATAGCTTAATGTCATTCTGCATTCTAGATCCTTGTCACTTATGATGACTGAAGAAAAATTGTTAAGGAATCCATGCCTAAAATGCTGTGTAGCTTTTAAGGGAAATTTCAGATTTATTCCCAGAATTTTCCATTCCAGCCCCTCTATGCTCTTTGCTATCCTCAGCAGATGCTCTTTGTGATTCCCCCTTTGTTATTTTTCCCACTGCTCTGACTCAAGGTGGAAATTGCCATCACATGATAATTCTGCTAGAGGAAAGCACTTCATTAGCAATATTTTCCTGAGGCACCAGGATGGTATAAAAGGAATTCAAAACAATATACTTCCAAGTTCTAAAGTGAACGCGTGTGATATAAGGGATGTAAAAGCTGAGACTGTAGAAGCATTAACCTTGGAACAATGACTTTGAGCAAAGCACTTCACTTTCTACGCCTCAGGTTCTTCATCTATAAAATGGAGAGAGAGCTTTTGTATTGTCCAGAATAATGAGGTCTACCTTTTGAGTTTTCTGTGAATTACAAATAGATTTCTCCATATATCAGCATGTGGGAAAATATGTAATCACTTTATTTATTATCAAATACATATATATTTGCCAATATATAAATTTTCCAATTTATTTATGGGGATTTACAAATTTCTTTTGAATTTTGAGCAATTGTGGTTCTGAGACATGAAAGGGAAAGTCTAACTTGTTCCCTTTAAAAATATTTGTGTGAAGCAAGCTGAACAGCATCAGCAATTTTATTTTGGAAGCTCTTTGGAGGAGGTAAGCAGGTGATAACATTTCTCCATATCTTTTCCTGAATCATGAACCTCAGGTATTCTAAGTCATCAGAAATGAACTGTGTGTTTTACTTTTTTAGCTGTCAGAAGTATTTTGCTCAAAGCCACATCCATCTATTTCAAATCTAAGCACATACTTGAAAGTGTTGGGCCAGACAACAACTGCAGCGTTGGTTTTATTTTTAGTGTTTTTGCTTGGATCTCTCTTTAGAAGATACTTTTGCACCAAAGAGATCATTTTCTTGGAAACCTTTCTAGAAGGGTGTTTTTGCCACGATGGTTGTTTACTCACTGCTGTAATGGACCTGTTGCTCATTGTTCTCAGCTAAGAACAGATTGGGTTCTAGAAGAGAAACTATCACGGAATATTATTAACTTAAAACTTGAATAAACATAACTCATTGATTCAACATCACAATGAATAGTTTTCTATATGGGGATTATTGCTTAGGAACTTTAGGACTATTCTAACATAAAGAAAACAAAGGTTCTGTACTCAAGTAGTTTGCAGTCAGAGGAGGCATACCATATATATTTTTGTTAACACAAAGAACACACGTGTTATACAATTGTACCCTTCCCTAAAGAATGTTTATAAGCGCACTATGCTAATTTCCCACAGCAACACATTTTTTTAAAAAGCAAAACTATCTAGGAGGAAAGAAGCAGTTGGTAAAAATTCAAAATGCCTACATTTTTTGCCCAAGATTGTGGTATACATGTATATATAAATCTAAAATCAAACCGGTGCCCTTCAAGTCAATTCTGACTCATTGTTCCTATAGATCAGAGAAGAACTGTCTCAAATAGCTTCTGAGGCTGTATCTTCACAAAACCGACACATCTTTTATTAGTGGACAGAGGGGTTGGAATTACCCATCTTTTGGTTGCAGTAGAAAGCTAACCGCTGTATTGTATGGTACTTTATATACATAAACTTGTATAAAATATACAAAGCAAATCATAAAGTATTATGAAAAGTTACATAAAGAGCAATTAATTTAATCCAGTCAATGAAAAGTTCTCACAATTTCAACTTACCGTGATGAAAGCCCTCTTTGGTTAGCCATGATCCCCTCTCTAAACTGAAACCTAAATCAAGCTGGTTGATTCATACTCATGGGAATTACAAGTGTCTTAGAGTAGATCTGCGCTCCCAAGGGGTTTCAAGCCCATGAACTTGCTGCCCTTTGTATGCAGAGGAGATTGTACTCCACAGGGTATGCAGAGGTGGATCGCTGGACCCTTCCCCTAGGAGCCTCTGTGAATTGAAAGCACCAACCTTCAGTCAATGCTGAACCATTTGTGCTTGCCGGGAATTCTGATTCTTTCTTTACTACATTTCTAATGGCAAATCTGTTGTAATACTACATAGTGAATTATAGAGTGGAAACCTGTTTGCTTCCTCTTCCCTGGGCCCTCACGTCATTATGCTAAATTTAATGTAAGACTGAAAGTAGAGGCAATAATAATAATAGAAAGTAGAAGCATAAAGAATATTGAACTTGGAATAATTGATATTAGCTTGCAAGAAATGTTTAAAGGAGCATAAAACAAACTTCCTGCCTTAGAGTGGATGCCAACTCATAGTAACCCAATAGGACAGGGCAGAAGTATCCCTGTGAGTTTCCAAATCTCTTAATTCTTGACTGTGGTGAAGCCTCTCCTTTCTGTGGTGAAGTACCTGGTAATTTGGAACTGCTAGCCTTATGGCTAGCACCAGAAGCATTGCCGGCAGGGTTCTCTGTACTCAGTAGTCCATACTGAAAAAAGAGGAAGACCCTTGACACTGTGGCTGCAACAGTGGGCCCAAAATAACACCGACGAGGATGGCACAGGACGGAGTAGCATTTCCTTTTGCTGCACATAGGGTCGCAATGTGCCTGAACTGGTTAAAGGGCAAACAGCAAGAGCAAGTCAAGTCTGGAGGCACAGTGGATTTCTGGCCGACCACTGATTGACTCGTATGGTATGAAACCAGCCACTGCTCCACTGTAGAAACAGCCTGGTGATCTGCTTCCGTAAAGATGAGGGACTACGAAACTCTATGGGTCAGTTCTATTCTGCTTTACAGCGTCTCTGAATCTGACTCAACTTGATGGCATACGGCATCGCGCACTTGGAGTGTCTATTTTTAAAATGTATATTATTTGGAATTTTGGATTTGAGAAAACAGTTAATTTATAAAGACAAGGGTACCTGTCCCCATGCCTCTCAGCTAAAATTTGCACAGATTAGTTTTAAACCTAGCTCCCTTGAACTCTAGCATTTGTACTCTATCATTAGCCAGCCACAGAATGGGAAACCTGAGTGTTATAGTAGGAAGAGCCAAGCATAAGGCCTCTCAATTAGTGCAGGAAATTAGGAAATCCAGAGCCAACTTAAAAAAACAAAACGAAAAAGGCAAACAAGCAAAATCAGTGATCACAGAAATTAAAACCATGTATTGGATATTTTTAGTTGCCTAATTATTGTAGTAAGTGGAGTAGAAATGTCAAAGTTTGTGTACAATTTATAATTTATAACAATAATTCAAGTGCCAATATATTAAAAAAATTTTGTATCTAATGGGGAACTTTGTTAGTTCAAAGTTATGGTAAATTCCATCCTGGAAATCCTTGACCCAGCCTTCCATAGGCCTCTGAATGATATCTTGCACTTGAATCTTAGAGCGACCCTCGTCAATCGCCTTATGAAGAGCATTTCCCTCCTTCTCCGTGGAATGAGCTTATTATGCCAGTCCAGTGGGTTTCAAGTTCATATAGAAGAAAATCCAAAATCATTGTTGTATTTTGAAATTTTTGTTTTAGTATTTTATTTGAACGATGACTTGAGATATAAAATATCGTTCAGCTAAGGAGGTGGGAAATGGTTTTAGAAATGTGCTTTAGATCATTAGAAGTCCCGAGTGACCAGGCCCATTAAGTACTATCTGAAAAATAGGTGTGTGCACCCCACCCAGATGCACCTCGAAGGAAAGACCTCGGAGTCTGTGGCTGGGCATCTGGAAGACCAGAGCCCTAAGCAAACGTTAGAAGACACTCTGAACATGTTCATAGAGTAGCTGACTCAAATGGAAGAAATGATGAAGCCAAAGAGCTAAACAGAAAATATAAAAGGGCAGCTCGAGAAGAAAAACTATTATAATGAAATGTGCAAATTACTAGAGTTAGGAAACCAAAGAGGAAGAACCCATGGACCATATCTTAATCTGAAAGAAAGAAAAAATACAAACCTAGTGAGGCAATATTGAGAGATTCTATGGGGAAAATATTGACTGTCATGGGAAGTATCAAAAGAAGTCACCGTATCCCCCAAGGAGCTCTGGTGGCAAAGTACATTAAGCATTGGGCTGTTAGTCTCACGGTGGTGGTTCAAACCCTGTGGTTACTTCTTTGGAGAACAATAAAATAAGTCACTGTACCAAAAAGAACTGGTCAACATTCCACCATTTCAGGAGGAAGCAAATGAGCAAGAACCAATGGTCCTGAAGGAAGAAGTCCATGATGCACTGAAAATATTAGCCAAAAACAAGACTCCAGGAATTTATGGAATACCAATTGAAATGTTTCAACAAGCAGATGAAACACTGGAAGCACTTACTGGTCTATGATAGAAAATTTGGAAGACAACTACTTGGTCAACTGATCAGAAGAGATGCATATTTGTACCCATTCCTAAGGAAAGTGATCAAGTAGAATGGTCAGTTTATAGAACAATATCATTGATATCACGTGAAAGTCAAATTTTGCCGAAGGTCATTCACCAGTAGTTGCAGTAATACATTGACAGGGAGCTACAAGAGGTTCAGGCTGGATTCAGAAGAGGACATGGAACAAAGGAGATCATGGCTGACATCAGATGGATTTTGGCTGAAAGCAGAGAATAGCAGAGAGATGGTTACTAGCATTTCATTGATTATGCCAATGCATTTGACTGTGTGGATCATAATAAACTATGGATAGCCGTGAGAGTGATAGAAATTCCAGAACACTTCATGGTGCTCATGTGGAACCTTTACATGGATCAAGAGGCAGTTGTGAGAGCAGATCAAGAGAATGCTGCATGGCTTATAACCAGGAAAGGTGTGTTTCAGGGTGGTATCCTCTCACCATAGCTATTCCATCTGTATGATGAGCAAATAATCCAAGTAACTGTATCATATAAAGATAAATGATGTACCGGGATTAGAAGAAGTCTTATTAACACTCTTCAATATGCAGACACAATTTTCTTGCTAAAAGTGTGGAGGTTTTCAAGTACTCAGTGATGAAGATCAAGGTTTGAAATCTTCAGTATGGACTGACATTTTATGTAAATGACCCATGTCCACACAGCTGGACCAGTGGGTAGCATCATGATAAATGGAGACAGTATGGAAGTTGTCAAGGATTTTGTCTTTCTTGCACCCAAAACCAATGCTCATTGAAGCAGCAGTTGAGAGATCAAACAAAGCTTTTCTGTTGGTAGATTTGCTGTACAAAACCTTTCTAAGTGTAGAAAAGAAAGAATGCTACTTTGAGGACTAAGGTGCTCTGGACCCAAGCCATGCCTGGCCCACGCAATTGCCCCATATGCATGTAAACCTGGACATTGAATAAGGAGGCCAGAAGGAAAATCCGTGCATTTAAACTGTGCTTTTGGCGCAGGATATTGAAAGCATCATGAATTGTCAGAACAACCAAATCTGTCTTGGAAGAAGTACAGTCAGAATGCTCCCTAGAGGCAAGCATGGAAATACTTAAACTCATGTACTTATATATTGTCAGGAGAGACCAGTCCCTAGAGAAGGACATCGTTCTTGGCAAAGTGGAAGGATGGTGAAAAAGACGCAAGTCTTAGAAGAGATGGATGGCCACCCTGGCTTCCACAATAGGCTCAAGTATAGGAACAACTGTGAGGACCCCACTGCATTTTGTCCTGTTGTGCGTGGGGAGCAATGGGTCAGAACAGAGTCTAGAGCGCTTAACAGCAACAATGGTAACACGGGTTGCCAGGACCTGTAATTGATTGAAGAGCAATTGTTCACAACGTTTTGGTTTCATTAGATAAATAAATTGACAATATTACTGTCAGTTCCAAAATTACCTCATTGCTTATGCAAAGCATCAGTTATTCCTCTTTTGGACCACATTTTTTCTCTTTGAAACTCGGGTCATGTCTTGTGGCGTCAGCCTGCCCTGCTTTCCCTTCTCCCTCCGCTGAGCTTCCGCCTCCTTTCTTAGCTTCCTGCCCTTGACCTTGGAGCTTCCTGATCTCACAGTCCTTGGCTCTCATCTCTTCTCTGCCACACTGCTCAAAGAAGCTTAGATTCACAATGTGCCCTCTTCCCTACTTTCCTCTCATCTTAAGCCTTAGGTCACAAACCTCCAGCTTCTCCTCCCAGGTGTTTCAATGTCACCACAAGGCTAACATTTTCATTCTTTATATAAAATGTGTTGTTTTTCCTTTGAAGTATCAATTAAAAAATTATTTGGAGGCTTCTTTGTCCTTTCCTTAGAAGGGTCACTCCGGTGGCGTTTTTATTTCTGCTGACCTAAGGTAAACAGACATCTGGGGGCAGATTTTCAGTGACCCCTTTGTCTCTGTGCATTTGGGTACAGGAAGGGTTACTACAATGCGTCTCAAAGTGTGGGCCTGAACAAGCAGTGTCAGCATCACTTGCGCACTTCTTTGTCATGCAGATTCTCACCCTCCACCTGGGACTTATGACATCAGAAACTCAGGAGGTGGGGCAGGCAATCTATCTTTACCAAACCCTGGCTGGGTTCATACGTTGTACATAGACCTAGTTGCTGTCCCCATTTGAATAAGAAGCACCGTAGAAGCTGTTAAGTGTTATTGATGTGGTTTTGACTCATACCAATCACATAAACAGCAGAGAGGACCTCCTGAGGATCTGTACAGTCTTCAGAATTATCTGCTGTTTGAGCCCATTGTTGCAGCCACTGGGCTCCAGGGCTTCAGAGGAGGATTTGCTTTCTGACTGTACTTCTTCCAGCACAGATTCATTCATTCTGTAATATTCCTCACCAACACCATAATTCAAATACACCAACCATTCCCAGGTCTGTTTTCAGTGTCCAGCTTTCATATGCATGGGGTGATTGGAATACAATGGTTTAGGTCAGATGAGTCCCAGTCCTCAAAGTGAAATCTTTGCTCTTTAACATTTTCAATAGAGCCGTGCAGCAGGTTTGCCCAGTACAATAGGTTGCTTGATTTTTTGACTGTTGCTTCCATGGGTGTTGCGTATGGAGCCACGTAAGATGAAATCCACGACAGCGTCAGCCTTTTCACCCTTTTCATGGTGTCCATTGCTTCAGTTGTGAGGGGTTTTATTTTCTTTCCATTGAGGTGAGTGTATGGGAAAGGCATGGTGAGATTCTTCACTTCTACTTTCTGAGATTAAAATCATAGGATGGCCAGTAAACAGAGATTCCATAAGGTTCTCAGACTAAACTGACCAGGCAAAATATTCGAGCTGGTGAATTATGTTCACTACAAGTTTTATGTGTGTCTGTAACTTTGTTATTTTAAGTGATAGCTTTTTTGAGATATAATTTCCATAGTGTGATAGTGTACTTTTTACAAGTGTACAATAACACTTTTGAAGAACAGTCACAGCATGGTGCAACCCTTACCGTTATCCAAAAGGGTTTATCGAACGTGATGATGACGTATGTGGTAGAGTAGCTGACTGATGTCGGGTGTTCGTTGAAGTCCGACTCTCAACCAGTTAGGATTGTTTAGAAAGCAGTAGCTCCACCTTGCATGTAAATTGGGGTTACTCTGAAGACAGAATGCTTTCGGGGCCACCACCCAGACACATTTAGTCTGTTCCGGAAAACTGTCAGGATTAGTATTCCACAGAAGTCCCAAGTGCCAGCCAGAAGAAGCGTGCTAATGAGTTGAATAGACCTGTTGTAAAGAGACATTTAATTTATACTTGTCACCTTCACCAAACGCCAGACCCATTGACCCCGGCTTCATTCCAGCTCCAGATGATGCCACGTGTTATAGATTAGACTCCTCCCTAACATTTCTTGGCTGCAATCTTTGCAGAAGTAGATTTGCCCAATTGCACGGGAGAAAAGACCTTGGTGTTCTGTAAAAGTTCCCAACCCAAACCAAAGCCCCTCTCCTCAGGTCATTTCGGACTCACTGCAGCCCTTTCTAGTATTTCAAAGACTGACTATTTGTAGGGGCAGCAATGTTATCTTTCTCCAGCAGAGGGGCCGGTCATTTGGAGCTACTGACCTTGTGGGTGGCAACCCCATGCCTAACCCATAGTGACAGGTTACCAGGGCTCCGCCTCACATGGGGCAGTTCTCTGCTGTCTCACAGAATCTCCATGAGTTGGAATTGACTCAATAGCACACAACACCACCAATGGATATTCTCTATGTCAGAGGTTCTCAACCTGTGGGTCATGACCCCTTTGGGGATTGAACGACCCTTTCACAGGGTCCGCCCGATTCAGAACAGTAGCAAAATGACAATTTTGAAGTAGCAATGAAAATAATTTTATGGTGGTGGATCACCACAACATGAGGAACTATATTAAAGGGTTGCGGAATTAGGAAGTTTGAGAACCACTGCTCTATATGAAGCATTCCTTCAACTTCACTAGTCCTTATTTTGATTTCTCTAGATTCCACTGGATAATAAAATGTATAGAACTCCCAATAAAAAGTGCATTTGCTGATTTTAAAAGAGTTTCATTAAATAAAATTAATTGTTGCTGTTGTTGTTAGGGGCCATCTAATCAGTTCTTACCCATAGCGACCTGTGAACATTATAACAAAGCACTGCCTGGTCCCGGCCTACCCTCATAATTGCTCCTGTGCCAGAACCAATTGTGGCAAAAATAAATAAATAGATAGATAAATAAAAAGTAATAGTATTATCATGAAGTTGAGATGCTTTCAGATTTGCCTAACAAATAGAAGGGCTAGATAGTCTAAGGAATCTCTTTGCTAAGGCTTTTTGATTCTGTTAAATTTAATTTCCTTAAACATTCTTCCTAAGGCTACTTTTCCAGTGAATAACTGGCGATTTAAAAATTGACTAATATGTTGTTTAATAGTAATATTAGTTAATATATTTCTATTTCTATTTATTTGGGGATATTCTGCCACTTATATTGACAATTAATATTAATTTTAGATGCTTTTACATACCATATTTTATAAAAACCATTCTATTGGGGGCTTGTACAACTCCTATCACAATCCATACATACATCCATTATGTCAAGCACATCTGTACATTTATTGCCCTCATCTTTCTCAAAATATTTGCTTTCCACTTGAGCCCTTGGTATCAGCTCCTTGTTTTTCTCCCTCCCCAGCCCCTTTCCTCATGAACCTTTGACAATTCATAATTTATTATTATTTTCTCATGTCTAACACCATCCAACGTCTCCCTTCACCCACTTTTCTGATGTCCATCCCGAAGGGTGGGGGTTACATGTAGATACTTGTAATCGGTTTCCCCTTGGTACCGCACCTTCCCTCCACCCTCCCAGTATCACCACTCTCACCATTGGTCCTGAGGGGGTTATCTGTTCTGGATTCCCTGTGTTTCCAGTTCCTATTTGTACCAGTGTACATCCTCTGATCTAGCCAGATTTGTAAGGTAGAATTGGGATCATGATAGTGGCAGGAAGGAAGCCTCTAAGAACTAGAGGAAAGTTGTATGTTTCATCATAGCTACACTGCACCCTGACTGGCTCGTTTCTTCCCTGCTACCTTCCTGCAAGGGGATTTCCAGTTGTCTAGAGATGGGCTTTGGGTCCCCACTCCACACTGCCCATCATTTACAATGATATGATTTTTTGTTGTTTGATGCCTGACACCTTATCCCTTCAACACCCTGCGATCACACAGCCTGGTGTGCTTCTTCCATGTGGACTTTGTTGCTTCTGAGTTAGATGACCGCTTGTTTACCTTCAAGCCCTTAAGACCCCAGATGCTGTATCTTTTGATAGCTGGGCACCATCAGCTTTCTTCACCATACTTGCTTATGCACCCATTTGTCTTCAGTGATACTGTCAGGAAGGTGAGCATCATGGAATGCCAATGTAATAGAACAAAGTGTTCTTACATCAAAGGAGTACTTGAGCAGAGGTTCAATGTCCATCTGCTACCTTTATACTAAATCTACAAATATATGCACATAGAGCTATTTATCCATCCTCATATATAAATATATTTACATATGTACATATCTGTATTTAGACCTGTGGAAATTACCTTTTCTCCTGGTTCTTTCCTCTATTTCCTTTTACTTTCTTCTTCTCCCACTATCATGCTCAGCCTTCATTTGGGTTTCAGTAATTCCTCTCGGTAACATTGTCCTTGATCAAGCCCTAACAGACCTCTTACACCCTCCAGCCACTGATTTTGGATCACTTGTTGTTCCCTTGTCCCTTGTCCCTGAGTTTAACACCGCTTCCTTCCCCCATCTCCCCCTCTCCCATGTCTCCTCCACCCCAACTCCTGGAACCTTTGATCCCATTGTTTTCCCCTGAAGATTGTTTATCCACCCTGTCTTATCTAGATAGACCTGCAGAGATAATAATATGCAAAAAATCAAGACAGAGCAAAACAAAGCAACAAAACAAAACAACAACAAAAAACCAATGACACAAAATAAAAAGCCTGTAAATAGTGCAAAGTCTGTTGACATAAAGGAATGTTTTCTGGTGGAGTCTGATGGGTTACCACGCCCTGGCCCCAAAGTCTGCTTTTGCATACCATGTTTTTCAAAGAGATTTATGTTTTGAAGCTCAGTATAACTCTGTGATTAGTGAGAAATACTTATTCCTATGAACTTTAAGAGGGAACTTAGTCATACACTTGTGATTGATTTATGGGTATGCATAGCTAATTAGTAGCAACAACGACTGTAACAGGGGCACCTACTCCTTATTTGAATTATATACTATGTCAGGGAAATGTTCACTTGTTGTCATGAGCAATTAATAGAAATAGTGGTTAAATGAATAGATATTTTATACAAGAGGAAGTTTAATGACCTTTTTAAAAACTGAATAGGGTTGGAAATTATTTTAGTTTAAAACCCATTGGGGATTAATGCTTAGCAAAGCTTTTTCTCAAGAGATACATTTCAGAGCAAATTCAAAGTCCCAGCATACTAAAAATGTGCTTATTTTCCAGTCTCCTTTTTAATGAGCTGTATGGTTTTAATTACTTCTCGGCAAAGAATTTTGCTTCTTACTATTAGAATCTCAGTACACTTAGCTTGATAAAATAAAGTCAGAAAGACAAATTTCTTAAGTTGTACACCAGCAGCAATTCTATTATTTAATCTAATTGAATCTCATTTGTACTTAGGTCAATGGATTTTATTACTGTGGGGACATCCCTTTCTAAAATTTCAAAATGTTCTTTGTTGACTGCAGTGAGTACAGTGAGAAAGAAGGTCTAATTTTGTTTGTTTGTTTGTTTGTTTTGGCTTGCCTTTTCCAGTCCTCCTCTGTACTTCATTCGTGTATGAACTCTCAAACTCCCTCCTGCCTCCTGCTCCCTTGTATAATACTCTCTCCCCATCACAGAAAATACTTTCCAGCAGGTGTCCACATAGATTTATCAGTGTACAACAAATGGAAAACAGGTGTTTTATTAGGGTGTTTATTGCTTTATTTCTCTGCTTTATGAAAAGATGCAACCCTGAAATACACATTTCCCTATTTTAAACCACATAGAACTCTGTTCTGTAAAAAGGACTATCGCTCACTTTGCATGCATGTGGATGTTGGGTATTGAATAAGTAAGACATGAGAAGAATCCATGCATTTGATGTATGGTGTTGGCAATGAATATCGAAGTAATGTGGACTTCCTGAAGAACAAGCAAATCTCTCTTGGACAAAGTACATCCAGAATGTTCCTCAGAAGTGAGAATGACGAGACCGTGTCTCACATGCTTTGGGCATGTTACCCTGTTTCCCCGAAAATAAGACAGTGTCTTATATTACTTTTTGCTCCCAAAGATGTGCTAGGTCTTATTTTTAGGGGATATCTCATTTTTCCATGAAGAAGAATACGGCACACATTTATTGTTTATTGTCTTATTAACAGAGACCTCGCACTTCCTGTCTGCTCCGGCTGTGCTGAGGCCATCAGTGAACTGCGAGGCAGCGCCCACTGCTATGGTCCAGAGTCCACAGTTACGGTAGCTTTGGGAGGCCTTATTTTTGGGGAAGTCTTAGTTTGGGGGGATCTCTTATATTTCAGCAAGAGGCAAAACTCTAAGTAGGTCTTATTTTCAGGGATGTCTTACTTTCGGGGAAATAGTATTAAGGGAGAACCGGCTATAGACAAGAACATCATGCTTGAAACTAAAAAAGTTTCAATTGTACTCATTTCTTTATTGAACTATTACTCTTCACCATTTGTCTGCCTGTTTGTTGTGCTGTGGCGACCTGTATGTTGCTGTGATGCTGGAAACTATGTCAATGGTACTTCCAAGGCCAGCAGGTTCACCTCAAAGTCAACGGCTTCCAGTGGAGCTTCTAGACTGAGCAGGCAGGACTGTGGAGGAAGGAGCAGCTGAAATCCTTACATCCATAGCTTCCAAACATCGTCAGGCCTTACCAATAGAAGCAGAACAATATTAGAGGTCATCTGGAGGACAGGTCCTTTGCATAGGAGCACACTTGAAATGTGACTGAGGAGGAACTGCTTTCTCGAAGTAGAGTTGACCTGGTGATGCGAATGGAATAGAGCCTGAGGGTCTTTCTTCGCTGATGGGCACAGCTTAAGGCGAGAAGGACCAACTGCAGAAATCTAATCATCTGACCTTGGAATGTAAAAGAAGCAGAGAAAAAGAGGAATGCCCTTAACGGATGGGTTGACACAGGGTGGCTGCAACCTGGACTCAAGCTCAGGAACAATTGTGAAGACTGTGCAGAGCTAGGCAGTGTCATGATGTTGGCCTAGGGTGGCTATGGGTCAGAACCGACAAGAATAGGACCGGTATAACTAATATATCATACAATTAAATAGTTCAGTCATATCAAGAAGCGCTGTGCAATCATGACCACACTTAGAGATCATTCCCCCCTTCTTTTACACATACTCATTAACTTGTCATTTCTCCCACCACAACCTCTCTCCAGGTCTAAAGCCCTTTTGCAGTAGATAGCCAAGTTCTCAGTATATCTTAGACATCTCATGTGTGAATCTATTGATATATCTATTTATATAATTATCATAATAGTAATATTTAAGAGATTGTAAGTAATTACAGCACTGCTGATTGATTGAATAAATGGGAATAGTTTCTCTGCTTTTTACTACAATTCCATTTGCCCAATATTTTCTTCAGCTGGTATATGAATATATTTTTATTGTATAATATTTATTTAAGATACGAAGAGGCTTAAAAATTCCAGTATCTTTTAATTCCACTTCCATGCATCTTCTGAAACCCCTTCCATAACTGCATAGAGTAAAACTTGAGAATGAATTCTTTGTTACAACAAAGTTACAACAAAGTTCCCAGTTCTCTCAGGGAAATGCTTGCTTTGCATGGTTTCTCTGATTTTCTATGATAACATAATATAATCATAATTGTGTTTTTCACATTTTCCTATGTTGTTTCCAATCATTATTTTAGTTCATAGTTATTAGAAACATTTTCAGATCACAAAATATATTTTTCTGTTAATTTGGCAGAATATTTCAGTGTGTAGATTAGATAAACTCTTGCTAATGGGCATTCAGATAGTCTCTGACTTTCTTTTCTGTTTTTTTTCTGTGTGGCTCTAACTCACACTTCAGGCGACTCTGCTGCCTTCAGTGCTGGCGTCTCTAGCCAACGCCTGCTGACCCTTTTATTTATTTCAGGATCTTCCACCCCTGACAGTCCTGTTTGCCACTGTCAGTATAGGAGTATGGGTTGTTTGACAAAGCACTCCTCCAAGTACCATAACCCCTGGCCATCGCTCAGCGTCCTCGCACAGATTTGCTAGGTTGGGATCCAGCTGCCCGTATCTGCTTTATACCTAGCGTGCTCTCACGGAAACCGACTTGCAGTCCTGATACCACCATCCCACTGTCAGGGAGTCGCGCTCCTCGCCTGCTCTGGTGTCGGCACTCTCGAGGCCACCCTAAACACTACAAGGAACCCTGGGCACCCCCACTCTCCCCTGGGACCAGCCCTCCAGGGCCTCTCTGAAGTCCAAACCCCACCTTCTCCGGGGCTTGGTCACATCCAGCCTTGAATAACGAGAAACTGGCACCACAGCGGCGGTGGGGAGGACACAGGCAGGTAGCCCAGCTGGAGGCTCCTGTACAGTAGGCGTCATCCCCTCCGCCACCAGTGGGTCCCAGCCACCGGGCAAGAGCGGAGCAGATTGTCTCCAACCTTAACCCATACTAAACATTTTTATATCCTTTTGAGAAGATTACTGATAGGGATATTTGTTTTGATAGATACTACCTAATAATTCTCCAGAAATATGAATATCACATTGTTGACCTCTCTGGTATTTCCTTGATTTTCTCAACCCTATTTTCATACACTTTTGGCTATTCATACAATTTCTTTTTGAAACACATAATTTTACTGAGGGCTCTTACAGCTCTTATCACAATCCATATATCCATCCATTATGTCAAGCACATTTGTACCCATGTTGCCACCATCATTTCCAAAACATTTTCTTTCTACTTGAGCATCTTGGCATCAGCCCATTTATTTATATTATTTCTGAAACTTACAAATGATAACACATTTTCTCTGTGTTAGTCTGTCTTTATTTATTGCTACTTTAAAACCTTTATATATTTTGATGGTAATTGTTGCTACCTATGTGGAATATATGTAAGTACATGTATAAATCTATATATGTACATACATACATACACACATATGTACAAGTGTGCTTGATACAATTTAATTGTGGATTGATATACGATCAGTAAGAGCCCCCAATAAAATGATTAATAGTAAAATAAAAAATAAGAGTGTATATTTGAATATGTTTGTAGTTATTGGACTTCTAATTTTAATCAATGTTTAAGTTGATTTATTCTAACAAGCAACTTTGTGAGATAAATTAGAACATTATTGTCATCCATATTTTATAATTGAAGAATCTGAGGGTCTTCAGTATAAAAGAAGACTAGTATCTAGATTCCTTTTAATTGTTCAGGATAATTTGTATATTATCAATATGAGACAAGTTTTTCTTTATTATTTCTTTGGACAAGAGACTTTAGTCTCCTAGCATGTCTTGATTCAACGATTGTACTGTAGTCTAGGCATAGAAACAATCATAAACCCAGTAGAGAAAGCCTGTGGTGGCCTCTGGCTATGGTAAATGCTGGAGCTCTGTAGTGGATCCAGGGTGCGAGGTTTGTTCATATTGAATTCAAGTAATTGAAGGAAACTTGCCAGGGCAAACTCACATGGATTTCCTCACTGATACATGCCTATATGCATATTTGCAATTTTTAAAAGTTAACTTTAATGAATTTCCAGTCCAATTTTTTCCTATAGGAAATGGGAACTGTCTTTTTAAAAGAAAAATTTAAAGTAGGTAGGCAAAATTTTGCAATTATTCTCATCTTTTTATGTCCCTAAAAGTGGGTGAAGGAGTGGCTTTTCCTGCGGACTCAAGTGTAGGCGGGATTTTCCATTTTCTAAGGGTCTGTGTGATGAAAGAATAGTTTTGATATTAGCATTTGAATATGTACTTAAAATGCTTTACTGTGTGATTCCCTCTTTGGAGCATGTTCTGACTCATTTTGCCAGGTTACTGATTCCAAACTCAAAGACGAAATGAGGTATTATAATGCATTCAAAAGCAGTTAGCTAAAAAATGTATTGCACATGCAAAAAGGGCAGTATAATTTATTGTTGGCCTAATTGTTGAATGTTTAGCTTTTAAAATATAACTTTGAATATAAAGTTTGGTGCACAGATAAAGTGCTAAACGCGATAGATTCTTTAACATGTCATTTCTTTTGCATCTGATTTAGGACAGTTGGTGTTCTCAACAAAATTCACCATCTTTAACTAAAACTTTAGAATATTGTGATGTCAATTGGTGCCCTATGATATTTATATGCAAAAGAATTTTCAAGTAGGGCGCTTTTGGAAATATACAGGAAATTCTCCTTGCTTCTTTAAAGAGGGCCTTGCTATTGCAATGTTGCCACCACTGCCTTTGTGGTAGAACTTAAGAAAGAAAGCAAAGCTCTAATAAAAAGACAAAATATGGCTTGAAAGCAATACAAATGTATCTTTCCTGACGGACTATTTGCCTCTAGAACATTAAAATAATGTTTTCTTTAATCTATTAAATCCAAGTGTAGACACCTGGGGGCAGTACACCTTCACTAGTTGTAATTGGAATAGAGAATTAATTCTTTCTATAAAAAATTGTGCTATGATCACAAGAGAAAGATAATAGAAACACCTTACCATTGTTTTTCACTTAGAGAGGAGGGCATCGATTCAGACACTTTATATAATAGCTGCAGTCGGCCAAGCTGTCTTCCTTTTGATACTTGGTTCTTGTTCAATTAAAGATATGGTTGACTATTTCCCCTTTATTAGACATCTCTTCTTTCTATCTAATGGCTGTGTCATCAAAGTTATACATTAATGCGATATTTATGACTTTTAGTGTGTGCAATGAGCGCAAAGTTATTGTACACATTTAATTAAATATTTATGACTTTTAGTGAACTTAAATCTTGATAAAATAATATGTCACAGCCTTGAAATAGTTTATGCTTCTATTAGAACTAGGCATGTGTGTGTATTTAATAAATAATGTAATATTTGCTATCAGTTTTACTAATACTGATAGTGTTTTAATAATGCTGATACTGCCATCAGTTTTCTTTGTTTTTAATATAATACAATGCCCAAATAATTCTTATATTGACTTATATAATTAAAATGACTGAGACCAGATTACTAAATACACAAAGATACCAGGAATATGTACAGTACCTTTTTGTCATTTGGCCTGATTCAACCTCATTCTCATGAACAAAAGAAATTCAGCTTTAATGTGGACTATTCTTAGGATCAAATAAAATGTCATGATAATAGAAAATATACATTTAAAAGATTAATTCCAACATTTAAATATTATATTTTACATCTCATATATAATGTTTTCTTCTTGTTTGGAGGCGGGTGATTAATAAAAGGTAGTATCAGCATGATTTTTCATATATTTTTTACTATTTAACCCTTTTCCAAGCTAGTATTTCAGTGAAGACACTGGTAAACCAATGAGACATTATTGTCTTGGAGATGTACAGAAACTGTAGTACTGCATTCTGTTGTCTGACAGGTATCTATACCATGGGGATGCTGAAAACATAAAGCATCTTTACTTTTTAGTTTTGTATTGTGAACTGGGAAGGTTTACAGATTGTATCATCGGTTTTATGTCCAACAATCCGTGCACAGTTTGCAATCACCTCAAGGTAATATCACATCCCATTTCCTCCCTGTTTCTTAGGTCTCTATTTCTCTCTCATTCTTAATCCTGAATTTTGTTCTTGGGTAAACATGGCCCTTTTGATTTCAAATGGTAGATATCTCTGGGTGTGTATACCTCAATGGTGTTTGTGTTTCCATTGTAGATTTTTCTATCCTTGGACGGCAAATTGAGCCAGGAGGTGAGTTCGTTCCAAACAAAAAGTGTATCATCTCTCAGTATTGAAACACTGGTCTACAAAGTCTTGATTTTTATTTTTCATTTATAAAATAAATATCTACACTACTTGGTTGCTTTCTGGACGACCACATCAGGTAACAGCACCATCCCAGTGTTGACACTGATGGATTTCAGAGGGACAGCAAACAGCTTTGAACCTGTCCCCAGCTCTCAAAGAGCATGCTTCACCCCCACGTGCAGGGAGCACAAGGAAAGGCAGATTGTTCTTAGAGCAGATATATAAACTTAGATCAGATCATGTCTCTGATCAGAACAATATGAAGCTGTCTTCTGCATTAACTGATGCTTAATTTCTATGTTCTAATAGGAATGCTGCATCTTCAGCACTCTAGGAGCATGAGAAATTTTAATGTTTAAGACCATTCAATATGGATCCCTCTGTATGTGTTTACATGTTTAGAGTGAAGTATCTTTACATATATTCTAAGTAGTTTAATGGAGATTTCCCCCAAACTTTGTCGTGGATAGTTGAAGAATCTCCACATTGACCCAGATTGCAAAGAACAAATGGCCACTTTTCAACGTCTTTTTGTGTTTTTAGAGCATTCTTTCTAGTTACCGAAGAGAGAGCACACTTTTGCCAATCTAGGAAGACAAGATGGATAGCTGAGGTAATTATCTGATAAATTGAACAATGACCACCCTGACCCCCTTATAGTTGCAGACATGCAAGTTTGGTGACCTGATCTGATGGAGGTTTAAGTATCTAAACTGATCAGATCTCATGCTAACTGCTGAGGTTTGTGCTTCCATCTGCAATTTCAGACTGACCAAGTGAGAGGACCAAAATAGAATGGAGGAAGGCTATTCCCTTAGGATTTGTCTACCTACACTCTAAGGGATCTTATTCATCTTTCTGAGCACTTTAAAAAAAATCACCTGATTTTAAAATATGTTCTTTCCTTCTAATTTACAAAGACAATTTAAAGGGCCAAAATGTGGCCCCTTGGCAAGTAGTACCTTTGGGACAGGTGGGTAGTCCCTATAGATTGGATTTTCACCTTTGTGAGTCCAGAAACTCAATTCTATCATTACACAGAATCGATCTGACTCAGGGGAACTGACTCATGCTAATGAAACTCATAAGAGCTTCATGATAAGCCAGAAAGCTAGTTCATTAATTCATAATTAGAAATAAGATCTGCCAAGAGAAAGGAAATACAGCTAGTCAGCACATTCTTTCCCCAGAAGAAAATGTACATGTAAATGCGAAAAGGCAGCTTGCTAGTTACATAGCTAGTGAAAAGAGCAATGGATGGTATCAGTGGGCAGTTTTACCCAGTTGCATGAACTTCATATTCATTTTTCCATATATAGCTCCACCTAGAAAGGGCTGTGGTTTTCCTTGCACTGGCCAGAGCACACTGATTAACTTGCTTTCTAAATCGCTTATGTCAGGTAGGTTACAATATAATTTACACGATTTATGTTATTTTACATTGACCTATAAACATAACATCCTGTGAATAAAACCCGATCTTCTTGATGGAGATAAAAATAAACTTAATTTAAACCAGCAACAGTGTATTTACAAGTTATCTTTAAGCATCCGTCACTTTCTCACTTGTGGGTCAGAACCAACTGTCTGGCACCTACTAGCAATAACAGTAGAAGGACCTGCCTCGACTTCCCTTTCCTCAAAGTCAAGTCCTCAGGTAAAGAACAATGCAGCATTTACTTTGCTGTTGTTCAGATCGAACTTATTTTGTTTAGCTAATGCATCGGAGGTATTTTCATTTAAAAGAAATCAACCATAACAACGATAAATAAACATTATATAACTCTATCACTGCTTCCAGTCTCTATGGGATATGAACTCCAAATTGAGTTCTCATATCACCATATGCATTTTTACCTTTACAGGTAAGAGAGGCAATGACTCTTAAGAAGCAATGTTTAGCCAGGATCCTTAGTTCCTGACTATACAATTCTAACCAGATTCCAAGAATCAGTCATTGGTGATGTTAATTTTATAATGATCATATGCACGCAAAGAGTGAGAGTCACAATTGAGGCTTATAATTAGCTTAAGTAAACATAATTTTAAAAATTCATGTGCAGCCCAGCTGCTTATTTCCAGGTGAAAGAACCCTGTAGTCCTCTTGAGTCTTCCCTGGAGAAGTGAGCGTGGGCTCCGCAGGAGAGATGCCTGCTGTTCTGCGGCTGGACAGCTGACCTCAAGACAGACAGCCCAGTCGGGAAAGATCAGGCTAGCTGCTTCCATAGGATTTATCAGAAACCTTATCAACGGTCTCTAGGAGTCAGAATTAACTTGATGGCAGTGCGTTTGGTAGTTTGGTTGGATAAAAGGACACTCTATTTTTTCAGTGTTACAATTGCAGTTTTTGAGCAATTGCAGTTTTCCTTGGCCTCATATTTTACATGGTTTCAATTTTTGCAGAAACAACGGAGAACTTTATTAATGAAAACGAACCTCATACTACTTTTTATCAAACAAAAGATAATGTTCTGGGTGCTAAATGGATTGTGTCTAGAAAATAAATTGTTACGGTAATGATGTTTCAGTTATGGCAGAGAGAGGAAAAGGATCAAGGGAAAACAAAATAGAAGGAAAACTTCTTAGATATGAATGCTGCCTGCTGGACGGGAGCTTCAACGCTCTCAGGAGCTTGCACGAGGCAGCTGGGAGGGTGACCTGCAACCTAAGAGCTTACTGCATCTTTCTCTTTATGCACTGATGTTAAACAAACTGCCCTCCAATGAATAACATAAAACATCTGGCAAGTTCTTCCTCGACATTTAACATGCCAAAAGACAAAAAAACCAGCGTACCTCTTTTGTCCCACACACCTGACTCACCTTCCCTCGCTCCATGCAACTTCTTTTTGTTTCCGCAAATGGAGAGGAACATAGACAGCAATTTGACGACATAGAAGCGGTGAAGGAAAAAAATGAGGGAGAGGCTGTGAGCCATCCAAAGAGTTTGAAAAGTGTTTCCAAGAACAGAATCACAGATTTGACAAATATATGAAGTGTAATAGACAGTACTTTGATGGTGATAGGTTGTTTTGTAAATAAATTTAACTACATAGCTTTGAAAAAAATAATTCTGCTTTTTTTTTGGGGGGGAACCACTCATATATATACATATGTGTGTATATATGTATATAAAGCAAATGCCTCACACAATTTTAGAAGTGGGCAAGTTCAAGTTAGGCCCTATTCCAAATTTATAGGTCAGATGTCAATTTCTTTGCTTCTATTTTTTGTGGGCCAATGACTTCAGTTGGAGACAGAGTTGGGAATAGAACTTGCCTCTTCAATACAGCTTTCTCTGACTTGATGTGGTGCCATCTCCTGTCTTCAGGAGCTGGTCATCTCCATAGCCTTGGCGCAAATTCATGAAAACCAACAACAAAAAAAAAAACACCTCACTCCCATCAAGTTTATTATGACACATGGCAACCCTAGAAATCAGGGTAGGAAAGCTCCTTTTGAGTTTCTGAGACTGTAGAGTCTTAGAAGTCCTCATTTTTCGGCCACAGAGTGGCTGGTGCTTTTGAACTGCTGACCTTTTGCTTATAGTCTAACGCATAACCATTATGCCATCAGGGCTCTCAATTAATGAAAATAGCAAGGGGGGGATTTTTTTTTACTCTCTTTGTAAATTAAACTAAATATAGTTTAGTACTACACTATTTGAGTGACACTTTGGTGGTAGAACTTAGAACTATGTGTTTAAATTAAAAAAGAAATTCATTGCAATGTGGTTGATTCTACTATAATGACCCTATAGGGCAGAGTAGAGCTAACTGACCTTGTGGGAAACTCCAGGGATGTTAAATCTTTACAGGCGCAGAAATTCTTATCTTTTTCCTGTGGAGCATGGCTGATGGATTTGAACTGTGGACCTTGTAATTACAGTCCTATGCATAATCCACTAAGCCACCAGAACTCCTGTGTCTCTATAAAATATTTTCAATATATTTGAGTCAGTGGATCTACTGAATAATATAATTACTTATATATTGATTTATTGTTGATTTTGACTAATCTTTGTTATTTTAGCAACAAATGTTATTTGCTTTCAATTCATATTGCCTTTATGATTGTTACCTTAAAATATTTCTCCTCTTTTTTAATCAACACACTGAAATTCAAAATGAGCATATGCCTTGGTAAGTAAACATAAATCCAATTCTCCAAAAATGTCTGAGTTAAAGCTAAATATAATCTTTCTTTTCCACCATCAGATGTTTGACATCTGCACTGTTTTTTACACTAACAAACTGCATATTTCTTGGAAACTTCCCACCTAAGAAAGTGCTACATTTGAAGTGACTTAAAATGTCTAGTGTTGGGGGGTGGGCTACTTTATATATAAAATTTTTCTATTTTTGACTGCTCATTCTGCTCTCTTCTGCTTTTAACTTACTTTCAAATCCATTTTGATGATTAGCTTGAGCTCTAATCTAACTTTCACGATATGTAGTACTATTTTCAATGATCAGTTTTAGAAATCCAAGAAATTATGTAATTTCTTGTAGTCCAAATTTTCCAGTCAAGATTACAAAGAAAAAGTAAGGAAATAACTATATTTTCCTTGTTTCAAATATGTGATTTCTATTTTCCATCCGAAGTTATTCTGTCTCCGATTGAACTCATTGGCCCACAAAAATAGAAGCAGATAAAGAAGTTGACATCTGACCCATAAATTTGGAACAGGGCCTAACTTGAACTTGCCCACTTCTAAAACTGTGTGAGTCATTTGCTTGATAGACGTTTTTGTACATACACATACACACAGGTATACATATGAGTGGTTCCCCACCCCCCAAAAAAAAGCAGAATTATTTTTTCAAAGCTATGTAGTTAAATTTATTTACAAAACAACCTATCACCATCAAAGTACTCTCCATTACACTTAATATATTTGTCCAATCTGTGATTCTATTCTTGGAAACATTTTTCAAACTCTTTAGATGGCTGACAGCATCTCCCTCATTTTTTTCCTTCACCGCTTCTATGTGGAAAAAGCAATAACTTTATTCAAAAAAGTTCCTTTAATGACCCCTGAGAAAAATATAAGTATTTATGCACATTTCAAAGGAAAAAAAAGTTTTACTTTGGTGTCCTTTCTTACCTTTTCAGTTCAACTAGAAAAGTATGCCTTCTGTAATAGCTTGCAATTCACATCTTACTTTCTCCTTTTAGTTTATTTTGGAAACTTTCAGTATTTTTGTTATTGATAAGGGCTTTCCAGGAAAATTCTATTCATAATAGCCCCCACCCTACCCCATCCCACACCATGTGATCCACTTGAACAATCTAGAGTTTTCCAGATTGTAAATTTAAGCTACAACTTTCCAATTGCCAACCTTTTCAGATCATACCATGCCTTTAAATGAACCTTTTCTCCAACATTCTAGTCCAAAGTTAAGGCATCGAGTCAATTCTTACTCATAGTGACTCCATAGGACAGAGTGGACCTGACCTTGTGGGCTTCGAGAGTGTCAATCTTACTGCATTCACCCATGCAGCGACTGGTGGTTCCGAACTGTTGACCTCTATGGTTAGCAACCTAAAGGATAATATACCACACTACCAGGGAGTGAGTGTATTTGTTAAATATAGTACGTATATCATTTTGACACTTAAATCGTTCTAAAACTCGCTGCCATTGACTCTATGGAACAAAGAGCAACTGCCCTTTGCATTTTCCTGGTTGTAAATTTTTACCAGAGCAGAGAGCCCAATTTTTCTTCTGCAGAAAGGCCAGTAGGTTCGAACTTCAGCTCAATTTATAACCCACTATGTCACCAGGGCGCCTAACAATATGAACTACAATTGATTTTCATATGTAGTTTTATAGATGCCCTTGTTATTCCAAAATTGGATACACTACAGTTCATTTAATTAGCATCGCTTGAGAAGATTGTTTTTTGTTTTTCCTTTGGGAACGTGTTCGGGTGATACTTTATCTGCCTGTCTAGCCCCACACCACTGCCATTTTTACTTGGCTCTCTAATCTGGCCAAAATAAAGTCAAGCACTTAATTTAAATCAAATCCATTAGGCCCTGGCCCCAAATTTCTTTTTCAAATAGGCACTGGACAAGGAAGGCAGAGTGCTTGAGGAGCTTACCAAGGTTTGATTGATGAATTTTTACTTCATTTGGCAAGACACCACACCATCCTTCTGATTAATTACCTGTTTTAAAAAGAGGAATTGGTAAAGCCTTCAACTTTGGGACCTGTTAGTGAATATATTATGTGTTTTATTATCCATATTCTTGTTTAACTGAGAAAATATGTCTTTCCTCATTTTAAGCATAGCCTGTGAGAATTCTTTTTCTAGGGGAGAAGAATTGACTTTTCAGTTGGTATTCGAAAACACCGCTCTATTGCAAAGCTGTTTGTTAAAAATATTTGGACATTATTTATAACTATTTCATGTATGTTAATCTTATCTCCTCAACTAAATTATAAAGTTCCTTACAGGAATTATGTTTTAAAAAATCAGGATCTCCAATATTATTTAAGAAATTGCTCCTCAGTTAAAGGTGTTTGCTCAAAGCAGGGAAACCCAGAAAGAAGTTTACTTGAGTTTTATTGACTATACCAAGGCATTCAATTATGTGGCTTATAGCAAACTCTGGATAGCCTTGAAAAAAAGGGGGGTGGGGTGGGGGAGTCGAGAACACTTCATTGTGCTCATAGGAACTTAGAAAGATCTTGTGCAGCTGATTGACCAGATAAAACGAGTCATCTGATTTCCTGACTGCTGCTTCCATGAGCATCAATTGCAGATCCAAACAAAATTAAATCCTTGACAACTTCAATCTTCCCCCCACTTATCATGATGTTACCTAATGGTCTAGTTGTGAGGATTTTGGTCTTTTTCATATCGAGTCCCAATTCAGACTGAAGGCTGCAGTCTTCGATCTTCATCAGAAAGTGCTTCCAAGCTTCCTCCTGTTCAACAAGCAAGCTTGTGTCATTTGCCTTCCTCCAACCCTGGTGCGACTTTCTTCTTCCTAGAATCCAGCTTCTGTGATTATGTGCTGCGCATTCACAGGGAATGAGGATGGTGGGAAAATAAAGCCCTGCTGCACACCTTTCCGTGCAGTATCTCCTTGTTCTGCTCGAACGACCTCTTGAGCCTTGTGCAAGTTTTGTATGAGCACAGTGGATGGTTCTGCAATTTCAGTCCTTCTTGAGACTACCCATAGTTTGCTTTGGGTTACCATTTTTTAGAATGGGCGCAAATATGGACCTCTCCCAGCCAGTTGGCCAAGTGCCTGTTTCCCAAATTTCCTGGCATAGACAAGTGAGTGCTTCCAGTGTTTCATAATCTTGTTGGAACATTTCGGTTGGTATTCCGTCACTTCCTGGAAGCTTATTTTTGGCTGATGCTTTCAGTGCAACTTGAAAATCTTCCTTATTACGATTGAAAGAAGGTTCTTGCTCATATGCCACCCTTTGAAATGGTGGAATATCAACTAGTTCTTGTTGGTACACTGATTCTGTATGTTCTTTCCATCTTCTTTTGATTCCTCCTGCCTCATTCAACATTTTGCCCATAGAATCTGTCAAAATTGCACCTGAAAGCAACCATTATTTTGAGTTCTTTCACTTTAAGATATGCAGAACATGTTCCTTTTTGGTTTTCTAATCTTGGTCTTTGTACATTTCTTTATAATACTTGACTCTGTGGTCTCTAGCAGCCTTTGAGATTTTTTATACAGCGATTTCACTTCTTCATTTGTTCCATTTGCTTTAGCTAGTCTATGTTTAACAGCAAGTTTCAGAATCTACTGTGATCTTACCTTTCCTTCCTGTCTTCTTAAATTCTTGAAATTCAGATGAGATAGACCTCAGGCTGTATTTTAGCTATTGTGGACATATTTTAATTTTCTTCAGCTTTAGACTGAGCTTATGATAAGCAGTTGACGGTTTGTTCCACAGGCTTTGTCTTAGTTGCTGATATTGAGCTCCTCCATCATGTCTTCTCATAGATATTTGGGGAAGTCCATGTGAATAGTAGTTTTCGTATGATGACAAGAAGTGTTTGCTATGAACAAGTCATTAGTATTGCTAAAATATATCATGAGTTCTATATTTTTCTATCACCAGACTATATTTTCTAACTATTGTTCCTTTTACTTGGTTTCTAATTTTTACATTCCAATCACCAATAATTATTAATATAGCTTGATTGCATGTTTGATCAATTTCAGACTGAAGATGTTGATAAAATTCTTTAATTTCTTCATCACTAGGTTTGGTGTTTGGTGCAGAAATTTGAACAATCGTTGTATTGATTGGATTTCATTGAAGGAGGATCATCTTTTCACATAGAGAAGTGTGCGTTAAGATAGATCTCGAAATATTCCTTTGACAATAAATGCAATGCCATTCTCTTGCTTATGCCATTCCAGGTATAATAAACCATATGATTTTCTAATTTAAAATGGTCAATTCCAGCCTATTTCTGCTCACTAGGATATTGATCTTTCTTTATGCCTTCTCTTAAAATTTCGATGACGTCCAGTTTTCCTTGATCCCTGCTTCTCACACGCCAAGTTCGGATCATTCGCAGATTTTTACAGCTATTTCTCCTTATCTTGAATCATGTCCCATCCATCAGTGAAGATCCTGAATGTTCCATTCCCACAGTCTTTACCTAATTTACGTCATCCTGGTCAAGTCCACGCTGAGAAACCAGCTGCTACTCAGTTATAGCTGTGGTCTCTCCAACGTGAGGGGTTGTCCTCAGCCACGGTCTCCAACAATGTTCTGCTTTCATTCTTGGGATGTTACTATCTGACAGCGTTTCAGAGCTACATATAATGCTTTCAGTGGCTGCTTCCTTTGAGGTGGGGCTCCAGCTCCTTATTCACAGCCTGGTCTTCGTCTGAAAGCGCCTGTGGGCCCTATTAACTTTGCGTGACCCGGCTGCCATTGGAAATAGCAGTGATCGAGGCTGCAGCACCTCAGCAACACACAAGCCACCACCGGAAGACAACCTGGTAGACAAATTGTGGTGATCCCATGGAGAGTTGTCATTTAGAGCAAAGAAATTATTTCCATTTTTCTCCTTCATCCTAAACTGATAGAAGTAGTTTTGAGATATATAGAATCATAATTAATGGGATTTTCAAACATGTTCTTAAAGCTTCTTCGGTGTCATAGAGGGAGAATTGTGAATAGAGACAAAGCCAGGGAAATTACTACCCGGAAATTTGATCTCAATTCCTTGTGTTAAAGTTTTTCTGTTTTCATTCGATGTCTCAATCCTACCAGAAATACAGACTCAGGGATTTAAAGTTCTTACCCCTGTCCTCATGCCATAAAAGTCCCACACTTGAGGTGAACAATAGAAAGAGATAAAAAATGAAGCAAAATAATCATCTACCAGAAATCTCTTGGAATACAAACAGATAATGCATGGAAATGTTGGAAGTTTGAGTTAAACCAGAAGTACTTCACGAAGCAAACAAACAAATGCCTAGTAATATACTTCTTTAACCTTATTGGAAATCTTTTTGGAACATAGCTTTTTGAAATAAAATTGCTTAGAAACACAAAGTCATGAATATTCACATTACTGCCCTACCTTTTAGAAAATACTTCAAGGTGAATTTACCTTGAGTTCACTCACACTCACCCAACGTGTGTGGGCATGAACACACACACACACACAATGCTATTTTATGGGGCATTTCTTAATGGAATCATCTTACTTGCCCATGTTGGGATGACTAAATTCTCAGTGTCTTCCTTGGAGGAAATTTTATGTGTAGACTTAATACCAGCTTGCAGTATTCTTTGATATCATGGTTGTTTTTTTAACAGCAGGATGCACGTTTCATCTTTGAGCTTCTTTGTCAATTTGAATGAATGCCACATGAGCTCAGTGATATTTTTATACTCAGTTACTATGTCATGGATTTAAACATGCTCCAAAGCCACATTAGTGTTATTACTATTATTTAGTGAGGATTACTTATTTTTCTCTCTACGTTTTATATAACACTTTCAGTGGGGAGCAGCTATTTTTGTTGGAAACTTATAAGCAAGATTCTTATTCTGCTTGAAATCACAGCTCTCTTTTAGCAGATCGCTAATCAGTGCAATTCAGTGAGAATGATGACTTGAAATTCTGTCCCCATCGATCATTTTAATTAAGGTTAGTTTTTATTCAGGGAAAGCATAATAATGTATTTCTCCTACTAAAATCTTATTAAATGACTAGTACATACTGAATGGACACACAGATACTATTAAAATTTTAAAACATATTCCTAATAATGTCCTTATTTAATCCAGAAGAAATGTTGCATTCTTTTCTAAAATACAGCATGCTTTTAGGATGACCGTGGCCATAGGACGCTTAATGATGAACATGAAAATTGAATTACTGTATTTAAAGTGTCTTTTATCATGTTTGAAATTTTGAGTTAAATTTTGTTTATTATAGGTTAATTTATATGTAATCTTATAAGATACCATGCATAGGCCAGCTACTCACCTAGATTTTGCTTTTCCTGGAAGTGTCTCCCTTCTCTCTCTCAGTTTTACGTAGATCAGTGCTCTATGTTGTCAATACCAAGTCTATTTAAATAAGTGTTGTGTAAATTGAATCTTTTACTTCTCAGCTTAATGATCATCCTACTCTTGTCCTAAGGCGCTCCAGTGGCAATGTGGGTGAAATGTTGGGCTGCTAACCTCAAGGTTATTTTAATGGAGAAGAATAGGCCATCTGTTCACAAGCAGGTTTACAGTATCAGAAACCCTACAGAGAATTCCAATCTGTCTTAGTGGGTCTTTCCCTCACCTTGGTCTGTATCTCAGCATATACTTATTCACCCTGTATGCCCAGCAAATAAAAAGCTGCATGCAGCACCAGGATTCCAAGAAAACTCGTTAACCACCTGTGATGAGCAGATGACCCAGCCTTGCTTGCTGAGGTAAAGACGACATTGAGTACACTATACTACACTATACACTAGCTCTACACTATACACTTATTTTAAAATATGTTGTATTTTTAAAGATGATGAATTTATATTTTAAACACAGGGAACACATCAACATAAGGAAACTAAAAATTATCACGACATACAAATAAGCAATATTATGGCAAATGGAGAAAATATTGCACTCATCAAAGATTTAATTTTACTTGGCTCCCTAATCCATGTCCTTTGTATAGCCAGGCAGATATAAAACCACCTCTTGAAAGTTTCGATATAAAAAATGTCACTGTGAGGACTAGCCCATGCAAAGCCAAATACAGTGTTTTCAATCACCTTGTTTGCATCTGAAAGTTGGGTAGTGCATGTGGAAGACCCTAAAATAACTGATATATTTGAATTATGATGTTAGTGAAAGATGTTGAATCTACCAGAGACAGCCAGAAGAGCAAACACATCAGGAAGAAGCTGGAAGAAGGGAAGCTAAGATGATCCTCAGAAGGGAGTTGAAAGTCAAGCTTTTTATCCAGTTCTTTGGACATGTTATCAGGCTGAAACAGTTCCTTGGTAGGTCATAACCATTGGTAAAGTAGAGGGTCACTGAAAAGAGGAAGGCCATTAATGAGCCAGGTTGACATAGGGACTACAACAAGATTATAAGAATGTTTCAGGTCCTGGTGATGTTTTGTTCTGTTGTACACAGGACTTCTATGAGTCAGAACAAGCATGTTCTATATTAATACACTTGAAAATCATTTCCAGAAGGAGTATATTTGTTTCAAAATGACTCGACAGTAGATGATGAAATCATTTCCTAAACATATAACTATTGTTCTGAGTCCCTGTTACAAGCCCAGAGCAGTGTGCCCTCTTCTGCATTTCCTTCTCTGTTATACAGGCTTCATTGCCTTCAACAATAGTCAATCCTGACAAAAATGGATGTGTGACAGCAAGTGAAAGCATACATTAGAATGCTCAGAGACTATGCTTTTTTAAAAGGAGATTTGGGGTAGTAGTAGAACAATTGCTATTGAGTGCAGTCAGTAAGGACACTGCAGTGCACACCTCTGAAGAGGAGGCATTCTTCCTATGAATCTTGACAGCTTTCCTCAAGCAGCTGCAAGTGAGAATCTCTATGAGTCTCCCAGTAATCTCCCCTCCTTTCTTGCACCGTGCTAATCTCAAAATAAGTTCGATATGAAATTCTGGGGGCGTGACATATTTTCCATCCTGGGTTACATCATGACCAACATTTTCACTTAATAAAAATGTAATATTTAGAAGTTATTGTACCTTTTGTTGTTGGGGATATAATAGGAAAATACACACCAATTCCACGATTACTCCAAATTCAATCCTGATTACAGAATCACATTCCTTTCTCAAAGTGCCCTTCTCCATTCACATAGACTTTCTGCCCTGTGTCCTCTCTGATCGTTCCAGTTACTGGTGTCCATTTGATCCCTTGTAGATCTTAAAATAGTTCAATGCCAAGGCAGGTCTTCTTTGCTAATTGAGCTATTGTTTGGTTTAAAGATGATTTGATAGGTTCTTTTTGGGTTAAAGTTGAAATAGTGTCTAATTTGAGTGGTTCCTTCAACCTCCATGGTTCCAGAAAGTCTGGAGCTCATGAAGATGTGAAATTCTGTTCTTTATTTCTCCGCTTTGGAATGGGATCCTTCTGTAGGTTAAGTCATACATGTCTTAGTGTAGCAGCCAGAGTTCTGCAGTTTTTAATATGTTTTTAAAAATACATATTGTTGAAAGTTTTGCCCTATCTCCAACCCCCATTATTTTCATACTAACATCTGGCCATTTGAGTTTTTGATTTGTACAGGTCAAAACTCCATGCATTTTTGTCTAAAATATGTATCCTATGCATGTATACTTTTCTAAACAGTATTTGAAATTCTATAACATTGGTTAAATTAATAGAATTAACATATACTCCATGAGACACATAATTAATAGATTGGAAGCAGGGGGACAGAGAGTTAATATTAACAGAAATGAGCAATCTGGGAAAGGGGTGTGATCATGCTGAATATGTAGTAATTGTGGAGTTGGTAAGTATCTCTAAGAAGGCTGAGAACTTATATAAACCAAAGATAGATGAATGGATTTTGAGCATACACTTAATCCTAGTCCTACTATAAGAACAAGTAGTTTTTTTATGACGTGACCCTACACAAGACTTGTCCTCATGAAGATAGGAGTGCTAAAGCAAAGTGTGGTGAAACAATCAGATGGCGCCCCGTTACGTTGTCTGGGCTCAGAAAGGCTTGTCCTAAAAGCAAACTCATTATTATCAAGTCAATACTGACTCATAGTGACCCCTGTGGGTTTCTGAGACTAACTGCTCAAGGGAGAGGATTTCAGTCATTTTGCTTCAGAGCTGCTGGTTTCGATCTGCCGACCAGGTGGATCTCAGCCCAGTGTGGAACCAGTACTTCAGGAGCCATCTAAATAAGTTATCACTAAGTCCACATGGAAGAAGCACACCAGTCAGCGTAATCCGAAGATTGTAAATAATGACAGCTCCAGAGGAGGGACCTTATTACAGCACTTGGTTTGCTGAGGGCTTTGGATGATAGTGAAAGCCCGGAATACACTTGCATTGTCCACTCATTGAGTGGTCTTGCTGAGAGTACTTTCTGCAGGGCAGGGACGGACATGCAGATAGGTTAATATGAACACTTTATGATTTTTTCGCACTCTTAACCTATTTTAAATTTGTTTTAGTTTTCATTATTTTGTTATTTTTCCAATTGAGCTTTTATTTCGGTTTTTTTGTTGTTGTTTTCCCTTTTTATGAAATCCAGAGTTGGTAAATCTACAGACACAGCAACTGGATTAATAGTTTCTTGGGGTTTTGGCAGGAGATGTTGGAGGAAAATGGGGAGCTAATAATGAGCACAGCAAAGAAGACAATCTTCTAAAGTTTGGGGGATGATTGCACAACTCTTTAATATTTTTGAACTATTGAGTTGTACAACATGTAAATTATCAGTCAGTAAAATTTAAAATTAAAAAGGAAAGTAGACAGTCTAATATTATTTCTAAATGAATAGAACACATTAAAATATTGTGTCACAAATCACTAAAAAAATACGTTAGTCATAGTATCTGGGAGTCATCCAGTTCTGCTCTTGGCACAAAGGAGAGAGTTGTTGATGGAGCTATTTAGCCACATAATTACAGGCAAAGGTAATTTTCATCAATCTTGGGAAGGATACTTTTTATAAACAGAAACACATTTCTACAGAAACAGTCTTGAAAAGGTAAAGGTGATCACGTTTTAAGCTGATACCTTGTATCGTGGTTGAAGCAACCGGTATCAGCAACGTGGCTGAAGTCAGTGGTTTGCACACAATCAACCATTAGTTGATGGATAACATACTCCTAAAGTTCAATTTTGATACAATAGTAATGCTTTGTTTTATTAATTTATCCTGGAACCATATGACTATACTGGCTTTTGAGCTTCAGAATTGTATGCCTTGTGTTAATTGAAACAGTTCATTTTTATGCATTTTCTAATTAGCTTTGAGCATAAAAGTGAGAGAAGACACTCACATTCATAAATATGTCTGCTTTGCCTAATTTGCCTGTCTCCAAATATTTAAAATCTTTGATGACAACTATTCAAGATACTTGTGTGCATTAGACAGAATCCTAAAATGAAGAATCCTAAAATGACCGCAGACAGCATCATTGTCCCTGATGCTACATTGCATGGAAGAAGAATTTTACAGATGCATTTAAGGTAACCTACCGCAAACTCTATCCAAACCCATTGCTATCAAGTTAGGAAGAATAAAATGTTCCCTCAGGGTTTCTGAAACTGCAGATCTCCGTGGGAGTAGATAGTGCCACCTTTTTATCAAGAGGGGTTGTGTGTTCAAACTGCTGACTCTCTGCTTAGAGACCCAATGCCTCAATCATAAGACAAACCTAAATCACATGAGTGCTATTAGAGGACTAACTTTGGACGACTAAACAATGTATTATTTCTTGTTTTGTTTGTTTGTTTTACATGGTAGTTACTGATTTCCTACTATAGGAAAGAGGGGAAAATTTAATCTCCTTATATTTTCCTAATTTTCATGAACCTGAAAAACCCATGTCAATCAGTTTTAGTAGATTTTGTTGAATAATGTTTGTTCAGTAAAAACAATATTCTCTGAGGAGATCTTTAGTATCTGGATGCTGAAGTTCCTCAACTGTCTATTTTTTTCTAGAAATTTCAAACTCTTAGAAATTTATTCATTAAAATAGCATTGAATTCTCATCCAAATGTTCAATTCAGAACTCTTTTAAAACATCATTTTATTGGGGCTTTTACAGCTCTTCTCTCAATCCACACATCCATCTACTGTGTCAAGCACATTTATACATTTATTGCCATCATCATTCTCAAAACACTTTCTTTCTACCTGAGCCCTTGGTATCCATTCATACCCCCTCCTCTTCCCTACCCTCCCTCATGAAACCTGGATAATTTATCATTTTTTCCATGTCTTACACTGATGGATGTCTCCTTCACCCACTTTTCTGTTGTCCATCCCCCAGAGAGGGGATTATATATAAATCATTGTGATTGGTTCCCTCTTTCTCCCCTCCACCTTCTCCTTCCCCTTCCCCTCCTGGTATCACTACTCTCGTTATTGATCCTGAGGAGTTTATCTGTCCTGGATTACCTGTGTTTTCTGCTATTATCTGTATCAGTGCACATGCTCTGGTCTAGATGGATTGGTAAAGTAGAATAGGAGTCATGATAGTGGGTGGGGGGCAGTTGAAGAACTAGAGGAACGTTGTATGTTTCAGTGGTGCCATACTACACCCTGACTGGCCCGTCTCTTCCTTGTGACTTCTGTAAAGGGATGTCCAGTTGCCTCTAGATGAGCTATGGGTCTCCACTCTAAACTCTTCCTCATTCAAATTGATATGAAATTTTCTGTGTCTTTGATGCCTGATATCCAATCTCATTGACATCTAATCAAATTTAATATGATAATTCTGATATCTAACATCTATTTCTGTTTTCTGTATATTAATTTTATATTTTTTGTTTCAAGGACACAGTGTCAATAAGTCAGATGCACTTCTGAGTATGATGTGAAAAACATGGACAAGTGGCCTCAGTGACAGCAAAAGAGTGAATTTTCAAAATGTTTAAGGAAGTCAAGAAAAAAATTATTTCATTAAATTGATAGTAGAGACATAACTATTTTAAAATTCATCAATTACCATGCTGAGGATCAATATATGTGTAAATATGACAAATGTTTATATAGATGTTTATTCATTTAACCCACACCATCAACATTTATACATTAAGCTGATAGTAATGTTCTTCTTGAAAAATGGCATTCATTATTTGTGACTGCCTTAAATCTGACATAATGTGGAAATGAATTCTTATTTTTTCTTAAAAAGCCATGCAGTACACACTTATTTTTATCTGACTGGATAGCTGGCTGGGTTGGACTACTCTGATTAATAGTTTGGCTAGAAAATGGATTCTCTTTCCCTCCCCCTAACTTGATTTTCTCTGTCATTCCCAGAACCCTATGTCTGATCCCTGCCAAACTCTCCTCCCAACTGTTAGATCATCGCTGTGAGATGATTAGCAAGTGTCAGGATATTCTCGAGTGGGTGGGGTCTCTCTCCAAGGAAGCTGCTCCAGTCTTTCCTTTGGCCAAGTCCCTTGGCATATTATCTTGTTTTAAGCCTCTTTTAAAATACTTCACCACTCCTCTTCCCTTCTCTCTTTAAAGGTCTTTTGCCACTGTTCCCATTTCTGTATTATATAATGAATTCCATTCTGTGACCTTTGGATAAGAAACCCAGGGGACCTAAAGATATCGGTGTGTGTGTGTGTGTGTGTGTGTGTGTGTGTGTGTGTGTGTGCGCGCGCGTGCGCGCGCATCTTAGGAGTTATATCTGGTGAAGGGATTTGGCTTCTTTCCTTGATTTCTGGGTCTACTGATAGCAAGAAGAGGTATTCTTTAAAGCAAATCTGAATTTATAAACATTTCAACATTAGACTCATTCAAGTGTTTGCCATTTTATTTAATCAACTATTGAGTTAGGAGTTGTTCCTACTTATAGTGGCTTTAATAGAATATTTGATATTTTGTTCATTTTTTGTCTTACTCTCTTTGACACTTTTTCTAATCCATTTCCAGGGCAAGTTCCGACCCTGTCCTCCTGGTGCATTACACACTTCCAAGTACAGAGGTTGATTTCTACTCTTTCTTTGTTTATTTATAAAAAGCCAAAATGAATTTTCAAAATATTCCAAGAACTAAATAAAAGGTCATGCTTTGAGAAAGTTAATGCCATCGATTTTAGATCATTCACTTCAGGGAAGAAACAGTGAGTCCTAGACAATGTTGAGTTCATTTACATCTCCTTTGAGCTCTGGACAATAGTCATAGATACTGAAGCTTGCAGCAGAAGCAGCAGTCATACTTTAAAATAACAATCATGTCTATTATTATGAAATGATATAGCTATTGAATACATTCTCTGCTGTTTTTCTCAGGCTCTCTGAGGAAAGGAATATTCCATACATGAAAACACTAGAATGTAAAGGAAGTACACTGGCAGACCAAGGCCACCCTCCTAGTAAGGAGTGAAACTGTGGTTGAATTCAGGCCTATGTGATGTCAAAGCCTGCCTTTCTCAAGTAAGGAAAGCATTTCTATTGTGAAGATTGGTATCAGCATAAGTTAGAACACTGTTCACCTTCTCTCTTAGAGGTCTCTGTTTTGTTAAGTCCCCATATTTTGTGACATTTTCATCACTGGTTATCAACTTACTTCAACGTCGAAAATGTACTATTAGCACTCTGTTTTAGGTTGCTGTGTTGTTATGAACTGCACCAAGAAAAGTTAAGGTGTTGCTAGTAGAGTTGCTGTTCATATATTCATGGACTTACTATTTAAGAAACAAAAAATGTTTAAACATATTTCTCCCCAAAGTAGATGGCTGCAGAACATTCCTCCCCTTGTCTTCATGCCATTAGGGCAGCTTCTAAAGAAGGTCCAATGGACAGAGTGGCTTCTGCGGGGCTTTGATAGGCAAGTTAAAGTCAAGGCGGAGGGTCCGCGCAGAAGGTTATGGGGACTGTTTGGGGGATTCCATAAGGATCACCTCTTGAAAGACTTTCTTGAATGACATATGATGATTAGGAGTGCATTTTATGAAGAGCTTTTAAGATAATGGAAACCTGAATTGACTCTTTAAAACTGTGCTGGGGAATTTTTAATCCCCCCCCCCACTCCAATTAAGACAGTGCTCCTGCTTCTTTAAAAGTAGCAAAGGCTGTCCTGTGATAATTTAGTTTGGAAACCTGAGCCCACTCACTCGACTGCCTTGATCTTTTAAACTTCTGTTACACCCCAAAATTCTAAGAACTTTGAAAGGAAGCACTCTCTGAGCCCTTCAGGATGCCAAAAATCGTGGTTTTGAACTGGTATAAATTGAAGAACTCAATTATTTGGGAGAAAAGCTAGAGAGAGATGGAAGCATGACCTTCAGACGTGCGTGGACCTAGAGGGAGGATGTCTGGAGAAATTACAGCTTCACATTTTGATACTTTTGTTTGTTAATAAAGACTTCTATGATTTTGTAGCAATGCCTTTTATTTGCCCTTATATAATAATGACCATTCTCACATATGAAACTAACTTAATGATGTTAGGAAAATTAAAATATGCACAGAATTATACAAACAATATTTCCCCCTGAATCTCATCTATCTATCTATCTATCTATCTATCTATCTATCTATCTATCTATCTATCTATCTGATTTAATTTAATTACTTGCACAAGATATTGATATAAAATAGTTTTGGGAGGATGGAAAAGGACTTAAAAATCAGGATGCAGGACATTGCCTGTTTGCTTTCAGAGATATTCATTGCCCATCTCCTCCAGTCTGTGTCCCATCTTCATGTCAACACTTATCTGACCCACTCGGCCAATAGGCAATACCAGTGAAAGTCTGAACACTGTGAGTGTGGAGATGTGAAAGTATATATCTCCATACACACATACCAGACTTCCTTTGCTGTATGTCCTCCATGATTTGAGCTTCTTGATGGATAAGGTATTCTTCCAAGATCTAAGCTTCAGCTGGATTTTCTCCACATCATGGCATCATCCTGTTCCATACTTCCACCCCCCACCCCTCTCCCAGCTTTTCGTGTTGTGTGGCATTGCTCCCTATCCCCCTAACTGGCTTCCTTCAGAAATTTCCACTCAATGATAACTCCTGTGTTGACTCACCATGTCCTGTTTTAATTCTAAATTCACAGTCACCCAAGTATAGATTATGAGCTGTATTCATGAACTCTTTGAAAATGTGTGATTTTTGACTTGCCTACAAAAGACACAATTACAAAGCCAACAATTTTTTCCCTTATTTTCCCCCCTCTCCTTTGCTTTAAATTTCAAAAGTCCTGGTGGTGTAGTGATTATGTGTTGGGTTATTCACTACAAGGTGACTAGTTCAAAACCACAGGTTTTGGCTTTCTATTCCAGTAAAGAGTTACAGTTTTGGAAACTCACAGGGCAGGTCTACACTGTCCAATAGAATCAGTATGAGTCTGCATTCTGTTGATGGCAGTGAATTTGAATTTTGGTTTTTGCTTTGAATTTAATTTGTAAGCAATTCTGCATAACTACACAGTATTTTTTTTCAAAGCTAGTGTATACATCATGGAGTGATTTAGATTTTCAGAAAAGTTGCATCAATAATGCTGAGATTCATCACTGGACACCCAGCGGCATCTTCTTCTAATGTTACTTTTAAAATGGAGAGATCAACACTAGACAGTATGATTAACTAAACTCCAGATTTCTTTTTTCTTCAAATTGTAAACGTTTTTGTGATATTTTGTTTTTAAGTGATATTTTGTTTCAGAATTCAATCTAGGATGTACTACCTTGACCTTAGTCATATTTCCTTGGGGTCTTCTGGTCTGTGACAGCTTTATGCAATGATTTTAATTTTATTTACAACACAAGTAATTTAGATTGTGATCTACTGAGTTAGAGTGAAATATGGGGTATTTTAAAGTTTTACTTCTTTTCAATATAATATATTAACAATCAAGAAATTATTGTTATTACAAATCTTTACTGTGAAATTCAGTTGCTGGATCTCTTTATTTATATCTGAAGGTATTAAATAAAATGAGTTAGGATACCATGAAAGTGATATAAGTGCCTACTTATTTTCTTCTCTTAAAGAACAGATTATACCATTAAAGCATCAGATTGGAAATTTTGCTAAGGAGATGTGAAACAAGCTTGCCAGACTATTTTGAATACTGTCATCCCAAGCTTGTTGCATATGGTCAAGCCTTCAGTTTTTCTTCTACATCTTGCTTCTAGCTTTCCAACCTTTGTAAAGCGAATTCTCGTGTTGTTGGGATAATGAATGCGCTTGCCTTTCTCTCTTTAGAGTGTCTGAAAAGAAAAGATTCAGTGAAAACAGTGGTTTTCATGTGATTTATGTGCTTAGTTCTGTTCAAGGCAAACGTTAGCTTAGGAGGTGATGGAATGGGTCTCAGGGTAATCAAATGGAATTTTTTGTAGGACACAGGATGATCATGGGACTTATTACAGAAAAGTTAGATGAGCATTAAAAATTGCATCGCTGAGAAAAAGGCCAGAAGTTTTCTGCATCAGGGATTTTTGTTTTCAAGCATGACAATGCACTTGCTCATTCTCCAAGGGCAAGCATGTCTATTCTGTGAGCTTTTTGTTGGGAAGCCTTCCCCACCTGCCTACAGCTCTGATCTTGCCCAGCCGGCATCTCTTGGTTCCTAAATCACAAAAGGAAGATGGAAAAGGAACACACTATGAGCAGGTCCAAGCGACCATGTAGACAGAGTATAAATCGAAGATTGGAGAATTCACCAGGAAGGATTAGAGGTATAGAAACACTACCTTTGAAAGTATATACACTGAGATGCAAAACGATTTATAAAGGTTCTGAATCTGGGAATGGGACAAAATCAGGTGAACAGTGTCACTGTTACCTAAGAAAAGTAGGCAATATCAATAAATAAAGACATTGCTATTTATGTTATACATTCATTTTGTACATCTAAATTTGTTACTGATGTTGTCTGCTCTATAGACTGATGTTGTCTGCAATATAAAGATCTTCTCACACCAGAAAGAAAGGAATTTGTTTCACATATGTAGGTGCATGTTTATTCGGTTAACAATATAATATCAATCAAATCAGGTACATACCGTGCTTCATTTTATTGCAATTTACAGATACTCTGTTTTGTTTTTAAATTCAAGGTTTGTGGCCACCCTGTGTTGAGCAGTAGACTCTGTGTCATTTTACCAATAGTATGCGCTCACTTTGTGTTTTTTATTCACAGTTTGATCATTCTTGCAATGTTTCAAACTTTTTCATAACGCTACTTAACACTTGGTAAACTATAATACTGTGTAAGCATTACTCTTGTATACACCAAACAACCAACCAACAAAAGTCTTTGTTACTTGCTTTCTAGCAACATATACTTTATTGCAATGGTCTAAAACCAAACCTACACTACATCAAGACCCGGAGCGTTACTTCATTGATGTGACCCGCGTGAAAAGCCAAAGGGTCAAGCAAGCTGTACTGAGCAGAATAGGAAAGGACAGTTACGGGTCTAAACTTTTGTATCTCTACCAATCAGGGACCACTGCTTGTGTCCCAGCCAATCAGGGACAACCGCCCTTTAAAAAGAAAACAAGAAAACGCCTGCCCTGAGGTCAACAGGCCCTGCCATACACATAAAAGTGGCCTGCCAGCTCTGGGCGATCTGCTTTCGCCCTTCCGGTCCTGCAGATCCACTCGGGTCTGCCCCCGGCGTATCCTGACTTTATTGGTTAACAAACCTGCTGGTTAAGTCTGTGCACTGCTGCCGAGTCACCGCTCTTTGGAGAAGCCAGCTGCGCCAGGATCTGCCGGCAATAGGGGTCAAGATCTCTACGCGAACAGTACTCTCATTAATAGACTTATTGGAACGACCAATATTGAAAATCAGTATTTTTCATTTATAAAATTAGGTCTAACTCTACATGAGGAGCAGGTTGAACAAAGCTTGCCATTTTCAGAGGCTCATCAGAGAACACAGAAAATAGAACTCGCACCGACGAGTGACTCAGAAGCATCTCAGGAGCATCTCCATGGGCCACATACGCATTTTTAAGAAAGAAGATCTAATAGAATGAACCTACATATTTTTCCTGTTGGTTTAGCGCACTTGCCACTTCATGCCTTCTCTAGCTTCCCAGGACTTGTAATATATACTAGTCTCTCAAATGTCACGATTTTCTGAAATAATAGTCCTACTTAAAAATTTAAAAGCACCTTTAGGTCATGTAAAATGCATTGTATTTTTAAAAAAAATAACCAGCTATCACCATATTACAAAAGATCTGTGGTAACATAGTTCTTATGCATTTGGCTGTTAATTCAACTCACCAGTCACTCCGTGGCAGAAAGATGCAGCGGTCTGGTTTGATGATGACAATCTTGGGACCCCTGTGGTCCAATTCTACTGTGTCCTATGGGGTCACTCTGAGTTAGAATTCACTTGTTCATTTTATTTTAGTTTATTTTCAGAGTTTAGTTGTCATTAATTTTACATTAAATTGGCATGCTCGCATGCAAGCACACACAATGACCTATTTAAAACGGACCTCTTCCGGGGATGACAGACACGCAGTGCATATCTATGAGGGAAGGAGCCCCTTGTAGCTTAAGGGTTGGTCTATGCTTTCCATTCAGGTCATTTGCCTTGACAATGCCCAGCATGTGCCATGCACACGTACCTCACGGTGTAAATCCTATACGCTTCCTTTTGAAAGCCCATCACAAAATGTCTTGCTTTAGTAGACATTACTCTTAAAATAAATGGCACGATAATTTCTGATTTTCTGGAGACTTAAGCCTCTTTTCTCCATATTGTACTCTCATAGTAAAAATTAACTTCTTTTATTAGTTCAATATCTCTCCAGCTTACTTATTAAAAATAAAACTCTAGTAACTATGCTGCTCTAGGGTTTGCCTTTGGTAAGTAAGAATCATACTAGATAACTGTAGAAGTGGCAAGGTTTATCCCACGAATACAACCTGTGTGTTTTCACAATTTAGTTCTATGGGAAATTATTTGCTTGATCAGAAATATTTTATAATAATTAGATTGGTAATGCTGCTCAGAGAATTCAGCAGAATTAGGAAAGCAATCAATGTTTTGAACACTAGATTGTTCTTACATTTAAAAAAGATGCGTTTGAGGAAGCAATCTTGATGATCCTAGAATTTGGCTATTTTCAGATCTTGGTTTTTTCCGCTGTGGGCCATGTTGTTACCTTTCCCCACTCCCATCATAAACGTTTGGCAATGGGCGGAAACATCGTAGTTGCCATATTAAAATGGCAATCAATATAATGCTTGCACCTACTTAGGAGTGATCAGGAAAGCTGTTACCAAAAGAAAAACAACAGTAATAAAAGCAAACCCCATGACCTCCAGGTTAATTCCGACTCATAGTGATTCCATGGGGCAGGCTAGAAGGGTTTCTGAGGCCTGGTGGCATACTGATTTCATTCTGGGCTACCAACAGCAGTTCAAAACCACCAGCCACTCCTTGGGAGAAAGATGAGGCTCGCTACTCCCATAAAACGAGCAGTTCTTCATTGTCCTAAATGCTGCCAAACAGCCTCCAGTGCGGAGGGAAGACCCACTTTACCAAATAGCAAATCATTACTTATCCCAAAATGTTAATAGTGCGAAGATTTTTTTAAAAATTGACTCTAACATTTTAGGGGGGAGTAATATGATCAATAAGTTTTAATATTTATAATATACTCTCCAGGTTTGGAGTAGTCTTCCCTCCATTTATGACAATTAACTTCAGAAAAATATTACCAGAGATACCACTTTTAAAATTAATTTTGTGATGGTAAAAATGTATAGCAAAAAATATCTGTGAGTTTAAGTGTAGAATTCAGTTAAATAAATTTCATTCAACATATTATTCAATCATCACCGGTATCCATTTCCAAAACCTTTTTAGCATCTCACCAGATTCGGCCTCTGCTCTATGGAAATGATCAGCAAGGTGACTGATATGAACACGGCTGCAGTCCTTCAGACAGCCCATTGACAGGTGTAATGGACACAAGTGGTCACTGCCAAGTCTAATCTCCTGTGTCAGAGTCCGAGGCCCAGCTCACTTTCAGAGGTACCCACTGCTATTTTCAGGTGGCCACTTTGATATGGCAGTGTCCTTACCATTTTGATAACACTTTTTTCCTACTTCAAGTTCCCTTTGGAAACTGTCTGATTTGAAGAGTTCTGATCAAATTCATTCTCTAGTATTTTGGGTTGTGTGTGTATATGCCAAAATTTATACCCACCTTGCTCAGGTTTCTCCACACATGCAACATAGATGATATTTTTCTTACAAATGTGTATTCATTAATTACAAGAAAGAAAGAAAACTCAGAGGGTGATAAGGAGGCATAAACTACAAGGTTTGAAACCAGGCTTCCCTTCCTATTTAAGAAACTAGAGATTTAATTACTTTTCTGCATCACAGACTTGGTGGCAGGACTGGGTTCTCTACTCTGTTGCTCTTCAAAGTAAACTGAAAAAAATTTATCCATAATTTAAAATATAAATTAATTTAGCAAGGATGACCCAAAGAAACAGGTAGTGGGCTGAGTAACTGGTAAAGGTAGAATTGGTTTCAGAACAAATTACCACCTTCATGTGCATACGTTCATTTATATCAAATACGTCCTGTGACTAAGTGCTCAGTGCAGAAATATTCAGTGAATATTTATTTCCCCCAAAGAGCTGAACCTGGAATCCAAGCTATCGCAAAAGTTAACATACTGCTTCTTTTTTAGAAAAAAACCAATCAAACAGAATTATGAAAGCTTGTGGAGAGACTCATCCTTTGATATCAACTAATGAAAGGTTTGATTATCTGCTGTGTGAAAATATTCTCCGGAGAGTCTCCTTTTTCATGCCTTGTCGCTCAGTAGCACCTGTGCTCAGGAGAGAGGAGCAAGGGGAGAAGAGGAAGAGCCAGGCAGTCACTGGTTTTACTCGCTGGTAATCATCAGAAACACAGAGTGGGAAAATAGACGTAAGGTTCTAGCATGCTCCGTGAATTTTGATGTGACTTACTATAACATACAAGGAAAATGGAGAACAGTGCTTCACATGTAACTTTTCCCAAAATAATATCCCATTGTTAAGTATAATATCCCATTATTGTAGCTCATTGATCTTAAGTTAGCATACATTTTCATGTTTTAAAAGTGATAGTTAACTTTAATTTTTTTCATTTATTTTGTTGTAATACCTGTGGCAGATAGGCAGGGGCACGTTCAGTTATCATTTTGTACAGATATAAACAAAAAAAAAAAAGCAAGTCGATTTTACCTCACAGGTGTACATACAGATAGTGTAGGACTGCTCCCTATGGGTTTCTGTAATTTCTTCCAGGAGTGAAAGCCTCGTCTTTCTGCCATAGAGTAATTGGTGGTTTTCAACTTGTATCCCTGCTGTTAGCAGCTCAATGTGTAACCCACTAGGCCACCAGGACTCCTTACCCATAAAACCATCAAGCTGAGAATGAGACCATGGTTGTCATATACCTCACTTAGACCAGGCATCTCTTCCTATGGTAATCAACACATTCATTTAATATAGCATATTAAGTGGGGATTTATTTATTTTATGTTATGGTCCATTTATTAAAAGAATTATATTCATAATTTTAATAAAGATACCCTTGTGTACTAAAGTTCTACGTCCTTAGAGGCAGAGGGGTAAAAGGAGAGATTTAAGGAATAGATGGAACCTTGTATGTTGACTTGCTAGTTTTTGTATGTTTATTGTTATATTTTAAAGTTTCTATGGTAATGATTGTTTTATGGGACTCTCCATAGATATTCTGATCAGGTCACATCAAGCAACTTCCTCTGAATTATAAGATTTTGGATAACTGGGTATCTATGCCATGTTGTATCCTCTGGAGTATTTAGCACAATTGCATTACAAAGTAGACTAATGTGTACAGGAAGTGAGTAAATTAAAGAACAAATGGATGGATTGCATGTGCATCTTGATAAAGAAAAATTACTCATGTAACTTCAAAGGACACAAGTGATTGCATGGTGAAACATTTCTCTCTGAGTTATTTCAAACATAACCTCACTATCATCAAGTTGATGGCAACTCATAGGGACCGTACGGGGCAGGGTACAACTACTTCTATGATTTCTGGGAATAGAAAATTCCATCTTTCTCCAGTCTCAGTTATTAGGAGTAGGCTTCTTATCCTCCTGGGAGTGAGTGTAAATGAAAAATCCCTGCCAAATGAAGGGAGTCTATGACTCTAGATGACAGTCAGCTATCCATCTTCAGAGCAGTCTCAAAGACAAAAGAGAATGGATGCTTAGATAAGCAGATCACTTTAGAGGTATTCCCAGTAGCCAAGCTATTGGAGGAAGCATAGAAACAAATGATATGTAGACCTAGACATCATGAACATAGGCATAGACAAATATATATATTTAGAATTCTCACTGGTTTGATAGTTAAGGCCTAGTAATTCCTCCTGATGTGACACCACACCATGTAATCCACCCCATAATTGGATCTGCTATTGAAGCCAATTGTGTTCGATTAGGATGGAACACAGTGTTTGTACACAGCTCACAGCGCAGATGAAGTCTCCTTGGATCATGGCATCTTTGGAGGATCCATATTGTGTTCTTATTAACTGTTATTTTTGAGTTTGTGACGCAATAGGAAATTTGAAAAGCAAGATCAGGGTTGTAAGGCGGATAGGGCAATACCTCCAACAGAATTTTTGTAGGAAGACCTAAGCCACCCTCAGGGAATGAACATTGTAGTGATGGAAAAACATTCCTCTGCGCAACTTTTCTGATAAATGAGGCTGTCGATTTTCTTAGACCTACTTCTAATGCGCTTCTTCGGAAATCTACCAAGATTCTCTCTTGGGAATCCCCAGATTTAGTCACTCTCATCTGAATGAGCCTCTCGGCCTTGAATGGAAGTCCCAGCAGATCACCCTGGAGTTCCCTGTTTTGACTGGGTCTTGCTCTCGATTGTTTTGGTAAATCCAAGACTTATGCCTTATGATTTATTCTATAAATTATTTTGATTAGCTTTGATCTTGCTTAGTAGATTGATGGAATTAAGCCACCTGATATTTGTGAAATGCTGCACATATGTACATATGTAAAGATATATATCTCTATCTCTATCGATATTGACCGCACCCTTAAGAAACTAAGACAGATGTATTTCTGAGATAAATTGTCTGCAGGTATCTACTAATCATAGTGACATGTTTAAACGTGTTTTGTTGGAATAAACTCATGCATGTAAATATAAACCGGAACTCTACTAGCAGTGCTTTGGACCAACCCTCATCTGAAAGCAAGTGAATGGGCAAGCTCAGTTCACAGCACCTCCCTTTTTCCTGAACCGCCTCTTCCAGCAAAATCTGAGATAAATACAGATGGGTAAATCGTAGCCCAAACAAAACAAAGCAAAACAAGCATTTGAAAACCAAAAACTGGGCTTAATTCATGATTCATGGCAACTAAAAACATTATTAAAGTCACTTTGAGGTGAAGACGAATTTCAGTTGATTCTAGGTCAACCAAGAGACTTTAACTAACTTCCAATAATCAGTCTTTGATGATGGATGTCACGGTTGGTATTTCAGAGAATACAGTTGGAAACAGCGATTGACCTCAGATTTTAGGGCAAACCAAAATAAAATCTAGACTTAGGAAAACAAAACTGGTGATGGAGAGCCAGCAGCTGACTCTCTTCTGTGGAGTATCCATCAGCAAGTGAAAATGGGTTTGTTTTTCATAAAAGCATATGAAAGCAAGCATTTACCGTCTATAATAATTTTTCACAAAGAATAATAGCTCTAAATAAGGCAGCAAACCCTACTGATGCAAATCTAATTCTTCCCCACTGAACTGCTAAGAATGTACTCAATAGTCAACAGACTGAAAGATTTGATTTTTGTCATAATTTCATTTCTGAATTCTCATTTTTTATTAAATAGCTAAACTAGCCTCTTTCTCTTTGGTCTAATGGCCTTCATTTAACTCCCTTTTTTTTCCCAATTGGATGTACTCATTCACTTTTGTAATCTACCTGGACATTTCATACACTTTCTCAGGGAAGAAACCAGGTGCTGTTCGTGTACATTTTTTCACCTCGCTCCATAAAACCTTGAGCAGCGGGTGTCTCCGATAGGAGGTTGCCCAGTAAATAAGTGAGTGAAAAGGCCAGAGTACAGAGAGTAGGGCTATGAAATGAGTAAGAAATACCCAAGACTGTACTTGAAAAAGTTATTTTTGTACTGGCTGAATTGAATAATAGAAAATTTTAGCTCAAAGGGATTCTAAACATCATTTGATTAAACCTTATTATTGTTATAAAAACATACACTATATTTTGCTTAAATCATGTATCAAATCAGAGAAACAAACCAAAATAAAGCCTATTGGCATGCAGTGGATTCCAACTGATAGTGGCCCCGCAGGTGAGAGAGGAGAACTAAGCTGTTCTCCTGAGGACATGACCGTCCAGGTGTGTTAAGACTGTACATCATTATGTTCGCAGTACCAGGTGTTCGTACAGCCTCATCAGTGAACTCTAAAAGACTCCTGGTGGGAAAAACATATCCCGTGGCTGGCTTCTTTTCCAATGGTGGATTGCTCTTTTCATTTAATCAAAATCTCATGGGTAGTTTGACATTATATAGAGTACTTAATCAAAAGGTTATGGCGGCTGTTTTGGAATTTCCAAGGGGTGTCTTGATGGTGGGAAAATATGGCCCTGGTGAGAAATATGAATATGGAGTTCGCATGACAGAGTTTGGCAAGAACAATAACTTCTTCATAGAAATGCTTAGTTTTCAAGAACCCCAACCATGACTCTGTACATGGAATCCTCCATTTATATTATATGACAGATAAAGTTAACTGCATCTATGAAAAGAGATGATGCAGAATCTTAATATCAGCAGCTAGAAGTTGGCCAAGTGCCGACAGTGGAAAAGACCATCTGTAGCTCATATATAAATTTAAGCTAAAGCTGAAGAAAAAATTTTAAAGTTCATGAGAGCCAAAATACAACCTTGAGTAGATCTCCTCTCAATATCTAGAATATCACGGCACATTGACCACTAGTGTCAGAAGGCCCAGTGACCTGTGAGATGACAGCCAGGACCTGGTACATGAACAAAAGTCATTCAAAAAATGGGAAAGAAAGAAAATATCAAAGTGGTTGGAAGAAGAGACTATGAAGCTTGCTCTGAACAGTAAAGTAGCTAAGGCAATTGGAAGAAATTATCCAAAGAGCTGACCCGGAAATTCCAAAGAGCATTTCAAGAAGACAAAATAAATATTATAATGAAATGTGAAAAACCTAGAGTTAGAAAACCAGAAGGGAAGAACACTCAGCATATCTTAAGCTGAAATATTGAAGAAAATTTCAGGGGGGAAGAGGGGAGGGATGTAAAAAAGAGAAAAAATTTTCAAACCTTGAGTTGTGGTAATGAAAGATTCTAGGAGCAAAATATTAAATGATGCAGCAACCATCAAAGGAAGATAGAAAGAATATAGTCACTATACCAATAAGAATGAGTGACATTCAATCATTTCAAGAGGTAGCATATGATCAAAAACCCAAGGTAGTTAAGGAAGAAGGCAAAGCTGCACTGAAGGCACTAGACAAAACCAAGTCTCCAGGAACTGACAGAACATCAGGTGAAATGTTTTAACAAGCTCATGAAGTACTAGAAGAATGCACTCTTCTATTCCAAGAAATTTGGACGTGAGCTCCTTGGCCCCATGCCTGAAAAACCCATATTTGTACCCATTCCAAAGAAAGTACCATGGATTGCCAGCAGAACATGCAAATTATCGAACAATATCATTTATATAACATACAAGTAACATTTTGATGAAGATTATCTAAAAATGTTTGCAGCAGTACATTGTCTGAGAGCTGCCTGAAATAGATTATGGAACAAGGCTATCATGAATGACTTCAGAAAGAGCTTGGCTAAAAGCAGAAAAGACCAGAAAGATGTCTACTTGTGTTTTATTGACTATGCAAAGACATTTGATTATTTGGACCATAGAAAACTGTGGATAGAATTAAGAAGAATGGGAATTTCAGAATACTTCGCACAGAATACAACTGCCTCACATAATTGTCAATATTTGATATTAAATAATTGATATTAAGTCCATTTTTGAGTTCACTATAGGCTGTCCACTTGTGAGGAATTAACCAATGAAACCTTATGAGCAGCAGCAGAACTTTGTCAGATACTGCAAACTTCATACAGAGCAGGTGGACGCTGTCAGATACAGGGCCAGAAAATGACCCCTTACGTGGAAGTCACTGAAAATGTGACAGGTCAAGAGCTGCCTTCTCAAGGTCAAGTCTAGCCTAGTGACGCAGACGGAGACCAGCTTTCAGGAGCTCCATTTGTTGTTTGAACGCAACTCAACATGTCAAGAAACAGCCATAATGATCTGTTAATGAAACTTCGAATACACAAACACGGACTAGGAAAATTGGAAGTCAGCAAAATGAAAAGAAATACGTAAAGATAAACATCCTAGGCATTCAGGAGGTAAAATGGGCTGGTACTGGCCATTTTGAATAAGATAAGCATACATGGCTCACTATGCTGTTAATGACCAACTCAAGAGGGGTGGCTGCACACTAATCATCAACATGGGCGTTTCAAGATCTTGAAGTGTAATGCTGATAGGGCAATATCTCTCCTCATACAAGGACATCCCGTCAAAATAACTATTAGTCACATTTATGTATTTCCCACGAAAGATGTTGCTGTTGTGAGGTGCCATTGAGATTTTTCCAACTCATAGTGACCCTCAGCACAACAGCAGGAGGCGCTGCCCCATCCTCACCAGAACCATGCCGATTCCTATGCCAGAGCCCATTGGTGCAGCCACCGTGTTAATTCATCTCCTTGCGGGGCTTCCTCTTTTTCACAGCCCTTCCATCTTACAAAACACGATGTCCTTCTCTAGGAACTGGTGTCTCCTGGCAACATGTGTAAAGTGTGTAAGACAAAGTCTGGCCATCCATGCGTCTAACAAGCACTCGGGTCATACTTCTTCCAAGATAACAGAGGTTTGTCTATTTAGCGGTAAATGGTACTTTCAATATTACTTTCCAGCACCACAATTCAAATACAACAGTTCTTCTTTATTCAATATCCAACTTTCATATGCATATAATGCAGTGGAGAAGAGCATGGCTTGGGAGAGGTACGTCTTACTACTCACAGGAACATCCCTGCTTTTCAGAATTCCAAAGAGGTTTTGTGCAGAAGGTTTTACCCAATGCAGTGCATCTTTTGATCTATTGACTGCTGCTTCTGTGAGCATTTATTGTGGATCAGAAGGACAAAATCCTGAGAAATTCAGACTTTTCTCCATTTATTTTGATATCACCTATTTGTCTACATGTGAGACTTTTAATCTTCTTTACACTGAATCATAATCCATGTTGAAGGCTACAATCCTTGATCTTTATCAGCAAGTGCTTCAAGTCCTCCTCACTTTCAACAAGCTAGATTGTTAACAAGTCTTCGTCTACTCCTGATGTCACATTCTTCTTCATATACTCCAGTTTCTCTGAGATTTTTGCAGCATAGAGATTGAACAAATATGGTGAGAAGAAAAACACTGACATACACGTTTCCTGATTTTAAACCATTTTTAAACTAGGTTTTAAACATTTTATTCTGTTCACACATCTTCCTTTGATTCATGTAAATGTTCTGTAAGAGCACAATGAAGTAAGTGTTATGGAATTCCCATTTTGCTCAAGGTTACCCATAGTTTATTAGGATCTGCAATAAAACACAAGTAAACATCTTTCTGATATTCTCTGCTTTCAGCCAAGATCCATCTGACATCAATAATGACATCCTTTGTTCCACATCCTCTTCTGAATCTGTCCTGAACATCTGGCAGCTGCATGTGAATGTACTGCTGCAACCACTTTTGGATGATATTTAACAAAATTTTACTTTCATGTAACATTAATGATATTGTCCTATAATTTGAGCATTCTTTTGGGTCATGTTACTTTAGAATGGGTACCAATATGGATTTTTCCAGTCGGTTGGCCAACTAGCTGTTTTCCAAATTTCCTGGCATAGACAAGTAAGTGTTCCTAATGCTTAACCAGCTTGTTGAATAATTTGAGTTGGTATTTCATCAATTTCTAGAAACTTGTTTATGGCTAATGCTTTCAGTGTAGCACACCAATTGGTAAAATTGAAAAGATTGAAATTATCCAGGATTTCATCTTGCTTAGAGTCACAATCAATGCTTATGAAAGCGACAGTCAATAAATCAAATGATGCATTGTATTAGATATATTTTCTGTACATGAGCGTTCTTGAGTGTTGAAGATATCACTTTGAGGCCCAAGGTCTGCCACAATAAATTCAAACATACCAACAATTGTGAGGACGTCACAGGACAGGGTTGCCTTTTGTTTGGTTGTGCAGGGTGACTGTGAGGCAGAACTCATTAGATGGACCCTAATAACAACAACATACCTAGAGAGCAATTACTTCTGAACTTGCTCTTGTTCTTGAGAACCATTAGGTGGTTCTCAACCTTCCTAATGCTGTAGCCCTTTCATACAGTTCCTCATGTTGTAGTGATCCCACCAACAATAAAATTATTTTCGCTGCTACTTCATAACTGTAATTTTTCTATTGTTATGAATTGGGCGACCCCTGTGAAAGGGTCATTCGACCCCCAAAGGGGTCATGATCCACAGGTTGAGAACTGCTGTTCTAGTGCATCTTGATTATACTTGGGTCTTGGGTCTTTTACATATAATAAATAATTGTTAACCTCATCAAATATAATTTTTGATTATCTTGAAACTGTTTTGAATTTAAAACTATTTTAAAGGAGAAACAGCATGGCTAAGTACTTAAATTGTCATACAGTAAAGACATTTTATCTGTCTTTTCTGTATAATATTCTCTCTCTTCATCACATTAGATTTCCAGAAATAATATCATAGAATCTGAATGCAAGTTAAGACACTTCCTCACCACCTCAGACCAAGAATTCTTTTTATTCCTCTGGCACAAATGAGTAAGCAATATATCGTTGTTGATGCTTTGTTGTTCTCAGGTGAATTATGACCCATAGTGAACCTGTGCACAACACAGTGACACACTGCACGGTCCTGTGCCACCCTCACAACTGTTCCTGTGCCTGAGCCCATTGATGCAGCCAAGGTGTCAATCCATCTTGTTGAGGGCCTTCCTCTTTTTCTCTGCCCCTCCACTTTAGCAAACATTATATCCTTCTCCAGGGACCCCTCTTTCCTGACAATATGCCCAAAGCCTGTAAGACCAAGTCTTACCACTAAGTTTTTGCCTCTATGGAACACTCTGGCCTTACATCTTCAAATAACATATGTGTGTAACAGATATAGATGATAGATACAGATACAGATATAGATAATAGATATATATTAGCAGTCCACGGTCCTTTAAATATTCTTCTCCAGCACCACAATTCAAATGCATCTATTCTTCTATGGTCTTCTTTATCCAATTTCCAACTTTCACATGCATATAATGCAATGGAGAATACCATGGCTTGGAACAGGCCCACCCTAGTCCTCAAAGTACCATCCTTGCTCTTCAGTACTCTAAAGAGGCCGTGTGCAGCAGTTTTATCCAATGCAATATGTCTTTTGATGTGGTGACTGCTGCTTTCATAAGCATCGATTGTGGAGGCAGGTAAGAAAAAATCCTCGACAATGTCAATCTTTATTCCATTTATGTATAATGAACAGAAACATAATTATCAGCTAGCATCTGGATGGGTACCAGTGTCCTACTTTTCCTGAAACATAAACTAGCATGTCTTTGTAATTAAATCACTAGCCACATCAATAATGGCAGGAGACTTCCAGCTAGGAAAAAAAAAAAGTACACAGCTGAGACCTCAGAAGGCATCATGGTGATTTGCCTGTTCCTAAACATACCAGAGAAATCCGATTATGAGCAAAACCCTCTGAAGCAATAACAAAATCTAATTTAACAGTGGAACAGCATAGTTAAGAGCAGGAAGAATTCTGCTTGCTCAAATTAGAGTAGAACAATTGTTATTTTCATTATGAGACATGCAAATTTAGAGAAAGAAGTTTTATGCAGTTTATTAGATTGCATCAACATCACACTTTAAGATCCAAATATATGCCGGATAAGATGTTTCTCCTAAAACAACAGAGCAAGGACCTTCCACACGAGCCAGTGGATAGTATGCTGGTGACTTCCAATGTGGTTTCTCCTTGCCTTTCAGCTTCACCATGCTGGTTTGTCCTCAGCTACTTTAGACATTTTACATAACTACAAAATTTAATTAACTTAAAAAAACACAAAAGGAAATATATAACATATTCACTAAATTATTACAATACTTTCTTTTCAATTTTAAATGGCCCAAAGCAAATTAATTTCTATTAATGTCTTCATCACATTTCAAACAAAGATTATTGAATGTTCTCTCAGTGAGTCAAATTCAGAAATTTTAATTGTTTCTTCTTTACCTTTCATGAACTGTATATCCTACTATTTCCCTTTCTAGACTGTTGCTTTCTCTTTGCTGAAAACGTGACAGCAGAAACTAATATGGCACTAAGCCATCATTTTCTAAAAACATTTTCATTGGCACTTATAAAATTCAGTAGTTAATTCAATAATTAATTCATTCAATAGTCAATTCATATCACTGGCACGTCACATATTAGAAAATTCAATAGTTAATTCAATAGTTAATAGATGGCACAATGATTGCTACAAGCAATTTTAAAACACTTTCAATTTCCTTGTGTTTATTCATGTAATTATTTTATTACTGTTATTCATGTAATTATTTTATTAATTGTGGCCAAAAGACACATCACAAAACATTCTCCAATTCAACAACTTCTACATGTGTCATTCGGTGTCATTTCTTATACCTTTCATGTTGTACAACCATACTGATTTCCCTTTCCAAATTATTCCATAATTAACATAAACTCAATGTTCAATAAGCAAAAGCTCTCCCCCCCTTCACCCATACTAACCATTGGTCAACTTGGGTTTCTTTCATTTATTTTTTCTTCAGTTTTCCTGATATAAAATTCACGTATCATACACATCCATAGTTAAGCCGCTTTTATAAAGAGTTGTGTATACATCATCTCAATGAGTTCTAGTGACCCCCTCACATTCATTGTTTGCTCCCCACTTCCTTCACCCTCCCCACCCCCATTCCTGATAAACCCTTGCACCAGTTATTTAGACCTTCATTTTTGATTAGTTAGACTACCTGTTTCTTACTGATGTGTTCAGCATCATTATTTTAGGCCCTTATTTTTATTTTATGACTTGACATTTGGTATGACAATTGGTTTACAGTCAGGCATATCTTCCTCTTTGTTTCTTTCTTTGGAAGCTCCGAGAAGGATGGACAGAGTCTATTGCCTTTCATTTGACACAGGAGCTCCAGCAGCTCAAAGAAAATAGTAGATTTGGGCTTTAGGGAAATGCAATAAAAGGCAGCAACGTTAAAAATTAAATACGTGGCATGCCTACATCATAATTCCAAGTTTGTCTCTTGTGAGCAATGACCAGTATTCATCACAGCAAACATTCGTTGTTTCTCGCCTTTCACCCATGAAAAACTTTACATCACAAGACACACTTCTCTGTAACTACGAGTAAACAGGTGAAATGTGAAGCTGGGGGTCGGGGGCAGGGCCACCCAGGAAACCCAAGTGGAGGCCGTCCTTTTGTAAAAAGTATAATGATAATCCTTACGTTTGGAGCTAACGCAGCATCGATACCTTGCTTGCTATGAGCCGCGCGGGCTCAAGTGGTGACGATGACTTTGGATTCAGTTCACAGGTGGACAACACTGCAGCCACTTTGACATGTTTCACATGCACCAGTCACGTCGGCCTGCTGTGCAACCGTCGCCATTCTGCAGCTGAAAGTGCCGTCACTCTCAACAGACGTTCACTGTTCCGCAACGATGCCTCCCCCTTGGCTTTCCCTCCCGCCCCCGAGTAGAAAATTATCAAACTGTCTATGAACTTTTCTAGCAGAAGCATTGCATATTAGTGCAATCAGACAAAACTTGTCCTTTTGCTATTAACTTACAATTCTTAATAGGTTTTATAGAGAACTATTTTCAAACAGCAAAGGAATTAAGATATACCATTCAAGTACAAAAGGAAAAATTGAGGAAGGGTTAACTTTTCGATCTTCATTGTAGTCTTTTAATGAAATAAGAGGCAAAGTAGTCTAAAGAGAACATGGTGAAATGAATGTCTTTAAGTGTTGTATATTTGTTCAGAAATATATATATCGTAGTATTAAAAGGAATGAAGCCACCCACTCACTGCCATCAAGTTAATTCCAACTCATAGCTATGCCTATCAGGCTTTTGAGGCTCTAAATTCTTCCCTCATCTTTCTCCTGTGAGCGGCTATTGGGTTTGAATTGCCAACTTTGCAGTCAGCAGCTCAAGGAATTTCCAGCAACGCTCCGGGCGCTCCTTAAGAAGAAGGAACGTAGCTTAGAATGATGCCAGAGTGGTATATAAATATGGTCTCAATTACAGACAATTAAAGAGGAGGAAAAGGCATTTTAAAAGGAAGAAGGACAGGAGAGAAGTGTGTTGAAAGAAAAGTAGAAAATCATTATGTAAACGAGAAAGGCAGGGGAAAGAATAAATGCAAAGCAAGGTTACGAAATCATGACAGTGTCCCGAGAAATCTGGAAACATCAGGTAAGTGGAAGCACAGGGTCATCATAGAGGAATGGAAGGGACAGTGGGAAGATGTTAGAGGGAAGAATACAGAGGGAACCCCGTTCTTTATGCTTATAAAATTAGAGGGTAATTATATCTGCCGAAGGAAAAGGAGTGATATATGTTTATTTTTTTTCTATCGATAGTTTGAGTCATAATGAATCAGTTAATATAGTCCTTCTAACCATAAATCCTTCTGTGATATATTATAATTCTGTACTGTATACACCTGTGGCTGTAGTCCCTTTTTGTAAGGTGTTCTCTACTAGACTAATACACAGGATTAGGTAGGATTAAGCCCCACTCTTGTAAAGGGTGTAAGAAAGCTGCACCTTTTGTTCCCTTGAGGGATCTTCCTACTACAGAGCGTGACAGCATCTTTCCTTTTCCTCTGGCCAACTAAATACAAAGAACATCAACATCGTAGAGATTGCTCAGCACATGAGAGTCATCTGAGACACAGAGAGAAATTGCAAGAATATTTGGAAAAGATTATCTAAGAGCTGTGAAGTGGCAGAGGCTGCTAAGACCAGATGCACATCATTGTGTCGTGGAGACTCCAGCCCTGGGACCATGGGATCTTGCCCTAGAATATGGAACTCTGAGACAGAGCAATAGGAAGTTTAGCTTCTTGGTCTATGGAGGCAATGGCTCAGGAACCTAATGGCTGGGCTGCCAAGGAACTTGGAGAGACTTGGTTGCAGGCCAAGAGGTGGGAGAGGTGTTGTTGTTTACCAGTCCTGACTTGTGGCAACCTACTAAAATTCACTAGCACTGTTGTTGCTGAGTGCCATGGAGTAGGTTCCAACCAACTGCTACCCTGTCCACAACAGAACAACACATCGTCCTCTCCCGGGCCATCCTCGTTCCTGTTTGAGCGCACTGTTGCAGCCCCTGTGTCACTTTCTATGTCGAAGGCCTCCTCCTATTTGCTGCTGCTTTACAAAACACGATTATGTCTTCAAGGATGAGTCTCTCCTGATATGTCAAAAATACATGAGGACAAGTCGATTGAACTTGGCCTCTTAAGAGCTTTCAGGTTGAATTTCTTCCAAGATATATTTGTTCTTCGGCAGTCCGTGGTCTTTTCACAGTCTTCCCAGCAAAGTAATTCAAACCCATTGACTCTTCTTTGGTCTTCCGAATTCAATGTCCAAGATCTCCATGCATATGAGGCACCTTCTTCCTCAAAGTAACTTCCCTGTTTCAACACTCTAAAGAGGTTTTGTGTATTAAATTAGCCCAATACAATGAGTCCTTTGATTTCTTAACTGCTGCTTCCACAGGTACTGATTGTGGGTCCAAGCAAGGCAAAATCCTCACAACTTTAATCTCTTCTGCATTTATCATGATGCTCCCTGTGGATGCAGTTGCGCAGGGCGTTGTCCCCTTTACACCGAGTTGTAATCCGTACTGAAGGCTGCAATCCTTGATGTTCACCAGGAAGCTCTTTAAGTCCTCCTCACTTTCAGCAAGGAAGCGGTGTCAGCTTCATACTGCGGGCTGTTAATAGTCCTAATAGTGCATTCTTCCCAGAGTCCAGCTTCTCTGATGGTTTACTCAGCATGGCGATAGAATAAGCATGGGGAGAGCATACAACTTCACACACGCACCTTTCAAGATTTTAAAACACGCAGGATTCCTTTGTTCTCTTTCCGCAGCTGCCTCTGTATCTAGCTCCAGGTTGTGCATGAGCACCCTGCAGTGTTCTCAAATTCTCATTGTTCTCAAGGCTATCCATTGTGTGTTATGAGCCACACAGGTGAATACCTTGGCATAGTTGATAAAATGCAAGCAAATACCTTTCTGGTATTCTCCACTTTCAGACAATATCCATCTGACACCAGCAATGATACGTCTTGTTTCACGTTCTCATCTGAATCCAGCAGAACCTCTGGCAGCTTCCTGTCAACTGTTGTTGGATGATTTTCGGCAAAAAAAAAATACATATATACTTACATGTAATATTAATCATATTGTTGTCAAATATGAGCATTCTGTTTGGTCACCTTTCTTAGCCACGAGAACAAATCTGGATCTCTTCCCGTGAGTGGGCAGGTAGCTGTCTTCGAAATTTTCTGGCATGGACTGGTGATGCTTCAGTGCTTCATCAGTGTGGTGAATGTTCTCACGGGTTCCTTCTGAGTGTGTTCCTCCTTTTGTTCTTCATCAGAATATTTTATTTAGTCTCCTCACGCTCTTTGAGTTCATTATGTTTTCCATTTTTATGTAGCTACCCTATGGTTAAGTACAAGATTCCAAATATCTTCTAACATCCACTTGGATATTTTTGTCTTTTTAATTAACCTTTTCTTTCTTCATGAGTGATGTTCTTGATGTCTTCCTAGATCAAGTCTTCTGTCATCAGTGTTTATGATCGTTAGGTTTATTGTGCCAACTAGGCCAATAGGAACATGTGGGTGGAGTTTAATCGGGTTGCAGTTTGATTGAATAACTAAAGACAGCCGGCAATCCCATCTCCTTTCTGCTCCCTGGTGATCAGACCAGCGTCCTGCTGCTTTAGCTAGTTCTCTGCATCAATCTGTGTGCTCTACTACCTGTGGGCCAAGCCAACCCATGGATCGTGTTGCCAGAGCTTGAGGCTCCTTCAAGACATGCTTGACCATGCTGTTGGTGTGTACATTGCTTCAGCTTGAAGCTGGTGAATCCTGTCACTGTGTTTGTGTCTCAGATCCCATCAGGGCCTGCTTCCCTAAGCTCCTGAGCTAGTGACTATTGCTGACCCACCTTGATTCTGCTGGCAGCAGGAAGTCTCTGCCTGCCTTGCCTGAGGGAAGACTCCACCATCTGCTTTGTTGACCTCAGACCTGGCATCCCACATGAGTTGAAGGACTTCCACCATATTAACTATTCCATGAAAGTGAGTTGAACTGAGCCCTCTGAACTGCTGTGTGGACTAATAATCTGTTATATTCCTTCTTGCTGTATAAATCTATCTATCTATTATCTATCTATCTATCTATCTATCTATCTATCTATCTCTCTATCTATAAAATCATAAGTGTCCTGGTTTTGTTTCTCTAGAGAACCACACCTAACAGTGTTCGTAAATTTAAAAAAAATCATTTTATTGGGGAATCGTACAACTCTCACCACAATCTATACATTCGTCCATTGTGTCAAGCACATTTGTATATTTGTTGCCATCATCATTTTCAAAACATTTTCTTCCTACTTGAACCCTTGGTATCAGCTCTTAATCCCTCCCCCCTCCCATCCTACTAACTTATTGGAAGATACCCATACTTGTGCCTATTCCAATGAAATGCTCAATTACGAGCAATATCATTAGTACCACATGTAAGTAAGATTTTGTTGAAGATTATTCAATAATGTTTGCGGCAAAACATCGACAGGGAGCTCTAAAGGAGGCCTGTCACAAATTCAGGACAGTTCCAGAAGAAGAGATATCATTGCTGAAGTCAGATGGCTCTAAGATAAAAGTGGAGAATACTGGACAGATATTTACTTGTCTTTTATTGAATATGCCAAGTTATTTGATTGTGTGGATCATAACAAACTGTGGGTTAGCCTTGAGAAAAATGGAAATTCCAGAAAACTTCATTGTGCTTATGCACTACTTGTACATGTTTAAAGAGGCAGCTTTTGAAAGAGAATAAGGGAATAAATACTACGTGGTTTTAAATCAGGAAAGGCCTGTCGTGTATTGCAGCCTCTCACCATATTTATTCTATCAAATCATCAGAAAACCTGGATTCTGTGAAGAGGAATGTGGCATCAGGATTGGAGGAAGGCGTATTAACAACCTGCAATGTGCAGATGACACAAGCTTGCTTGCTGAAAGTGAGGACTTGAAGCACTTACTGATGAAAATCAAGGATTGCAGCCTTCAGTATGGACGACAACTCAATGTAAAGGAGACCCAAATATGCACATTGCCGAATAGGTAGCCCTGTGATGACTACAGAGAAGATTAAAGTTGTGAACAATTTTGTCTTGCTTGGATCCATAATCAATGCTCATGGTAGCAGCAGTCAAGAGATCAAAATATGGGGTGCATTGAGTAAATCTGCTGCACGAGATTGCTTTAGAGAACTGAAAATCAAGGATGTTACTTTGAGGAATACGGTAAGCCGAACCAAAGCTAGGGTATTTTCAATTGTCTCCTATGCATGTGGAACTTGGTTATTGAATAAGGAAGACTGAAAAAGAACCTCTATTTAGATTGTGGTGGTGGTGATGATAATTGAAGTACTATGCGTTGCCAAAAAGACAAACAAATCTGTCTTGGAAGAAATATAGCCATAGGGCTCCTTAAGTGCAAGGATAGGAAGACTTGGTCTTACATACTTTGGACATATTGTGGAGAGACTGGTCCCTGAAGAAGTGCATCTTGTTTAGTAAAGTTGTTGGACAGAGAAAGAGAAAAACTTCAACAATATAGATTAACTCAATGGTTGCGACAATGGAGCCAATTCCAGGAAGCATTGTGAAGATCGTGCAGGACAGCGCAACGTTTCCTTCTGTGATGCATAGGGTTGCTGTGATGGAACCAGCTAGAACAAACAACAGTGTGTACTGGGTTACTCATTGTTCTGATAACTGCAAGGTCAGCTGTTCAAAACCACTAGCTATTCCATGGGAGAAGAATGAGGCTTTCTACTCCCATGAGGCTTAGTCTAAAGAGGTTTCGTGGGCAATTCTACTCTGTCCTATAGCATTGCTGAGTCAGAATCAACTTGATGGCAGTGAGTTTAATGTGGTTTTATAGCAACATGAGAACACTGCAAGAGGTCATTTTAATCACACAAAAAGAATGATTAAAGGCCTAAGGAATGGACATACACTAACAGGGAAGACAGGTGGAATTAGTAGAAAATTACTCAGAGAAAATATAGAAAAGAAAGTTAATGCATCAGCAGATAGACAGAGGTAGTATGGAGGGTTAAGGCAAGCTAAGTGGATGGAGGGGAGGTTTCTTTCCTGTTCTGGTTATTGGAAAATCACAGATTCTGGAATTACCTTTTTCTTATTGAATTCTGCTTTCTCTTGAGGGAAATTCTGATGTTCATAATTCATTGATTCACCTTCTGAACTTTCCCAAATTTTGTTGCCACTTCAACTCACTGCCATCAAATTGATTCTGAATCATAATAATCCTATAGGCCAGGGCAGAACTTCTCCTTTGGTTTCTGAGACTGTAAGTCTCTACAGGAGTACAAAGCCTCGTCTTTCTGTAGCAGAATTTCTGATGATTTGGAACTGTTGAACTTGGGATTAGCCATCCAATATGTAACCAGTCTTTACCCATTGCATGAAGCTCAATTTGATTCTTTGGCTCTTTATCTAAATCCTTCAATTGAATATTTCTTAAAATAAAGGCCACACATTTGATTATCAGGTAGTTTTTAGGCTAGAATTTTATTATCAAGTTGTTTAATCTTTATATATTTACTTATTGTATTTGATTTTGGATCAGGAACTGATCAAAAACTATTCATCAGTTGAACACTTGACATTCATACTCATTTTGCTTCATCTTATTCATTGTAATACCCCCAGTGTAACACCACTAATTATACCTCCTCACTGTGTTTCAATCTTCCATTCTTACCGCTCTCCTAGTCCTTCTGAACTTTGCTCTTGGGTAAAAGCTGTCCCCTCGCCTTGGTTTCAAACGGTTGATGATTCTAAGGTGTGTTTAGCTCACATCCCCTGATATCATGGTCCTTCATCACTCTTTAGATCTGAAATTAAACTTATTCCAGTGGCCCAAATTTCAGCCAAAAAATGGGCAAGAGTATAAGAGGAATAGTAATAATAGGGCTGTAGTGCTTTTTGTTTTCTTTAAATAGTTTAAAGAAATATGACATACAAATTTCACCAGCTGATTTTAAAATGAAGTGCATCAAAATATGATGTCTAACTAAATGTTTATATTAAAAAATAATTTTTGTATGTTGTGTTAGTCCAGGTAGACTAGAGAAACAAATTCATGGACACTCATGTGTATAGGAAAGAGTTTTATATACAAGAGCAGTTGAATATTGAGAAAACATCCCAGCTAAGTCAGTCCAGATCAAATCCATAAGTCTGGTATTAGCTCATATATCTGATACCAGTTTACAAAGACCTCTTTCTACTCATGAAACACATGCAATGACACTGAATGCACAAAGATCACAGGCCATTGGGTGAAAAGTCTTGTGGATCCAATGGCAGTGGAAGCATCTCAGCACTGGCAGGGGTCTCCACGTGCCTCCTCCAGCTCCCAGGGCACAGAGTCCATCGGCCTAGTGCCAGGTTTCTTGTCAGTAGAGCATATCTCAGGAAGTGAGCAGAGAGAGAGTGTGTCTCCCGCCTCCAAGGAGGAAATACAGGAATTCCCAGAATCCTCAAGGGAAAGCCATGCCCACACAGACACCTCATTGAGTATGACCCAACTGACAGGTTAGACTCCACCCCTTCATTCATCATCCTCTCAAGTCCCAAATTGACACCAGATTTGTAACTACCATATATATGTGTCTTATTTCATTTTTAACATTTAAGAGGAATCATAGACACATGAATTCTAAGTGGAAACGTAGATTCGTATAAGTAGCATAATTTTTAGCAGTGGAAGATCTCAAACTGTGAAACTCGATTACCTTTTTCACAACCATGAGTACTGAGTTGATTCTGTCTTATAATTAGGCTGTAGACAACACCATAGAACTGTCTTGTGAAATTTACAAAGCTGTGTTCTTTACAAAGTGGGTGGCCATGTCTTTCTCCCCAAGAAAGGCTTCTGAGTTTAAATTGCCAACCTTTGAGTGGGTTGCTGAGCTTTCCCAGAATCAACTGGCTTTGGTGAAAATCCTGGTTCTACTGTTTGCTATTTTTGCTATTTATGTAAACTTCAGGAGTAGTTCAATGTCTATCATTCTCACATTCATTGTTATGAAAAGGCTTTTTTCTTCAAAAAGTTGGATACTAGACCAGAGGTGAAACTGAGCCTGTTCCCTCTCAGCCCTTCCCCAGGCCTTTTCATGGCTCTTTCTGTCGTTCAGATCTTTCCAACCAAGTCTTAGATCTAAAACAGTATCCGTCCGCGCAGTACTCCTCTCTTCCTTTATCCTGTTCATTTTTCCTTACAACCTGAATTATAATAACATATGTGACTGACATTTCCATGGTAATATAAGAAATTTACCTTTTTTTATTACTATAACCAAGCTCCCTAAGGGTTCAAGTACTTGTCAAACCACCAGCAAAGGAAAACGATGGTTATCTTTTACTTTTAAGGTTAAATTCTACTTTAATAAATACAACTGCTTCTACTATACTTTTTCTCTGAAAAGAATTTATTACGTCTGTATTTTGATTCTGAGATCATAAAATTGTAGTCATCAATATCATTCCAAAATATTTCATAGTTTATTGGTATTTGGGAACAATAAGAAAGATGAATTGACTGACTTTCCTGAGATTTTATAATTCTAAAATATAAATTTTTATTAAAATACTGAACCACTAAAATACTGTTTTTCATTTGTGAAAGATATGTGATGAAATTATATGTAAAATAAATTTTCATTTGTAAGCTTTGTTTAAAAAACATGAATCAGAAAGACTGAATGGTTTTGAATAGTTAAATTTAAAATAAAACTTTTCCTAACTTTACCAGGAAGAAGGCCAGACCTTATTACCTATCATAACTTAAAACAAATTGAATTTCATTGAGATTTTTAAAAATTCATGAAGTAATACATTTTTTGTGGAATCCATTCATCTTAAGTGGAAATTTTTTGACGCCCAGAACTTATATTTACTCTGTCAACATCTAAATATACACATGCAAATACAGAATTGACTTATCTCCCCCTCTTGCTAAAAGTATACCTAGCAAATTAGGCTCAGTTATCCCTGCTCTTGGTTAAGCATGGACATCAGTGTTTGTGTTGAGAGACTGGCACAGAATTCAGGTGCAAACACATGGGATTTGAGCGAGAGAGGAGTGCATCGTGCTAGAAAAGTCTTAGAAGAGATCACAGGTAGAAGTGACTGAACATGTCGTTAGGTGATGGGATACTGATTCATATCCCCAGCAACCCGATCGACAGCAGAAAGAAGTGGCGCCGGCTCTGTGCTATTCCCAGAGCTGTTCCTGTGTCGGAGCCCATTGCTGCAGCCTCTGCGTCAGTCCACTTCATGGAGGACTTGCTCTTTTTGGTAGTCTCTTTATTTACCAAGCATGACGTCCTTCTCTGACGATTTGCCCCTCATGACAACATGTCCGAAGCCTGTGAGTCTTAATAGCCTCCCTTCTAAAGAGAATCTGACTGCATTTCTTCCGTGAATATAGGAAGTAAGATTGGTGGAGAGTAGTAGTAAACAGGAGTTAGATGAACCTTCAGGTTGCAAAATTATGGATCCCGACAAACATAAAAATAATTCAAATATAATCATCACAATAGAAATAGCAGGATCTTCCCAACGGCCCAGATGATAGCGAATAAGATAGAGATTTCTACACAGAGATAAATGAACTAAAATCAAAATCTTATCATGACTAGGAAAGGGCAGAGGCATCAAAAAATAAATTAAGGTGTCAAAATTTATGAAATTATTATAATGAACAATGTACAATTCCAAGTGCTTTAATGTATTATCTCATGCAATCCTTGCAATAAATATAGTAGGTGTGTACTATTAGCATAAAGATTTTTAAGATGAGAAAATTCATACACATACACACAATCCACAAACAAGTCTAGAACCAGACAGCTTCACCAGAGAATTCTACCCGACCTCTACCAGGTGTCAGAGAAGAGTTGATATCAATTCTCAAAACATTCCAATAGAAAAAACAAAACAAACTAACTGCCATCAAGTCAATACTGACTCCTAATGACCTCCCGAGGGGTTTTTCAGACTGTTACTGTTTACAGGAGTAGAAAGCCCAGTATTTCTCTGGTGGAGCTGCTGGTGGTTTTGAACTGCAGACCATGCAGATCGCAGCCCAATGCATAACTGGGGACAGCAAACTCCAGACTCATTTTATGAAACAAGCATACCCCTAAAACCAAAGTTAAGCAATTAAATTATCAGAAAATTACAGACCAACATCCACACAATAGAGAAAATTACACATATACCTTTATAAAATCTAATAAAATTTTGTCCTGAGTTTTCAGATTCAGGCTCATCATGACTGTTTTGTAAAAACAAAAGTGGCTTATATTGAGAGATTCTAAAATGCCAGGATACTCCTTGCAGATGAGGGCCTCCAGACTACTTCCCATACTGCAGACATGTTCACAGGAGAAACCAGTGTCTAGACAAAGACAGCATGCGTGGTCAGGGGAACGGTAGTGGAAGGAGGAAAACCATCCCTCACTGAGATGGCCTGACAGCTGTTACAGCAAAGGCTCAAACTTGGAAACAATTGTGACAACGCATAGGTCCAGGCAGTGTCACCTTCTGCTGCACATGGGGACGCTTTGAGTGCGACCCAACTTGATGGTGCCTAACAACAACAGCACTCATGACAATAACCCACTGAGAGATCATTCCTTAAAGCAATAACTCACAAAATCTTAGTAACTACCCAGGAGTGAGTGTGGATTTCGCACGACCTCAGCGATTTGGCTTTAGAAACATGGACTTTATGAGTTTCCCTTAATCACACAATTTGACAATCATGGGGTGAAAACAACTGCTATAACATTTGGCTCCAAAGTCTCATGCAATTTCCTTGTAAAGATTTTATGTTCTCACAAAATTCCCATTCTAATACGAACATGCTCCTTGGTCATCAAATCCTTGTAGTTGGGGTATTTTCCTCCTCGAGTTTCTATGGTTGTTGCTTTCCTTGTTTTGGTCCTCCTGTCGAACATGTGCTTCAAGGTTCTGTTTCACATTGTTTTCGGTCCTGCTGGCTGTGCCCATACGGGAACTAAATTTTCAAATTCACCTTCCTGTGACCACATTGTTTGCATTCAATATTTATTCTCTGATTGCTAAATTATTATAACTCTTTTTGTAGGTCTAAAGACGAACCCTCTCAATTTTCTAGATCTCTTTGAAAGGAACTTGGACGAAGATTAATAGGATAGCAGAAGGATATCACCAAATGTCCTTAGTCCCTTCTGAGGATGACCTATCGGTAAGTCTGTAAATGGACCCGTGTGTGTATTTCCTGCAGGGAAAAAAGTTTAAGTACCTTCTTGGATGATAACTAAATGGTGGTTAGAGTCTATCCAGAGGGACCTTGAATCTGCTTCCCCAAAATTTAACTGTTGAGAGCCCTAGGAGCAGAGTTATGTTCTGACATCCACACACACATGGGACGATCATTGATTAACCAGCGTGGTGAGTCAAGTCAATAAAAGTAACTAGTGAAAGACACAGCATGGTAGCAGGGAAAACCCATGGGTGTTGCGTGAAAGAGTGATGAGTTTGAATCTCTTGAATCTCCTTTTGTGAAACATTGTCTTTGTAAGTTGGAAGTGACATATCTTTTTCAAATGATAACTCACAATTAAATAATAACAAGTGATTCATGGAAACACACACACACACACACACACACACACACACACAAAAGCCCTGGTAGCACAGTGGTGAAAGCACTTGGCTGCTTCAGCCTTGGAAACCTAGGTGGCAGTTCTACTCTGTCCTCTGCAGACTGGCTGTGAGTCTAAACAAAACAGACTTTAGAGTTAGCAGATGAAAAAATAGGTCACAGAGCAGTAACTTATTCAAACCTACAAAGATAATGTTGTAATCAAACGGAGATTCAAGGGATTCAAACCAACCACTCTTTCATCCAAGGCCCATGGTTTTGCCCTGCTGCCATGCTGTGTCCTGCACCAGTTATTTTTATTGACTTGACTAACCAACCTAGTTTATGCAGTTAAGTTTTATTTCTCTAGTGACAGGTTTCCCAGTTATCCCAGTGCCAGGGCTTAGTGAGAATTCAGTACATGTTATCTGCTAATTAACATCTATTTTAAAAAATGGAATCGAAGTTATTATGGGCACATTTTTCTAACATTGGGAAGGGGGTGGGGAATCCCTTTTAATATGAAGATCAAGGCTCTGGTGAGTAATACCAGCAAACATTATGAAAACACTCCTTTGAAAGTTGTGGCTTTTTCCAAAGACTGTCATAAAAAGAATCCGTCTTTTTAAACTTCATGTGGTGATGTCTCATCGCCATGACTCAGTAGGTGTTCTTACGACTCCCTCAGCATAAGACAGTTTTAAAATGATTCCATCAGATCTTCAAAATTAGTAGTCTTCTAAGGAAAATTGTTTTAGAGTGATTTATGTATGTTATTAAATAGACCTCAGAGGTCAACTTTGACCTGAAATAAAATCACAGAGCAGGTGACATTTGTCTTTGTTTTGCCAACTTCATTACATCTTTTCCTTCTGTGTTACCTCTTCTCCAGGGGTGTCATGTTCACCGATTACTCTGGGTTTCTGTTAAAGGGGAAAAGGAGGGATGGGTCACCTCATAGCAAGATGTGCATAACTATCAAATAGTACACTCGAGAACAAATTTGACTTTAAACTTGGATAATGAATCTACTCTGGTGAAATTCTCAGCAGGGAGAACTTGTGTAGCTGACAGAATGCTTCCTTGCTCTTCCTCCCTGTCCCCATCAGCGTAAATGTCCCCATCACTGTTCTGCAGCCGTCGGCATGCCGTGGAGAGATTTACCCAGCGATGCAGAACACTGCCTTTTCAGTCAATGCTACTGGGCTGGATGGCAAGTTCGTCGCATGAATCACTCATCAAAACAAAAGCTATGATTATCCTATAGGTATTACTTTATAATTGCCATGCAGATGGTGCACACTCAGCTCCCTCGTGTGGAAAAGAACACTTCCCAAACGTACACTACCCTTACAGTGATTTCTGTGTTTGAGCTCCTTGTGAAAGCCACTGGGTCAGTCAATTTCATTGAGAATTTCCCTCTTTTTTACTGCCTTTCTACTTTAGCAAGCATAATGCCCTTCTCCAGGAACTAGTCCCTTTTGCTACCATATCCAAATAAATGGGATAAACCTTCCCCATCCTCCCATCTAAGGAGAACACTGACTCTGCTAACTCCATCACTGATATTTTTGCCCTTCTGGCCATCTGTGGCACACTCAAGATTTTTTGGCAAAATTAAAATTCAAAAGTATCAGTTCTTCTTCAGTCTTCCTTATTCACTGCACAGCATTTTCATGCATCTGAGGTTAGTTGAACACATCACAACTTGATTCAGGTGTACTTTAGTCCTTCAGTTAATAGCTTGACTTTTTAACCCGTTAAATAGGTCCTTTGCAGAGTTGACCAACGCAATAGGCTGTTTGAACTCTTGACTGCTGATTCTATGTGTATGGAATGTCGATTCAATAAGACTAAATTCTTGACAACTTCAAGGTTGAGGTGTAATGCACATTGAAGCCTATAGTCTTTTATCTTTATTAGTAGGCACTCTAAGTCTTCTTCACATTCAGCAAGCCAATTATTGCCATCTGCATAGAGCAGGTTCATAATAAATCTTCCTCCAATCCTCATGTGCTGTTCTTCATAGAGTTCAGCTTCTCGGATGACTTGCTCATCACACAGATTGAACAAGGATAGTGTAAAGACACAAGCTTGATGAAGACGTTTTCTGATTTTAAACAGGGGAGCGTGCCTGTTCATTTCATTTCCCTCTCCTATGAAATAGCCTTCTATCTTAATGCTTAACGTCCACAAGCTGACTAGCACATGCTTACCTCTCAGACTCCCCACTCTTTTTACATGTTCATTGCTTCCAACGATTTTAAATAGAAGCGTGTATTGATTTTTATTATATATCAATATATGCTTATTATAGATTTTATGTCATTACATGAAAGACTAATCTAGGGTTGATAATATTATATATATAGTGCATATAAAGAGTATAAACACACACACACACACACACACCAGCTCAGTGCTGTTAGGTGCTGTTGAGTTGGTTCCCACTTGAGCATGCTGTGCACCGCAGAACCACACACTGCCTGGTCCCGTGTGACCCTCACTATTGTTACATTGGAGCCCATTGTTGCAGCCAGTCTATCCCCTCCAGAGAGTTTCTCCGGATGGCTGCCCTACAGCTTCGCCAAGCAGCATGTCCTTTTCCGGCGACTATTGCCTTCTGATAGCATGTCTAAAGAACATGAGAACAAGTCTGGCCCTCCTCTTTCCAAGACAGGGTTGTTGGTATGTTTTGGAGTCCGTGGAACTTTTCATTATTCCTCACCTACATCACAGTGCAAATGCACTAATTCCTCGGTGATCTTTATTCATTGTCCAGCTGTAAGGCAAATAAAACATCACCGCTTGGGTCAGGTGCACCTGACGTCATTGCTCTTCACAGGGCAGGGTCGTATACCACAGGTGGGTCCCCTGCACTACACGGTTTGATCTCTTGACTGCCCTAACTTGAACGTTGATTGCGGACACCAACCAAATGAAATCCTTGACAACTTCAATTTTATCTCCACTCATCGTGATGTTTTCCATCTGTCAAACTTTGGAGATTTTGGTTTCTCTATATGGAGCTGCACTCCTGAAGGTTGTGATACTGGAGACGGCAGTCATTCATTTTCAGCTATCTAGAGGGCAAACGACAACCATGGGATTTTATTATTTAATGTGATTTACAAGATATGTATCAATTCTATTAATTTTAATCCTGTGACTTCTCCATTAATAAAAGCAATGTCAATGAAATGCCTAGTTTATAAATAATTTTAATTTTTATTTTGGGCATCATCTTCATTCTATAAATTCTTACTAAAAAACCCTCACTGGGTTTCAATTTTATATTCTTAGGTCACGCAGGAAATCAATGGCATTGCAGTGAGGAAGAATGGACTTTAAAGAGAAGATCCTTTCTTTGGAATGTTTTTAAAAATAGGACACATCACACTAAGCTCAAAATGTTCAGTCACACATAACTATGTTATTTCTCATTTCCTGTCTCATAACATCTAAGAAACATTACATTCTCTAATCATAGTGAAAAATGTGAATTATAGTGACAAGAGCCACCGAAAAAGCTGGGTATGGGTTTTTCTGTACTTTTTAGGTCTTACAGATATTTTCCTTGGCCTTTAAACTGCTTTTCTGAGACTTTGTTTATCATTGTGTTCAAGTCATCACTTCAGCTCCTTAAATGACGATGTCTCTAGCTGATTCCTTTTGCATAATTTTTCTTTTTTCTTCATTCCTAATAATTTTTGAGTTCATTATTTAGGAAAAGTCCTTCGTTTCCTTTACAAACTGGTAGATGGTAGGAAGACCACATTTTCAGTGATATTTTATTATGTTTCAGGTGAAAAGTTACACAGCAAATGTGATTCCCATTTGAAAATTCAGTGATACTAATATTCAGGTATTTTATCCAGCCATCTCTGTTTTCACCAATGTGTCAGTATTCTTATTCCCTGTAGTTGTGCAGTAGATTGCTTGATATAATCCTTGTAGTAACAGTCTTTGAAATGCTCACGGAATGACAGGATAAGACTATATAACTATAAGATGCTTAGTACTTACCAAGATGATCGGAGAGCTTGCTCATATTGTAAATAAGGCACATGGAATTCTGGTGGGCTGGGACTAAAAAAAATAAGGTGTCAATTCTGACTCATAATTATCCTATAAGACATGGTTGAATGGCCCCTTCTGAATTTCTGAGATTAAAAAACTCTATAGGAGTAGGGAATCTGTCTCTTTTTTCTCCCATGGTGTGGCTGGTGGTTTTGAATTGTTAACCTTGGGGTTAATAATTACAATCTATAACCCACTTTACCATCAAGGCCAGGGGAGGAAAAACAGGTGCTCACCAACAGCCAGAAAGAAGAGCCAGGAGAAGAGGGTGTCACCTGATGCCTGTGTGCTGCATCTCCTCAGTTCACGAAACAGAGAACTGTGGCATCAGAGATCGTAACTGGCAATGAGCATCTGAGGCAGAGAGGTGGCAGCAAAATGGATATTCTAGAGAGCTGTGCACTTCGGAGCCCACAATGCAAGAAACCAAGTGTCTTTGGGCAAGAGGTTTGCTGGTGTAATGGGGTGTCTCTGGGACACTTAGTCAGGGAGCAAAGTTTGTCAACCCACAGACCTGACATTTGATGTCTTTTTGCTGAGGTGTACAGGCAGGGTGTGGTGCTTTGGGCCATGTATTGACTGAGCTAAATGAACTATATAATAGTTGCACAAGAGGGCAGAAACCAAGGGAATTCTAGGCCTCGGCATGCCTGCAGACATGCTGGGGGGAGGCTGTCCAGATTGAATAACTATCCTCTGAGGGTGTCTGATCCTGAATTGTAACCTATTTCTTCTGAAAGAAACCCCTTCACTGTGAGCACTGTCGGTATGTTCTGTGGCCATTGCAACGAATAACAGAATCTAGCGAAACATAGAGTGCCGTAGGAGGGTGGTTAGCTGGGAGACTAGTAGAAAGGCTGGAGGTTGGAGGCTTCTGTGACCTCTGCCTTGTAGTAACTGGTCTTGGGCTTTTGGTTTTGACCCTCCTTCCCCCTTTGTAGAAGCCAGTGGAGGTCAGATGCAGTCCTGTGCCATTTTCACGATTTCATTCTGTTTGGACTGTTGTTTTTCTGGTTTCCCTGTGTCCTTCCTTTCTTCATTTGATCTCCTAGAGATGGTTTATCAAAGAGGCATTTCACTATCCATGGATCACTGATTCTTTAGAAACACATCTTTTACTTAGCTAAAAAGTGATCTTACGGAATAATTTCAATTTAAGGCATACCTCATAATATAGCGAATGCTAGGACCCATGCAGTAAGTTCCAACTTTTTAAGAACTTGAATTGGTATTGATCAGAATGGCCAATTGTGGAGGCCAAACACCATACTGTTCTGGTCACAGGGTCAATAAGCTTGTGGTTCATTGAATATTAGTACCATGGTCTCCTTTCTCTTAGTCTTTCCTTGTCATATCCCTCTTTTCTCTGGACAACTAGAGACCAAGAGGCCCAGCTTAGATCACAGATTACAAGCTTTTAGGATCCCAGACAGTACTCACCACATTGGAATATAGAACCTAAACTTTATGGATAATATCATGCTAACAATTAACTGAGTTGTCTCATGAGACTTTGTAGCATGTTTTATGTGGTCAAACTTAGAAGAACAGTCTCACAATGTGTTTTTTGGTTATGTCTAGCAAGTATCTGTGCTTGTGTCCCTTATGTGATTTATCATATAAGTGAAACACACACATACTTGTATGGTACAAATTAGACACGCTATCTTTAAGATTCTTGTCACCAAACTATTCTTGCTGAATTCCACTTCAATTGAATCACACTAATTATTGAAATAATAATTTCAAATTAAGAAATATTGTATAACTCGGCTGTTTTTACAGAGATCATTCAGAAATTTAAACTTACTCCTGTTGTTCTTGTTGTTTATAGGAGCCATTGAGTCATCTTTGACCAATCATGACCATACTATACACAACAGAACAAAACACTGCATGATCCTGTGAAATCCTCATAATTCTTTCTATGCCTGAGTTCATTGATGCAGCCAAGGTGTCAATCTATCTCTTTTAGGACCTTCATCTTTTTAATCACCCCTCTACCAAGCATGCTGTCCTCCTCCAGGGACTGGTCTATCCTGACAACATGTCCAAAGTATGTAAAAAGAAGGCTTGCCATTCTTGCCTCTACAGAGCACTCTGACCATACTTCTTCCAACACAAATGGATTTGTCCTATTAACAGTCCATGGTACTTTCAATAGTCGCCAGCACCACAATTTAAATATGTTAATTCTTCTTCTGACTTCCTCATTCAGTGTCCAACTTTCACATTCAAACTTACACTTACAATTGTAGAATTACCAAATTATCTAAGCCCTTTTAGAGCCTTGGTGGTGTAGTGGTTACACACTAAGCTGCAATCTGCAAGGTCAGCAGTTTGAAACTACTAGGCCTCTGCTGTAGAAAGACTGGGCTTTATACTCCTGTACAGAATTACAGCATCAGAAACTCATGGGGGCAGTTCTACCCTGTCCTATAAGGGTCACTATGAGTCCGCATTGACTCAATGGCTCAATGACAGTGAGTTAGTTTGTTTTTTGTTTGATCCTCTTATCATAGAAATTTAATCTGTATGCTGTGAAAATAATAAGAGAAGCTGGATTATATGAAGAAGAACATGATTTCAAGATTGAAGGTAGGATTATTAACAATGTGCGATCGATATGCAGATAGCAGAACCTTGTTGAAAGTGAGGAGGACTTGAAGCACTTGCTGATGAAGATTAAGGATCAAAGCTTCTGTATGGATTACAATGCAATGTAAAGAATACTAAAATTCTCACAACTGGGCCAGTAGGTAACATCATGATAAATTCAGAAAAAAATGGAAATTTTCAAGGATTTTGTCTTATTTGGATGCATCATTAATGCTCATAAAAGTAGAAGTCCAGGGATTAAGGTATGCATTGTATTCAGTAAATCTCTTACATAAGACCTCTATAAAGTTTTGAAAAGTAAGGATGTTACTTTGAGAACTAAGGCATGCCTGACCCAACCCGTGGTATTTTCAATGATCTCTGTCTCCTATGCATGTGAATTGGGGGTATTGAATAAGAAAGACTGAAGAAGGGTTGATGTATTTGATTTTTTGATGCTGGAGAAAATAATGCAAATACCATGGGCTGCCAAAGGAATCAACAATTTTGTCTCAGAATAAATTTGGCCAGAGCGCAAATTTATTAGAGGCAAAGATGGCGAGGCTTTGTCTTACATATTTTGGAGAGGCTTTGTCTTACATATTTTGGAAAGGTTGTCAGGAAAGACCAGTCCCTGGAGAAGGACTTCATGTTTGGTGAGGTGGAGGGGCTGCGAAAGAGAGGCAGTCCTCAATGTATGAGATGTATTGACAGAGTGGCTTCACAAGTGGGTTGAGACAGGAATAATTTTAAGCATGGTGCAGAACTGAGCAGTGCTTCGTTCTGTTGTGCACAAGGTAGCAAAGGGTCAGAACTGATTAGATGGTCTTTGAAAACAACAACAGCAACAACAGCATGGGTTAAGGCGATGCTGTTCCTGCTATTGTTTGGTTCCTTTGAATTGGTCCAGACTCAGAGTGACTCTGTGTGCAGCAGAATGAGACCTTGTCCAGTCCTGTGCCGTCCTTACAATCATTATTATGGCCGCTGTCATTGCTGCAGCCACAGGATCAGTTCATCTTAGTGAGAGTCTTAGTCTTTTTCATGTACCATCTACTTACCCAAATCAAGTAGTGATATAAAAATTTAAAATGTTATCATGTTAAAAAATTACCTGATTATTAAAATTACAGAAAAGTCCTATTTACTTCAGAAAACATAAATGAAAAAAATTCCTAGGAATTCTCAAATTGATGGATTCAGAAAGAACCATAAAATTGAAATATCCTAAAATAAGGAAAGAAATTGAATTAATAAGTAGGAATTATCCTGCTAAAAAATATTCTAAGACCAGATAATTTTGTGGGTTAAATCTATCAAATATTGAATAAAACACACAGTGCAATGAAATTTATCAAATAGTTTAAAAACAAAACAAGAAAAATATCTATATCTATATCGATATAGATGATATAGATATATAATTCTGGTAACATCAGGCCCAGACAGGTCTGTGGGCCTGGGTAACCAGCTGTATGAGTGAGCCACCAACCATCATACCCACCTCAAAGGTAGAGTGGTGCTGACCCTCCATTAGTGCCTGGGGCTCAGAAGCCTAGTCTGCTGTGATGGAGGCCCAGGCCCAAATTCTCAATCCCAGGCCCCCTCAGTTACCAAAAGCTGCACTTTTCTGTGTGTAGTCCTGTAGGATATAAATGGCAAATTATGAACCCTTGGTATCGTGGACCTGGCTTGGGCTTTTTCTGCCACGTTGACCACTCAGCGTCCTCCCTCATCCGGTTCTCACGGACAAACTGGCCTTTCTTGCATTTCACTGGCAGAGCAGGTCAAGAAAGCCAGAGGGACCCTGCTGAGCACATCTTCAAAGATGACCTGCCTGGACTGCTGCTCTGCTGGGCAGCCCTGAGACCATTGTGCCCGGGTGGCTGTCCCTCTGGACAAAGTTGTTCACGCAATAGTCAACTCACATGATGCCCTACGTCACTTCTCGCTGTGAACACTAAGGGGTAACTGTAGTCTAGTGCCACTCTCATTTAGGCAGAATGTGGTACGTGGAGTAGTGTGTTAAAGCATTCATCATTGCGGGGTTCTTTTTTGGTGCGTTATTTGAGTAAAATATTGTAACCATGCTGCTGAAGAAAGTTAGCAAAACTGGAAGTAAAGCTAAGAGGAAAACTCTGAGAATCACGATAAAGTTAAAGACAGAAATCATTGTGAAATGTGATGATGCTGCCACTTGTCAGATTCAGTGGCTGAATACAATGAGACTAAGTTGACCTTATCAATCAACATTTTTTGGGGGGAAATGTGATTAGATTGACTGACATGGTGAAAGGTGTGAAATCATTAACCATGAAACACAGATCATGGTCAAGGTTGAATGTTAGTTAATTTGGATAAATGAGAACCAACTCGGTGGCCATGGCATATCTGAGTCAGTGATAAGCGAGAAGCCCAGAGTCTCTATAGTGATTTCACCAAAAACATTGCAGGAGTGAGTGCTGAGCAGCCCCAAGAGTTCCAAGGCAACCAAGCTGATTTGAAAAATCCAACAAGAGAGCGAGCGTATACAATGTAGTAGGCATGGGGAACGGGCCAGTGCAAATAAAGATGGAGCCAATAAATTTGGGGCTGAATTTGCTGAATATGTGGAGGCTGAGGTTCCGTTGCCTGGAAAGTGTTGAACTGAGAGGAAACTAATTAAAAAAATTGCCCAATGGGACCTTCATTACTAAAGAGGAAAAGGCATTGCCAGACCACAAGCCTATGATAGACAGGCTCACTCTGCTGTGTGGGAGTGCTGGCGGGGACTTTAAAGGGAAGCCCATGGTAGTACACCATTCTGAAAACCCACGGGTGTTGAAACAACAAAAAATAATGAAGAAAATGGGTTAATTTTATTTACTGTATTGTGTTTTGATATTTATTATATTGTATTTATTGTGTTTGGATGTTTTAGGGGGATGTTTCTGCAACTGAGAGCTACTAACCTTTGTGTTAAAGTTCTGGAGAAATAAATTTATTAGTGCAATTTTGGGACTCAGAAGCAATTATTTGGTTTTTCATTATTTCTTATGAGAAAGGTATGTTCAGTTCTCTAGCCTTTCAGTGTTCAAACACAAATTTGGAAGTAATTGAGTTGGACAGCTCAATTACCTCCATCCCTTTTCAGCCAGCCCAGGAAAGGACAGTCTCTCCTGGGCTTGCCTGAGTGTGTCCATGCTGGAGGTCACAGGACTGGGGATCACATAGTCCTTAATTGTGTCTAGCAGTCTTGCCTTAGCTGTCTTGGTTGGAAGACCTGAACTAATCTTATAAGCCATTCATTCTAACATACGTATGCGTTTCACTCATGACCCTGTTTCTGCTCCTGCAGTCCCACTTGTAACTATTATACTGAGCTTCCACCAATCACGAAATTGTGAGCCTTAGTTTGTTCCATGCTTATTTAACTAGATTCCCAACTGTGAATCATTGGATGCCATTTCGACCTCGTTTGTCTTTGTCTCTTTAATGAATGTTTTCCTTAAATTGTATTTGGGATTGGGAGGCTTTTGGTACCCTAAAACACTACTCTATTGTCAAGAGCAAACTTTAGTCTCTTCTGACATCCACTTAGGTCATTTGTTTCTTTCCTATTTTTTTAATGACCTTCTGCTTTCTTCATGTATGCTGCTCTTGATGTCATTACATACCTTGTCAAGTCTTTGGTTATTATTTTTCAGGGAATAAAGTCTGTGTTTGAATGTTTTCTCAATTCACATAAGATATACTCAAGGCTATATTTTGGCTGTCGTCGACTTGTTTTAATTTCCATCAATCTCAACCCAAATTCATCTATAAACAATCGATGGTTTCTTGCACATTACACCTTGGACTTGTTTTGGTTGATGATATGGAACTACTCCATGGTCTCCTTACACAGCTGTAGTCAATTTGATTTTTGTGGGTCCCATCTGGCTACATTCACAAGTACAGTCACTGGTTATGCTGTTGACAGTGAGGATTTGCAATGAAGAGCGAATTGGTCTTACAGAAGCCCAGCATACGAACCCCAGCTTTGTTTCTGGCCCTGAGGCCATGCTCTTCGACTATGTATCTTTTCTTTTCTTCCACCTTTCAAATCTCAATTTCTAATATTATCCATGTATCTCGACTGCATGCGTGATTGATTTCAGACTGAAGAAGTTGGTAAAATCCTCCCATTTCTTCACCACTAGCTTTAGTGATGGTGCATACTTTTGAATAGTAGTATATTCACTGGCCTTCAAAACAGGTCTATAGATGCTATCCCATCATAGGTAGCTTTGCATTACAAGAGAGATCTTGAGATTATTTTATTTTTCTGTGAATGTGATAGTATTCGTCTTGAATTGGTTATCGTTGGCATAGCAAATCATATGATTATTTGACTCATAATGGCCAATACCAGTCCATTGTAGCTCCCTAATACACTGGACAATGATCTTTATGCATTTTTATTTCTTGTCTGATGACGTCCAATTTTCCTTGATTAATACACATTCCAGCTTTTAATCAGTGTTTCCAGCTATTTCTTCTTCTCTTTGAGTGTCTCACAGAAAAGGAAGGTTCTCAAAGTTTTTCTCCTCGAGCTCGTTCAGATCAGCTCTATTTGATGAAGCATCACTTTCACAGTCAGCTGTTGATTGTCTTCCAACGTGAGATGTTCATCTTGCTGTTCTACATCTGACAATGTTTCACTGCTATTGTTATTTTGTTCCTATGACTAATTTTCAGAAGTGGGTTGGCTACTTCTTCCTAGCCAGTTCTTAGTATGAAATCTCTGTTGAACTGCTCATTTTGGGTGGTTTGCTGGTAGATGAATAAACCAATGGCATAACTTTTAGAATTAGAACAAAACTAGAGCTACCGATTATGATAAATTGGTAGATGAATGATGACTAGGTGGATTCACTCACTGCCATTGAGCCAGTTTTGACTTTCTGTGAGCCTACAGGACAGGGTGGAACTGCTCTTGTGGGTGTTCTGATAATTTGACTCTTCAGGGAGTAGACAGCCTCATCTGTCTACTGTAGAGTTTTTCATGGCTTTGAATGGCTGACGTGTGTAATGTTCCATGCTATCAGGAATCCTAATTAGGTGTCTTAGCTGTGGTAAATAAATTATATATATATATATATATATATATTGAACTTAGGGAAAACATTAACATTTTTCTAAGTAGGAGAGCAATTCTAACTCATTATTAAATACAAATACTTTAGAAATTAGTTTTGCTTTACATTTGACAATGTCATAAGAAATTCAACCTAAAATTATAAAGCAAACTGTGTTTATATGTGTAATTTATATTATAACAAGTTCTTTCAATAACTACTATTTTTGCATAGCAAGTAATGCCACTGCTTATACAGAGTCTCCCATATATAAACTTTCTGTTTTTCTTTATTATTTTAAACCTCCTCTTCTTCTGAGTGATTTCCCTAATTCCTTAACTGGATCTTGGCTGACAGCAGAGATTGCCAGAAGGACGTCTACTTGTGTTTTATTGACGATCCCAAGACATTCAACTGCGAGGAACATTACAAATGATAGGTACCCCTGAGAAGAATGGGAAATCCAGAGTACCACATTGTGTTCATGCAGAACCTTTACATGGATCAAGAGGCATTTGGGGGAACAGAACTAAGGTATATTGCATTGTTTAAAATCAGGAAAGTTGTGTGTCAGAGGTGTAGTTTGCACCATACTTATTCAATCTGTATTTTGAGCAAATAACCAGAGAAGGTGGATTATATGAAAAAGAATTCTGTATCAGGCTTGGCCGAATGCTTATGAACAGCTGCAACATGCAGAGAATACTTCCTTGCCTGCTGAAAGTAAAGAGGACTTGAAGCACTTACCGATGAAGATCAAGGACTGTAGTCTCCAGTGTGGATTATAACTCAGCAGGAAGGAAGCCAAAATCTTATCAACTGTACCAATAGATAAAATTCTGACAAATGGAGAAATCATTAATTTGTGAAGGCTTTCATCTTGCTTGGATCAGAATCGGTGCACATGGAAGGAGCAGTGAGGAGATTAAAACTCATTGAATTAGGTAAATCTGCTGCACAAGGTCTCTTTAAAGTGTTGAAAATGGAAGAGTTTACTTTGAGGATTGAGGTACCTCTGACCGAAGCCAAAATATTTACAATTGCCTCATATGTGTGTGAAAATTGGATATTCAATAAGGGGGACTGCGGGAGATGGGTGATTCATTTTAAGTACATTATTAATGAAGAATATTGAAAATAACAGCTATGTCTTGGAAGAATTACAGCCAAAATGCTCTTTAGAGGCAATGTGGTGAAACTTCATTTCGTGTTCTTTGGACAATTATCAGGAAAGATGAGTCCCTAGAGAAGGGTATTGTGTTTATTAAAGTAGATGGGCACAAAAGAAGAGGAAAACTCTCTTTGAGCTGGATTTTCACAGTGGCTGAAAGAGTGGGCTCAAAATGAGAACAAATGCTGCATGCTGGGTGGTGCTTTGTTCTGTTTGACATGGGGTTGCTGTCAGTCTGAATCATCTAGAAGGCACCTAATAACAAACAGCAACAACAAAACATAAAATCTTGAACAGAAAGACCCAAATTTCATATCGTACATTTCCTCTATGACTTCAGAGAAGGTAATGCACAATTCAATTTCTAAAATATCTTGATGAGCATTATAGGTTAGCCATGTTCTTCAAAGAGATATGCAAATTTTCTGATGCTCAAGTTGACCGAAGGGGTGGAGGCTAGTTTGTCACATTAGGTCATAGCCAATGAGGCCTCTTTGAGGGCATGACCTTCTCAGGAGGATGCTGGGACTTCTCTTCCTCCCTGCAGGCAGGACACACTCTCTCTCTCTGTACAAATTCCTGATGAAAAGCCAGATGGAGCTATGCTGATAGAGCCTGAGCCGTGGAGCTGGGGAGCCATGTGTTAATCAAGACTCTGTCTCCTTATAAATGTGCCTAATTGATCTTATTTTCTGTCTTCATAATCCATTTCTCAAAGTCAGTGGGAGCTCTGTGAAGTTTTGTGGGGCATTTTCTTGACATAAATTAATTTCTTAATATAAATTTATATCTTAGACCTATATGATTGCCACTGAGTTTGTTTATGTAGAAAGCCCAACCTAACAAGGGAGTACAGGACCTCATATGGAAATGTTTTATATACGATAGTAAGAAATATTAGCTTTAGTCATCTGGCAAGATAACACCCTTAGAAGTCATTGAACATCAGTAAAAACAATCAGATTTCTGTAATGAAACTTGTAATTCTGGGGAAAGAGACAGAGAAGGGATGGTAACCTTGATGGATAGAGCAGGAGTCTATCAGAAAGTATTGCAATAAGAACTATGGGGCCCACACTCAAGCTACAATCAATTGGGTGGAGAACAAGAAATAGATTCTGATTCTGGGAAAGAGGAAGAGCTGAGGACACAGTGCTAAAAGGAAACATAAATGATGCAAAGTACATTTTAGTTTTTAGAGCTGGGAGGGACTACCAAGAACATTTGGCTGATAGAGTTCTATAGAGTTCTCTGTGTTTTGGGTACATTTTAAAAACATGCAGTTGCTTTTCAAATTTAGGTTGTAAGTTTTATGGGCAAAAGGCCAGATGTAATTTCAATTGTACTTACATCCCTACTTCCATTAACACTGGCTGTATCCAGGGAAACAGTATTGGGTCATAGTGACATACAGATAAACTATTCAAGCTATAGGGGGGAAACGCAAGTCATCTCAAGGCTTCTGGGTCAGCACGACCTATAAACTGCCTACATGCATTCATGAGTGTAGCTTTCTCTGCTAACGAGATCTCTTGACCACCCAGGAGGGGAGCTTATACTTAAGCTTATGCCTCACATAGCCTTCTGTTCTCCCTTTGTCCTTCTCAACCTATGATTGGCACCAAAGAGGGCTCCCTTTGCACTATTACTCCTCCAAGAGAGAAGGAGACAGATGAATTTTCATATCGATATTTGCATTAATTAAATTTATAGAATCATTCACTGGAGTTACTAAGCTAGAAGTATTGAAGATATGGTGAGACGACACAACTCTGACTCAGACTTTCCTGGTCTGAAAGTGGGCAGTGTCTGCTTGCTCTGTTTGCACAGCTGGCTCTTGCTCCGTGTGCAGATTCTGCAGGACACAGTGGAGTGCTCTGGAATTCCCATGTTCGCAAGGCCATCCTTTCAAGGCTCTGCCTTTAGCACAGTCTATGAAACACTAAGAGCCAGCTTGTATTCTCTGCTTTCAGTCAAGACATCAGCACTGATAGCCCTTGTTCCACATCCTTTTCTGAATCTGGCCTGAACCTCTGGAAGCCATGGCATATTAAATGTCTCTTGCCAATACCACAATTCAAATGCATTAATATTTCTTTGGATTTCTTACTTATCCTTTTTTGTATGCTTAAGTGGAGGATTCACAATTATTCTTATGTTTTAACTCATCGTTGCAGTCACTGTGTCAATCCATCTCCTCAAGAGCCTTCCCCTTTTGTCCTGTCCCTCCACTTGACCAAGCAGCATGCCTTCGCCAGGGGCTCATCTCTCCTGAAAACATGTGCAAAATACTTTCTTTTGGAGTTATACAAAAATGTCTGTAGCCCAGATTTTATATAAATAAAAAAGATAAATATTTAAATAATTAAATGTTGACTGAAGTCTCCCTAAGGATTGAATTATGTCTCCTAAAATATGCGTTGTAGCCCTGGACCCCTTTATCTATGGTTGTAATCTTATTTGGGAAGGGTTTTCTTTGTTCTGCTAATGTGGTAATAGTAATGAAGAATGCGTCTTAAATCAACCTCTTGCATGGGTCCTCAAATTATTTGAACTACCGCCCCATTTTCTGAAAATTAAAAATGTTTATACTCTAGCCTGTAATCCAAGATAAAGTAAGGGTATCTGCTTTAGCAGCACCCGCTTTGGGAAACACTTAGAGCACATTAAGCAAACAAGCAGAGAAGGAGGAAGAGAGACGGCAAATCACGTGGACAGAATGTGTAAAGAGGCAGGACCCTTCGTACAAAGGCAGCAGGAAAACAAAGTTTTCTCTGAAAGTTCGTGGGTTGAATTCAAACGTGGAGCCTCCTAAACTGTGAGAAAGAAATTTCTGTTCTTGGAAGACACCTTCTTGTGTCGCTCTGATATGGCCACACTAGATAACTACAGCCCCTGTTGACTTACTGCTCAGTGAACTTCTAAGTTCATAAAGGGCTAGACTCCAGCTATGAGAAGATCTTGTATGTAATGCCTGTCATACCACACTGTGTCAGTCTGGGTAAACTAGGGAAACAAATCCACAGAAAATTAAATGTATAAGAGAGAGTTTTATATAAAGGGTAAGTATACATTAAGAAGACATCCCAACCTAGTGCTGTCGAAGCCCACAAGTCCAACATTAGCGCATATGTCCAACAACGATCCACAAAGTCCTCCTCCTTCTTACAAAACAGACGCAATGATGCCGACTGCAGTGAACGTGCAAACATCTCAGTGCTGGCAGGGGTCTCCACATGGTTGCTCCAGCACCCAGGGGTAGATCTATGTAGCTACTCCTCAGAGATTCCTTGCAGGAAGTGAGCCTTGCCAGCTGAAGCAGAGAACTGGCTAAGACAGCTGCACCCTGGGCCCACCATCAGAAAGCAAGAGACCCAAAATCTAGAAAGGCGAGGCTTACCAAGCCGTTTATCTCTCTGCCCTTCAATTAACCCCACGTGTGTATCGGCCAGGTTGGCACAATAAACCTTAGCTATCTTACACACTAAGAGAAGTATTCACAGATGCTTTCTACAATAAAAATGCTCAAGACAACAAAAACTTTCTTCTACGTTAAATGTTATAACATTTAATAAATGAAATTATTTTGATCATTAAAAATTATTGAGCTTAAAGAGTGAGTGGAGTAGAAGTAACTTAGTTTTATATTTTTTAACCATCAGTAAACACTTATTGCTTCATTTCTATTTTTTTAAATCATTTTATTGGGGACTCGTACAACTTTTATCACAATCCATACATCCATCCAGTGTGTCAAACACATTTGTTGCCATCATAATTCTCAAAACATGTTCTTTCTAATTGCATTGCTTCATTTCTAATTATACTTTTCAAAGTATAACACTGCTAGACATTTTCTGCCCTAGAGATTGTCCTTGTTTCACCTTCATAAACTTAAAAATGTATCATCTTCTCTGGAATGACAGACAACAGAGCATTCTTTCAAATCTTAATAAAACATTTTGCCATTCCACATTAAGATATGTATGCTCCTTTGCAAAAATAAAGATGTTTTTAAGAAAGTTTTTCTTTCACAAGGTCTATAAACTTCTATTTGACTTCCATTTGCCCTGTGAACTGATACTTAAAAGAGTCTTTCTACTTCACAGTCATGCGTTTCTTGGATTTCTCACTCTGAGTTACCAGTGCCAAGACTTCTAGAATAACTAAACTAATCCTTATGTAAATAGAGACACGCCCCAAGGTGCTCTGCAGCTGCTATCAAGATGAAAATACCGATCTTTTCACCTCACTCTGCCAACACCCAGCTAAGCAGCATCTGTAGCCTAACCTCTTTTGCCTCCAAACAAAGAATCTTAACGATTTAGTCAATTTTCACAAGGCTTTATTTTTTTCTTTCTATCTTTCTTTTTTTCTCTCTCTTCTCTTAATTCTGTCTCTTTCACATTTCCAGATATATGTAAGTATTAGCAAGGGTAGACTTTTTTTTTTTAATCAGTGCATGCAGTGCTAAAGCAACCCTTTAAAATTCGGAAACATTCGCTACTAGGCAGCATGATATCACGTGGCCGTTACTGGTGGTTTTAATGTCAGTGCACATATTCTTAATCCAACTCCAGGAGGACACTGGGAGTGCCATTCACCTGGGATGGATTTGGGATGCTTTATTGAGTGAGTCTGAAAGGCAAAATTCTAGGCCCTTACTGGGGCCATGTGGTCAGGAGAGAGGCCTCTGGAGAAGGACATGAGGCTTGGTGACGTCGAGGGGCAGAGAAAAAGAGGACTGCCCTCAGATGGGTGGCTGCCACAGGGGGCTCCCATGTAACAATAAGCAGGGCAGGGCGCAGGACCAGGCAGGGTCTCGCTCTGTTGCCCGTAGGTTCCCCAGGTGTCAGAATCATCTCCATGGCACCAAAGAGCCACATGGCCCTGGAATGAGGACTCTTTCCCCAATTGGGACCTGCGCTTTGGGAACAGCCATGAAGAACATGAAAATGCAGCGTTGCTTCAGCATCCAGCCGGTAAACATGTCCAGAAAGAGAACACATCTTGTTGGAGCTGAGGATTCAAATTGAAGTCAAATCCAGTGAGGCTAGTTACGTAAAGTGTCCCAGTCTGGAGGGAGTGTACTGTTTGGGGTAGAATTTTTTATTTTATTTTTTCCATTTAAAACTATAGACATGACTTCACTTGAAGTACCTGAATGTCAACTCAAATAAATTATTTCACAGTTAAGATGATAAGTATAAAAATGAATATGACTCAGAGTTGGGAGTGGGAAGTGTGAGAGCAATAGTTTGAACAGACAAAATGTGAGTCTGTTAAAGCATCTTATATAATATTCATAATAAAAAAGAGTGATGCAAATATTAGCTTTTAAAATATTGATGTGCATATACAAGAAGAATGTGTATTGTTTTAGAATAAACAAAGTACATATATTTTTTCTCAATAAATGCCATTCTGGACTATACATGTTCAAGTGTACAGACCTCTCTCTCTTTGCCAGAAGTGTTGTGTTTCCCTATCACTATATAAACTAATAGGAGAGAGTCACAGAAGTCAGGTTAGGGAGAAAGTAGTCAAAAATGAAGTATCAAATGTAGCAGTTAAAGGTTTGGACCTTGTATTGAATTTTGAATTCTTCATAATTATTTTTAAACTCATTTGCACCTATCTGTTCATGAAATTAAAAACTTTGATGTAGAATTATTTCACAAAATTACAGTTTGTTTCTGCTAAAATGTACTTTGAAAGGTGATAAAATGTGACCCAATTCAGAAACAGGTTTTTTTAAAAAAATATATTAAACAGAATTTCAACTGAAAATTGCTGATAATTTCCAAACTGTTATCATTTTTCCTGATTTAGGTAGGCATAATTCCAGAATGGTTCTCAGATTTTCCATCCCTATTGTCTATGCCCCTGATGAGGCCCAGCTCCATGGATCTGTTAGAGCTGACCCCCAGGATTACACTTGGGAAACCTACAGAGGCAGCCAGACCCTTTTCTATAGGGTCACTGTGAGTTGGAATTGATCCAGTGGTAAGGAGTTTGGTGTTTTATGGCATAATTAACCTCCAGATCTGGGATTATCCAGTTAGGACTGACCTAGTCACAAGAGGCCTTTCCGAGTAGAGAACTCTTCTCTGGCTGGTTCGAAATGGAAGCCAGAGAGACTCCAAGGATGAGAGCGGCCTTGGGTGTCCTGTGCTGGGATGGATGAGGCCATCTTGGCAGAAACCTGGCAGTGGCCTCTAGCAACGACAGCCAAGGAGACAAAAGAAACCTCCATCTTACAAGAAGCTGGATTCTGCCAAAGCCCTCCCCAAATGAGCTTGGGGGTGCTTCCTGAGCTTCCATATAGAAATGTACCTGCTTTCAGCTGGTGAGACCTCGAGCAGACAACTCAGTCACACTGGTTCAACTCCCAACTAAGGCTGCCAGCTAATAAACAGGTGTTATATAAGGATTACATTTGCCATCATGCATTACACGGCAACAGAAAGCAAATACAGCGGGACTTTGTCACCATGATTGTTTCGTGTCCAGACAGTGTGAGAATCTCTAAACTAAGCCAGAGCCAAAGACAGGTCAGAGGGGACGTGCACTATTCTCACTGTACATTTTGTAAGTTTGCTGAAAGAGAATGAAATCAGTATTATCTTGCAAAACGCTACAGATCACTCTCTTAGTAAGCTGGGGATCCCATCAGTCAGTTTGATTTTGAAATGAGTGTGCCTACACACTTCATACTCTGCAGTGTGAGAGGGAGATAGAGAGCCTGAGTGGAAGGAGTGAGGAGAGAGAAGGAGGCAAGAAGACAGGGATTTACAACAATCTCATGAATCCATATAGTTCTTTATAATAACATTTAATTAAATGCATGTATTAATATACATTGATAACTATGAAAGTAAAGAATAAGAACAAAAACATTTTCCTGAAATTGAAAATTCAGGCGTTACAGGGTTTAAGATAGCCAGAGAGCAGGCATCTTCCATCTATTAGTCGGGATCCCTCATGCAGTATTTTCTTCCCTTTAATTCTGTCAATACTCACTGAAAGCATTGTCCTCCTGTCGGTTCTGGGTCATCTCATGCTCCTCAAGCTGGTTCTGACTCATGAGGACCCTCTCTTGGGCTTCAGAGGCTGTAAATCTTTCTCCTTTGGGCTCGCAGGGGCTTTGAACTCCCCACCTTGTATTTAGTAGTCCGATACTTACCAGACAACCCCCAATGTCACAAAATGAGGTACCTTGCTATTTTTCTGTCAGTCTTTATAATTATAATACAAGAAAAGTTAGATTGCTGGAGAGGAGAAATTTGTTTATTAAGGAATTATTGTTGGTGAGATATTGTCAGTGCCATAACAATGACTATATATTATACTTTATTAATACTGTACTTTCTTACACTTTTAATAGTAATTCTTAATGTGTATGAAAATTCAGTAGCTATGATGATCTTAACTCATCATTAGCATTAATTTTCATCCTCACTGAGTAGATTCTGACTCTTAGTGACCCTATCAATCAGTGGCTCTCAATGTTCCTAATGCCATGACCCTTTAATACAGTTCCTCCTTTTGTGGTGACCCCCAACCATAAACTGATTTTCGTTGCTACTTCATAACTGTAATTTTACTACTATTATGAATCATAGTGTAAATAGCTGATATGCAGGATGCATTTTCATTGTTACGAGTTGAACAAAATTAAAGAATAGTGATTAATCACAAAAACAATATGTAATTGTGTATTGTGAAATATGTATTTCAAATGACAAATCAATGCGATTTTGTCTTGAAGCATGGGGTAGCATGGGTAGCAGTCTTCACGCTGGGTATTCTCATGTGAGGGGTGTATCTGCAAGTGGGTGTATCTGCACGTGGGTGTATCTGCATGTGGGTGTATCTGCAAGTGGGTGTATCTGCACGTGGGTGTATCTGCACGTGGGTGTATCTGCATGTGGGTGTATCTGCATGTGGGCGGAGCCACCTGCATAGAGGAATGGTGTCTCAGTTCCTAAGACCATGTGTTTTCTGATGGTCTTAGGTGACCCCTGCGAAAGGGTCATTCAACCGCCAAAGGGGTCGCAGCCCACAGGTTGAGAACCGCTGCTGTAGACAGAGTAGGACTATTCCTGTGAGTCTCTGAGACTGTGACTAGGAGAAGCGAAGCTCCATCCTTCTCCCAGGATGCAGCGAGTGGTTTCAAACTGCTGACCTTAAGGCAAGCAGTCGCATGTGTCACCTGCTATGACCCAGGGCTCCTCAGTCAGAATATGAAGATTTCTGGGAAATTCACGAGCTGCTGATTTTAAGTACAAAGCTCTTAATGACTTTAAGGACATTAACAAATCAGAATATTTATAACCTGTCTATAAAATGTGATGCTTTTAATGCTAAATCACCTTACTTTTAACTGTGTACACCAAACAGGCACCTGTCTCAAAGTGAAAACAAAACAACCCACTACACGTTATTGTTTAATCAGTTCTGACACTCTAGGACAGACTAGAACTATCTTGAAGGGTTTCCAATGCTAAAAGATGTACAGAAGGACAATGCTGGTGGGTTTGAACTGTCGACCTTTCAGTTAGCAACAGATTGCTTAAACCATGGCTCCATCAGAACATATCTCTCACATAATAAAATTGCCAAGCAATTTATATCCTCTGAGATATGTTTGATGCCCAAATAGCTTGTTCTAAACTGAAATTCACATTATATCTAGTTACTATTTTAGACTGTATTTAAATCAACAGACATTTTTTGTTTTCATTCATTCATTCAAAATGTATGAAATGAATACGTGCTGGGAGCCAGACTCTCTGCTGGATTCTGCATAAAGAATTGGATAGCTACAGTCCCTGTGCTCATACGATTCACATCCAAGTGAAAAAGACAGACACTAAATGCTGAAATTTCAGCCATGTGCCTAACACTCTCCAACATGCTGAAAATATAAAGATGAATAAAACATAATCCCTTCTGGTGATAGCGTCGGTCTTCCAAATGAATTTAGTTGTACAAGGCCTTTAGAGTGGGAGATGCCTGTGAACCATGAGCTAGGCAGAGCTCAAGAAAGTGGAGCGTGCCTACAAGGTAGGGCACCAGCATGATCCTTCGGAGGAAGAGGAGCTCTGTGCAGAGGGGGGCTGCGAGGTGAACTTTCGTGGCTACCCAATCTACTTCTTGAATCCCTGCGCTGGGGACAGTAAGTGTCAGAGACAGTCTTACTATGATCACCAGGCAAAGTCAGGCTGTGTACTTTGTTTTTCATTCTTCTTTCATTGGGGGTTGTTTCTAGTCGGCCTTGAGATGCACCATCACATTCTACATGTATGCCTTCTCTGGTGGTCTTTTTTGTCCCTCACTCTTTCATTCTAGTCTTCTAACCAGACAACCCAATTCTTGGCAATAACCAAGGAATATATTTGGGCATTCTAACCCCAGGCCTTTCTAATTTCATGCCAAATGGATGACCACTTGAATTACTAAAAGCATGTCCCCAAAGGAAATTAAAAATCTCCCTCTCCACCCAATTTGGAGAAGGCTGTGGAGGACAGTGGGAGCCAAAAACTCATCCTCAGAACATCTGGTCAGATTGAGCCGCTGGCAGATCAGCACAGGCCACAGACAAGGGTCTCCAACAGCCTGTCAGGCAGAAACTATTGTCATCTTGATCATGCTGAACCGAACTTGATACTTGGCCAGTTGACCCCCATAGACCCCACCCGAATTGGTTCTGGGTGCAAGTATCTCTTACTTGTTCCATGACAGAACTTTCTTCCTTTGCTTTTTGAATGTTAATAAAGGGGGTGGTCGGGGGAGTCTATTCTTTCTTACTCATTATTTTTATTTTTGTCTTTATATTATTATTACTTTATCTTTACCACCTTATTTCAGTTTGGGTTTTTATTGTTTCTGTTGGGTTTCCCAGTTTGTGAAGCACAGGAGGAGTGGATGCACAGTGATAATAACGGATCAAGGGTTGACAGGGGGTGTAAGGGGGGTGGGTGGTAGGGAGGGAAGGGGATTTCAGAAATAAATAATGACAGCAGGAGGGGAGAGAGCGCACTAGAACTGATTGTGATTGCTCAACTCATTTTAAAGGCAATTCAATCGTATGGGGTGGGGGATGTTCTAAAAATGATGTGCTAATGACTGTACAATTCTCCTTGTTATGATTGAATGATTGAACTATTGAATGTATGGTATGTAAATTATGTGCCAATAAAACTTATGGGGAAAATAATGTAGTTAGCATCACTATACTGCACAGGTTAAATATTCTTGAATTGGAAAAAAATTCCTTCTCCAATTACTTTTATGGCCTGACCCCCTTGTCTCCATCTGGGAAAACTAGAAGGGCTATCCAAATCCAGAATTCTATCATGGATGACCTGAAAACTTTGTTGTGCCTACATCAGAATTAAATTCCTCTCAGGGTCCGGCTCTTCCTTAAGATACTGTGGGACTCCTTTGCAAGTAGCTGTAATAAGGTTGTTCTTAGTGGTCATCAATTCTGTTAGTGCTTGTGATGACGCACGCTCTCCAGGTACACTGAACTGAAATGCTGTGGAGGCTATCACCAGCCTTACCTTACTGGTGCAGTTTTGAGTCTATTGTTGCGGCGACTGGGTCAGTCCATCTTTTTCACCCATCCTCTGCTTCCCCAGACCTGATGTTGTCCGCCAGGGACCGGCGCCATCGGAAACAAGTTACAAGTACATGAGATGAAGTCTCCACGGCCTTGCTTCAAAGCAATATTTGGGTTGCTATTCTTCCAATGTCCATATTTACAGTAGTCCATGGTGCCCAGAGCACTGACAGGTAAATCGGGGTGCAGTGATAATGCTCCATGGAGGTAGCAGTGAATAATCAAAAGAAATATTGAATTGGACAATTCTATTGCAAATACCATAAGGTTTACAGTGTTTGGGTATGGTATTTTGCAGTAGATTAGTGCAAAAGAAAAAGAGAGATGCCCCCAATGAGAGGAATTTACCAGTGAATGCAGTAACGGGCTCCCACAGAAGAACAGACAATTGTGGGAACAGCACAGGACCAGGAAGTGTGTCCTGCTGTGCAGAGTCGATATAGGTTGAAACAGACTTGCTGGCACCTAAAAACAGCATTGCAGAATACCTGCCATGACAGGTTCTAGGAGACCACCCCCAAAAAAACTCACACAGACATATTCTGAGAATGAATGGGAAACATTTTATTCACACATGTAAGAGAATGTAGTATCCCCTTCCCTAGTGGACACCAGCCTCCCCTGATTATCCCATATATGGTTGATATAGGACAGATATTCTCCAATTGCCTCTCCTGCTCTGTAATATGATGAATAATCCTGTTCCCTCCTCACAGGGAACAGATATAGAAATAGGATGTCCATGTGCCATGTGATACCTGAGCATGTGTGAAAGACAGAGAAAATTAATGTGTGTCCCAAACAGGGAAAAGTTCTCTAACAAGGAGAAGGGAAGGGGAGAGTGAGAAATCGACTTCCCAGCCTACCTATCAGAGACGTTCTGGGCCATGATCTTTATTTGATCAAGCTGGATAGGAGGCAGACAAGCTAACAGGATCACTTTAAATCCTTGGACTGAAAATATGCCACTTTGCTGTCTAATGGCTGCCTGACCTAAGGCTGATGCTTTCAAACATACCGTAGGCACACAAAAGCTGGACAATGGAGAAGAAAGACCGAAACAGAACCAGCACATTCAGGTTATGGTGGTGAAGACTTTAGTAGACCAGGGGCTTTCAGGAGAACTCACAACCATGGCTTTAAAGCATTCCAGTCGGGAGATGCTCCTTAGAAGGAAAGGTAGGGTAACATCACTTGATTATTTTGGACACATCATTAAGAAAGACCAATCTCTAGAAAAATACATCAAGTTTGGTAAAGCAAACGTTGAGAGGAGACGAGTAAAACAGTCTATTTCATGAATCGGCACAGTAGCTGCAACAATGGATCCAAACATACCCGTGATTGTGAGATTGGCCCAGAAGAAGGTCCTATTTTGTCTGTTTGCCTCAGTCACTATGAATCAGAGCTGATTCAGCAGCAACTAATAGCAGCAAAAGCAAATCTCAGAGTCAGCGAGTTTAATTCTGATTAAATGATCCCTTATATTATAATAGAATTTGTAGTTTGTCTAATTTTTTTTCTTTTAATTTGAGAACACTCTGAGAATAACTATCTCAAGTTACCTGGACCTCCAGCATCTATAATATCAAGCAACAGAATTACTCTATGTTCCATGAACGAATGTGTTGGAACTGCTTAGCAAACTGTACTCTACAAAGTGAATGCATGTTTCTTAATGGCCTTTGTAACTTGAGACCTGAACTATAAAATCACTTTTTGTTATATCTTTCCATACCTTTTCCTATGCTTAATTTCCCTCTCCATCTATGCTAAGTATGACAATAAGTGTATATCTGTAGTGGCAGGAGAATTTGCGAAGCAATTGTCGCGATGGCATTGAAAATGTTGCTGATGTGCTGTGCCAGGGGAGAGCTCTCCTCTCAGTCGGGGGCTCTCCCATGTAAACCGGGAACCCTTCCTGTTTATCCGCCCTTGTACAAGACCCCGCAGGCAGGCCAGTGGGTATGAGGAGGGCTGCCATCCGCAAGGTCAGCAGTTTGGAAACCACTCCACGGGGGAAAGACAGAACTTTCTACACCCGGAAACCCTTCCAGGCTTAGAAACTCACACGGACTGCTCTCCCTTGCCCTCTAGGGTCACTGTGCGTTGGCATCGACTCGATGTCAGTGAGATAGTCATGTTATGAAGAATTCTCTAGTTTATTAACATATACTTTGTGAAATCGCTGTGGCCATTCTAACAATTTGGGAAGTCCATGTGCATCTTCACTGACTGCCCAATGACGCTTGCACCTCAGTTCCTTCACTTTTAAGCTTGAGTTTGGAACATAGCCATTTCTTTCTCATTGGGAGCGCTTTGCTTATGGATCAAAGGGCACACCCCAGAAAGACTGTTTCATTGTTGTTGTTTTTCCATCCCCCATCCTTTCTTTGTCATCTATTGTGTAAATGCCTCAGTTCTTTGGTGTAAAGTAATTTCTCTTCGTTGTTGTTGAGGGTGGCCATGGCGTCAATTGGCACTCCTGAGGCCATGTGTGCGCAGTAGAAATGATCCACACAGTTTCCAAGGCTGTCACCTTTTGGAAGCAAATGGCTCAGCTTGTTTTCTGGGCTCCTCTCTGTGGGATTGAGTTGCCAGCCTTTCATCAAATACTTCAGACCTTAACCATTTGAATGACTAGGGATTCAAATTCCCTCTGTAGTCTCCTAGCCCTATAATGCCTGAATTTTTAATTTCAGGGAAAAAATGTTTTTATTCTTTACTTTCGTAGTTATCAATATATATATATATTAATATATACATTTAAGTAAATTTTATGAAAACATCACACTCGACATTATAGGGCTAGTAATACTAAGGATGATTTCCTGTTTCTTTTTTTATTTCTTTGAACATTACAATGGGATTTTTTAAAAACATTTTATTAGGGGCTCATACAACTCTTCTCACAATCCATACATATACATACATCAATTGTATAAAGCACATCTGTACATTCTTTGCCCTAATCATTTTCTTTTTTTTTTCCTTTTCTTTTTTTACATTTTATTAGGGACCCATACAACTCTTATCACAATCCATACATATACATACATCAATTGTATAAAGCACATCCGTACATTCCCTGCCCCAATCATTCTCAAAGCATTTGCTCTCCACTTAAGCCCTTTGCATCAGGTCCTCTTTTTTCCCCCCTCCCTCCCCTTTCCCCCCTCCCTCATGTGCCCTTGGTAATTTATACCTCGTTATTTTGTCATATCTTGCCCTATCCGGAGTCTCCCTTCCCCCCCTTCTCTGCCATCCATCTCCCAGGGAGGAGGTCACATGTGGATCCTTGTAATCAGCTCACCATTTCCAACCCACTCACCCTCCACTCTCCCAGCATCGTCCCTCACGCCCTTGGTCCTGAAGGTATCATCCACCCTGGATTCCCTGTGCCTCCAGCTCCCATATGCACCAGTGTACAGCCTCTGCCCCAGCCAGTCGTGAAGGTAGAATTCGGATCACGGTAGTTGGGGGGAGGAAGCACAATGGGATTTTTTAAGGCAGAAGTAAACACAGAGGCTAATTTATTTTCTCAGATCAAAAGTTACAGATTTAGAATACATTTTATGCCAATCTCGTAATATGATCATTCAATGATATTGGAGTTATTTTGACTATTTACTCATTAATACAGTAAATTGGTACCCATTAGATACTTAAAATGTATTATGAAAATATGGTACAACTCTCAAAGCATTTATATTTTCTATCATGTTTCTCAAAAATATTTTTATGGTCCAGTTATGTTTTATAGGCTCTTTCCTTTGCCAAAGATATAGTCTTACCTTAAAATAATTGTATCTACCTAAATATCTATGTATGTATCTATGAATATGCAATTAGTAGTAAGCCAGCTATACAAATGGCTAGTTTTTAAAATCTGCTTTATGTTAATATTGGAAAACCATCGTGACAAGGAGAGGCTCAGTGTTATTTTTAGCTGTTAGATTCACTGGATATTGACATAATTGGAACATACAGAGACTTACAATCTTTGACAGGGTTTAATCAGTTAAATCCTCATCTTCTGCATCCCAGGGTGCTTCTCCATGAGCAAAATATAACAAGATTCACAGAGAAAGTATGAGATAAATTTGACTATGGGTTATACATGCAATATCCATGAACTAACTAGAAGTTGTTACTTTTCATTCAAATTCCTAAAAATAATGAAATGTCATTAATACATTGTTCACTAAATTATTGTGATCATAATTTGTATGGACTATTTGGGAAAGTTATTAGGAGAAATCAATCCATGGAGAATGACATCATGCTTGGTAAAATAGAGGGGCAGTAAAAAAGAAAAACGCCTTTGAAGAGATGAACTGACACAGCAAACTCAACTAAGAACAACTGTGTGGATGGGGCAGGACCAGGTGGTGTTTCGTTCTGATGTCCATAAGGAAGCTATGAGGTGGAACTGATTTGATGACAGCAAACAACAACAAATTAATTTTTATATACGTTGTTTTTTATTTCTTTGAAAAAAATGGGTGCAATTATTTTGAATGATTTTTAATTATAATTATCTGATATAACTTCAATTGTAATTTAATAGGACTACTCTTTACATTATTAGATTGTTATATTCATGTGTAATTAAATCCTACATAAAGTATACTATTGTATGAGCAGAAAAACTGTCTATCCATGACCATGTAAGAGTTGTGATTGTGTAGATCATCAATAACACTAAAGTGAAAGCAGTCAAGTACATTTCCTGTGAGAGTTTTTAGTCCCATGGGATCCCTAGGAGTCCTGGGAGTCCTGATGGAGTAGTAGCTATGAGTTGGACTGTGATCTGAAAGTAGGCAGCTCGAAATCAGCAGCAGCTCTGCTGGAGAAAGACAATGATAGTCTCAGAAACCCTTCTTAGTCAGCATGGACTCCCGATGGCAGTGAGTTTGTGTTTTGTCTTTTCAAATGTATCCCTAAGAAGGCCTAGTGGTGCTGTGGTCTCCACATCGGACTGCGAGCCATCAGTTCAGCCTTCATGCCCACCAGCTGCTCTCAGGGGACAGATGAGGCCATCATTGCTGTAAAGACTGAAATGTAGGGTCAGTATGACTTGGATTCAGCTCAATTGCAGTGGGATGTACCTTGAGGAAGCAGTTCCTCTCCAGTCCTTTTTTCATTCTTTCCAACCAGAAGGGTGATACTAGATCTGACAGCTTGGGGGTGCTATTCTTAAGGTTGTCACAGGCCATTTTTAAAGAAACAGATCACCAGTTTTTTGTAGGTTATAAACTCCATTGAAAGCTGTCCAACATGGTTGGTCCTGCTGGTATTCAAAATACTGATGGCATAAATTCTGTCATCACAGCAACATGCAACCCACCGAACTGACAAAGGAGTGGTAGATGCACTATATGTCTATCTGCGTCCGTATAGCTTTTTATATAAATGAGTGTGTGTGTGTGTGTGTGTGTGTGTGTGTACAGAGAATGGGAGAGAAGAGAGATTAAAAAGAGACAAATTTTGATAAAAATATCCTCATTTTAAAAGTAAGATTTTTTTACTTTTCCAAAGGTGGTGCTACTTTTATATTTTAATATCAATAATAGTTTTATCTTTGAAAGAGTTGTTTTTCTTTAATTTCCCTACCTTAACATGGATATTTTTAAATGGCCTATTTTACTTCATCTTTTGAAATTTTTGCTGTGAAATTTTCATAATCATTTTCCTGATCACAACTCATGATCTTCAGGGAGCTGTGTTTTTTTTTTACCTTTCATCTTTATTTTCATATAACATGTATTTAAAATTCCAATTTTATTATTTTTATTGTTTGCAAGTTCAATTTACTTTTAAATGCTAGTAGAATTCTTCTTTACAATTTTTTTAATTTTTCAACTTGTTTTATACCAATGTTTTAATAGTTTTCCTACATTAAAATATATTATAGTCATTTAACAATATTAAAGTGTAAAATGATTTGTTGGCCATGCTTAGTATTTGAAGCATAAGAAATAAGGAATGCAACTAGACTCAGGTTCCTTATTCTTACGCCCTAGGATAGTTCGTCTAGACCACATTGATTTCTGTGACACTGTGATTTGACCTACTTAGTTGTCTTGTAGAATCCAAAGCTTCGGTTAAATAAGGACATGCAGCTAATCTTGCATTATCTAGGCTATTTAAAGAAAACAGGGTAATACATAATCCAGCCAGGTTGAAGCACGCTCCCAAAACCATTTCTCCTCTCTAATCTACAATTTTGTTGTTGTTAATGTCACACGTCTCAAAAACACGCTCCTGAGCTCCAGTATGTGCAAATAGTGGAGAACAAATATTGTTCAGTTTGAGAAACCAAAACAACCTGGATAGGACGTCCCTGAGCTAAGCGAACCGGGAAGGCCTGGAGTGACACCGGGTAACTTGGTTGCGAAAGCACTGTGGGCTCTCAGGGGCACAGAAGCAAAAGTCAGCCCTGTAGACGCTGTTTCTCACCTGCCGGGTTGAAAAATAAGATTTCCAATGATATAAAATGTGATTGAAACTATGGAAAAATGAGAGATCTCCTAATCTACTGCTCACATTACACGTTAGTATAACAATACCAAAGAATAGTCGGGTAAAGCTGATCATATAACACACGTATCCGACACCTCATAATTTTCACTGGTGGACATTTGCACTTAGAATAACAGGTTGCCAAAGGTTCTTAGTCTAGAACCTCTTTATACCATAAAACATACTGAGCAACTCAAATGGGTTTTATTTTTATGTAAGACTCACATTTATTGTCTATATTTATAGCAATGTGATAAATAAATTGCACCTGAGAAGTTAAAATATTTATTTTTACTCATGTATTTAAATGTAAATTAATAAACTCATTATACCTTTAAATAATATATTTCATGAAAAATAACTGTTTCCAAAAAAAATTAATGAGGAGTCTGTCATTGTTTGCATTCATATATCTGATTTAATAGAAGAAAATTAGAGTCTCATTTCTACTTTTACCTTCAGCCTGATTCCATATGCAGTTTTGATTTAATTATATGAAAAAATATGGCCTCATAAACTACATAAAGCTCGGTGTTCAATTTTAAATGTTTGCATATAATAAAGAATCTGCATACATGCAAATAAACACTTTTGAACTCTGGAATACTAGTCCATCTTACATTTTTTTAATGATTCTTACAAACATGGCTGCTTTTGTAACATCTTACATGGAATATTTGGAAAATATTTATTCACTGAATTTGCCAATTTTCTAAGCATATACCACAGAGAATGAAGATGAAAAAGGGAAACTTTAAATTATTATGAAAATGGTATTGACCAGGGTATATATATCATGAAAATATCTTGGGTACCCTTAGAATTCCCCACCCTGAAATTTGAGAGCTATTGATTTACAGTAATTTTGAAGATATGCACAAAGAGATATAAATGAGCAGTTGGTAAAAGTCTGAAATATGTTAAATACAATTTTAAAAATCCTGACTGTGCAATAGGGTATAGAAAAAAGCAAACATGGTATAATCACACAGCTAAAGTGCATGAACCAGGGATGGAGGAGTGCCCTTCCTGACTCAGCATGCCCCGTTCTCGTTCATCTTTGCTCTATTTTAACTCACCATTCTTATTTTCATCAGACACTATTTGTTCGAAATATGTCTCTTCTCCCCAAAATGTCCATCCCAGGAATGCTGAGCCGTTTGTTCCTGTGTTTGGGGACAGTATCCCCAGAGCCTCAGGACGACTGCTCTTAGGAACCACTCCAGCCATTTACTACATGAAAGAAGACATTATTACCAACATCATTGACTAGCGTCTATCTTAGTCGTTTGAAACAGAATGCAAGCACACCATAGAAGGAGATGTAAAGAAATATGCATTTGCAGAGGAGATCAAAACTCATCCTTGAGACCCCCAAATCCCACTGTAAATAAGCAAGCAAACGATGTTTCCTTCCAGCTCTTTGCACCATTGCAATTTTCAACATGGAGCGCATTCTTCATTGGTAGAGCTTTTATTGGAAAAAGACGACATAGTGTTTCTTACCAAGCTAGTACATAAAGAATCCCTCGGGTCGGCATCCATTCGATGCGAGGTGAGTTTGGTTTCCTGGGAGTCTTGCAGTGATCAGAATGTCTAGCTCCTAATCAAACTGTTGGCGTTCCACCCATCTACCATTCCACAGGAGAAAGGCGTGACACGGTCAGACACATACAGAAATACCTGTCTGTAACGGCGATTTGTCTTTGTAAAATGACACTGGTGAGTAAAAAGAATTGTTTTGAAATATTGAAATATTTTATTCTTCTTCCCATTTTCTAACTTTCTCACCATCTCAGTTGGGATTTCTGCTTTATTTCTTCTGATATTTTTAAAATTTCAAATGTGCATTCTTATGCATTTCAGTTATTTATATTAGGTTTATTTAATAGGAGAACAAATTATCTTTATTGCTTTTTGAAAAGTGCATTAAAATAAATCATAACTTAGCTTAAGTCAGGAGAAGCAACTGGCAAAGGTAAATAGTAAATAAACTGAATTACAAAGTACATCTATCAATGTCAGTGGGCATGTTCATCAATAAATGAGTATATCTATTATAAACACCTGAGCACTATAAGGCAGGCATCATAATTCCACACAGATGGATTTCTCAAGATTCAAGATGGATTCAATAAGTTGGGTACGTATAAAATAAAGATGACCCAAATTTTATTAATCTGTAGTTTTGTAATGCATTGCTGATCTTGGCACGTATCCATTGGTCCCACTGAGGTTCATTTTAAAGCAACACAGAATTTATCTCCGAATTCTCCCTTCAAGGGATAAGAAAGCTAGTATATTTAACCATAATTGGGATCCATTTTTATTCAATCATCCCTTCTTTATTGACTTTCTAACCCTTCCAGGAGGTATTTCTTGCAACTGAATAAACTTCCGAAGGAGCAAACCAAGTCCTCACGCAGAGAAACAAAGCATTGTGGACACGCCGATGGGGATCTGCCAGCACACCTCTCCGTCACGGAAACAGACGAGCAAGGCATAGTGGGCAGTGTTATATGAGTGGGCTTAAAAAGTTGTTGAAAAATTACATTCATTTTTATTCTATTTTTCCATGGACTTTTTGAAACCTCCTCATATTTGAGTCACGATATCAATATTATATATTCAATCCACTCTTTTATTGTTCAAATCTGTTTCCTTTTCAACTTGCTGCTGTTCTGTTATTAATGATTCACAATATTGACCAGTCACAGTTTTTAAAAAGAAGTAACCCTTGCTTTCATCATGTGACAACCAATATCTGCAGGGAGTAAGAGCCAATACAGCCATGTCTGTCTGTGTCTGCCAAGCTGAAGCACGAGGAATCTAATATGACAGCCTCCAAGTTTCCAGACTTTAGGTTCCAAATGGAAACCTGGTGTCTCCTTGTGGAAGCATCTGTCACTTTCCCCCTTCAGATACTTTCTCGTTTAAATTAATTTCTCACTTAAAATAAGGATTTTAATTCATCATAATGTAAAATGGAAGAGATGAGAAACAGAACATGACTGAAAGTCATATGCGATTGTTAAGTGCTTTCGAGTTGGTTTCAATTCATAGTGACCCTATGGAAACCAAATACAAACACGGCCCAGTTGTGCATCGTACTCACAATAGTCATTGTACTTGGGCCCTTTGTTGCAGCCCCTGTGACAATCCATCCCTTTGAGGGGCTTCCTTTGGAATGCTGCCCTTCCACTTGACAAAGCATGATGTCCTTTTGTAGGGACTGGTTTATCTGACAAGCTGTTCAAAGTACATGAGACAAAACCTTACTCTCCTTTTCTAAGGAGCATTCTGACTGTATTTCTTCTAAGAGATTTTTTTTTTAATCCCCCAGTGATCTGTAAGACCCATGGTTACCTAGTGTTTGCAGCCTAGACTGTGACCTGCAAGGTCCCCAGTTAGAGACCACTAAGGAGAAAGTTGGAACTTTCTACTCCCATAAATAGTTACAGCCTTGGAAACCCACAGGGGTAATTCTGCCCTGTCCTATAAGGTCACAATGAGTTTGCATCGACTCGATGGCAGTGAGTTTCTCTTTCTGGCAGTCTATGGTACTTTGACTCTTCTTCAACAGCATCTTCAGATGCATCCATTTTTCTTCAATCTCCCTTATTCATTGACTCAGTTTTACATGCAGATGAGGTGATTGAAAATACCATAGCATGGGTCCAGCATGCCTTGGTTGTCCAGATGACATCCTTGCTCTTTAGCCCTTTAAATAGGTCTTGGGCAGCTATTTTCCTGGTGGATTATGTCCTTTGTTTTCTTGACTGCTGTTTCCATGAGCCTTGATTGTGGATTCAAGCCAGATGAAATCCTTGAAAATTTCAAGTCATATAAGAGAGCTCAATCTTATTTCTACCACTTGGTTCGTATATTTTAGCCCTAAGAGATTCTGAATCAATTGATGAGCATTGCTTTAAAATATATATCACAACTGGACAATGACGCACTAAAGCAATCAGAGTATTTTACTCAAATAGGCCTGGTGTCTAATACTCCTGCAAAGGAACAAAATGTCTATAAAGCTTTAAGCATGAAACTATACTTTGCTTATGTAGCTGTAAGTGAACTCAGAGGTAGGTTGCTAGTTAATGAGGAAGAAGATAAGGAATAAAGAAACAAAACAAACCCACTGCCATCAATTCCTATTCATAGCAGCTGTGCAGGATAGAGCAGAACTTCCCCCATATGATTTTCAAGGCTGTAAATTTTATTAGTAGACAGCCTTATCTTTCCCCACAGAATCGCTGGTGGGTGAGTTTGATTAGCAATCTCAATGCTTAAGCAACAGCATAACCAAAACTCACTAAAGTTTATTATAGTGCCAGAGGGCGGGATAGAGCTGCATCTGTGAATTTCTGAGATTATGACTCTTGATGGGGATAGAACATTGCTTCTTTCTCCGCAGAGTGCATGTGACTTTGAACTGCTGACCTTGTGATTAGCCCAATGTGTAACCACTGCACCACCAGGTCTTCAGAACTACCTGTTAAACAAAGTGATACATTTTTATTAAGTGACTGGTACTTACATGGATTTTTCTGGTCACCGAATCAACCTTTAAAAAAATTTTTTTCAAAGTACTTGATTTTAATAGTGACAATATTCTATTAAGATCTGGTTCTCTGAGCAGGATCACAGCACCTTCCAACAGGTAGCAGAAAAGGAGCTAACAAGAAAGTGCTTGATGCGTTTTCTAAGAGAGATTGGTATGGTGTGAAAGCAGCAGTTATATCCAATACCAGACATACTGGAAAACACTAGTCACCAGGATCCAAGGAACCAAAATTGCATCTGATGGCCTCAAGGGTTGTGTTTTTGAAGTGAGCCATGCTGATCTGCAGAATGATGAAGTTGCATTTAGAAAAGTCAAGCTAATTATTGAGATATTCAGGGCAAATACTGCCTGACTGACTTCTATGTCATGAATCTTCCGCATGACAAGATTGCGCTCCATGGTCAAGAAATAGCAGCCCCTGATGGAAGTTCATGCTGATGTCAAGACTACTGGCAACTGTCTTCCTCCTTTCCTCTGTGTAGGTCTTACTAAAAAAGCACAATAATCAGATTAAGAAGACTTATGCTCAGCACCAGCAGAAAGTGATGGAAATCATGACCTGAGAGCTACAGACAAATAACTTGAAAGAAGTGGTGAACAAATTGGTTCCAGACAGCATTGGGAAAGACACAGAAAAGCTTGCTAATCTATTTATCCTCTCCATAATGTATTTGTCAGAAAACGAAAATGTTAAAGAAGTCCTTAAGTTTGAATTGGGAAAACCTATGGAGCTTTGTGCTGAAGATGATTATTCTGGAAAAAAACACTGGAGATGAGACAGATGCTAAAGTGGAACATGCTATTTAAAATTCAGATTTTTAAAAATCATTTTATTGGGGACTCATACAACTCTTTTCACATTCCATACATATATCCATTGTGTCAAGCTCATTTGTACATTTGTTGCCATCAAGATTTTCAAAAATATGTTCTTTCTACTTGAGCCCTGGGTATCAGCTTCTCAATTTCCCCTGCCTTCCCACCCCCTCCCTTATGAACCCTTGATAATTAATTAATTATTGTTATTATTTAATGTCTTACAGTGACTGATGTCTCACTTCACCCACTTTTCTGTTTTCCATCCCCCTGGGAGGGGGTTATAGGTAAATCATTGTGATTAGTTTCCTCTTTCTCCCGCCACATTTCCCTTCCCCTCCTGATATTGCTACTCTCATTATTGGTCCTGAGGGGTGTGTCTGTCCTGGATTCCCTGTGTTGAGAGCTCTTATCTGTACCAGTGTACATGCTCTGATTTAGCTGAATTTATAAGACAGAATTGGGGTCGTGATAGTGTTGGGGGTTGGGGAGCATTAAGGAACTAGAGGAAAGTTCTATGTTTCATTGGTGCTATCCTGCACCCTGACTGGCTCGTCTCCTACCCAGGACCCTTCTGTAAGAGTCCAATTGCCTACATATGGTTCTTTGAGTCACCACTCCACACTCCCTCATTCATAAAAATATGATTTTTGTTCTGGGTCTTTAATGTCTGATACCTGATCCCAACGACATCTCATGATCACACAGGCTGACATGCTTCTCCCATGTGGGCATTGTTGTGTCTCAGATAGATGGCCACTTGTTTATCTTCAAGACTTTAAGACTCCAGAGGCTATATCTTTTGATAGCTGGGCACCATCAGCTTTCTTCACCACATTTGCATATACACCCGCTTTGTCTTCAGCAAGAGAGTTGGAAATATGAGCATCATGGAATGCCAGGTTAATAGAATAAAGTGTTCTTGCTTTGGGAGAGTACTTGGATAGAGGTCCAATGTCCATCTGCAGCCCTAATACTAAATCTGTAAATATATACACATAGATATATTTCCCCATCATCATATATAAATATATTTACATATGTACATGCCTGTATGTAGACCTCTATAAATACGCTTTGTCTCCTAGTTCTTTCCTCTATTTCCTTTTACTTTGCTCTTGTCCCACTATCATGTTCAGCCTTCATTCAGGTTTCAGTACTTCCTCTCAGTTATATTGCTCTTGATCAAGCCCTACCAGGACTCATACACCTTACTCACCTTCAATTTTAGATCACTTGTTGTTTCCTTGTCTCTGGGTTTGTTAACACCCACTTCCTTTCCCCTGCCTCCCCCTCTCCCATGCCCCCCCTGGAACCGTCGGTGCCTATCTAGATAGACCTGCAGAGACAATAATATGCACAAAAACAAGACAGAGCAAAACAAAGCAACAAAACAACAATAACAACAACAAAACAATGACAAAAAGAGGAAAAGCCTATAAGTAATTCCAGGTATGTTTATTGACCTTTAGAAGTGTTGTCTGGTCGAGTCTGATGGGGTGACATGCTCTGGCCCCACAGTTTATTTTTTGTATTCCGCAGGGACTTCATTGCTCCCCTTGCTGTTCTGTTGCAAGCACTTAGTGTTTCAACACAGTGTGGTGGGGTCAGATCAGGCACAATTCCTGCACTGTGTCTCCAGTGTTGTCCCCCAAAGCACTAAGCGTCAGTGAGGGACATCGTGTCTTGCTCATGGTGGGCCCGACCCTACAGCCCTCTCTGTTCAGGAAGTCTGCAAAATTAAGACTTTTAATGATGACAAATAAAAGATGTTAATTGTAAAAATAAAGATTTGTCAACATGAAAGCATTTATTTCTTCTGATTTCAGAATAATTTATTACTAACAGCCAATTAGTTGTAACAGCATTCTTAAAGAGATACATACTAGTCTTTCTCATTTATATGGTCAAAGAAGGGAAAATATAAAGGGTGATTCTCATTCAAAGCCAAGAAAAAAGAGGATAAAACAATCATCTTCAGGTTGATATTTTTAAGTAGTACTTAAATGAGCCACAATGCCCATCTATGAGTGTAAGAAAACACGTTATGGGAACACTGAACAACTTTCATATTTGGATTATATAATTATATAAATGCACATCTTTATAACATGATATATCACACATAATTAAGAGCTTCAGGTGGTCTGGTCAAATACAGCCACATTATTTGTCCATAATCCACCATCCATCTGGGATTGGTCTGTGTGGTTTATATCAGCACAGCCAAATAGTATTTCCACAGCCAAATATTTGATTCACACCTTAGACTAAATACAGAGCTATTCGATTTATCTCCTCGAAATTTAGTCACCTACAGGACCCAATTAGATGCTTTTGTCATTTCTTCTCATCTGGTCCCAACTGTAGAGATTTCTTTTGCATTTCTACCTCTGCCATTCTATAAAAACAGCTCTTATACACACAAATTAGTACAGAACCAAACATCTGCTGCTGGTGAGGCAATTTCCACCCGTAGCAAGCCCCTGTGCCATGAGTGAACTTCACTCCGTGGGGTTTCATTTCTGTGATCCCACACAGAAGACAGCCAGGCCTTTCTTCCATAGTACCATGGGGTGGATTTTAGCTGCCAATTTGGGGTTTATTCAAAACCAAACCACTGTCCTGGAGTCAATTCTGAGTCATTGCAACCCTATTTGGGTTTTCCAAAACTATAAATTTTTATAGAGGCAGACAATGTCATCTTTCTCCCATGGTGGAGTTAGTGGATTTGAACTGTCAGCCTTGTGGCTAGAAGCCCAACACAGTTGCGAGCAAGTCATTCCGACTACTGAGGGTCATTCATAAATTTAGAGTGCAATAAATATGTTGACAGGCATATCTAATTGATCTTCTAAAATCTCAAAACTGTTTTTTCTCTCCTATTAATTATAAATTCCTATCATTCCTCTGATCTCAGAGTGTGTACTTCAGGTCTTACTTGCTAAAGTGTTATTCAATTTGACCTCATTTCCTTGGCTAGCCTTCTACTCCTTCTTATTTCTCAATTCAGTTCATTACCTTACTCTTTGATTTAGTTGTTACCCCCTAAGTCTAGGCTAACTTGCTATCTGCCTTCTTTATAATCTCCACAGGGAACAGAATCGGGTAATTCCCATTTTATATTATATCCATCATATTGAGAAAAAATGGCCAAGAAATGAGAAAAACATGGCTTAACCTCCTTCAGAATAAGCATTCTCATTTCATCTTGATGACTACATTAATGCAGTGCTAATTATCAAATCACTTTCTTCTAAATAATCAAACTTTGCAGCTGGCCTGGTTGTCATCTCAAAGAACACGGTAAAGCAATGAATTTGCATTTCACTCACTGCCAGAAAGTTATTTGCATTTATAGGTATTTAAATTTAACTCATAGTATTTATGATAAATTTACATATTTCTTCCATGTCCTGGAGGAGCTCATAATACAATTTGTTTTTAAGTATTTTAAATAATACAAAAACATGATTGGGAATAAGCTCCAACACATTGAATGGTTAATAACATTCACTTAACATTTATTAAATTATGCTGAAACTGGATTAAATAATCAGAGAAATCTGACTGTCCCCAAATTTATACACTATTTCAATTTCTTCTCTAATAAAATCTTAACTATCTATGGGCAGATCTAAAGCAGAGATATGCTTTCTCATCTCTTCCATTTTACATTATGATGAATTAAAATCCTTATTTTAAGTGAGAAATTAATTTAAATGAGAAAGTATCTGAAGGGGAAAGTGACAGATGCTTCCACAAGGAGACACCAGGTTTCCATTTGGAACCTAAAGTCTGGAAACTTGGAGGCTGTCATATTAGATTCCTTGTGCTTACAGCTCGGCAGACACAGACAGACATGGCTGTATTGGCTCTTACTCCCTGCAGATATTGGTTGTCACATGATGAAAGCAAGGGATACTTCTTTTTGGAAACTGTGACTGGTCAATATTGTGAATCATTAGTAACAGAATAGCAGCAAGTTGAAAAAGAAACAGATTTGAACAATAAAAAAGTGGACCCACATGTGACCTCCTCCCTGGGAGATGGACGGCAGAGAAGGCAGGGAAGGGAGACTCCGGATAGAGCAAGATATGACAAAATAACAATGTATAAATTACCAAGGGCACATGAGGGAGGAGGGAGTGGGGAGAGAGGGGGAAAAAAAGAGGACCTGATGCAAAGGGCTTAAGTGGAAAGCAAATGCTTTGAGAATGATTGGGGCAGGGAATGTGCGGATGTGCTTTATACAATTGATGTATGTATAGGTATGGATGGTGGTAAGAGTTGTATGAGCCCCTAATAAAATGTAAAAAAAGAAAAGAAGGGGAAAAAAAGAAAATGATTAAGGCAAAGAATGTACAGATGTGCTTTATACAATTGATGTATGTATATGTATGGATTGTGATAAGAGTTGTATGAGCCCTTAATAAAATGTTCAAAAAGAAAGAGTGACTGTGTAAGTACAGAGGTGACTCAACAGGAAAATTAAGAAGGGAAAAAAAATAAATAAACCTGGAGGTGCCAGGAAAAAAATGAACACTGCACGGTGCATCGGGGTCGTATCCTTTCAACATGCTTATTCAATCTGTACTGCGCAAATAATCCACGAAGCCAGGTTACATGAAGAAGAATGAGTTATCAAGATCGGAGGCATACTAATCAATAGCCTATGATATGAAGATGACACACCTGGCTTGCAGAAAGTATGACATGTTTTAGGAACATGCTGATTATTATCAAACTTTTTCTAGAAAGAAATACAGCAAGGATATTTCTTAAAATATGGATGACAAAGGCTTGTCTCACATACTTTGGTCACGTTATCAAAAGGGAGCACTCCCTGAGAAAGGACATCTCGATTGGTAGAGTAGTTGTGGCTGTCAGATGCTGTCAAGTTGGTGATGACTCATCATAACTCTGTGCACAGCAGAGAAAACACTGCCTCATCCTCCCCAGCCTCACAATTGTTGCTACGTGTCAGCTCATTATTCCAACCACTTTGGCAATGTATCTCCTCAAGGGCCTTTCTCTAGTAAAATAGGGGGTCAGTGTAAAAGAAGTTCCTTAGTGAGATGTATTGTCTCAGTGTCTGCAACAATGGGCTCCAACCTACAAGGCACAGGCCTGGGCATTGTTTTGTTCAATTGTATCTAGGGTCATTATGAGTCGAAAATCAACTTGAAGTCACCTACCACCACCAACAAGCCATCTAAGTTATTTTGTCAGGATTAAATTAATATGCATTCTAAAGCTATTTAAATCAGAGTGGGGGGAAAGGACTTTCATGCAGTTGTTTTTTGCATCCCACCAAAGCCAATAGCATATGAGTAATTCTGAGTCATTCTTAACCAATAGGGAACAATAGAACCCTTCCCATCGACTTTGCAAGGCTGTGAGTGTTCTTGGATGTAGGCTGCCACACTTTCCTCCTGCGGAGATGCTGGCAGTTTTGAACTGCCAACTTTTCTGCTAGCAGACATGGCTTTTCACCCCTGCACCACCCCACTGCAACTTCAAATTTCTGTGTGGGGAGAGTTAAATATGTTTTATATACTTAAGGGGGGGGCATTTATATTCGAATAAAAGATTGTATTCAAGGTTTTCATTCACCACTGTGACTATATTAGTCATTCCTCATTCTGCTTTTCATTGCCAGTATTTTCTAAAGATGAAATTTGGCTCTCTATTCTTAAGACCTAAATACACACGGAAAAATGGATACAAGAGGACAAGAGTATGAAAGGAATGTAGATTAGTATCAAAGAAAGAAATCTTCTTTTGGGTTTAATAATTCCTTGCTGATACATTGCCCATGATTAAGCCCCAATAGGCATCCTACACCCTTCTATCCATTGGTTTTAGTTCACTTGTTGTTCCCTTGTCTCTGGGTTGGCTTGCCCCCACCCTTCCTTTCTCACACCTCCCCTTTTCCTGTATCCCCCCAGGACCATTGGTCCCGTTCTTTTCATCTCTGCATTATTTGTCCCATCCATCTTATCTAGATAGACATACAGATACAATAATAAGCGCAAAAACCAGGTAAAGCCAGATAAAACAAAAAAGGAAATCAATACCAATAAAACAATAACAACCAAAATGGAAAAACCTATAAATAGCTCAAGGTCTGTTTCTTGGCCTTCATGAGTGTTTTCCAGGCCAGTCTGATGGGATGCCACACTCTGTCCCCCAAATCTATTTTTGATATTACCGGGGATTTCATCACTTTGCTCCTTGGGCTGCTCTGTTGCATGCCCTTAGTGTTTTGCCCCAGTGTGATGGGGTCAGGTTATGCACAGTTCCCACAGTGTCTCCAATGTTGTCCCCACAGTGCTATGTGTCTGACCCAAACTTGAATCTCCCCCACCTATGGGAAGCTGACCAGAGCTGGCTGAAACAACTAACAGCGAATGACCTGGAATCTCACACACACACCTGCGGAGCTGACCAGAGCTGGATAATGCAAAGCAGCTTTGCAAGTTTTTTTTCTTTCTTTTACTCGTGGCCCGTTTTGTTCATGGCCCGTTTGACTCAGTGCCTGCTTTGTTCTCGGCCCGCCCCTCTTCACCCGGCATCAGCACAGCCTGTTTGGCTCAGTGCCCACTTTACCCTCCACGCTGCACCCAGCATGGCCTATTTGGCTCAGTGCCCACTTTGTTCTCACCAGCTACTCTGCATTGGGCACGAATACACCCAGAACCAAGGAGACACCTTACGTTCCAGAAACCCGGACTTACCTGTATCTCCCAGTCCTTGACTACTTTACCTTATATGGACTCAAGACAGCCCAATCGCAGTTTCCCTGACAATATAAACACCATTCTGATAGCCTGAAGTGTGACTCCCTCGGCCTGGACCTTGTGGACTGTGGGGCTTTGCCCAGACTGGGTTTTTCTCCCTAATAAAACCTGTTTGTTCAAATTCGACTGATTTGATCTCTGGCACCTCTCGACTACTTACACTATGGTTTAGTGAGGGACGTTGTGTCTTGTGGTCGGGCCAGCTCTATGGTCCTCTCTGTGCGTTGTCTGCTTTGAGCAGGAGTATCATCCTTGCGGCTTGGTGGGTTAGGATGTCCTCCCCTATCCAACCCTTTTTGTTTCTCCCTTGTGGTCCAAACAGGTGAGCCCCTCTCCCAAGCTGTAGCCCCAGTGCTGTCCTCTAAAGTGCATTCTTCTGGGGAGTTGAGGGGGTACATAGGTGGGATTGGGACCAGCCTCACAGACCTCTCTATTGGTTCTGTGGTACATGCCAGTATGTTGTATTCACACCTTGGCACATTGGGTTGAAGCTTGGTCTATCTGTCCCTCTCCTGTGGAGATATAAACAATACTCTCCCCTTGGGTGGGTTAGTGCCCTGCTCCCCTCCCATGTCTTTTCTCTTTCTTTCCCCCTCTTATTTAGTTGTCCGCCATACATATCCCTGGATTGGTTTTGGCCCTGACATAGTGGATTCAAATAGTCAACCTTGCTATTGTTCATGTCCAGGGAGTTGCCTCTGAATCATGGAGATGGTAGATAGTGATTTTAGAAAATCCTAAGACTTCCACGGATCTTAGCAATTTAAATTGGGAATTGAGAATGTAATAAAGTTTATACTGGTTAGTCACTAATCATAATGCATCAAGGTTGAAAGTAAGATTCTGAACTTATTTATTATGGAATATCACAACAAACTAAGTAATAGTTTTGCTTTTGTATAACTTCACTTGATGACAAAAGAAAATATATCCGAATTAACATTAATGTGCTTGGAATTCAGGAAGAGAATTCTGGGGAAATGCCCAGTGGACTTTTATTTCTTCCAATACCATTCCCCATTTTTAAATACAGGGTGCAGTGAAAGTGTTAGTAATTTTCATGCTTATCAAATTGAGACCAATTGCCATAAAGTCAATTATGAACTCACTGAAGCCCTATAGGACATACTAGAACTGCCTCACATGGTTCTCATGACTATACATCTCTACAGAAGCAAATTGCCATTATTGTTCTCATGAAGTAGCTGGCAGATTTGAACTTCCAACCTTTCCACTAGCATGCGCTTAACCATTGTTCCATCAGTTGGGCTACTAACCACCAGGCTGGTAGATGAAGTGGAAGCTGTTTAAATACACGAACATTTAGCCTAAGAACCCCTTCAGGAATTGTTATAATCATTCATGAAGAGTTGCTATGAGTTAGACTCTCCTTTATGGAAGTGGGTTTATTTTGGTTTTTTAATCTTTAATGTTTCTCATAGAATCTTTCACTATGCCATTCAAAGCGTACATATTTTCTTTAGCTCTTTAAGCTTTAGAGATAGTGTTTGTGGTCTTACATTATCATTATTTTATTTTTTTTTCTGTTGCAAAATTGTAGCTTTCTAAGATCTTTAGAGGTTATGCCCTTGTCTATAGATCATCATCAAAATAATTTTTCAGACCTGGGGGTTCTCTTTTTACTCTTTTGATGAAGTCTTTTGATGCACATAGGTATCTTATTTTTAAGGGATAGAAATTGATAAAGAACTAATAATACTGAAAGAAGATGTCCAAGCAGCCGTTGAAGGCATTAGCAAAACACCCAGTTCCAGGAATTGATGGAAAAACGATGGAAACATTTCAGCACACTATTGAAGGACTAGAAGCACGCACTAGTCTATGCCAAGAAATTTGGAAGACAAGTTCACCAATTAGAAAAGATCCATATCTGTACCTGCATGTGACAGTTGGATGTTGATTAAAGAGGATGGAAAAGAATCGATGTATTTGAATTTTGGTGCTGGAGAAAAAGCTTAAAAGCGCTATGAACCACTAAGAGGAAAATTCTGATGTGTTTCACATGAAGTGCAACCAGAGTGCTACATATTTTAGACACGTTGTCAAGAGAGAACAGTTCCTGCAGAAAGAAATCATGTTTCACACAGTAAAGGGGCAGCAAAAAAGGGGAAAGCCCTCAAAGAGATGGATTGACACAGTGACTACAAAGCTGGGCTGGAACACAGGGAGCGCTGTGATACTGGAACAGGACCAGGCAGCTTCATTCATTGTGCATACGGTCGTTATGGGTAGGAACCAACTGAATGGCATCTAGCAACACAGCAGCAACAACAGCATATTTGTTCCACTTCCAAAGGAAGTTGACTGACCAGAATGAAGAAAGTACGGAACAATATCATAAATATTTGACATAAGCAAAACTGCTGAGGATCACTCAGTCGTGGTTCCAAGAGTGCATAGACAGGAAGCCACCAGAGATTGAAAGCAGACTCAATAGGATAAGGTCTAAGGATTATAATTGCTGATGGATCGTGGAGCTTGCTTGAAAGCAGAGAATACAGGGAAAATGTTACTTGAATTTTCTTGATTATTCAAAGGAATTGGACTGTCTGGATCATAACACACTGTGTAGAGCACTGAGGTAAAGGGGAATTACAGATCACTTACTAGTGCTCATGCAGAACCTGTACAGGGATTAAGAGGCAGTTAGAATAGAACAGGTAAAGCTACATGGTTTAAAATCAGTAAGGGTGTGTGTCAGAGTCATATGCTTTTACCACACTAACTCAACCTGTCTAGTGAACAAATAATTTTAGTAGCTGGACTATACAGAGATGATGGCTAGAAGGAGGGCTTATTAACAACCCTGATTGTGTAGATGTCACAGCCTTGCTTGCTGAAAATGAGGATTCTAAGCATTTGCGGGTGAAGATCAAGGGTTTCAGCCTTCAATTTGGATAAGAACTCAGTGTAAAGAAGACCAAAATCCTCACACGGGATCAATAAATAATGTATTGGGAAGCAGACAAAAGATCAATTTTGTCAAAGATTGACCTTGATTGGTTCCATAATTGATGCTCCTGGAAGCCACAGACACATTGCAATGGGTATATCTACTGCACAAGAACACTTTAAAACATGAAAGAGCAAAGATGTTACTTTGAGAAACAAAGTGCACCTGACCCAAGCCATGGTATTTTCGGTTACTTCATATGCATATGAAAGTTAGACATGGAATAAGGAAGATCAAAAAAGGATCGATGCACTTGAACTGTGATGCCGGAGGATACTGTTGTAATTACCATGGACTGTCAAAAGAACAAACAAATTGGTTCTGGAAAAAGAATAGCTGTAATCCTCCTTAACTGTGAGGACAGAGATACCACTCACTGGAAAGAGCATTGTTCTTGATAAAATAGACGGGCAGGGACAAAAGGATAACCTTTGACGAGATTAATCGCCACAGTGGCTGCCCCAAAGGCCTCAAAGGAAACAACTGAGGGAGCATCATGCATGGTGGTGTGTCTTTCTGCTCTGTTTCTCTCTGTGAGGGGGAACTACCTGGACAGCAACTAAGGACAACAAAAATTTTGTATATTATTTAGTAATGTCATGATTATCACTTTAATGATCACAGTAAGGCAAAGGTGCCTTCAACCTAACTCAATTTATACATGCTTCTGTAAGTTGTGGAAAAATCAATTATCTATTAATTCTACTATCCTGTAGATGTTTTAAGCTTTCAAATATATATGTGATATATATATATGTGTGTGTATATATATTCATACTGGAATATAGGAATATCCTAGTGTCGATGAAAGTAAAAACCATCTTTTGCCACTGAAACATCTCATTTCCTTCTCTTCTCACTCATTATCCTAATGAGTAATAGCATAAACTTTGTACGGAGATGTTCAGATTGCAGGATTTAAATTACACCTCTGCTACCACTTCCTAGCAGACCTTGGGGAAGTGTAACTGTTTGCTGATCTATAAAACAGCAATAATAATTAAAATCCTTCCTGCAAATTAAGTTAGCACAGAAAAATTGTTTAGTGAAATGCCTTGTATAGAATAAAGACAACACTGTTTTCTGTCATTGTTATTAAAAACAAAAAAACAGAGGGAAGAGCAAGCAAATCACCTTTTTTTTAGGGATACAAGGTCAACTGTCACAAGGCAGAGGTAAGCCCTGCTTCCACCCTCCATCCTTTTTTACGCTATTCTGACGCCAACTGTCCCAAATATGGCACTCTATTTCTTTGGCTAGGCTAAATAGTTCATTGTGAAGATGACACAGAACACACAGATAAGACTCAAGATTATGGGGGTTGTTAGGTAAATTACCAGGTCACAAATGAGATGTGCTCAAGAGAGAGTTTTTCTGTCAGAACAGTTTCTTCTCTGCTGTGATTTCTGGGCCCCTCACTGGACTTCAGCCACTTTGTCTGGCTTCTTCCATGCTAGGCAATATTATGGAGACTTTTAGGCATGCCAATAAATGGCCAAATGGGCATGCCACTCTCTCATAAACTCAGCTTGAAGACACCCAGCTCCCCCAAATAAGTGCCTGGAAGTACCATGCTTCAAAGGACAGCCTCCTGCACAAAGGCACTCAACCTTCCTCTCCGTGTTGACTCAGAAGTCCACCGCTCTGTCCCATGATTGGCTCCCACTTCTGCTACTACTCTTCTACCATTCCTTTCGTGTCAAAATTTTCTTCTGAGTAAAGTTCAATACACAGATATCTCTGGGTCTAAAGGATGCACTCCATTCTTGACTTCTCTTTTGTTGGTAGTGCGACACTCCCCTTTTGCTTCTGAGATGGTTCATTTTATACCAGCACAGAAATCACCTGTTGACAATCATTTAGAGTCAAAAAATGTACCCCACCTTCTTACCCAGACCCATCAATTTAGTAGGAGTGACAGAGACTATGGGTAGAAGAGCCATCTTAAATAATTCACTGCATTGCAAAACAGAAAGAGAGAGAGAGAGAGAGAGAATTGCACAAGAAGCAAATGAGGTGGTGTAGTGAGGGATCTTGTAGGTGGCTTGGATTCTGCCTTCAAAATTTACTTTTATTATCAAGAGCTCTTGGTATTTTTTAATTTCCAGCAGCATTGAACTCATCACACCTTCAGATTTCCTATTGCTTTTCTCAGCAGCATGACAACAAGGTAATCTACTTTCTCTTCTCATGAAGAAGGCAAAGAAACATCAGGAAGGTGAGAGAAAAAACACATCACCTAAAACAAGTGGGAGTCCAAGTTATAATTGGCTGGATTTGTTTAATAAAAAAATAAGTGCCTGATGGTAGATATTTCCAATAGTTTTTAGTGCTGAAAAAATATGGTGTGCCATCAAATGCAGTTAAGTAAAAGAATTGGCTCCTGGCCCATTCAGATGTCAACATCTGAAATCAGAATCAATTCCCTGAGTCAGATAAAATTTTAATTCTTTAGAAAAATGCAATCTGCAAATATATTTTATTATCCATTATCATGATCCATATTAAAGCTTAATGTGACACTTGCTATCAGAGAAACTTCATCAATTGATCATTACTTAAAATTTGTTTATCCTTGGAAACAAATGGCAGAGTTCATTTTATAAAATATTGGGCAAATTAGATTACATAATAGGCTTAAGAGCAGATGAAGTCAAAAGTTGGAATAGAGCTGAGACGTCCTGAGGCATAGCCATTCTCTAATCGCAAATGACACTTTGTATCATATCTTAAATTACATAAAGGTGGTTTGTGGACTTGTTTAAAATGTAGTTCAACAATGGATTACCTGATGAATCGATAGAGAAAAGTATAAAGAGAGTTGTTTTCATTTTGATTAGCTGCCATTGAATCAGTGCCAATCAGAGCAAGTCTACGCCCAACAGAACGAAACCCTGCTCCATTCTTCGCCATGCTCGGGTCTCTTGTTCTCTTTCAGACTGTTGTTGCAGACAGTGACCTTCCCTCTCCTCAAGGATCCTCCTCTTTTTTTCTACTTCTCCCCTTTCCCATGCATGATGTCTTTCTCCAGGGAACAGTCTCTCCTGACGACATGTGCAAAGTATGTGAGACCAAGGCTCCCTGTCCTTGCTTCTGAAGAGCTGTCTGGATACAGTGCTTCTTCTAACCTAATTGTGTTCTCCTAGCAGTCCACGGTACTTTCAATATTCTTCTGCAGCAACATAATTCAAATACATTGATTCATCTTGGGTCCTCCTTATTCAGTGTCTAACTTTCATATGCACATGAGGTGACTGAAACTACGCTGGCTTGGGTCAGCTCACCTTAAGTCCTCCCTGTGGCATCTTTGCTTTTCAACACTTTAAAGAAGTCTTGTGCAGCAGATTTGCCCCATGTTATGAGCCGTTTGATTTCTTTGCTGCTTACTTCAAATACTAAAAGTAATTTGATGCTCAATATTTTCCTGGATTTATCATAGGCCGAATAGTTTTTAACAATAATGAAAGGCATTAGTCTCTAGGTGGTGCAAATGGTGTGTGCTTTACGGTTCTCCTAAAGGTTGGTGGTTTGAATCCACCCAGCAAGTACTATAGAAAAAAAGGCCTGGTGGTCCACTTCCATTAAAATAATAAATGAGAAAATCCTATAGTGTCAATGTCATCATTATCGGGGTATGTGGAGTATGACCTGTACAAGATGATATTGTAAGAGGGGATAAATCAAGAATCACTTGACTACAGAATTTTATGTAGTGTATAGGCTGAAATTTATTAATTATTCATTAAAATCTTTCATAAACCCTTTTTAGATCTATCAATGCTCCTACAATAGTAAAACATGAGGCTTGCTGCCCTGGGAAAGATTTACATTCTCAGAAATCCAGAGACACAATTCTACTCTATCCTATAGGGTCTCAAACTGACTCTATGATAGTGCTTTTTAATGTGCTGTGATCAGAGAGGTCATAATTACTCAATTACAATAACACAAAACAAGCGGCATGGCGGGGGGGGGGGGGTCAGATCTAATCTCCTCTTGCTTCCCTTTTGCCATGAGTCAGAGGTTAGGCATGCCTCCAACCCCCATCTTTCTTTACCTATTCTGACACCAGCCATTCTTCTCAGGACACTCTATTTTTAAAAAATAGTTTCATTGGCATGTAATTCATATCTCATATAATTAAATACTTACATCATATTAAGAAAACTGTGAAATCATCGCCATAATCAATTTGAGAACATTTTCTTCTTTCTTGAATTAATTGTTCTTGACTCACCATGCCCCCCCACCCCCCGACCTCTCCTCCAGACCATGCCCCTGGAAATGACACTCCACTTTCTACTGAGTTTGATAGTTTGTTGCAATGGCCACACAAATAAAACTCACAATTATGGGGTTTTTAGAGAAGTTAGCAAGTCAGGACCAGTAAACATTAAGGATATAATCATTGGCTTATAGAAATTCTTCCTCTTAGCCAGCAATCAGTTCAATCTTCAGTCCTGTGCATCAGGAAGCCCCCTGGCACTCTGCCGCAGAGTCTCACCATGTCTGAGCTGCTCCTCTGTTCTGTCTTAGGGTCTCCTTGCCTCAGCCTCTGGTCTTGGCCTGGTTCACGTGCTTTGTTTCATGGTCTCCCTGGCACAGCCTCTCTGATCTCAACGTGAGATCTCCAACAGGCTCCACTGGTAGCTCCTCTTCCAATGTCCTTAGGCTTTGGGTGTGTTTCACAGATGTCTGTGATACTCAGAGGAACGGCTTTTATTCAGGGGTGGTTGTCTTTCAGCAGACCATGCCTTCAAAGATAACAGACGGTGCTAACTTTAGTTCTATCTCTAGTAAGGTGGACACTAAATATATGTCCTACTTAAACCTGTCACAGAGAGGGGAAAAACTCTTAACTACAATAGAGTGGTTTCAGACACATGGTGACCCTATAGGACAGGGTAGAACTGCCTTTGTGGATGTCTGAGACTGCAACTCATTACAGGAGCAAAAAGCCTCATCTTTCCCCCATGGAGCGGCTGGTGGCTTCCAACCATGGCCTTTTGAGTCACAGAACAGTGCATAACTACTACATCCCCAGAACAAACCCTCAAATGGGATTATAATAGGCTTAGAAGCCAGAATGTGCAACGGCATTATGGAAAAAAAGAATAAAGGCTAACAGGAGCCATATTAAACAATCGACTACATCTCACGCATCAAATCATATGTTTTTGTTTTTTCCTACAGTTATATTGGCACATAATTTACATATCATACAATTCAATAGTCCATTCAATCATATCAAGAAGACCTGTACAATCATTACCACATCAATTTTAGAGCATCCACTCCCCACCTCCATAGTTGAATCTTCTTTAAGAAGAGCTGAACAATCACCATCCATTCTAGAATCACATGGCTTTGTCTGGACATGCTTTGTCTACAAAGCACACACTGTTGTTATCTTTGCTGCTGCTGTTTTTATTCTTGCTGATTTTGTTAAATTTCCTAAGACAATGTTGTGCTGAGTGTTGTTTGTGAATCTTTATCAGTCAATTTATTGAGAATGAGATAGTTATGGGAAAAATAGTAGAAAAACAAGTTTCTATTAATTATTCTACCACTTGTCACACAGTGGCAGCTTGTGTGTTGCTGTGGGCCTGGAAGCTGTCACTGGTATTTCAAATGCCAGCAGGGTCACCCAAGAAAATCGGTTATGGCAGAGTTTCCTCCGGACTAAGAAGAGACCGTGAAGAAGGACTTACACACTCCTTCTGTGGAGTACCAAACCACAAGGAAGTTACCTTGAGGACTACGATGTGCCTGGCACAGCCGGGGCATTTTCCATCGTCTCTTAAGCATGGTAAAGTTGGACATTGAATATGGAAGATGGCAGAAGAAGCAAGGCATTTCAATTATGGTCCTGGAGAAGACTATTGAAAGGACCATGGACTGCTGAATGCACAAACTGATTGTCTTGGAAGAAGTAAGACCAGAGTGCTCCCTAAAGGCAACGTTGAGGAGACTTTTCTTACCTACTTCAGAGATACTGCCAGAGAGACTAGTTGCTGAGCAAGGCCATCATGTTTGGCAAAGTGGAGGGTCTTATAAAAGAGGAAGGCCCGTGATGAGATGGATTGACTCAGTGGCGGCAATGAGCACAGGCATAGGAAAAAACGTTAGGATGGCGCAGGTCAAGGTAGCATTTTTTCTGTTTTATATAAGCTCATTTGGGATTGGAACCAACTCAATGGCACCTAACAACAACAGCAACTTGTTTACTAAAACTATTACTAATGATGTAATTTAATATAGAAAGTATATAAGACATTTCATTGTCAGGATGTACATAAGCTAAGAAATCTTACATTTAGGTGATTTACAATATTTCTCGTATTGTGTCAGTCCCAGTGGACTAGAAAAACAAATTCATAGACACTTATATGTATGTAAGAAAGAGCTTTATATACAAGAGCAAATGTATATTGAGAAAACATCTCAGCACAATTCAGATCAAGTCCATAGTCTGGTATAAGTCAATATGTCTGATACCAATATGTAAACTCCTCTTCTGACTCATGAAATACATGCACTGTTACTGAAGGTAGGGTGATCACAGAGCACTGGGTAGAAAGTCTTGTGGAGTCAGTGGCCGTTGTAAAAATCTCACCTCTGGCAGGGGGTCTTCACCTGGCTTCTCCAGATCCAAGGCTCTACTTGCCATCATCCTGTCTACATGTGGTTTGTCAACAAGAATGTCTAGCAGGGACTGGACTGGGATGTTTTCTCAACATTTAATTGCTCTTGTATATAAAGCTTTCTTTCTTTTTTTATCAAATCATTTTATTGAGGCTCATACAAATCTTATCACAATCCATACATACATCTATTGTGTCAAGCACATTTGATGCCCTCATCATTCACAAAACATTTACTTTCTACTTGAGCCCTTAGTATCAGCTCCTCATTTTTCTCCTTCCTCCCCACCTCTTCTCCCTCATGAACTCTTGATAATTTATAAATTATTTTGTCATGTCTTAAACTGTCCAAAGTCTCCCTTCACCCACTTTTCTGTTGTCAGTCTCTCAGGGAAGGAAGGGGTTATATGTAGATCCTTATAATCAGTTCCCCCTTTCCACCCCACCCTCCCTCCACTCTCTAGGTATCGCTACTCTCACCACTGGTCCTGAAGGGATCATCTGTCCTGGATTCCCCATGTTTCCAGTTCCTATCTGTACCAATGTACATCCTTTGGTCTAGCCAGATTTGTAAGGTAGAATTGGGATCATGATCATGGGGTGGGGTTGGGGGTGAGAATGAAGCATTTCGGAACTAGAGGAAAGTTGCATGTTTTATTGTTGCTACACTACACCCTGACTTGTTCATCTCCTACCCACGACCCTTCTGTAAGGGGGTGTCCAGTTGCCTCAGATGGACTTTGGGTTCCCACTCTGCACTTCCCCTCATTCACAATGATATGACTTTTTGTTCTTTGATGCCTGATACCTGATCCCTTCAATACCTCGTGATCACACAGGTTACTGTGCTTCTTCCATGTGGGCTTGGTTGCATAAAGCTCTTTCTTAAACTCATATGATTCTCCCTGGATTTGTTCCTCTAGTCTACTCAGACTAATACACATATATGACAATATAATTAAAGGAGCCCTCTTTGCATTGGTGTGTAAACATTGGACTGCTAACTCCAAGATCAGCAGTTCAAATCCACCAACAGCTCTGAGGGAGAAAGATAAGGCTATTTGATCCTGTAAAGATTGCAGCCTCAAGGTTGATATACATCTGAATCAACCAGATCACAATGAGTTTACCTATGTATTCTATAATTAAAGTCTACAATAAACATTACTAAGGACCCTGTTTGATCTAGCATGAGAGGAACGGTGGGGAAATAGAAGCATGAATTACAGCACTGGGTCATGCCAATGTTAGGAATTGCACTGTATAAAGTAGTGTCCTGTATGATTTAGTAATACATTGGGTCATGACAGGTTGAAATTGACTAAGCAGCAACTACAAAGAACAATGTCATAAAATGGATGGTATTTAACTTCTTTTGAACAAATTGCTGTTTTTTGTATCTGTTACTGGAAAATGCTTATATTTTTATAAATCTATATTTGATATTGGGAAAGTGGGTCAATGAAAATAAGATGATATCAAGAGAGACAAGTGACTGGAGGAGGACTTCATTTTTGGTAAAGTAGACGGCCAGTGGGGGTAAAAAAAGAAGGGAAGACTCTCAATGAGATGGACTGACCTAGGGGCTACAACAATGGGATAAAACACCTGTAAGGGTAGTGCATAACGTGGTCACTGTTCATTCTTTCGTACTGACGGTTGCGATGAGTCAGAACTGACTTGCGGATACCTAATGATAACAACACAACTCAATGATGCAGTTTCCTCAAGGGTTATTTGTTGGACATATAAAAGCACATTTGGAAGCTGCTTATTTTCATTGCTAAAAAATTTAAGACAAGATGTGTTTCAGGGCAAGTTTCCACTAAGTAATTCAGAAATGAAGTTCATGAGTTAATGATGTCTTTCAGATGTGTTCTCAGGTGAATTTACGAAGGAAGTGGGGGCAGCAGGAGGAAAAACTTGACCAGGGCTGGGGGGACTGGGGAGAGAAAAGAATGAATGCGATGTAGGGAAGGCTCGGTGGAGGAGAGCGCTGGCCACAGAAGAATCTGGGGAGGACTTTATGCCTGGGATATTTCTCCTTATGTAAGGACACTGGGTTTTTCATTTAAGCTGCAGTTGAGTATTGAGTAGCAGTCTCTATAAGGTTGTTTTAATGTCTCTGGACCCCAAGGGCCTTACTTAGGAAAAACCCCACTGTTCCAAGGGCACTTCTCTAAAGCTGGTAATAGGTGAAAACTCAATATAAGCAAACATCACAGAATTATATACTCTTTTTATGAGCTAAACATTTTTCTTCCAAATTAAGTGAGGGAAATTTCACTAAAAGAGGTCTTCCAAATTGTTGAAAAAAGTCACACCATAATACAGGTCAGAGGTTAATTTGAATAATTTTTCAGTTTTTACAGTCATGCTAGTGTGTATGTTGCACAATAATAAACTGATTTCAAGGCAATAAAGCAGCTGTGATTTTCAAGTACCTCAAAAATGTGTAGGATGTAAATGAGAAATATATATATGATTTAATGCATATTATTTCTGGCAAATGTAAATTGTCAGAGAACTTAAATCTAATTTTGAAATAGTTATAGGTAAAATGTAATTAAGCAACTACATTTAACTGGGCAAAAATTGTCCTGAGAAGAATTACAGAGGACTTTTTACTTTTGTAATTTATTTAATTTAGCAATAATATTGTGCTCTGATTTGAAAAAAAATTGTTAGTATGTACCAAATGATGTCTGGATATTTCATTGGGGTTAACTTTCCTGTCTTAAAGATTGAGTCCTTTTTGAGATAAAAATAGTCCTGGGAGAGCTACTAAAGTTTTCAAGTTTAAGAGAAGTTTTCATATCTCATTTAAATTTTAATATGTTATTGAATACCCATGATAACCTCCTCTATACATTTTTAATATTCTAAGTTTATAAATGAGGAAATTTAGGGTCAAAGGTTAAAAAAATTATCTCAAGTAATTTAACTAATTAGATTTAGGATCTGAACCTGGGTATCTCAACTCAAGAACCACAACTATAGCAGAATCTATTGTATGTAGACTAAGAAAATGATCATGCTACAAACATATGAGTATCACTAGATATTTCTTGAACCTTGACTAGAGATTATTACAGACTCATTAAAAAATGATGAAACTGCACGTATTTCTTCTTCCAAAATATTCAAAAAATTTATGAGTAAATGTATAGGTAAAATGTAACTAAGCAACTACATTTAACTGTGAAAAACATGTCCTGATAAGAATTACAGAGGACTTTTTAGTTTTATAATTTTATTAATTTAGAAAAAATATTGTGATCTGTTTGAAAAAAAAGTTAATATGTACCAACCAATGTACAAATTATGCATGTAAATTCAATTGATAATTTCAGTGAGTCCTTAAACAAATAGTCTTTTTTTTTAATTGAAGATTCTTCAATTCAGGCTATGAACCTCTTAGAGTAGAATGACATAGAAAGAAAATACCTAGTGGAAGGGATGTTGGTTACAAGGTTCACAGATTTGAGAATCAGAGCGTGTTGCAGGTTCAATAAATGACAGCCACTACAATGCCTAGATCATTCAGAAGAGTCTTGACTCGGTTATAACCGGACTGCTAGCATCTAAAAGCGATTCTTTGGTTGCAGTTCCAAGTCCACATTTCAGTCCATCTTTTAAAGCTGAAAAACTCATTTATCCTTTGTCTAAGACTTAAGCAAGTGTGAACAGAAGCAGAAAGCAAAATTAATGTTGTTATTCTTTATGGTTAGGGAGCCTTACAGGGTACAGCATTGATTATAACATTCTGGGAGCTTCAAGAAGAACAAGCATGCATGTGTTAGTCTGGGTAGACTAGAGAAACAAATCCATGGACACACATATGTGTATAAGAAAGAGATTTATATGCAAGAGCAATTGAACATTGAGAAAACATCCCAACTCAGTCCATTCCATAGTCAAAAGTCCGATATTAACCCATATGTCTGACACCAATCCATAAAGTCCTCTTCAGACTCACGAAACACATGCAATGATGCCAAATACAGAACAATCACAGGCCAGTGGTTGCAAAGTCAGTGGTGGTAGAAGCATCTCAGCACTGGCAGGGGTATCTATGTGGCCATTCCAGTTCCTAGGGCTGCATCAGGGTAGGTCCATGTGGCATTTCCTCAGGGATGTCTCACACGGAGTCAGCCTTGTCAGTAGAGAGGCTCCAAGGGAGTGAACTGAGAGACATAATGTCTCTCATCTCCGTGAAGAAATTACCAGATTTCCCAGAATGCTCAGGAGAAGGCTATGCCCACACAGAAGTCTCATTGGCTATCTCCAGATTGACAGCTTAGACTCCACCCCTACACTCTTAATTCTTAAATTGACACCAGATTAGGTGACTACCACAATGCATTACAAGGTACATTCCTTATCATCAATGAAACAATACCAAAATTGACTGTAACATCCTGGTTACCCTAAGAAGATTAACTGCATCATTCAGATTACAACATCCAAGGGAACAATATCAAATCGGAACCAACAATATATGGAAGAATAGTCAAAACTAATTGTAACGTCCAGAACATGAGAACATGGGACTACATTCTAAAATTAATCCCCAGCAGAGACTTTCCCATAAGTGGAGGGAGAACAGGCAGGTCAACTAGCAGTCAACTTTCTGAGATGGGAGGGAGCAATGGGCAAGTTGCTTAGTAGCTTACAAAAATGGAGTTTCTTTGCTAGTCTGCCTCAAGCATTCTGAAAGAAGACAAAATCAAACCTGTTGACATCACCTTATAGAACAGAGTAGAATTGTCCTAAAGGGTTTTCAAGGGCTAGTGGGGCTGTCAGAGCTAGACTGCTTACCTCACCTACTGCTGGTTGGTTTGAATCACCAGACTCTTGGTTAGTGTTCAAGACCTAATTCAAAGTTCTACCACCACTTTCTTTGGAGAAAGAGAAGGAAGGACAAAAAAAATTGCAAAATGTTACAAGCCCAGGTTCTCATTTGTCAGTTTTCCTCAAAGATAGTCCCAGATATTCTGTCATTTCGTTTTTGCAATGAATTTGCAATGGTCTTCTGTTTTCCCAGGAGCGTGATGTATTCTAATTCCCCCAGTAGATAAGATCTCTGCTCTCTGACCACCTAGAATGTATAGCAATACCCTGATGGGGCAGTGGTTAAAATGCTGCACTGTTAGGTGAAAGATTTGTGGTTTGAATTCACCAATCTCTCAAACGACGGAGAAGGCTGGGGCAGCTTGTTTCCATAATGGTTTACACCATTGGAAATCCCCTAAGGCAGTTCTACTCTGGTTCAAAAGGTTGTTAGTAGCCTGAATCAACTCAAATGTAATGGGTTTGGTACCATGTAGTCACACTTCCTTGGATCTTCCCTACTAGATCACATGTATCAGTCAGCATTCTAAAAAAAATTAATGGCAGGCATTACAGTTATGTCTTATTTATAAAAATGTTGACAGATTACACAGAATGTGTAAAGAATAGCGCAGCACTCTCGTGTGGGAAACTGAGAGACTGTATGCGGACAAATTCTCTACACTTCTATATAAGGGGTCTGGGATGCATATTCTAGTGGAGGAAGGCCTTCACACTCGTGAGTTGGACGTGATTCCCAGTTGCATTCTCCCAACTAAAAGTTACTCCCACAGTATGCCCCATAATAATACCAATCTTAAAATGCTTCTTACAAGCTCCTGGCTGCTTACTGTACACTTGAAAGTTATCTGGCTGAAGGTTTTCTGTCACCTCGAGCAACCTGACCCTATTGTCCACCCACCACACCATAAGTACAACCCTTTCCCTTTTGAAAAAGACCATAGACTGTTACCCTGGAGAAGAGCTCAGGACACCTAAGGTCAAGGCAACTCAGGCACAACCAAGGTTAAGCTGCTATCTTAACTCTAGGACCAGCCCACCCCATTACCTATGTGCCTGCCTGTCACATGTATACCTCTAGGACAACAGCTCTCAACCAGTGGGTTGTGATCACTTGGGGGGTCAAATGATCCTTTCACAGGGGTCGCCTGATTCATAACAGTAGCACAATTATAGTGATGAAGTAGCAACAAAAAGAATTTTATGGTTTGGGGTCACCACAACACGAGGAACTGTATTAAAGGGTCATGGCATTAGGAAGGCTGAGGGCTACTGCTCTAGGACATTCTCTTCCTTTTATGCATTTGCTTACTGGGGTGTGCTAGCCCAAGACTATATAAACCTGTTGGAGAATACATTACCCCCTCTGGTTCCAGACTCCTTGTAAGAGGTGAGCCTTGCATGTATTGCCTGTAGTCTCTTTAATTGTCCCTTTCAATTACAGCTCCTTAAGACCCAATCAGTGGTGGAGACTGGTCCCCCACACTCTAGGGTAATTAACAGTAGATATTAACATTAAGTTTGGTGAAGTACGGCGTAAAGTAGTCACTAAAAATTGGAAGGAAAGTTATGTGGAAAGAATATCTTAAATGTAATGATGGCCTTGGTTTAAGAATATTGTTAATCTGAAGAGATCATTTAACATGTGACCCAAGGGGGTAAAGACGCTCGTTTGGCACTTCTGCTCCCTCTCATCATCTGCATGGTGTCCCCACTGGACAAGTGCAACCAACCTAAAGGGGTAGGGAAGCCTTTTCTGTGCTCCACTCAGTGCTTTGTCTCAAAGAAGAAATCAAATTGTAGATGGCTAACACCTTGGCTAAAAAAAACCAGAATATTTCTATCAAAGAAAATATGAGGAAAAAAACAAAACAAAAAAAAGAAAATATGGAAGGATATGTACATACCAGAAAAAGAATATGGCACCTGGATGAGAAAAAGGCTTATGAACAACCTGCAATATGCAGATGACACAACCTTGCTTGCTGAAAGGGAGGAGGAATTGAAGAACTTGCTGATGAAGATCAAGAGTTGTACTCTTAAGTATAGGTTAAAATTCAATGTGAAGATCGAAATCCTGGACCAATAGGCATCATGATAAATGGGTGAGGTTGTCAAGGGGTTTGCCTAACTTAGATTCACAATCAATGTTCGTGAAACCAGCAGTCACTAGATCAAAATACATATTGCATTAGGTAAATATGCTGCACAAAGCTTCCCTAGAGTATTGAAGAGCAAGGATGTTACTTTGAGAACTAAGATATGCCTGACCCAAGCCACAGTATTCTCCATTTCGTCCTAGGCAGGTGAAAGATGGACATGGAATAAAGAAGATTTAAACAGAATTGGTGCAACTGAATTGTGGTGCTGGAGAAAAATATTGAAATTACCCTCGACTGCTAAAAGGACAAACTGCTAAAAGGACAAACTGATCCCTGTGTTGGAAGAATTAAGGCTAGAGTGCTCCTAGAGCAAGGATGGAAATACTTTGTCTTACATACTTTGGACATATTGTCAGGAGAAGCCAGTCCCCGGAGAAGGACATCGTGTTTGGTAAAGGAGAAGGGCAGTGGAAAAGAAGAAGGCCTCAATGAGATAGATTGACACAGGGGCTGCATCAAAGGGCTCAGACACAGGAACAATTGTGAAGAACGCACAGGACCATGCAGCGTTTCATTCTGTTGTGCATAGGTTTGCTATGGGTTGGAGACAACCTGAATGCACCTAATAACAATATATGCATATGCCACACATGTCCAAATACACAGACAAATGTGTGTGCTTGCGCACATGCCATTTGCCTCAGTCAAGTTCCTTTTTCAAGACATCTTGACTGATGCTCTCCTTGTGTTAAATAGAAAGTGAACATTTTACTGATGGGAGAAAAATGAGGCTCTCTGCTCCGATAAAGATTTACAGTCTCAGAAATGCGAGGAAGCAGTTCTACTAGGTCTTATAAGGTCACTCTGAGTCAGAATCAGCTGGATGGCACTGGGTTTTTATTTAATGGAAATGACACGCTATTTTGAGTAGAAGCTATGTCCTGGCATTTGATCTTATCTTCCACCTAACTAAAATAATGACTTGTCTTCAATCTTATGTTTTCTATCAGTTGAGAAGGTTCTTAAATGGAGGGGGGATGTCTTATACAGCTTTGGCTTTGCCCCAGAACTTCAATATATGTTTAAGCAATAGACTAAGGGCTCTGAGAATTTCATTTTCTCTAGCTTAAAATGAGGTATAATTTTCAGTAATATTCTTTTTAAAATATAGATCTCTCTCTTTTTTTTCTTTTAAGCTTGCCAGATTGAAAAAAAACATCATTTTATCTGGGTTGCTTGGATACTAATGTTTTCTTCTGTGCCTCATGAAAAGAGTTGGTAATGCTTTTCAAACAATTTGTTCAGCCTTTTAATTTCTAGAATGGAAGAAATAGTTAGATGAGTTCTAATTTTGAGGCGGTTCTTATACCCAAATAAGATCAGCTCAGTATTTTACCATGCATTGATTTATTTATTCCCCTGCTTAATACATACTTTAAAATGAAGTATACATAAATAATGATAAGCAAAGACAAAAACCATTAGGTGATTCTAACGGTTATGTCATACTCCTGGAGATCAGAAAGGGAAAGACAACTTTCCATAAGGGAATGAAGAAAGGCCCGTGGGTCGTTGTGCTGAGAGAGTAATTGGTAGAGGCTCTATGACATCAGTAGAGGTGGACTGGGTTATCTAACATACTGTGCCTTTTGTTATACCAGCTTTTTATTCCAATTCTTTTCTAAGTATATTCTTAATTACCTTTTCAATCCACAGATTTATATATTGCTGGTCTTTAAAGGGACCCGTTTAATGTATGTGTGTTGAAAGTGCTGTCCACAGACTGAATTGCCCTGCGAACAATTAACTCAAGTCTAGTTGGCTTTAGAGACCAGATTATTCTCCTCCCAGATCAACAAAACTTTCTATGCTGGAGTACCTAGAGCACCCCTAGAAAGCTGAGTCAAAGGCACTCACTCTACTGATGTTGCTGAAGAATATAGGTGGTAAATATTTTAGAGAGCGAACATGAAGAAATCTGCTAATATGTCTGTTTCTCAGCACCAAAGCATGGTCTGGGTAATTTCCAAAAGCAGTTTAGAAGTTCTTGATAGATAGAAGTTCAACTCAGGATAAGAGTTTGCTATTGTCCTCCCTGAGAGGAGACATGTGCTCCACCTGCTCATAGATGAAAAGCCTGGAATTTATAGAAACGGTAAGTGAAGAACAGAGCTTAGGGCTGAGTGGACAATGCAAATATCTGAAGTGAGAATAATTCACGTGGTATGGAAATGGAGATAGAGAAACATCAAATATGTGAGTTGGTGCTGTTTTGAAAGGTAAAGTGGATACTTCACATTTGGTAGAGGCTTGGCAATTATTGAAATATCGTATTACTTCTTGAACTAGTTGCTCTGAGACTTAAGTGAAGCCACAGGCTGGCATTTATAATGCCGTTGAAGAATCCTGAAAGCAGATGGAGTGCTGAAAGGACAAACAGACCTGCTTTGGAAGGAGTACGACCAGAGCGTTCGAGTGGCCCGGAGAGATGGGCTTCCTCGCACGAGCTGCGGACATGTTGTCAGGAGGTACCTGTCCCTGGAGAAGGGCATTATGCTTGGTAAAGCCGAAAGGTAGGGGGAAATAAGCAGGCCCTCAACTAGATGTATTGTCACGTGGCTGCAACTAAGGAATCACCAATGTGAGAGAGGTGCGAGCCGGCAGAGTTTCTCTCTGTTGTGCATACGGTCACTATGTAAACTGCTTAAAATGCCAGGAACTTAAAGTCAAGGCACAGAGTTAGTGAGGCAGATGGAATATAAACATAAAATATAAGCAACTTTGTTCTTGATATCAGATCTTCACACTTCCATCTATGTTTATCCGCCTTATTCCAGTTAAGAATACTTGGAATGAGCATGTTGACGCAGACTCAATGGCCCCGAACAACAATATTTATAAAAGTGGAAGAGAGAGCTGTATATTTTATATAGATAAATATTTAATAACAGTGTTCTTCGTTTGTACCTAAAAACAGAAATTATTCAATTTTTGTTAAATCATTAAAATAGTTATTATGAGAATTTGAAATGAAATTTAACAACACTCTAGTCAGTTATAATATAGACATGTAAGGTGATATATCTTGCTTTATTCAGGGATTTCTTGATTTCTCTTTTTAAAGAGCAATAGTACATATTTCATTTGTATTTTATTACTTTTTACCTAATATTCTTACTGAGTTCGAGAATTCCATATAACTGTCTTTGTCATCGGGATCCTCTTCCTGCCTTCATTTTTGCATAGCATGATATCTTTCTCTATTGCTTTAACTACTTCTGAGTGCTCTTCACTGGAATAAGGGACAAACACAGATAAAAGTGTGACGGTCAGAATGACTAGAAGAAAGACGCTTCCATTTCATGTTTACATTAAATTTGTCTCACTAATTCTGTGCCTTGATTTAACTTCCTGGCATTTTTAATATGAACTAAATTTGCAAATTAATTTTGTTTTCCAAATGTGTTACCATCTTGGAATTTTTTTTTTAATCTCACGTAAAGAGTCTGTATGTGTGATCCAGGAAGTCCCAAATGAGAATATTTCTCTCTGTCTTGGAAATGTGTATTCACTCCTTTTATTGGATCTGCCAAGAACATAGTAGCCTCTGGGCACATTTAAAACTATCACGGGAAAAGACTCAGTTTTTTTCTAGCTTCGATTAAAGACAGAATTAATGCAGGGCCTCTTAATGATACTAGATATGCTAGAGGAACGGCAAAACTCAGCGGGGATATTTTAATGGAATCATTTGCTTTGGGGAAATCTAGGACTAATGAAGGATTACTTAGAATACACACACGACGCATGTACACATTCAATGAGTACAGTGTACGAACTGTTTCCTAAGACTCTGGGGAATAAGATATTGCAATGATGAATTATATATTATATCTTCCTGTCATTAAATTTATTATGTAGTGGTCGCTATAGGGTCACTGTGAGCTTGAGTTTTAGTATAGTGGGTGGACGTCACACATGTGTGCACAAATAATGAACAAATCAGTGTTGTGAACAGGAATGGCGTGTGTGAGCTGACTATGGATGTGGTAACTGCCAATGTTCTTAATGAGAGGTTCTGAACAGGGAGACTGCTTATAAATTTTTCTCCAGCCCCTCACTGAATCAAAGAAGCAATGCAGGATAAATAATGAGAAGGTAACCTACAAGTAAGGGATGTGGCTGTGGAAAATAAGTCCTACTTCTTTCATAATAAATATACCAACAGCCTACAGAAATGATCATTATTAGAATACTAATGATATGAAAAATGGTAATTGTTTGACTAACTAAAGGGACATTGCTATATTTCATGGCATGTAATATTCCTCATATTAATAGTTGACTTGTAGCTAGCAAATGGTTAGTATCTGACACAATTAGTTCTGGCTTCCATGCCTCTGCACTGATTTAATATTTATATTTATCTGCTATATGAATTGATAACGAAAAGGCAGAGATTAAGTAGTAAGCTGTAATAGTAAGTCTCTTTGTAGTGTTATTGAAATGTCACATCTTAATATCTTTGAATCTTAATAACTCTTGCAAACAATGTAAATAGGAGACCTTCAAGTATGACTGGACTCTATTGGAAATACCATGTGCCAGAGCCCGGGTCACAGTAAAGTCAGTAAATGTATAACATCTCTCAGAAAAGGTGTTCAGTCAACAGAGAAAGCATGTCCACGCATTCTTGTGTTTTCTTTAGAGCTCCTTGGATCGGTACAAACACACTACCACTCCCTTAGGGGAAGATGAAAATGGAGTGGGGGCAGGGGAGAGTTGGAGCATTTTTGTATATATAATCATCCCAAAGTATCTGCAAGATCTTGGTTCTGCGACTCCCTTGGATACCAAAACATGAGAATATCCAATTCTTTATATAAAATGGCAGCGTATATGTGTACAATGAAAATGCTATATAAATAGCACTTTATGTTCCCTCTTAGGCTTTGAGGGATTATTCTGACCAATGAATTGGTTTGCTTTCTCTGAATCACTTTTGCTCCCAAACAAAATGTGCACACAGTGCGAGGAGGAGTGGGAGACAGGAGGTGAGTCGTGCTTAGAAAAAGAGCGTTAGGAAAGGACAGGTAAGTCTGAAGAAGTGGTAGACGCAGCTGTGGGCTATGTCGGCACGTCCGTCACTCTCATGGCTCCAGTCTGCTACTGGGAACACAGAAGATTCAAGTTTGAATGTTTTCCCTTAAGGTTTCTAGTTCTCTGATGGTTGAATCCATGAGTTCCATACCTCAGAATGCTGAGCGTCAAAGGGAATCTTGATCAATGATCCCAATGTAGATGTGGGGGTGGTGGAGGAGAGTGGCTCTACCATTATTTAAAATAATTTTCTTTTTTATTAAATTTGAATTTCTGATTCCACAGTGGGTTTTTATTTCTAGGTAAGAAAAGAAAAAACAAAATCAACAATAATAGTGAAGTTCTCAGAACCCATAAATTCTATATAGTAAGTATGAGGCAGTCAAAATGATCAAATATGAATATAAGGAGACTGTATACCAATAGAAAACATTAAAATAAAAGGAGAAAAGGTTGAGGGTGTCACAGATTTCATTTTACTTGGATCTGTCATCAATACTTAATGCTGTAGCAGTTAAGAAGTCAAATGACATATTCCAGAGGACAATTCTGCTGAAAAACTCTCTTTAAAATGTTTACATGATGACAGATACTCAGGTCAATGGAAAAGAATGGAAAATCCAGAAATAAAATAATCAGCATAAAGGATGATAAGGACCCCCAAAGTATCTAATGGGCCGCAGATGCCCTCTTAAACAAGTGCTGCTGGAAATAAATGGATATTTACCTGCAGAAAAATGAAGCAAGACCCTTATCTCACTCCATGCACAAGAATAAACTCAAGGTGGATCGCAGACCGTGACGTTAAACCCCAAACTATTACGGCCATCAATGAGGGAATTGGGATCAACTTGAGAACTTTGGCTCAGGGAATACATAGGGTATCAAAAATAGGGAAGGACAGAATCACAGAGGAGGCACAAATTGGCAATGGGATATACTGAAGATAAAACACCTGTGTACATCGAAATAATTCACCAAGAGAGTAATAAAACAATCCACAAACTGGGAAACATCTTTAGCAATGACAATCAGACAAAGGCCTTCTAACAAAAATCTACAAGACTCTGGTAGCTTCCAAAAAGAAAAAAAAAAAGAAATGAATTGCCTACTGAGGAGGTGGGCAAAGAACCTGAACAGAAATTTCACAGGGGCAGAAATCTGAATGGCCAACAAACATATGAGAAAATGTTCCCAATCTTTAGCAATGCAAATCAAAACAACTATGAGATACCACCTAACACCTTTCTCAAAGGTAGCCCAATTCAAAAAATCAGAAAGCAACAAGTGTTGGATAGGCTGTGGGGAGACAGGAACTCTCATCCACTGCTGGTGGACCTGTAAGTGTGTACAGCCACTATGGAAATCAATCTGGCAATATCTAAAACAGATGGAAATAGAGTTACCATATGACCCAGCAATCCCCCTTCTGGACATGAACCCAGAAGAGGCAAGAAGCAAATCAAGGCCAGACATCTGTGCTCCAGTGTTCATTGCGGCACAGTTCATAATCGCAAGGAGTTGGAAACAACCTAAATTTCCATCAACTGATGATTGGATTAAAAAGCTGTGGTACATACATATAATGGAGTACTGTGCATTCTAAAAAGCAGTGATGAATGTATGAAGCATATTGCCGCATGGGAAGAACTGGAGGAAACCATGCTAAGCGAAGTAAGCCAAGCACAAAAGGACAAGTACAGCATGAGTCCGCTGAGGTAAGTTTTAAAAAAAAGTCAAGGGGCATGTAGGAAAAAGTTAATGTATACAAACATTCCTGGGGTGAAGACCAGGCAATATGGCAGGGATCAGACCAAATACAGGGATACATATGGTAGCTAACTCAAAAGGAGGTGGGGAAAGGGGAAAAACAATAAAAAAGAAATGGGTAGCGGGAGCACAGGGCACTGACCCACCCAAGAGGAGGTTATTGTTTGTATCTCCACAGGGAAAGAGGGACCAGACTTCAACCCAGTGCTCCAAGATGTGAATGCAACATGCGGGCATGGAGTAGGGAACCAGTGGAGAGGTCTGAGGGGGCGGTCTCAATCCCAACTACTACGTGGACATCTGTCCCTCCCCCCAGAAGAATTTATTTCAGAGGACAGCACTGAATCTGCAGGTCTGGGAGAGGAACATATTTGATCAGAGCTCATCGGAGCAGGTGACGGGGGAGGAGAGAGTGGAGCACATCCTGGCCCAACAGGCCTTGAGGACGATGTTCCCACTCAGAGTAACCAGTCCACAGAGAGGACGATATGGCCAGCCCCACTATGAGACATGACGCCCCTCACTGACCCATAGCCCTACAGGGGACAACACTGGAGACACAGTGTGGGAATTGCGCCAGATCTGATCCCGCCACACCGAGGTAAAACACTAGGAGGGTGCAACAGAACAGCAAGGGAATGGAGCAGCGAGGTCCCCAGGGAATGCCAAAGGTGGACTTTGGAGCCAGGGCAAGGTGCCCCAACAGACTGGACTGAAAAACACTCATAAAGGCCAACAGTCTTTGAACTAACTACAAGCTTTTATCTTTCTTTCTTTTTTTTTTGTTTTTACATTGGTTTGTTGTTGTTTTGTTGTATACTGTTGCTTGGTTTTGCTCTGTCTTGTTTTTGTGCATGTTATTATCTTCACAGGTCTATCTAAAGAAAATAGACTGGATGAATAATCGGAAGGGAAAACAACGGGACCAACAGTTCCTGGGGGGGGACATTGGAGAGGGGGAGGTGGGAGGAAAGGTAATGGTATTAGCAAACCCAGGGACAAGGGAACAACAAGTGATCTAAATCGGTAGTGAGGAGGGTGTAGAAGGCCTGGTGTAGGAGGGCATGATCGAGGGTAATGTAACCAAGAGGAATTACTGAAACCCAAATGAAGAATGAGCATGATATTGGGACAAGAGGAAAGTAAAAGGAAATAGAGGAAAGAGCTAGGAGGCAAAGGGCATTTATAGAGGTCTAAATAAAGGCATGTACATATGTAAAAATATTTATATATGAGGATGGGGAAATAGATCTATGTGCATATATTTATAGGTTTAGCATTAAGGTAGCAGATGGACATTGGGCCTCCACTCAAGTACTCCCTCATTGCAAGAACACTTTGTTTTATTAAATCGGTATTATATGATGCTCACCTTCCCGACCCAATTGCTAAAGACAAAGCAGGTGCATAAGCAAAAGTGGTGAAGAAAGCTGATGCTGCCAGACTAACAAAAGATAGAGTATCTGGGGTCTTAAAGGCTTGAAGGTGAACAAGTGGCCATTTAGCTCAGAAGCAACAAAGCCCACATGGAAGAAGCACAACAGCCTGTGCGATCACGAGGCATCGAAGGGCTCAGATATCAGGCATCATCAGAAAATAAAATCGTATCACTGTGAATGAAGGGGGAGTGCGGAGTGGAAATGCAAAGGCCATTTGTAGGCCACTGGACATCCCCCTAAAGAAGGGTCTCCACCAGGAGATGAGCCAGTCCGGGTGTGATGTAGCAATGATGAAACATACAACTTTCTTCTAGTTCCTAAATGCTTCCTCCCCACCCTCTATCATGATCCCAATTCCACCTTACAAATCTGGCTAGACCAGAGGATTTACACTGATACAGATAGGAACTGGAAACACAGGGAATCCAGGGCGGATGATCCCTTCAGAACCAGTGGTGTGAGTGGTGATACTGGGGGAGTGGGGGGATAGTGGGGTGGAAATGGGGAACCAATTACAAGGATCTACATATCACCTCCTCCCTGGGGGACGGACAACAGAAAAGTGGGTGAAGGGAGACATCAGACAGGGCAGGATATGACAAAATAATCATTTGTAAATGATCAAGTGTTCATGAGGGAGGAGGGAGTGGGTAGGGAGGGGGAAAACTGAGGAGCTGATGCCAGGGGCTTTGGTGGAGAGTGTATGTTTTGGGAATGATGAGGGTAATGAATGTACAAATGTGCTTTTCACAATTGGTGTATGTATGGCTTGTGATAAGAGTTGTGTGAGTCCCTAATAAAATGGTTTAAAAAAATTGTTTAAATGCATGAATTCTATGAACCCCCAATAAAATGATAAAAAAAGTTAAAATGCAAAAGTGTCACTTTGAAGACAAAGGTGTGCCTGATTGATGCCATAGTATTTTCAATCACCTCAGATGCATGTGAAAATTATACATTAACTACTAAATACATAAGAAGAATGGATACATTTGAATTTTGGTGCTGGCAAAGAGTATTTAAAGTACAATGGACTATCAAACGAAGAAACAATTTGAAAAAAATCATCTTATTTGGGGCTCTTATAACAATCCATACATCCATGTGTCAAACCCATTTGTACCTATGTTGCCTTCATTCTTTCAAAACATTTTCTTTCTACTTGAACCCTTGGTATCACCTACTCATTTTTGTTCCTCCTTCCCCTTCCCTCCATCATGAACCCTTGATAATTTATAAATTACTATTATTTTCATGTCTTACACTGACCCCTATTTCCCTTAGCCCACTTTTCTGTTGTTTATCCCCCTGGGGGAGGTTATACATCAGTCATTGTGGTTGGTTCCCCTTTCTTCCCCCATCTTCCACCTACACTCATGGCATCACTACTCTGATTATGGGGCCTGAGGGATTTATCTGTCCTGGATTCCATGTATTGACAGCTCTTATCTGTACAAGTGAACATGCTCTGGTCTAGCCAGATTTGTAAGGTAGAATTTGGGTCATGATCATGGGAGATGGGGAGGAGGAGGAGGAAGCATTAAAGAACTAGAGGAATGTTGGATGTTTTGTTAGTGCTATACTGCACCCCGCTGGCTCATCCCTTCCTTGTGACCCTTCTGTGAGGGGATGTCCAATTGTCTACTGAGGGGTGTTGGGTCTCCACTCTTCTCACCCCCTCATTCCCAATGATATAACTGTTTGTTCTGGGTCTTCTGATACCTGATCCTATCAACACCTCATGATCACACAAGATGGTGTGCTTCTTCCATGTGGGCTTTGTTGCTTCTCAGCAAGGTTGCCACTTGTTTATTTTAAAGCCTTTAAGACCCCAGACCCTATATCTTTTGATAGCCAGGCACCATCAGCTTTCTTCACCATATTGACTTATGCATAAGCTTTCTTCATCATATTGGTTTCAGCAATCATGTTGGGAAGGTGAGCGGCACAGAATACCAGGTGTGGTAGTTATATCATCTGGTGTCAATTTGAGTGAGGATTAAGAGTTTAGGGGAGGAGTCTAGGCTGTCACTCAAGATATAGCCAATGAGACTTCTGTGTGGGCATGGCATTTCCCTGAGTATTTCGAGAAATCTGGTTTTTCCTCCTTGGAGGTGGGAGACACTTCTCTCTCTCTGCCACTCCCTGCGGGACATTGCAGCTGACAAGACACATGGAATTATGCTAGTGCCCTGAGCTGGAGAAGCCACATGGACCTACCCTGATACAACCAGACCCGTGAAGCCAGAGAAGCTACGCAGAAACCCCTGCCAGCGCTGAGATACAAATCCACTGAATACAGAAGACTTCCAACCCACTGTCCTGAGATCATCCTGCATTCGGTGTCATTGCATGTGTTTTGTGAGCTTGAAGAGGACTTTATAGATTGGTATCAGACACATGGGCTAATATAAGGCTTATGCGCTTGGACTGGATTGGGACACTTTCTTAAAGTACAATTACTCTTTATATAAAACTCTCTTAAACACATATGAGTTTCTATGGATTTGTTTCTCTAGTTCTACCTGGACTAACCCATCAGGTTATTAGAACAAAGTGTTCTTGCATTGAGGGAGTAATTGAGTAGAGGCCCAATGACCATCTGCTACCTTAATATTTAACATATGTACACAGATCTATGTCTCTATCATTATATACAAATCCATTTATATATGTACATGCCAATGTTTATAACTATGAATGCCCTTTGCCTCCTTATTCTTTCCTCTATTTGCTTTTACTTTTCTCCTGTCCCACTATCATGTTTGACCTGCTTTCAACTCTCTGTTCCTCCTCTTTACTACATTGCATTTGATTGAACCCCACCAGGCCTACTACACCCTTCTTGCCATTGATTTTAGATCACTTGTTGTTCCCTTGTCCCTGGGTTTATTGACTCCTCTGTTCCTTTCTTCCACCCCTACCCCCATATCCCCCTGGAACTGGCAGTCCCATTGTTTTCTCCTGGGGATTGCTTATCCAGATAGACATGAAAAATCAAAAAACCCACACCAACAACAAAAACGTTTATAAATAGTTCCAGGTCTGTCTGTTGATCTTTATGAGTGTTTTCTGGTTGAGTCTGATGAGGTTCCATGCCCTGCCCCCAAAGTCTATTTTGGGGATTCCTCTGGGATTTCATTGCTTTGCTCCCCTTGCTGTTCTGTTGCATCCCCTTTGAGCTTTACCCTGCTGTGATCGGGTCAGATCAGGCCCAATTCCTGCACTATGTCTCTAGTGGTGTTATCCCGTAGCCCTATAGGTGAGTGAGGCGATGCCATGTCTCATGGTGGTGCCAGCCCTATGGTTCTCTCTGTGCATTGGCTGTTCCAAGCCGGAATATTGTCCTTGGGGCTTGGTGGGCCAGGATGTGTTCCACTCTTTCTCTCTCCTACCCTCTAAATATGTTTCCATTTGGAGAAGAAACAACTATGTGTGGAAGAAACTACAATCAGAATGCTCCTTAGAAACAAGGGTCCTGAAACTTTTTTTTTGTACTTTGGACAGGAAATCAGGAGAGATCAATGAAGCATATAATGTTTGGTATAGCAGAGGGCTAGTTAACACAAGGGTGAACTTCAATAAGCTAGATGGACATGGTGGCTGAAATAATAAGCTCAAACATAATGATAATTGTGAGGATGGAAAAGGAAGCATCCCCTTGTTTGCACATATAAATTGGAGCTACCGTGAGAGCACTTAACTTGTATTACATTAAGAAAAACATTGAACTTTGTATAAAGTGGAATGCATTGAAATAAAGTTTACCATTTCATAGAATGATGTAATACATTCTTTCTATAGAGTTTCCTATAAAGCACACTGATATCTTTTAAATTTATGATTTTTTTCTTGTCTTTTTTTTAATTCAAAGATCATTTTATTGGGAACCCTTGCAACTCTTGTTACAGTTCATACATTGATTGCATCAGGCGTGTTTGTACATATGTTGCCTTCATTCAATTCTAGACATTTACTTTCTATTGAGCACTTTGTATCTGTTCCTCATTTTCCTCCTCCCCTCCCCACCCTCATACCTCCTTGGTAGATTAGAAATGATCATTATTTTCATATCTCACACCAGTCACTGTCTTCCTTCCCCCATGTTGCTGCCTTTCCTCTCCCTGGACAGGTGCATGGTTATGTGTCATTCATTGCTATTGGTTCCCCTGCCTATGGTGCTGCCTGCTCCCCACACCCTTCCCCCACCTCCCTTACACCCCAAATTCCCTGGCCATTGGTCCTGCTTCATTCTCCTTGGGCTTTCTTCCCATGCCTATCTTACACAAGTAGGCAAATCAACTATGACATAGACCAAACAAAAAGAAAACAGATTTACAGAAGAAAATGAGAGAAAAGAGAAAAATATAAAGAAAGAGAAGATTTTTTTAAAGTAGGAAATATATACCTAATTCCAGGTCTGCTCGCTGACCTTCAAGGCTGTCTTCCCACTGGTAATGGGGAGGAACCTTGGCGGTATAGTGGTATAGTGGGTTATGTGCGGAACTGCTAAGCAGATCAGCAGTTCAAAACCACCAGATGCTCTGCAGGAGAAAAGTGAGTTTTGCTGCTTCCATTAAGATTTGTAGTCTTGGAAAACCACAGGCACATTTCTACTTTGTCCTATAGGTTCACTGTGAATTGGAATAGACTCAGTAGAAGTGGGATTTGCTTTCTGCCTTTTATATGCATACAATGGTATTAACGATGCTGTCGGTCATGGAACTAAATAACAGCAGTAGATGTCACTGACCCAAGGGAGAAAAAAAATATATGAAAACTAGGAAAGGAAACCTGAATGAGGCAACTGTGAAAATCAAAAAGGAAAAGGACTAACAATACTTGTGGAGAAGAGCGTTAACGAGCTTGACAGCATCATTGTGGATACCTGTACCATTCCACAGAACCAATGGCCAAAGACACAAATAACTACTTCTTTGAGAGTTTAGAATTAGCGTCTTACAAGTCATGAATGCACATTAACACTCCATAGACTTAACTAAGGGAAATATCTGTAACAAACCCTTCCACTTAAAGCACACTCTAGAATGATCTAATAGAAAATAGAACATCAATAATCCAGAAGATAAAATGAGAAAATCATATGATTAAGCACTTATAACATTGATCATGTATTACTTAATTTGTCACTGTTCACAAAAGTGTATTTGGATAGCAAAACCTTGCCCGGCATGTTGTTGGACACCGTGGCTGTGGAGGTGACTAGGGGGTGTTTCTTTTTCTCAAGGAACACTTAGTCACTTTCTGAGAGACAGAAGTGGAAGTATCCCATTTATTTTATAATGATATTATCCAAAATAATAATAATTTATAAATTATTAAGTGTTTGTGAAGTAGGTGGGGACAGGATGGAGGGGAAAAAATGAGGAGCTGACACTAAGGGCTCAAGTAGAAAGAAAATGTTTTGAGAATGATGATGGCAACTAATGTACAAATGTACTTGACACAATGGATGGATGGATGGATTGTGATCATAGTTGTACAAGTCCCCGATAAAATTACTTTTTTAAAAAAGATATGGTCGAGCCATTGAGAAAATGCAGGAAGAGGTCTCAGGAGGAAGGATATTTTTTAGGTTATTAAGTAGTCAATAACCAAAACTATATTTCAGGAAAAGAGAGCAACCTAATCAAAACAGGTTTGTCTTAATGAATGTGGGAGTCTACTGACTCAACTCTAAGAAGGAGCTGCTTTAGACTGTTGATGCACTGCTTGCTTTTCTGCCTCTGTGGATATTTATTGTTGAAATTGGAATTCTAGCCATGATGACACAGCATAACCTAAATCTTCATTTCCATTTATAACTAAATGATATAATGTAAATATAAGAAGGGTAGACATTTAAGACAGTTCAGAAATAATAATGGAAGACATTTTTATCAAAATCAAACCATAAACTCGAAAACAGCAAAACTATTTTATTATAAAATACATAGTAAAACTGTACCAGGTAATTATGGCCACACTCTCACCCCCACCTCCTGCCAAAATGCTGAATCCTGCATAGTTTTAGAAAAGAATATAATTTCAGATAATTATATTAAGAATTTTTACCATGACTTATGATTTTCAATAGTTTCTAAAGATGTAGTGTGCCAAATAACATAGTATTTACTGAAAACATGGGTATCCTTTCCTATAAAGTACTTTTATGGGTTCTAACATAGCTATAGAAGCTATGTGGGTAATTTCATAAATAATAATTCAATATACATACTAAATCTATGTCTTAAAAATGAAACATAATTCCTCTCTGGATACCTTGCCTGCTCATCTATCTTCATGGTTTTGTGAAGCTATGATTAATTTCTTCTGCCCCCTCCTTACCTTTCAAATATAATCATCTTAAACAGCACTTATTCTGGTTGTTGTACACTGTGTTGGAGGATAATGGAAATTGAAGTAGGCTGAAATTTCTGCATGAGGCTTTAGGAAACAAAGGAAACTTCTTAAATGTGATTCTTTTATAGTTGAGGTCAAAACTTTTGTTTCCTTAAGCCAGAGGTGTACCTCTTCAATTGAGTAATGAAAGCAATTAAAATTAAAACTAAAATGTTCCAGGAGCTATTTCACTTGCACATCTTTATTCTTTCTCTATAATGTGACAAAGATACCCTCTTTTCCATGGCAATACAGGATTATATACTGCATTCCTATGACCATTATCTTCGCCTGTATTATGGGAATTTTTTCACAACCATTTTATTAAGAAGTTATGTGAAAAAAACATCCTTATCCCTTTAATAATTACTCACTGCCTACTCAATTAAACAATCTTGCCCTTTATTATTAATAATATTAAATGATGGAGATGTATTATTATTTTCATTGTCTGCATATCCTGATGATAGATGCCAGGAGCTAATTTCCCAAAGACCTTACAGTTCTTTCTAAGATGAACCTGTTTTCTGAAGATTGACAGAGCCCTGGGTTATTGAGCCCAAACACATTCCATTCTGTAAGAGATTTGAGAGAAATCAGAGCTCATGAAATAATAGCAAACCTTCTGTGTGACTCTAGAAAATCCCATTGACCATTGAGTTTTAGACTATCATTTGAGCCATTACATGTATTGCTTCAAACCAAAGGTCCTTATTGGATACTCTTAATTTAATGTGATATTGTTTAAAATCTAAATTGTTTTAGGTTTATCCATTTGAATTAGTCTGCGTAGACTAGATAAACAAATCCATAGAAACCCATATGTGTGTAAGAGAGTTTTATACAAAAGATAATTAAACATTAAGAAAGTATCCCAACCTAATCCAGTCCAAGCAAGCCCCTAAGTCCGCTATTAGCCCATATGTCTGCTACCAATTTATAAAGTCCTCTTCAAAGTCACAAAGCACATGCAATGACACAGAATGCAGGAAGATCACAAGCCAGTGGATAGAAAGTCTTTGGATCCAGTGACGGTGTAAGCATCTCAACACTGACAGGGGTCTCCACATGGCTTCTCCAGCACCCAGGGCTGCATCAAGGTAGGTTCATGTGGTTTCTCCTCAGGGATGTCTCACAGGGAGTCAGCTTTGTCAGTAGAGTCTCCAAGGAAGTTCACCAAGAGAGAGAGAGACAGAGAGAGAGAGAAGGAATATAGTGGAGTTCCCAGAATTCTCAGAAGGCCATGCCCACACAGAGGCCTCATTGGCTATGACCCGATTGACAGACTAGACTCCACCCCTTCACTCTTAATCCTCAAATTGACAGCAGATTATGTAACTACCACACCATTTTTAGAGACTTTGTCTTAGATCATTCACTAATAATCACATTTAATGATGTGCTTTGAATTTGAAGACAATAATATAAGAATGATCCTGCTATGAATTCTTAGTTATAACTTGCACATGTTGCACATCCACTGACTCAGAATTACCCTGTTGGCCAGAGTAGAACTGTCCTGAGAGTTCGCAGGAGCTGTCAATCTAGCAGGCAGCCTCATTGACTTCGGCGGGGTAGAGGGTGAGTTAACTGCTGACCTCGCAGTTAACGTCTCAGCACTCACCTTACTGTGCCTCTAGGTCCCCTGTGCTAGTCTGCGTACTTTAGAGAAACAAATCCACAGAAACTCATGCATGAGAGAGAGTTTTATATAAAGGTTAAGTGCACATCAAGGAAACATCCCAACCCAGTGTTGCCCAAGCCCACTAGTCCAACATTAGCCTATATGTCTGACATCAATCTACAAAGTCCCCCTCCATCTCACAAAACACACACTGTGACACTGACTGCAGGAGGAAAGTCAAATCAATGAACGTGTAAGGATCTCAGCACTGGCAGGGATCTCCACACGGCTGCTCCAGCACCCAGGGCTGCATCGGGGCAGATCCATGTGGCTTCTCCTCAGGGATGTCTTGTAGGAAGTGAGCCTTGCCAGCTGAAGCAGGGAACTGGCTAAGGCAGCTGCACCCTGGTCCGACCATCAGAAAGCAAGAGACCCGAGAACTAGAAAGGCAAGGCTCACTGAGCCATTTATCCCTCTGGCCTTCAATTAACCCCACATATGTTTATCAGCCAGGTTGGCACAATAAACTACCTGAGTGCCTGTGCATACTTCAGGGCATTGAGTTTGAAATTTACCACAGGATTTATGCCTATGAAAACTGCACTAGAACCTCCCTGAGGTTGTATTAGATAGAGTAATTGTATTAGAGTAAATGACCTATTCTGAAAACACACACACACACACACACACACACTTTATTTTCACCTGATCTGTACAATTCAGAGGTCCACTAATTTAGTATGCATTTTTGCCATTTATAGATTGCTAGATACGTGTGATGATATCCCCCCATCCATTCTAATAAGGAAATAAGGTAGGATATTTGTTAAACTAATACAGAAAGGGTTTCTTTCCTCTCAAACCTCACAGGAGGAGCTGTCTCTAGCATATTTGACAGTGGAGTTAGTTGCTTTACCTTCAAAAAACAATTTATTGCCAACGAGTTGATGCCAACTCATAGCAACCCTATAGGACAGGGTAGAACCGCCCCTGTGGCTTCCAAGAGTGTAACTCCTTAGGAGAACAGAAATCCTCATCTTTCTCTTGCAGAGGGGCTGGTGGTCTCAAACTGCTGAGTTGGAGGTAACCAGCCCAACTTGTAACCATTATGCCATCAGGGATTCTGGCTTTACATTCAGGGATTAAATGTGCTTTAACTCCCATAACACTCCTGAACCACACCAAGTTCTCTCCCAAGTTCCTTTCATTTATTGTTGCTTTATTTCATCTCTTTTAAATCTAGTATTGTTAAACCACTATGTATGAGCAAGCACAGAATTTCTTGCTTCCATATTTCAGAGCTGCCCCCAATTATCGAGTTTCCTATAAAATTCAACATGCAAGTCACTCAAGATAGACAGGACACTTTAGTTGATACAATGAATGACTACAATGTATCAATCGCTCATGATCCACAATTTATCAAATGTAACTTACGTCTTTGTAAATAGGTATTTTGTGTGAAGCATATTTAGTTCTCTTATATATAATTGAGCAAGTTTAAATTTCAAAGGGGAAATATTTTTGAATGAAGACAGTTCCAAGGAGGAAAACCAAAATTTTTACTTTAGGATATTGATCCTGAATAATTGCTTCTGTTATTTACAAGTTACTTTCTAGGTGGCCAATTAAATACATATTTGCTCAGTCTTTTTACTTTCAAATCTTCCTAGTGGGATAGAAGCATTAATTTTCTTTGTGGATATTAAAATTTTCTAAAATAGCTTTCCTGAGCCAGCAGTTCTGAGGGAGTTTATTGTAATATATAGGCAAAGAAAGAACCTGGCACAATGGAAATTAAATTAGAATTAGGACACCTACATGTATTATTCAACTTCACTATCATCTTTCCACATGAAATAGGGAAAAACATTTTACTTCCTCACAATTTCAATTTCTTTTCTGTAAAAATGGGAAGGGTATTAATGCTTTCTAATAATCCTTCTTCTACATTAGTTTTATGATCACATGGTGAAACAAGAATAGGATAAATCCACTGTATTTGGGTATATTATTTTAATGCTATTTTATGCCCATATTATACGAGGTTTTTGTGAAAACTGATTTCAGGATAACATAAACATGCATTTTGATTGACTAAGAGTCACATATGGTAGAAATTTATGGGGTAATGCTAAAATTTTGGTCAAGGTCTACCAGGTGCCTCATATGTACTGTCCTTTGGTAAAACATTTCATGTGATTCCCACATGACATGGTTTGATATGTTCTGATCTCTCATCAAACTCAATAAAAAAGTAAAATAAAACAGTGAACTCTGGGTTTCCCCTCAAGGATCAAAGATCTGTAACCCAATTCCAAAATGTCAGCATTGGTGTTGGATGAAAGGTTCTTCCACAGTAGAAATGGATGTTCTCGGGTTATTTTCTTATGCTTTATCAGAAGTTTACACAGGAAAAAGGATCATGTGTACACCACAAGGCCACACCCTTTCTATTGATCTCACTTTCTGTGTTAAATTTTAGAGTGCAAATATACTAATACTTATTTCTGACCAGTGTAGATAAAGTTTATTTATACAGCCATTTAATGGGTCCTTGGCGATTTAATGGTTCTGTGTTGCACCGCTAACAGCTAGGTCAGCAATTCCAAACCACCAGCTTGTTCTTCCAGAGGAAGAGTTATGGGGCAGGGAGGTGAAAAATGAGGAGCTGATACCAAGAGCTCAAGTAGAAAGAAACTGTTCTGAAAATGATGATGACAACATATGTACAAATGTGCTTGAGACAATGGATGTATAGATTGTTGGAAGAGATATAAGAGCAAACAACAAAATAATTGAATTTTTAAAAATCTATTAAAAAATAAAAGAATTACAGTCTCAGAAACCCAAAGGGGAAGTTCTATCCTTTCCTATAGAGTCCTGATGAGTCAAAATCAACTCAATGGCAGTAAGAAAAAGTACCATTTTAGAATCTGTTTCATTTTTCTACAGAGATATGGCTACCATTTATCAATATTTTATGAAGTGCTATTTCAAAATAGAGACACAAAAGGTTTTATGTACTTTGTTCTACTTATCCATCACAATCATACTCTTTGGAGCTTAGGAGTAATAAGGTTAAGTCACCTTAAGCAACTTGTTGAACATTTTCACAGTTAGTATGTGGTGGGCACTTAATTTAACCTGATATTTTTTGGTTGTTGTTAAAACACAACCTATACCAGTGCTTCCTGGGTAGAAGATGTAGCGATCTGCTACCATTTCCTAGGGTTGCCTTAGAAACCATAGATTTACAGATTGTTTTGGGTTGGAATAATCTTGATGTGTTGATTTTGTTTAATTATATAAGTTGCTTAGTTCTCTATAACCCTTTCCAATGACACCTGCCTGTAACTTTAGAGACAGAAAATATGGTCATTTCAGTGGTGTGATAGTTAGGGTTTCTGTAACATTGGCTAACAATGGTGGGCCTGGATTCTCCCACAGCGTGGTCAACTCCACAGTGCAATCTACTGTGAAGCAGTGAGCCAGTTAATCTAGTCACGGCTTTGATACAGTTGACAGGGGTTGCTTTCAGAATATAGCTCACGCTTAGTATAGATTAGCACCATACAGAAGCTAGCTCCACTTCTATGGTGGAGTTGATAATTCCTGCAATGGCTATAGAGAATGAACAAACAATAGTCATATTTATGGGGGTTTAATCAGGAAATTTACTGACGATGAAAAGACATTTGACACTGTGAATCTGAACAAACGACGACTAGACTAGAAAAGGAAGGGAAATTCAGAACCATTCATTGGACTCAAGCACAATTTGTACATGGATCAAGAGGCAGTTGTGTGAACAGATCAAAGGAATACTGCATGAACTAAAATCAGGTGGGTGTCGGGTTTCATGCTCTCACCATGTGTTGCGTGCTGACCAAGTCATCAGAGAAGCTGGATTATATGAAGAAGAGTGCGGCATCGGGATAGGAGGAAGGCTGCTTAACTACCCGAGATATGCATCTGGCACAACTTTGCTGGCTGACAGTGACAAGGACGTGAAGCTCTTCCTCATGAAGATCAAGGATTGCAGTCTTCACTATGGATAATGACTCAATGCAAAGAAAACCTAAATCTTCATAAATGGACAAAGAGCTAACATTACGCCAAATAGAAAAAAAAAGGGTGAAGTTAAGGATTTTTTCTTGTTCTGATCCACAACCAATTCTCATGGAAGTAGCAGCCAAGATTTCAAACAACATGTTGCGTTGGATAAATCTGCTGCACAAGACCTCTTTAGAGTGTTGAAGAGCAGGGAGGTTACTTTGAGGACTAAGACGCAACCGACCCAAACCATGGTATTTCAATCGCCTCCTATGCAGGTCAATGTTTGAAATTGAATAAGGACGATCAAAGAAGAATTGATACATCTGAATTATGGTGCTGGCTTCAATATATCCTTGATATGTTCTCAAAATTTGGGTGGGATAGACTCAAGGTCACATTTTAGCTCTTGTGCACTTGCTTTAATTTTCGAAGCTTCAACCTGAATTTAGATCTGAGAATGTGATGATCTGTCTCATAGCCAACCTTCTCCATTGTCTCTTCCCACAGATGGAGTCAGTCTGGTTTCTGTGCATCACATCTGGAGAAGTCCATGTGCACAGTCATAGATTTGTTGTTGAAAAAAGGAATTTGTCACAAAAAAAGCTGTTGGTCTTGCAAAATTCTTTCATGTGACCTCCAGCTTCATTTCTATAACTATGACCATAATTTCTAGCTACTGTTCCTTCATCTTTGTTTCCAATTTTTGCATTCTATTTCACAATTATTATTAGTGCACCTTGATTGCATATTTGATCAATTTCTGACTGAAGACATTGATAGAATTCTTCTATGTCTTCATCATTAGTTTTAGAATTTGGTGCTTAAATTTGAATAATAGTTGTTTTATTTGGATTCCCCTGAATGTAGATCGTTGTAATTCTACCATAGACAGCATTGTATTTCAAGAAAGACATTGACATGTCCTTTTAAATGATGAATGCAACCCTACATACTTCTGGATTGTGTAATTCCTGGCATAAACCATATGATTTGCTCATTCATTCAACATGGCAATTCCTGTGCACTTCAGCTCACTAACACCTACGATTAAGCCACCACTTTTATGTTAGTTTGTCCTGCTGTGGTGGCTTGTGTGTCGCTGTGATGTTGGAAATTATGTCATTGGTATTGCAAAAGCCAACAGGGTCACTCAAGGTGAACATGTTTCAGTGGAGGTTCCGGACTAAGGACACACTGGTTGTTGTTTTCAGATAGCATTGAGTCTGTTCTGAACCAGCAAGATCAAAATCTGCACAACAAAAGAAAACTGTACTGTCCTGTGCTGTCTGTGCAATTGTTCCTATAGCTGACTCAATTGTTGCAGCCAAAGTATCAATTCACTGAGGGCCTTTCTGCCCCTCCTCTTCACCAAGCATGATGCTCTTCTCCAGGACTGGTCTTTTATGACAATATGTCCAAAGTATGTAAAACAAAGTCTTGCCAACCTTGCCTCTAAGGAGTACTCTGGCTGTACTTCTTCCAAGACAAACGTTTGTCCTTTAAGCAGTCCACAATATTTTCAATATTCTTCTTCAGCACTATAATTCAAATGCACCAATTCTTATTCAATCGTCCTGATTCAGTGTCCAATTCCCACATGCATATGAGGCAATGGAAAATACTATGGATTTGGTCAGGCACATATTACTTCTCAAAGTAACATCCTTGCTCTCCAATACTCTAACGAGGTCTTGTGCAGCAGATTTACCTTATGCAATGCCTCTTTTGAGCTCTTGACTGCTGTTTCCATGAGCATTGATTGTGAATCCAAGCAAGCAAACTACAGTGACAACTTTCATCCTTTCTACATTTACATGATGTTAACTATTGGTCCAGTTGTGAGGATTTTGCTCTTCTTTACATTGATTTGTAATCCAAACTGAAGACTGCAATCCTTGATCTTCATCAGCAAGAGTTTCAAGTCCCCCTCCCTTTCAGCAAGCAAGGTTTTGACATCTGCATATCTTAGGTTGTTAATACGCCTGCCTTCAATCCTGGTGCTGCATTCTTCTTCATATAACCCATCTTCTCTGATGATTTGTTCAGCATACAGATTAAGTATGAAGACAGTATACAGCCCCGACACATCTTTCCTGATTTAAAACCATGCAGTATTTCCCTGTTCTGTTCTCACAACTGTCTCTTGATTCGTGTACAAGTTCCACATGAGCACAATGAAGTGTTCTGCTATTCCCATTCTTCTCAAGGTTATCCATAGTTTATTATGGTTCACACAGTCAAATGCTTTTACTTAGTAAAACACAGGAATTCACTGCTTTCCGCCAAGATCCATCTGACATCAGCCATGATATCCTTTTTTCCGTATCCTCTTCCAGTCTAGCCTGGACTTCTGGCAGTTGTGTCTCTGTTGATGTGCTGCTGCGATGGTTGTTGGATGATCCTAAGAGTAAGAAGAAAGAATGGCTGTCTACTTCAGAGGAAGTAGCTGTTAAGTAGCTAGCTAGATTCAGGGTCAAGGAGTTGTCCCTCCCATGACTGCAAAGGCCCTCTAGAGGAGGTTGGAAGAAAATCAGGGGCGATCATTCGATGCCTATGAAGACCCCTAAACTGAGCATGTTCAAATCCAAGCTCCAGAGCTAGGTGGGAGGTACACCTGGGTGGTCCAAACATCACCCAGGTGGGCTTAAAGCAGCCAATGGGGTCAAACAATACCATTAACCACACCTCCCCAGCCAAAGGCTTGCGATATCCAGGAGGTCACTCTTTTTTACCCTGCTCCTGGTCAGAGACAGGTGGAGGGTAGGGGCTCCTCTCCCTTGCAGTGCGCCTGCACCTGCCCCAGGCCTACTTGGGGCCATAGCCTCTGAGCACACATGCTTCCAGCCTCCCGGGATTCCCCCCAGCTCCAGACACATGAGGGCTTTCTTCCACTTGGTTGTTCGTGTCCAGTTGTGAACCCCACTGTGGCTTCCACACGCTGCCACATTTCCCTGAAATACCATGTACTCCTTTGAGACTGTAAAACCTGAAAGTTGTCCTGTCCTTTATAAAAACCCACTTCGCTTCGAAAACGGGCTTCAAAGTGAATTTTTTCATCCTGCAAAGCCAAGAACTGAGGTGTTATCCACTCAACAAACCTCCAGTGTGGTGCCGCAAGACTAGGTTGGAACCTCTGGACACACCTTTAAGACTGGACTGCGGGTTTTACGGGATTCACACCTGCCTTTGGAAGCGGTTGCCATCTGAGAGCCAACTCAATGGCAGCCACCCCGGGGCCACACGAGCTCCCCTTCCCCTGGGGCCATGGGTAACGTTTGGTTGTGGGAGCCCCTTCCCCCACCCCCTGCTTGTCTGCCTCGCTGCTCCCTGGTGCAGTTATTGCCCTGTGTTGCCCGCAGCCTCGCTTCCTCAGAAGAATGCAGCCTGCAGTTTGGGGACTCCGGTCCCAGAAGCCCTTGCTTTTCAGTGTTTCGCTGCCTTCTTGGAAAGCCCCACCAGTGGCCTTGTGTTCTTGTAGGGTGTCAGAGAGGGGGTGAGATTCGGACTAGGGGGGGTGATTAGGGTCTGGTATGGCTGTGAGAGATGTATGCGTGTGATTGAGCTTTTGAAGACACTCTTAGAATTAAGAAGAAATCTGATAACTGGTATATGCTCATAGATTTAAGAGCCATTGATTTGATTATAAAGCCCATGGAGCCTTCCAACCAGGCCTCCCCTCACTTAGTGTGATCACAAATGGTGGTCTTTAGTAGCCATAGATTTGAAAATTTGTTTTTACCCTATCCACTTAGATTCATGTAGTCCAGTTCAGGGGGGCTGGGAGACGGAATTTTTTACAGATTTCAGATAGCATTAGCTGAACTCTGTGGGAAGTTAGCTTGCCATTACCCTTTAGGAAAGCTCTGAGAGTTCCCAAAATGAACCCCATGGACCATTAACAAAGTCTCCTCCCACAAGGTGACCAAGGGATCCCCCCCCCCCCCACTTACTTTACAGACTGCTTCAGTACGGCATAGCAGCCTTTTGGAGTCCCGCTTCTCCATCCTTTCAAATTTGTTACCCCTTCATTCAAAAAAACCAGAAATAATTGCTCTTATTCTACTATTCAGAGATGTAAGAGTGCCTATCAATATAATCAGTGACTCAGCATATACAGTACAAGTGTGTTCTTTCATTGAAACAGCGAAACTGAAGTCAGATCCACACTCTGACATTGCTAAGTTACTCAGCACCCTACAAACTCACACAAGGGCATACACCCGTTTGCCAGGGCCATTTTCTATGGGTAATGCTAAAGCTGACAAGTTAACTCAAAAGGCATTCACTATTCTTACACTCCTCAAAGCTGAGCATCAAAGTCTGCAAACCACGCTGCTAACTTAAGACAAAGGTATCACATATATTGGGTCCACACCAGAGAGATCATCAGAGACTGCACTCACGGTCAGCAAACCTCACTTAGGGAAGGACCTGATGGAGTGAATCCTCATGGAGATAAGTCAGATGCACGCTGGCAAGTGGCAGTCCTCACATGCCCTCATTTTGATGCCTGGGAGTTTACACATTCCCAGAGACACTTTCTCAGAGTCTTTATGGTGAACCCACAAAGCATGTCATCAGCCATTTACTGCCCTGTTTCACTGTGATAGGCACTCCAACACACCTGAAAACGGACAATATTCCCGCTTACACCGGCAAATGATGTCACAGTTTTGTTAAGATTGGAGTATCCATCATGTAATTGGCATTCCTTACAACCCTCCTGGCCAGGCATTTGTTGAGTGGGCACCCGGCACTCTACAATCTCAATTATTAAAACAAAACGGGGAGACAAAGGGGGATTCTGTATGAGACAAACTTTGTTTCGTTTTATTAACTCTAAATTTTCTCTCCCTTACAAAAGCTTCTAACATTAAGGTGGATCAACACACTTTGACCCCAACAGAGAAGGCTGGTCTGGAGAAGACCTGGTGGAAAGACAAATGGAGTCTGGGATGCGGGTTTGCTAATCACTCTTGGGCTGGTGTGTTAGTCCATGTCGACTATTGAAATAAATCCAGGGAGACTCATATATGTATAGGAAAGAGCTTTATATCAAAGAGTAATTATATAACAAGCAAACATCTCAGCCCAGTCCATAATTTCAGCATTCGCCCATAAGTCAGGTATTAGTCCATGAATTCCTTTCCAGATTCACTCATGCAATGATGCCGAATGCAGGAAGGTCATAGGCTGGTAGGTGGGAAGGTCTGTGGGTCCAATGGCAGTTAGTGTATCCCCAGGGCTCTGGCTGTGAGCAGCTTGGCCCCATGTGGTTTATCGTCAGGATGTGAAGCAGAGAAAATGTGTGTCCCACCTCCAGGGAGGAAGACGGAAGTTCCTAGACTCCCCAGGAAAAGGCCACACCCCCACAGAGGCATCGTTGACTATGACCTGATTGAGAAGCTAGACTTTACCCCTTCACTCAAGCTGACAGGAGGTTATGTAACTGGCTCAGAGGGGCTCTTTGCTTTGTGTCTATTCAGGCGCAGGAGTGAGCAAATGGATTCCCCATTGGCAGCAAATTCAGCTTGAGTCCAGGAAACAGGGGATAACTGGCCAGGTGACATGCAGGATGAGAAGACAACACAAAGTCCTCATTTCCTGTTGCCGACGTTACCCAAAACATCAAGGAGCGATCGCAGGTTTGTGGGAAGGGCAATTGCTTTCCTGATACATTTCTACCATTGCCGATATTGCCAGAGAGACATTCTCAGACTACATCATAACTGAAGATTTTCATGCAAAACTTATTGGACTACTACCACAAGACGGTGGTACTAGGTCAAATTATGGGTTTTTAATATCATTTGATGCTAAGATGTATTAGAATGCTGCAGATTTTATGTAACCTCTTATGCATATAACTTAACAAGAGTTAGAAACCATTGGCAGAGATTTAAGAGAAACATCTCATTAGGTGTCAATCAGCTAACCAGGACATTTTCAATGTCTTTCACGTAGCTTAGGTTAGGGAAGCATTTTTTAGCTATCAAACAAGTAAGGAAGAAGATTTCAATACATTTCGATTTTCAAACCCCCCTAGTGTTGGCAGGGTTAAACAATTGGTGGATGGGCGGGGCGGGAGGCTTTATCTCCAAGCCTGGATTCCAAATATTTTGCCTTGGCAATCAGAGCGCTTTCATTGTATGGAAAGTGACCATGTGCCTCTGTAGCCCTTTTGAACTTATTACATAAAACAAAAGGGTGAAATGTGGGAAGCAGAACCATGAAGAGAGTATATGCAGACAAACTCTCAACATCCATATGCTAATGAGGCTGGGAGGCCAGGGCTGCCATGGAAGGAAGCTTCTTGTTCCAGGGTTAGAGATAAGTCTGACTCATGTTCTCCTAAAAGTTATTCCCTTCAATGCCACCCCCCCCCCAATAACGTCAAATTTAAGGTTCTGTTTGCAAAAACATGGTCACTTACTATACTTTTGAGGATCAACTGCTTGAAGGCTATGTCTCTACAGGTTATTTACCATCAAAAGCAATCAAACCCTATTGTCTGTTCCACCGCAAGTAGGGCCCACTCGCTTCTGATAAGGATTATCGATTGTTCCCCTAGAGAAGACCTCAAGGACACCTAAGGTCAAGCCAGCTCAGGGATGACCAAGGTTAGGCTGTCATCTTGACTCTAGAGCCCACCCATTTTCCTGTAACATGTATGCCCCTAGTAAAACCCCTTCCTTCTGCGTGTATTCCCCAATCCGTGCCCCTCATGTTCCCTCTCCTGTTACAAGTATGCCTCTAATAAAAGCCCTTCCTGTTACATATGCGCTTACAGTGGCCTGTTTGTCCGAGAATACATAAGTCTGTGCGTGAGTGCAGTAGTCTCATTCTGGTTCTAGTCATCATGAAACATGTGAGCCCTTGCATGCTTTATCTTGTCTGATGTCTCTTTAACGTACCCACCAATTACACAACCGCCCTTTGGACCCATTTGGCTGTGGGAAGGCTCGTACCTCACAAAGATGAATCAAAGACCTAAATATAAATCACACAATTATTAAGATAATCAATGAAAAAAATAAGGGCAAATGTGAGGAATAAAGACACTACTGTACATAATGAAAAAATATCCACACTATAGAGAAAATAACTTGGACCTACTAAAAATAAGACATTTGTGCACAACATAAGACTTCATGAAAAAATCAGCATAGAACCTACATATTAGGAAAACGTGTTCAGTAATAAGACATCAAACAAGGGGATAATTTCTAAAATCAGAAACTACACCATTTTAACAAGAAAACCATAAATAATCCAATAAAAAATGGGCATAGGATATGAATAGAGAGTTTACCAGAGGACATACAGGTGGCTAACAACCATATGAAGAAATGTTTGTGATCACTAGCAATAAGAAAAATACAAATTAAAACAACAATACGATATCATCTCACTCCAATGATGTGCAAGTCCTATGGTTATGAATTGTTATTGTCCATTAAAATGTAGAAAGATTTAATATATTTTTAAAAACCAGTTGAATCAATATTCTACTAAGATATCATTGAAAAGGCTATAGCTTCTGACATGAAATTATTTAAAATTGAAACAAAAGATGTACAGTAAAATAGTTTGCTTTAGTTATGACACAATAGAAATTCAGGACATCCATTTTTACTCTTCTCGGTTTCATAAATTCAATAACCCATGGCAGACACAACATGTTGAAGATGAATCAATATATTCTTCTTGTAATAGTTAAGTACATAGGAAAAATCCACTCTTCTAAAATCTATACCAACAAGATAGCCTTAAAAATGTGAGTAAGAGTAAATGGTAAAATAAATGCAGAAGAATGTCATGGTGACAAAATGTTGGTCGGTCCTAGTCAAAGTCACTGTAGTAGATAGAGTCTAGAAGTTAGAAGGCCTGGAAATGTCTAGTTTACATGTTCGGCTGCTAATCAAAAGTCTGTAGTCAATACAAAGCCAGTTACTCTATGGGAGAAAGACCTGGAAATCAGCTCCCATAAAGACTGAAGTTTAGAAAACTTTATGAGGTAGATTTACTCTGTCACACGGGGTTCTACATGTTGAAAGTCAGCTTGCTGGTGCCTTACAATAACAGCAGGAGCCCTGGTTTCAGAGTGAGTTAAGCACTGAATTGCTAATATGAAGATTGTAAAATCAAATAATAGCAATAAATAATTTCATCAGAATAAAAAATGTTATCTTAACTACCAAGGTTATGAAATACTACAGAAGCACATTGTCCCCACCCAAACCTTAAAAATAAAACAAATCTAGATATCTTCCATCCCATAACTTTCTGAGCCCATTAGAGAGCTCACCCAGAGGAACTAGAATGAAATCAGAGATGGTACCTGGAAGAGCCAAATGACACATCAGACTATTGTACTTCTGCAGAGCAAAAGAGAAAGAAGAGGTTAACATACAAATGGATAAAACAAAGATAACTGGCATTTTAACATATTGGTAAAGGACAGAACCTTGACACACACCATTTCTGAATTTCAAGCACACAGCATCCCTTGTTTTCTTCAACATTTGCCTATGGTTCTGTGTACAGGTTGTGCGTGAGCACAATGAGATATTCTGATATTCCCATTAAAATATATTATTCATAGTTTGTTGTGATTTACACAATCAAATATTTTGGCATAGTCAATAAAATAGAAATAATCATTTCCCCAATATGCTCTGATTTTTGCCTAATCCATCCGACATTGCAATGATAACCCTCCTTCCAGATCCTCTTCTGATTCTGGTTTGGCTTTGTGACAGTTAATTCTGGATGTACTGTTTCGATTTTTATGTGCATTTTCTTCAGCAAAATTTTATTTGCCTGGGATATCAATGGTATTGTTTGACAATTTCCACAATCTGTTGAGTCACATTTTATTGGAATGGGTGCAAATATAGATCTCTTCCAGTTCATTGGGAAGGTAGGTATCTTTCAAATATCTAAGTATATATGATATCTGAGCTGGGTTCTCTAGTGAAATAAATCTACTGCAACTTTTATAGATATGCATTTATAGAGAAATGTATATAAATAAAATGGTTCACACTGTTGTAGAAGCTGGCAAAACCAAGTTTAAGAAAGTACTAAGTCCATGGGGCAGGTATTAGGCTGGAGGATTCTCCTGAGTTGCAGAGATGTGAAGGCTAATGAAGTCAAGATTGACAGAAGTATGACAAGCTGATGGCTTCAGAGGTGAATGAATCCAAATTTGGCAGGTCAGATGGCAGCAGGCAATGACAGGCTATTTGCTCAAGTTCAAGCAACCAGAAGTCAATGAGCCAGATGCAAGACCCAGACCCAACATAAAGCAAGCAAACTTTTCCACAGCATCCATTCATATTGGAAGCAGGCCAGACCTCCAATGAACCTTTCTTTCAATTGATTGCTTCAGGACTGTGACTTGCATAAGAGTGGTGAACCTGTTCTTCTTAAAATTGACTGTTTGCTCTCTGTGGATCTCATTATGGAAGTGATTACAATGTGCTACATCACATAGTTCTCAGCTCCAAGCCACTGAAAATCAAATGACTTGTATCCACAGATTATGTGAATAAGGTTTAAACTCAATAATAAGAGAAACAGCCCAACAAAAAAGTGCAAAGGAAAGAAAACTTTGCCAAGTAAGATATATGTGTGGAAAAAATAACATAGCAATAATTCAAGATCACTAGTCATTAGAAAGTTGAAAAATTAAACCACAATGAGACACTACTACATACCCACTGGAATGGTAGAATTAAGTAGTATGGTAATACCACTGAAGTGCTCACGAAGGTTCATGTGTGATGTGGAAGAAGAATATTGAAAGTACCCTAGACTACTAAAAGGAAAAACTGATCTTCATTGGAAGAAATAAAGCCAGAGTGCTCCATAGAGGCAAGGCTGGCAAGGCTTCGTTCTATATACTCTGGACATATGGTCAGCAGAGACTAGTTCCAGGAGAAGGACTGCATGCTTGGTTAAATGGAGGGGCGGCGAAGGAGGGGAAGGACCTCAATGAGACAGAGTGACACAATGGCTGCATCAATGGACCAATGGTGAGGATGGCACAGATCTGTGCAGTGTTTCGTTCTGCTGTGCATAGAGTCACTATCGGTCAGAGCTGACCCAATGGCGCCCAACAGTAACAACAGCAAAGGTGCAGAGGAACTTGAATCTTCATATGCTGCTGATGTACTAGACATGGACTCTGAAATGCCTGTCACTGAGCATGTCAAGAATGCAAACACATTTTACCTGGTCATACTTATAGGGAGCAACCTTGAAATATGAGCTAGCATCTCCCTTTGGATCAAGGTTAGGTGTGTTTACTGGTTGCTGCAACACAGGTGGATTTCCCAAGCACAATGTTCCTCTACTTTAACTCAATCTGCTACATATTCAGGTATGCATCTGAGTCCTACACCTGTCTCCCACAGCACTTGAGAGTTCAGGAAAATTGACACAAACAGTTACTACTCAGCCACTTGATGTTCTATGAATAAAAATCCGTTGTGACAGATCTAGGTGTCTTTTTTATTCTATCAACATACCTGAACTAGTAACAGGGTTGACTCATTAAATTGTAAGTAGGGAAAATTTAGTTTCCATTCAATTAACAGTTTTTAATGTTAATGCAATTATCATATTATATAGCATCCCCGCTTTTAGACATTTATCCAAAAGGAATTTGTACTTATGTCTTTGCCAAGATCTTACACAATTAACTTTGAATGAATAAAGAAATTGATATATCTAAGATTGGAATATGAGTCAGAAATAAGGAAGAATAAAATATTAACCTATACAACAATCGCGATGTGGCTCAAAAGCTTTATGCTAGATGAAAAAGCCATTATAAAAAAGAATCTTTATAGAATGATTCTTATTGTATTAGATTCTGAAAAATGATATCCAATTTCTAGGGGATATAAAAAGGGGTTGTTTACAAATGGGCCTAAAAGAACAGCATAGGATGATGCAATGTTCTACACCTTGTTTCTTGTGGTAAACACAGAGCTTAAAACAATGAGGAGCCAATAACAAGGGTTCAAGTAGAAAGAAAATGTGTTGAACATGATGGTGGCTCAGACTCAACCAGAAAACATTCATAAAGATCAAAAAACAGACCTTGAGCTATTTACAGGCTTTTCCCCCCTCATTTATTTGTTCTTGCTTTTTGGTTTGTTCCTTTGTTTTGCTCTGTCTTGTTTTTGTGCATATTATTATCTCTGAAGGTCTATCTAGATAAGATAGACTGGATAAACAATCTGAAGGAGAACACAACAGGACCCATGGTTCCAGGGGGAAACGGGGCAGGGGGAAGTGGGGGAAAGGAAGAGATGTTACCAAACCCAGGGACAAGGGAACAATGAGTGCTCCAAAATCAGTGGTGAGGAGGGTGTAAGAGGCCTGGTAGAGCTTATCAAGGGCAATGTCACCGAGAGGAATTACTGAACTCCAAATGAAGGCTGAACATGATAGTGGGACAAGAGGAAGGTAAAAGGAAATAGGAGGCAAAGGGCATTTATAGAGGTCTAAATACAGACATGTACATATGTAAATATATTTATATATGATAATGGAGAAATATATCTATGAGCATATATTTATAGATTTGGTTTTAAGGTCACCGATGGACATTGGGCTTCCACTCAAGTACTCTGTCAATGCAAGAACACTTTGTTCTATTAAACTGGCATTCCATGATGCTCACCTTCCTGAAGACAAAGGGGTGCATAAGCAAATGTGGTGAAGAAAGCTGATGGTGCCTATCAAAATGTAAAGCATCTGAGGTCTTAAAGGCTTGAAGGTAAACAAGCAGTCATCTAGCTCAGAAGCAACAAAGTCCACATGGAAGAAGCACGCCAGCCTGTGTGATCATGAAGTGTTGATGAGATCAGTTAACAGGCATCAAAGAACAAAATATCATATTATTGTGAATGAGAGGGAGTGTGAAGTGAGAACCCAAAGCTCCTCTGAAGGCAACTGGACATCCCCTTACAGAAGGGTCGCATGGAGGAGACAAGCCAGTAAGGGTGCAGTGTAGCAACAATGAAACATACAACTTTCCTCTAGTTCTTAAATACTTCCTTCCCACCTTTATAATGATCCCAATTCTATTTTACAAATCTGGCTAGACCAGAGGATGTACACTGGTACAGATAGGAACTGGATACACAGGGAATACAGGACAGATTAACCCTTCAGGATTAGTGATTAGAATGGTGATACCAGGAGGGTTGAGGGAAGGTGGGGTAGAAAGGGAGAACGGATTACAAGGATCTACATATAACCCATCCCTGGGTGAAGGGTGATGTGGGTGAAGAGAGATGTAGGACAGTGTAAGATATGACAAAATAATAGTAATTTATAAATTATCAGGGGTTCATGAGGGAGGAAGGGTGGGGAAGCAAGGGAAAAAATGAAGAGCTGATACCAAGGCTCAAGTAGAAAGCAAATGTTTTGAGAATGATGATGGCAACAAATGTACAAATGTGCTTGACACAATGAATGTATGTATGGATTGTGATAAGAGTTGTATCACATAAAATGATTTAAAGAAGATCATTACACTTCACATCTTAAAAGGGTGAATTTTACTGTTATTTATAATTATAATTCTATTTTTACTTTTAAAAAATAACATTATACTTCCAAGAAAGAGAACATTAATGGGAAGTTCATTTATATATTTATTTTTTTAATTTACATCCACATAATTAATAGAACCTTCAATATTGGATATAGAACTAGAAATTAAAAACATAGCTTTCTCATGAAGCAAGTGAAAATTTCCTGTAGGAAAAAGTAAACTTAAAAATACCCATGTTAATACTATGCAGCCCTAACAAACAGTGATGAAGCCCTGAAACAGCTCATGACATTCAGGGGTCCGGAAACCATTATGCTGAGTGAAATTAGTCCTTCACAGAAGGGCAGATACTGTATGAATGCACTGCTGTGTGAAAGAACAGTAGGAAGGGAGCAGGCGCCGGCTTTCAGGCCATCCAGTCTGCTGTCGAGGTTGATGGATGCCAATGTCTCGCTGTGTGGGTACCTTGAAGGTCACTTTGTTGGCAGAGTCCTCAAATCAGCTGGGGTCATATTTTCAAGAGAGGGGGAGGGGGGATGACATTCTAGTAGCTCCCATGCAAATATATGGTGAGGTGTCCTTGGACTGGCAGAACTTCTTAACAGAGTGATGAAGGCTGCTGATGGGAAAGTCAAGTCAGGAGTGGGGAAAGGGAGCAGACTCTTCTGGGAGAAGACAAGTACTTGTCTGTTAGTAGAAAAAGAGGGAGAAACAACTTCCTAGTGGGGGAAGAAAAATTACTAATAATGCTTTTAAGAACTCTAAGGGGGTAGGGGCCTGGTAATATGCACCTAATAACCACCTTGGTCAGAGTTTCTGTACACTCCCTAGGGAGCCAGGCCATGTGCCACAGGACATTAGGACATTGAATTCTGGATCTTCAAAGAGCACAACATGCTTCAAAGGCCATGCCAGAGGAATCCGATGTGGAAAGCCCTAGGTGAACTAGACTCTACAGCAAACACTCCTGTAACCTGAGGATTTAAGAACCAAAGCATATGGTGTGTGAGGAAGCAGTAAGCCAGAGTGCTCCTTAGAGGAAAAGAGAGCAAGACTTGGTCTTACATAGTTTAGACGTATAGTCAGGGGAGACTAGTCCGTGGAGAAGGAAATCAGGTTTGGCAACGTGAAGGGGTGGCTAAAAAGAAGCCCTTGACAAGGTGGGTTGACACAGTGGCTACATCGATGGGCTCAGTTAGAGGAACACTGGAGAGGATAGAGCAGGACCACGAAGTGGTTCCTTATGTTGTGCAAAGGGTCACTGTGGGTGGGATCCAACTCGAAGGCACCTAACAGCAGCAGTGATCAATGCACACCAATACACAGAATCAGAGAAGGGGATTATATGAAGAAGAGTGTGGCATCAGGGAGGCTTATTAACAACCTGCGATATGCAGGTGATACAACCTTGCTTGCTGAAAGTGAGGCGGACTGGAAGCAAGATTGCCGTCTTCAGTATAAATTAGGACTAAATGGAGAGTCCACAATCTTCACAAGTGGACCAATAGATAGCATCATGCCAACTGGAGGCATGGCTGATTGTCAAGGATGTTCCCCTCCTTGTATTTACAATCGATGCTCATGGAAGCAGCAGTCAAGAGCTTGAAAGATACTTTGTATTAGGTAAATCTGTGCAAGAGAGTTTTAGAGTATTGAAAAACACAGGTTATTTTGAGGACTAAGTGCACCTGAGCCAATCCATGCTATTTCCCATTGCCTCATTTGCGAGTGCAATTTGGACATTGAATAAGGAAAGCCAAAGAAGATTCCATGCATTGGAATTGTGGTGCTGGTGAGGAATGCTGAGTGCTCCTTGGAGGTAAGGATGGCAAGACTTTGGCTTTCATACTTTGGACCCATTGTCAGGAGAGGTCCGTTCCTGGGTAGGGACTGGTAGAGCGGAGGAGGGGCATTGGAAAAGAAAGAGGAAGGCCCTGGAGGAGATGGATTTGTTCATTGGTTACAACAACGGCCTCAAGCATAGGAACAATTGTGAAGGTGGCAAAGGAGAGGGCAATGTTTCCTTCTCCTGTGCCTAAGATCACTGTGGGCTGGAACCAAGTCGATGGCACCTAACAACAACAAGCCTGTACACGAGTTACCAATAACTCTAAAGTAATGGAGCCTTCTTCCTCGTGAGGTCCAACTAGCAGAATGTCCTCATGGCCAGTGTGCCAGTTTGTAGAAGGGAAAGGCAATCAAATTCCTGCGGACTTCATTCTGGCATGGTCCTGGACGGTTGACATACCTCTGGGGGATATTTGGGAAACTGTATTTTTATCTTTACAAGCTGGAAGCAAGCCACTTCTGGGGGTCCTTTGAAACTGGAATTGAGAACAAGGCATTGTCCAGATTTATTGCTGTTTACCAGGTGCCAGGAGAAGTATTAAATTACTCAAGCACGGAAACCATAAGGGGAACAGCAACTGCACTTGGAGTCACCACCTGGTTGAGTTTAGGATAATCCACTGTCATTTGCCAAGTTTAACCTGATGTTTGTACATGCCGAATAGACAAGTTAAATGGGAATGTGGGGGAATAGCTGCCCCTGCATAAAGTTCTTTATCATGAAATCCCTTCAGGTAGCTGCTATTGCTTTTGCTTTATTTTCCTAGTGACAGGCAGCTCTACTGGCTTTCACTTGGCTTATTTCCCATTGCAGCGATCTAATATGGGGGTTCTGCCAGTTGGTGAGTATATGTAGCCCAAGAACACATTCCAAAACTGAGGAAATTACTAGAGGATGGGTTCAGGGATCTATTGAACCCACTGTGAAACAATATTGAGTTAAGAATTCATTAAAAGCAACTTCCATATACTTCCACTCTGACTGGTGGGTTCTTTAAGTATTTTGTGTCTCCTGAGATTATTGCGAATTCAGAGCCAATGTTCAGGAACCCCCAAAAGGCTGGTTATTTCCTTTTGCTCAGTTAACAGTCTTGCTGGTGAAAGACAGCACTTCCTTTTGGGGAGACTAGGAGACAGGTTAGGCTCCCCCCTTCCTTCACCCAGGAATTTCTAGGTAACATAAACTCGAAGCATCCCAGTATGTTAGAGGTTATGAGGCTGAAAATCTAAGGGCTACAGAGAGGCCTACCTGTGGGCTTATCTGGAAAGAGGCTGTCATGATCAAGGAATTGTTCCTGGGATACTCCTGATCCTAAGTTATTACCTGTTGACTTTGCTAGTAAATTCCATATCATGAGTATAGTCTGTGAGCTCTGTGTGGCCATTGCACTGAATTATCAAACTCATCCAGAAGTCGTGTTGCGGGAGGAACAATTGGTGTCAGAATTGGTAAGGAAGATTGGAGGGTGGAGGCACATCTCAGACTCAGAGGAATTGCCCATGAACTGATGTGGACTCTTCCTCCCCTTGGGAAGCCAGAGGAGGTAAGGCACCTCCTTCCACACATCTTTATTATACTTACCAATAATTTTATGTTAAAATTCTCTACTATCTCAGATATGGCAAACTAATCATATCATTTAGATTTTTGTAGGCTAGTTAAAAGACTTATGCAATTTTAAAAATGTTTGGCTAATTTAAGGTATTATAAAAAATTTCAATTTTTAAAATTTTAATCATTTTGAGGGGGCTCATACAACTCTTATCATAATCCATACATACATCAATTGTGTCAAGCACATGTGTACATTCTTTGGCCTCATTATTCTCAAAACATTGCTCTTCACCTAAGCCCTTGGCATCAGCTCCTCATTTCCCCTCTCCCTCCCTGCTCCCCACTCCCTAATGAACCCTTGATAATTTATAAATTATTATTGGTATTATGGTCAACAGCTAAGGACTTAAAGTTACTCCAGACTTTACCAAAGGATGTCCTGATATTCTTTTTTTCTTGATTAGAGCTGTGAAGTTTGGCTCCATGCCTGAACATAATTCATTCACTCTTACCAGGGAACCTGAGCACTTCTCCAAAAGGTGGTGGAACATGAGTCCAATGAATGGTCCTGCTTTCTTTTTTCTTTGTAAAATGATCCTCTTCATCAGGCTTCGCAGTGCCCTAGGACAGCAGCTGCCCAGAAGAGTTCAAGGGACCTAGACAATATTTCAGATGAAATGAAATTAAGCTGCTTAATATAAAGAAAAAAGAAAGATTTACTCTCTAGGTTCTTTGTTAGTGAAGAGGCGTTTACTGAAATTCTGATATATTTTCATAACAACTTTCCAACCGTATTATTTTTTATTACATGTAAACTTGGGTCTTCCTAAGTGTTATTAAAATAATAATATTTGGGGCTTATTGTGAAGAGATTTGTTTTTAATGAAGACTGCATGGATGAGGAAAATGTCAAGAAGGTTGTATCGATTACTTTCCCAACATCACAATGCAACTGCTCATCCTTCAAGAGGAGCAAGGGCTGTCCCATGGGAATTTCATTGGGAAATCTGACCCTAACCACCCAACACCCTGACCTTGCCCCTTCCGACTTCTTCTCGTTCCCTAAAATTCAACGAACATTGGAAAGGAACACAATTTGAGTTCTTCATGGATGCCCAAACTCTGCATTATACACACACACACACACACACACACACACACACACACACACCACATTGAAGTGATTTGGATATGGGTCAAAGAGATAGATAAGTGCCTTAAGAAGTGTTTAGAATTAGATGAAACACATCAAGAAATAATACCTTCACATGTTGATATTTTTATTTAATAACGGTTTTCATGGTTTGTAGCAATATTTCTTTATATACCCAAGTATTAGAACCCTGTCATCAGGAAGTCTAAGTATTAATGAAGAAGTAACTGGGAATCCCTATGAGCAAGGACTTTGTGAAATTGAAGCAAATTATGCTTCAACCAAACTGCAACTCTACTTCTCAATATATTCACTTTAAAGGGATTTCTGTTCATAACAGCAGTTTCAACATCTCCTTTGACCTTCATGCTCAGCTACCTGTAAAGTTCTATGCATAGCTGCCCCCCTTCAATGATGCGCGTGCGCGTTGGCTTTTGCATTTCTGCTGGCATAATGGTAACACGAATATTTGAAGGCCTTCATTGTAACCATTATTGTAGAGACAGAACAATATTGATATAGGAGTCTTTGTAAAGGGAACCCTCAAATAGTATTAAGTAGGTCAGGATGTAGAAGTCTGTACATTTCATAAAAGAAGCCTGTCATATGATTATTGAAAATACCACGTAAGAGGAAAATCAAGGTTGTAGGAAGCAACCAGATTTTTTTTCATATCTGAAATGCATTTTCCTGAGGCAATAAGAACTGCAAGGTAAAAGTCATGATTGTTTATGCTAGAAAGACTGTGTGATGGTAAGCCAGAATTTTGGCAGTAGCTGAACTGGGAAAGCTGACATGAGCCAAGATCTAGAATTCATCTATGCAAAGGGAAAATAGCAACTATTGTAGATTAAGTAGGCCATTTCAGTGAAGTCAATTAAGCCTAAAATTAATAAGACAACATAAGTCCTAGCAGGCAATTGATCAAGCTTAGGCTGCTAGGTTAAATGGTAGAGGAAAAAAGTTTCTGGACCCAAGCTAAACATAAAAATGATAGCACTAATTCAGAAAAGTTAGTGTGAATAAGTCAATACTATTTAATAGTCTATTTGAACAAAAATGTTATTCATAGGTATTCTTCTTCATGAGAACCGAGCCACTCTTCTCAATATATGGAAGTTTTGAACCTGCTTTTTCTCAATTCAGCAGGCTAAGTGTTCTTTTGGGTAAAGAAGTTGAGAAACGCTGTTTAAACAGGGATCTAAGTGTGATAAAATGATTAAAAGCAAGAAGTTGCTTTCATAGTTAGTGGAAGGCAGACCTGAAACATTTTAGCCAAACACTTAAAGGGGGTTTGAAAAATGATTTTCCAGTGGATAGGTGATTAGTGTAAAGATATCTCTAATCGGAGACCGATTTAAAGTCAAATGCAAATGGGATGGCATAACGAAATCTGGTCCAAGCAATAGAAAGAATTGTAGACTGAGGAAGTGTAATTTCTTGAAAGGACAACCCAGCATGGAAATTTGGTTCTCAGGCTTGTCCTAGGAGTGGTGTGCATGTCTGCAATTTGGAAAGTAGGTTAATAAAGGACTCTCACTCTTTTGTGACATGTTTGCACCTATAGAACTAAGGAATTCAAGTATCCTTAAGAGCATGTGGGATTCTCTTATAAGAGAAGACCCAGTATGAAGTCTTGGCTGATCCTTTCTGAGAATAGCTATATTGTGGAGGAGGACTACTCACTTGGCCATGAATCTGGTCCTTTGCTTCATAGTCTGGTTCCTTGTTGGCTTGTGCCAAGCATGCATTTCTAGCCACTTGCTTCCATGTGTAAGGGCGTCCTAGTCACGTTGCGTTTCAGAGCTTGGTTGCTAATCAAAAAGGTTACTTACTTGAACCACAGGTCGCTCCAAAGGAGGACTATATGGCATTCTGGATCCATAAACTTGAATAGCACCGTGAACACTTTGGGGCAGGTCTGCTCTGTCCTGTAAGATTCTCCTGAATTGGAATCGACTTCATGGCTGTGATTTGCTGTTGTTACTGTTTGGTTTTTCCCCGTCTAGGGTCCTGCCTTTTCTGGGTAAGAGTTCTTGGCAATGGTAGTACTAGTCAGATGTTTAACCTGGTAGTTGGCATGTTCATGATGCTAATGCTGAATGCTTCCCCCGCCCCTAACAATCGGTTTTATATACAGACAGATATGAGCGTTAAAGAAAGGAGAATACCTTAAAAAGTGTGTTTTTAACAAAAAAATCAGGGACATTTTAGAATATGTTTCTTTTTTCACCATTTACAATATATCACTTGAGTTTTTTCCTTTTTTGTCCTATCTTCTGGCTTCCTGATATAATCTATTTGTTGAAGCATTTGTGTGTATTTTACACTACAAGCAAGTATTTAATCATTAATCATTATTCTAATTCTGTTAAAGTTTAAAGCATTTTATCACATTAAGGAAATTAGTCTATTATATGGGAATATAAATCAGTTTACTTCAATAATTATTTCTATTGCCACTTCATCATACTAAAATAATTAATTTTATCTACAACATCTCGCCAATGGATTTTCTAAAACGTTTACTTTAGAATAACTATTTTCTAGAGTATTAAAAAAAAGCACACACACAACTTTACCAACTTCAGCTTCTATTTTTGAAAATACTAGAGCAGTTCCTATCATTGACCACTGGGAGGTAGCACATGTATTATCTTCATTATTTTATGTGAGAAGTTATGAAGAGTTATATCTTATAAGAAGTGAAGGCTATCTTACCTGAAGTTAATGGTAGTATTTATCTGGTTGGCTTTAAACTTGTAGTCACAGAGATAAGTGGTGACTATAGTCAAATTGGTGAAAATAAAAAGCTAAATAACTTTAGAAAATAGGTGCAATTTAATCTAGGTCTGCATATGTGTCTATTCAGGGAAAAACTATAAATGTGTGTGTGTACATACACAAAATGCAGAAAATCTTAGTTTGCTCTGAAAAATAATTAGCATGAAGTGTTAAGTTTAATTATGTTCAATTAAAAATGTTTTGGGAACAAAAATAGCTATTGTTACATGACTGAATTTGAAAATAGCATTCAGTACAAGAAGCTAATTTACAGGTCGTTATACATACTATTCCCATGGAAACAGTGACATGTCTGCTTTGAATGGATTTTCTTTTAATGCACAGTCAGTTATTACCGCTCCTAAAGTGTGTTCCTGGAAACTGGGACAGCGTAGGTCTCTTCGCCCATAGTAAGTATATTTCCTGTTTATAAAATATGACTTCAAGTTGTATTTGTAGAAATTAACCTTTAATCATATTTTCTGTACAAGTTAGTGTTTTTAAAAGCGTACAATAATTTGGAGAATTGATCTTTAAGCTATATAAAGCAAACATTTTATATTTTCAAAGTCTTCAGAGTTAAGCTTTGACTAATAATAAATACAATTAATTTATTTCTAATTATTAGACTTAAATTTGAAGAGAGTGTATATAATAGAAATGATTTTAATTGGAAAATTTTAATTTTATTAAAATAATTCATAAAGTTGACTAGCGAAATGACAGAACATTAATCAAATATAAGTAATTCATTATTAGCTAATTCACTACATGAGATCTTTAATTGAAGTAACGTCTTAATTTAAATAAACCCTTTTGAATTTACTTATTAAAATTCTTTTGTACTTTAACAAGAACAAGTCATTTTTTAGGAGTTGGACAAAGAGTGAAAGAAAAGAAATTAGACAAAAATAATCTACTTGGTTGTTTAATTATATATCTATATATATCATGACTAGGAAATGCCAGTGTGCCTCAAAAAGATATTTAAAGACTCTTTTTTCCTTGCAACTGACTTGGCATCCTAGGAAATCTGAAAGAAATATTTATTAAATGAAAGTTTATAATGTTAAATGCCATAGCTACTATATTTCTACTTTGAGATTATATCTTACATTTCTTTATCCACGTATACAGAATCTTCTATACATTAGAATACAACTATCTTCTCAAAGAGAGAACTCCAGGATGTTGATTCTGGTGTATGAGTCTTAGTTATTTCAGAATCTACAAGATAAAGAAAATACCATTATTTTGTATTTTAATTTGATGACTTTTCCTCATTTGACAAACCTGGTTTTAAAAGTACTGGAGTATCTTCTTCTAGCTCTCCAGAGCAGTCTCAGAACTGAATTCAAATAATTTAGACTCAAATATATGATAACCGGAAATATACCGTAATACTAACTCTCTTAATCAATCAGCACATAGCTTATTCACTAGTTCATTTAGCCTCAGCTTTATTCTAAAAATAAACAGATTTCTCCTAAAAATAAAAAATGTTCTCCAAAAATTATGAATATATGGACAATTCATATGTGCAATGAATATTCTGCACAGTGCTCAGTCACCACAGAGTATTCACCTACCAATAAGCCTTCTAAATGTATCTTGTTCATTTGTTTCTGCGAGCACTGTGTCTTCTAATAGAGCCGCTACTAGTGTGCTTAAATAGAAGATGCAGCAGTTCCCAGGACTTCCAGAAAGGCCAGAGTAAGCTTTGAGGCAGGACTGCCTCCAATATCTGGCCCAAGGGAGCAATGGTGTATACAAGGGACTCTGGCCATGACCTCTATCTGCTCCCCATAGGTGACTCCTTCTATCCACAGAGGGGCTTCTGAAATACATATGTAAACACCCATAACACACATCAAGCAACTTGTGACTTAGTGATACATACAATTTTGATTCAATCTGCCTCTGGGAGAACTGACTTAGAAAAAAAGAAAAAGGAAAGAAAAAAACCCTTCAATCAACTTGACAAAAATGTACAGGAAATGTTGGAGCTTTGTGCAGCCAAAAGATAGCCTAGAAGCTAAGTACATGATTTCAATGTGCACTTTAGTTATAGGAATGTCACATTTTAGGGAGAGAGGCATGTTCAAAACACTGCGCTAGAATTTAGGGTGAAGGTGGCATTCAGAGTCAATATTAATAACTGCTAGCCCAATATCCTTGTCCTGCTTCTTCTCTGCTAGACATCTTTACAACCACTTCCATTGGAAAACTGATTTTTGTTGGCACCACTTCTCAACAGAGAGAGTTTAAGCCAGTTAACCCTTTCCAAATTTACTTACATCTTAACTGTCAGGGAAGTTGGCTACAGAAAGGGATTGCATTAGGAAAATCTACTGCAACTGACATCTTTAAAGCTTATAAAAGCAAATATATCACTTTGACAACTAAGGCATGTCTGACCCAGACAAGACATATTCAATTGTCTCATGCATGTATAAGTTGGACAATCAAAAAATAAGGTGGAAGAAGAATTCATGCATTTTAATTACAGTGTTGGTGAAGAATACTAAATATACTGCGTACTGCCAGAAAGACAAACAATTTGTATGGGAAGAGGTGCAGGTTTAAAAAGTATGCTCCTGAAAGCAAGGACGTCAAGACTTTGTCTACTCTGCTTTGGACTTGCTATCAAGAGACTCCAGATCCATGCTTGGTGAAGTAGAGGGTTAGTGAAAAGAAGATGGCCCTCTATAAAGTGGGTTAGCACAGTGAGTACAGCAATGAGCTAACTGTAAGGATTACCCAGGACTGGGCAATGCTTCCTCTGCCATATGTGTGGTCACTGTGAGTTGGGGCTGAATGTTAGGGGAGTATAATTCGTTAATGTGGAAATTCCCCACCTAGGAAGAAAGCTTTATATTGCCACAAGGCCCCAAAGACATTAAACATTTACTGTCTTGGAATTCATTGTGGTTTCCCAAAGGTTTTTTAAATAGTTTTCTTTTTTATTTTGTATGTTCCTTTCTTAAAAAAATATACTTTTAATGGGGGCTCTTACATTTCTATCACAATCCATACATTCATCCAGTGTGTCAAACACATTTGCACATATGCTGCCATCATCATTTTCAAAGCATTCTCTTCCCACTTGTGCCCCTAATATCAGCTCCCCATTTCTTCCCCCTTCCTCCCCAGCCCACCTTCCCTCATGAACACTTGATACATTATAGATTATTGTTTCCCTATCTTACATCATCCTCCATCACCCCTCCACTCACGTTTCTTTTATTTGTCCCCCTGGAAGGTTGTTCTAGTTTGATCCTTGTGGCCTTTTTAAAAAAAAATCACTTTATTGGGGGCTCATGAAGCTCTTTTCAAAATACATGCATGCATACATTTATTTTGTCAAGCACATTTGTACATTCGTTGCCATCATCGTTTTCAAACCCCAAAGTATTTATGTTATTTGGCTTATTTTTCAATTAGAGAATTGCAAGAGATAATACATATCTCAATGAAGATTAAAGGCACAAAAAGAAAACTGTGTCTTTAAAGCCTTTGTTGAGTATTTGGAAAAATATGATAAAGGTGAGTTACTTTTTAAATGTTATTGAATTCGTTGTGGGGGATTAGGTGGGAGAAATAATTGTACTCAAATAGAGTGTAGTTGTTTCTCAGATAATCTTATGCCCCCAGTCTACTTCTAAGAAAGCAAACAAAGTTCAGTTGGGATTGGCTCATTATGAGTGTGGATAAAGAATGATAAGCAGCTATCAGCAGATTCATGTGTAAACCAAAGGTGTTCACACTCTATAAAGCTGGTATTTGGTACCATTAAGTTGGTTCTGCCACATAGTGACTATATGTACAATAGAATCTAATAGCCTCTATTTTAGGGGAGGGTAATTCATTATTACAGGAAATTCCCCAAACCTACCTATTAATCTGAACTCCCGTTCTGTGCCATCCACACCATTCATTATGCTTGTGCCCATTGTTGCAGCCACTGTGTCAATGTATCTCCTTAACCGTCTTTTTCTTTCTTACTGACTCACTACCAAGTGCAATGTCTTTTTCCTGGGACCTGCCTCTTCTGATAACATGTCCAAAGTATTGGAATGAAATCTTTCCATCCTGACCCCTAAGGAACATTTTGGATGTGTTTCTTCAAGGCAGATTGTTAGTTCTCCTGTACGTCCATGGTACTTTCAATAATTTTGTGCCCGAACCATAATCCAATGCATTGGTTCTTTTTCGATCTTCCTGATTCAATGTCCAACTTTCAGATGCATATGAGATGATTGAAAATAACGTCACTTGAGCCAAGTGTACCTTAGTCTTCAACATGACATCCTTGCTTTTCAACACTTAAAAGAGGCCTTGAATAGCAGGTATTATTTTGTGCACTTGATTGAATATTCTTCAGTTTACATGAGAATTTGCATAGGAGCAATTGATGAGTTCTACTACCACTGATGGCCCCTGACCTTGTTTTCTCTGATGATATAGAGCTTTTCTGTATACTTTTCCCACAGATGTCAACTTGACCACTGTGTACTCCATCATCAAGATATACAGTCAGTATTGGTGTTGCTGAAAAATAAGAGCGTTTGTGATGACGACCCGCTTAGTCTTCAAAATTCTGCCATTGGGCCCCAATAAATTGTTAAAATTATAAAAAAAAAATTCTGCCATTGGAACTCCAATTTAGTAGTTTCTATCACCAAGGGCATACCTTCAATCACCGAAATGATTGCCAGCACAGAATTTTATCCTCTAATATAAAAAATTAGGAGAGGAAAAATGTCATGTTGGGTCAAAGATGAAAACTCCTTGCTTAGTGATCTGTTGCTTAAAATCACACAAAGGCTGTGTAGTCATGTGTTGATTGAGAAGAATTTTACTTTACTTTTGTTTTGAAGCATTTTATTGGGGCCCATACAACTCTTATCACTATCCATACATACATCAGTTGTGTAAAGCACATTTGCACATTCGTTGCCCTCATCATTCTAAAAACATTTGCTCTCCACTTAAGTCCTTGGCATCAGCTCCTCATTTCCCCCCTCCCTCTCTACTCCCCCACTCCCCATGAACCCTTGATAATTTATAAATTATTATTTTGTCATATCTTACACTGTCTGACTTCTCCCTTCACCCACTTGTGTGTTGTCCATCCCCTGGGGAGGAGATTATATTGAGTTCCCTGTAATCAGTTCCCCTTCTCTACCCACCCTCCTGGTATCGCCACTCTCACCACTGGTCCTGAAGGGATCATCTGTCCTGGATTCCCTGTGTTTCCAGTTCCTATCTGTACCAGTGTACATCCTCTGGTCTAGCCAGATTTACAAGGTAGAATTGGGATCATGATAGTAGGTGGGGAGGAATCATTTAAGAACTAGAGGAAAGTTGTATAGTTCATTGTTGCTACACTGTACCCTGACTGGCTCATCTCCTCCCCGTGACCGTTCCTTAAGGGGATGTCCAGTTGCCTACAGATGGACTTTGGATCCCCACCCAGCACTCCCTCATTCATAATGATATGATTTTTCTGTTCTTTGATGCCTGATCCCTTCGGCATCTCGTGATTACACAGGCTGGTGTGCTTCTTCAATGGAAGGACATTTATTTGGGTGCGCATTGTACTGAAAACTTCTAAGTTACAGGCAAACTCACCATCCACTCACAAGGAGAACGATGAGACTGTCTCTAGAAAGATTACATCCTTGGGAACCCTATAGAGGTTCGCAATAAGTAGGAATAGATTTGGGGAATGTCGGTATGGTCGTGGATTGATATTGAATTTTGTCTAGTGTCCTTGATTGGACTGACTTTTTGATTAACCAACTGATTAGTCTTGATCTCATTTGGTAAGGTAGTTTTTTAAAGGTATTGTGTTAGATTGTTTTATATTTGACCCACTTGAAGTTCTTGTTGAATCAGTTGTACATATTTTAGAAAATCAATGGGATAATAGCCTTTAATTAATTTTTCAAGGTTTGTACTAATAAAGTAAATTAAAATGGAAACCATTACATTGAATTATCAATTCAAACTGCTACAAAGAAGAGGGGCATTCAATTTAAAAAATACTTATATTAGCATATATGCCACATATTATAAATGTAATCATTAAATGATATTGAGATTAGCTGTGATATCATCACCCCAATTAATTTTAAAATATTTTTCTCCTACTCATTGTTGCTAGTTCCCCATTTATCTCTATTCTTCTCTGCCATGCCCCTAAACCAAAAGAAACAAAGTGAGTGTCATCAAACCAAGACTAACTGATAGTGCTTCTACGAGGCAGGGGAGAATTTCCCCTGGGAGTTTCTGAGACTATAATTCTTTATGAGAGCAGGAATCCTCTCTCTCCCACAGAGTGGCGGGTGGTTTTGAACTGCTGAGTTTGCGGATCACAGCCCAGTGCATAACCACTACCCAAACAGGGTTCCTTTAAGGTTCTCCTTTAGAACCAAATGTGAACCAAACCACTCTTTTTGTTTCCTGAGGGAGTTAGTTCATTGTGCCAACCTGGCTAATAAACACATGTGGGGTTAATTGAAGAGCAGAGGGATAAAGGCTTGGTGAGCCTTACCTTTCTAGTTCTCTTATCTCTTGCTTTCTGATGGTCGGACCAGGGTGTAGCTACTTTAGCCAGTTCCCTGCTTCAGTTTGCAAGGCTCACTTCCTGCCAAATATCCCTGAGGAAAAGCCACATGGACCTACCCTGATGCAGCCCTGGGTGCTGGAGCAGCCGTGTGGAGACCCCTGCCAGCACTGAGGTGCTTACACGTTCACTGGTTTGGCTTCCCTCCTGCAGTCGGCATCATTGCGTCTGTTTAGTGAGATGGAGGAGGACTTTGTGGATTGGTGTTGGACATATGGGTTAATGGGTTAATGTTGGCCTTGTGGGCTTGGGCAGCACTGAGTTGGGATGTTTTCTTGATGCACACGGAACCTTTATATAAAGCTCTCTCTTATACATGAGTTTCTGTGGATTTATTTCTCTAAAGTACCCAGACTAACACAATATCTAATATTTCACTTCAGAACTTGTGGGAACCAGGCCACACTCGTTATTTTCCTCGGATATAAAATGGTGCCACCACACAATGCCATAACTCATTTATCACCTCACCTAAAAAAACCAGACCTCCATTTCCTGAAGCAACTTTAAAACTGTTCAAAAGAGACTGAGCCTTGCTGAGAGCAAGAGGTCCTGGTGTGACTTTTGGACATTTTTGTGTCTAGCTCTGAACCTGCATTTGCCTGACTCCTGCCAGACCTTCCCATTTAGGATGAATGAACTGCACCCACCACCGGGTGAGACAGTCCCTCAAAGTTTTATGTATTTCTGTGGAACATTGCAGTGATTTGCCGAACCCAGGAATATGAAGGACGATACCCAAGGGAGAAATGGAGGAAATAGAATGTGTTGGGAGCAGAGAATGGGACGAGAGGTTATACAGATGAATCCTTTAGTCTCAGACATTAAGAGCCTGGCAGGCTGGATTTCTGGGGTAGAGGGAGGCCTTCACCCTTGTGACTTGGAGGTGAGTCCTAATCATATTCTCATAGTTAATATTGTTCCCCACTCTATCCTGTCATAATAACGCTATCTTAAAGTTACCTCTGACAAGCACAGGCTGATTGCTGTGTATGGCAGCTTGATCTCTAGGAGCAGGGCTCTCTAGGCTCCGAAGGCGGCCCCTCCCCCTTTACCTGCCCCTGGCACTAGGGTTAGGTTACTACTCCAAGACACTCAGGGTCCTTTAGGCTCAGGAGCACAGCCCACTTTGTTGCCAATGCGATTACCTGTAATTAGATGAGGCTTGCTAGTATATATAAGCCTTGGTTGGAAATAGATTTGTCGTGAGCGGCGTGATCAGTAATTACTTAATGCTCTTTGACGTTTTCGAATACTCGCTTTATTCACTGCAAACACACACCAAACAATCTAGTGTTCTTAAAATTAACTTAAACTACTAAGTATAAGTCTATCAAGGCAAGTATAAGAGTATTAGGGCGGCCACTATACCTATCATTATTCCAGCATCATTGCCTTCATCAGTGTGCTCTCCCCGGGCAGAGTTGGAGAGAGCAGGTGTTGATGTCTCCTTGGTTCCTAGCTCTCTGAAAAGTCAATGTCGCTCCCTGGGTTTAAACAGGCAGTTCAGCTGGCTCTGTGACGTCCTTCTGGCCTTATCAGGGTCCTCCAGACTTTCTGGGGTGGCTCTTCAGTCCCTCTGTTGATTCTTGGCAGTTTCAAGCCCTTCCTTTTCAGCTGAGTCTCAATATCACACTTTCTATCTTCTCTGAAATGGAGTTTCTTATGCTTGCTTCTTGTAAGGTAGTTCAACACCTTGCAAGGTAGTTCAATGTCTTGCAAGGAAGTTCTATAATTTTCTTACCAATATTCGCTCTCTCTGCGTGGATCTGGGTGCTGAAGTCATGATGGTCCCTGAGGCGAGCAATCACATGCTTTATTTTGTCTGATGTCTCTTTAATTTTAATCCCTCAATTACACCATCTCCCCTTGGAACCACTTGGTTGAGGGGGCTGGTACCCCACAAGAGCTGAATAGCATAATGGAGGAGTTGGACATTTTGGACTTCAGTACTCTTGAATTCTTTGGGGCTAGTCCAGTATTAAGTTTTTTAAGAGATTCTTACCACACGGTACAATGACTTCTGGTCTTAATTGTCACTTACAGCCCCTAGTATTCACCTGCTTTTAGCCTTATGATTTTCCTTGCTTTCTAGGGCTTTTCCTAGTCTCTCGTTCTGTTAATGTCATTAGTCTGGTTAATTTATCTGTGTTAAGAATTAGTGTACTCTTAAGGTCAGCTTTTAAATGCAAAACAGCAGTTCTTTCTTGATGATTGCATTCTGAGTTCTAGCCAAGCACAATTTCTGGCCAGGGACCCTATGACATGCCCATGCCCTGTTGGATTGTAATTTTTTCGGTTCTGAGACCTTGCTTTCCATTAGATATCTGCTGGGCTGAATGCCTATTTTTCAAAAGAGTTCACTACTCAACAGACACTCAACTAAATCTAACTTAAATAGTTACTTATTATTTATTTTCCTTCACTGCCAAATTTATAGCATTTAAATGTTTAGCATTCAGTGTATCAGCTGAATACTATCAACAGAGACCCGTATTCATATCTCCTAAGCCCTGTGAACATGTGTGGTAGTTACATCATCTGTAGTTACATAATTAGTGGTAGTTACCAATCTGTCAGTTTGATACTTAAGATTGAAGGTGTGGGGTTTAGCCTGTCAATTGGGTCGCAGCTTGATGACCTCATTTGGAGGCGCTAAGGAGATAAATAGCTCACTGGATGCAGGGCACTCGCTTACTACCTGTGAGACATTCCTTCTGACAAGACACAAGGAGCTGCACTAGTGTCCGGGAGCAGGAGGAGTCACGTGGAGACCTCTGCCAATGCTGAGATGCTTCTATCACCACTGGTTCCATGAGACTTTCTACCCACTGGCAGCGATCTTCCTTCATTCAGCATTATTGCATGGCTGCATGAGTCTAAAGAGGAATGTATGGACTAAGATTGGATCTATGGACTAATATTGGACTTACAGGCTTGATCTGGACTGGGCTGGGATGTTTTCTCAATATGCAATTGCTCTCGTATATAAAGTTCTTTCTTATACACATATGAGTGGCTATGAATGCGTTTCTCTAGTCAATCCAGACCAACAGAGCATTTTTAGCTTGTTACTTTTGTGTCCTTGGCAGTGTGATGACCACACTGGTTTTCAACAAATTTCAGCCTCCCCTTCCAGTCATAAAATGCACTCACTAGTTTCTAGGCGTTTTAAACAAGTATGGATGTGCAATATGCTGCACATACCTAAATCATTCAATTTGATAAATGTTCATCTATGCATATAAAAACTATCACCACCATCAAAATAATTAGCATGTCTATTACCTCACACAGCCCTGTATGATACCTTGGTATTCTCTGCTTTCTGCCCTCTCCCAAGTCAAAGTAACTGGTGTGCCTTATGTCACACAAAAATTAGTTTTTATTTTTAATAATTGTATAGAAATGTAATATAAAATAATCACTTTTATCTAACTTAAATCACTCAAAAAGTATTTGAGATTTATTCATGAACTGGTATGAACATTAACAAATGTCTTTTTATTGCTAAACAACATTCTATTATATGAATATACTAAAAAGACTTTATCTATTCACCTGATGGTGAACATTTGGAATGTTTTCCATTGTTGCTTATTACAACCGAAGCTGCTATGAACATTTGTATGGAATTGTGATTTTATTTCTCTTTAAATGATTGGGTCTACATATAAGAGATATATGCTTGATATTTTATAAAAATTTCCATTTGTTGTTTAAAGGGGTTATACCATATTAAATTTCTACTAGTAACAGATTAAAAATTCAGTTAATGTATAATCTTAGCATGGTACTTGTTTTAATTTTACTTGTTTTAGCAAGTTTATAGTAGTATATCAATGTAGTCTTAGTTTATATTTGCTAAATGACTAATGATCTTGCTAATCTTTTCATGTGCTTTTTAGTCATTTTTTTATCTTCTTTTGTAAAGTATCTACTTATATCTTTTGTTGATGTTTTAATTGTGTATTTCTGTATTTTCATTGCATTATCTTGTGAAAAGTTCTTTAAAATTCTGGAAATAAACTGTGTTTGGCTGAGTTGACTAGAGAATCAAATTCAGGGACATTCATATATGTATATATATGTATATGGGCGATGGCTTTGGGGGTACATGGGAAAGGAGGAGGTGGGCAAAAGGGAGGGGGAACCAACAAACACAGGAACAATGGAACAACAAGAGATCTAAAATTGATGGCATGGAGGGTTTAGAATGCCTGATGGGTTTGATCAAGTCCAATGTAGCCGAGAGTAAGTACTGAGAGCTGAATGAAGGTCGAAGATGATAGTGGGACAGGAGCAAAGTGTGTTAGTCTGGGTACTTTAGAGAACCAATCCACAGAAACTCATGTCTAAGAGAGAGTTTTATGTAAAAGTTACATGCACATCAAGAAAACATCCCAACCCAGTGCTGCCCAAGCCCACAAGTCAAACATTAACCTAAATGTCCGACACCAATCCACAAAGTCCTTATCCATCTCACAAAACACATGCAATGACACTGACTGCAGTAGGAAAGCCAAATCAGTGAACACGTAAGCATCTCAGCACTGGCAGGGGTCTCCATGCAGCTGCTCCAGCACCCAAGGCTGAATTGGGGTAGGTCCATGCTGCTTCTCCTCAGGGATGTCTTATAGGAAGTAAGCCTTGCCAGCTGAAGCATGGAACTGGCTAAAGCAGCTGTATCCTTGTCGGACCATCAGAAAGCAAGGGACCCAAGAACTAGAAAGGCGAGGCTCACTGAGCCATTTATCTCTGCCCTTCAATTAACCCCACATGTTTTTATCAGCCAGGTTGGCACAATAAACTAACTACCTCAGAAAGTAAAAATAAATTGAGGAAAGAACTAGCAGGCAAAAGTTATTTACAGAGGTATAAATATAGGTATGCTCATATGTAAGTATATAATACATAATGATAGAGATGTGTTTGTACATATATTTAAATGTTAAGTATTAAGGTACAGACTTCCTCAATGCAAGAACACTTTGTTCTAATAACCTGGCCTTTTGTGATGTTCATCTTATCAACATGATCACTGAAGTCAAAATAGGTGCATAAGCAAATGTGGTGAAGAAGGTTGATGGTGACTGGCTATGAAAAGATATAGAAAGCTTGATATTAAACAAGCAGCCTTTTAGCAAGGAAGAAACAAAGTCCACGTGGAAGAAGCACTCCAGCCTGCGTGATCACAAAGTGTTAATGGGATGAGGTATCAGGCATCAGAAGACCCAAAACAAACCAATTTCCTGATGCAAATTATGGGGTTGATGTGGAAATCCAAAGCTCAACTGTAGACAATTGGGCTTTCCCTCAGAAAAGGGTCACAAGGAGAGAATAAGACAGCCAGGGTACAGACAGCACTGACAGAACACACAACGTTCCTCTGGTTCTTTAATGCTTCCTCCAACTCACTGTCATGATCCCAGTTCTACCATACAACTGGTACAGATCAGAGCCCTTAAAACACAGAATCCAGGACAGATAAACCCCTCAGGAACAGTAATGGGAGTACTGATGCCATGAGAGTAAGGGGAGGGTGGAGGGAGAAGCAGGAGAAATTAGGAACGGACTATAATGATTGATATATTAAACACATACACACACACATGCACACACACTGGGGATGAACAACAGAAACATGGGCAAAGGGAGACAGTGGATAGTGGAAGATATGAAAATAATTTACAAAGTATGGGAGGGTGGGCAAGGGAAGAAAAAAGGAGGAACTGATACCAAGGGCTCAAGCAGAAAGAAAATGTTTTAAAAACAACGATGGCAACATATGTACAAATATGTTTGCTAAAATTGATGTATTTATTAATCAAATTGATTTATTATTATTAATTACTTTTTTAATTAAAAAGAATGTGTTCCACTGCCCACACAGAACTTACAGACAATACTCACAATTATGGGAGTTTATTAGGGAAGTCAACACATGTCAAAAACAGAAAAGATAGAGTCAATGGTTTCCATTAGTCAGAAGCCAAATCTCCTCAGCCTATCAGCCATGTGGTCCCTGACATGTGCCTCTGTGGGCCAGGAAGCCAAGTCTCCTGTGGCTCTCTCTCTCAGCCCCATAGCCTGGCCACTGCCTCTCTTGTTCTATTCAGTAGTCTCCATGCTGTGGACTCTGGTGCTTCTTGCCTTGGCTTTTGTCATTTCTACAATTATCTGGAACATGCTCTTCCTATAGGCCTGGGCTTGCTCTCTCAGTCAGAGATGACTCTTACATATAGAGAAAAGGCTCTGATGAAGATGTGACTTCGTCTTCTAGCAGAGTTTTCCTGGGAAACAAAAGCTGATGACTTAAGTCACACCCTCTTGTACTGTAAAACAGTATATCCCACCTTTCTTCAGTACCGAAGAAGGCCCTCCAAAATGTGGTCATAGGCACAGACTTAGAGTCTAGAATTATAATACATCACATAAAGAATTATGGCTAGAAGGGTCATATTAATTGACTACAGCTTGACTGTTAATTCTATATCACTGGAATATATCAAATAATTTCATTTGCATGTAATATGTGTTTGTATGCAGGTGTAGAAAGGAATTTGGGAGCCTTGGTGGTTTATATGTTGGGTTGCTAACTCCAAGGTTAGTAGGTCAAACTGCCAGTCTCTCTGCATTGGAAAGGTGAGACTGTGTATTCCTATAAAGATTTACAGTCTGTCCTGCGGTTTCTCTCAGTGTCAGAATCAAGTCCATGGCAAGGAAGTATTCTTGTTTTTCAGGTGTGAATATTTGTGTTCATATGTACATGTTAATACATATTTTTTTAATTGAATGTTAAATAAGAGACATTTATTTATTTAAGATGTTTTACTTCCTCTCTTCCTTTAATTTTTTATTTTCCCTAAACTAGAACCATAAGATAACCATTCACCTATGGATGAATTAAAGGTTCAGCCCATGTTTCAAATAATCACCACAATTTCATATAAGGGACAGTTTAAACTCAAAAAGGTCATTAGTTCTGGTGTCAACTCCGTTCACTGGCTATCCGCTGCTCTACTAGGCCACCTTTGACTTAAACTCCCAGATTTTTCAAAATATTGCTTTAAACTCTAGAAAGAAAATGTCTTGAGCATAATATCTAGATAAATGCAGCAATGGGAAATTGTTAACGCAGCTATAAAATTGACTCATCTGAGTAAAATGCAATTTTTGAGCTCATTCTGTATTTCCAAAATAGATAGAGCATGAATATGCACATTAGAGAACAATAAACCATACTTAATTTAAACATAAATGGTTTTATTAATCTGTTCTTTTTTTCAAAACCATCTTTTACTGTAAGGAAATGTAGGCATCAGTGCACGGCACTCAGCTACAGTCATGTGGTTGCACACCCTCCGTGTAGATTCTGGGGTGGAATTTGTACAAAGTAGCAGAGCTTGAGGCTATACCATTCATAAGCACTTGATGAATATTTTGATAGATATTATCCCAGGAACAAATTTGAGAACTCTTTTCTCCCTTTCAGTTCAGGCAATTCAAATGTTCTATTTTCCAGTGTGTGTAATTTTAGAAATTATTAGAACTAATTAAGTCATATTTTCAAAGAATAGAAATAGTCACTGCAAAGAACTATCTTTAGATATATGGAAATACATTTTATTATTATAGGTTCAAAAATCTTCATCCATTTATTTTATGGTTCAAGGTTTTAAGAACCTTTACTAAGTAGTTGGAGTTACCTTTTCTCTATCCGTAAGTCAGCTTGTCATGTCTCTTTCACTTTACTGGAGCAGCAATAAAGAAGCCTATTTCCTTTGTGAAATGCAACATATATGTTCATCAAGCTAATGAACTGATATAGCTTGCCTATAACCATTACAGGCCATCATGACTTTTATTTAAACTTAGAAAACTAGACTCTTTGTGAAACATACCATCTTTATCTTCATAAGAATTACACTAATACCTGCTTTTGCATTTCTAATTCCTAATAGTAAAACTCAGTGTGACCAATCAATACAAGATAAAACTAAGTGATTTTTTATTTTCTCCCTTTTCCATGGCTAACAGATATCATGTTTCTGACACTGTATGCCAAAGCTTTCTCTTATTTTCTTTAATCATTTTATTGGGGGCTCGTACAACTCTTATCACAATCCATACATCCATCAATTATATGCCAAGCACATTTGTACATTTGTTGCCATCATCATTCACATAACAGTTGCTTTCTATTTGAGCCCTTGGTATCAGCTTCTCATGTTTCCCCTTCCTGCCCACACCCCCTCCCTCATGTACCCTTGATAATTTATAAATTTTTATTTTGACATAACTGACACTGTCCAGGCCTTCTTACAGACAATTAAAGATCCAGAATGTTGAGAAGCCAGTTTGATATCACTTGTAAAGCCTTACTTTCACTAATTATGAAATGTACTCAGAACTTTTTTTTAAAGCATATATGCTAGACTTCCTTGTTTATGCTCAGAATCTCTTTTAGGATCAGTATTTAGGGAAGGTTTATTAACAACCTTCTAAATCTTCAAAATGCAGATGATGCGACCTTGCTTTCTGAAAGAGGACGTGAAGCACTTGTCGAAGACCCAGGATTGCAACCTTCAAGATGGATTACAACTCAATGTAAAGAAACTAATCTGAACTAGGCCAATAGGTAACATGGTAAATGGTAAAAAATTAAAAAAAATAGAACCTCGAAAATTTCAAGGATTTAATCTTGCTTGGATCCACAATTACTGTTTATAGAAGCAACAGTTAAAAGATCAAATGAAAGATTGCATTAAGTAAATCTGCTGAGTAAGATCTTTTGAAAGCATTCATAAGCAAGGATATCATTTGAGAACTAAGGTGTACCTGACTCAAGCCATGGTATTATCAATGGCACAATACGCATTTGAAAGCTAGACAATAAATAAGGAAGAAGAAGAAACAACACATTGAATCATGATGCTGTTGAAGAATATGTAAAGAACCATGAACTGCAAAACGAACAAAGATATTTGACATTGAATGAACACAGTGAAAATGTTCCTTAGAAGCAAGATGGGAGACTGCATCTCATGTTCTTTGAACATGCTACCAGGATAACTCAGTCCCTGGAGAAGGACTTTATGCTTGGAAGAGTAGAAAGACAGTGAAAAAGGAAGAGCCTCGTTGAGATGGACTGACGTAGTGGATGCAAACATAAGTACAATTGTGAAAATGATATAGAATATGGTGAATTTTTTTCTGTTGTACGTAAGGTTGCTATGAGTTGAAATCAACATGTTGGCACCTAAGAACAACAACATACACATAATCTCTTTTATAAAAACTCACTGGAAATGAAAATATTGGTCTAAACAGTTATCACCAATACTTATATAATCTCAAAAGAGAACACAAATCAACCAATTACACAGATATTCCATCATGAATAGAAAAGTATAACTTGTGCACTAGTGTTGTGCAAGCAAAGGATATGAAGCTATATTTCCTGTTTTATAATTAATTACTTTCATGTGTTAGGGAGAACCAAACCATCCTGTCTTGTTAAAAATTTATTAATTCATTATTTATCTCCCTTTATCCATTTAAATTCATTTACAATCATAATTGATGCCCATATGAAATATCATGTTCCAGACCACTATTTCTTTTTTTTTTCAGACCACTATTTCTTGAGGGCAGTGTAAAGGTATGACATGGAGATTTCACTGCTTGGTACCATTGGGAGATGGCCTTTTTCATTTAACATCAAAGGAAATAGGGATTCTTCCCATGATCAACACTTAGCATCCATAGAGCTCAAAATCCTTTGGTTAAAAATTCAGACTTTAACATTTCACATATGATTAAGCAGAAAAAAGTCTTGAAATTATGTTATAATATAATATGTTTTTCTTTATTACTTGAAAAAATTATTGGGGGCTTGTACACAATCCATGCATACATCCATTGTGTCAAGCACACTTGTATATTTGTTGCCATCATCATTCTCAAAACATTTGCTTTCTACTTGAGCCTTTGGTATTAGTTCCTCATTTTCCACTCTCCCTCTCGCACCCTCAATCCCTCATGAACCCTTGATAATGTATATGTTATTATTATTTGTTCATGTCTTACACTGTCCAATGTCTCCCTGTGGTCGGTTCCCCCTTTCTACCCCACCTTCTCTTCCCCTCCTGGTACAGCTACTCTCATTACTGGTCCTCAGGGGTTTATCTGTCCTGGATTCCTTGTGTTTCCAGCTCTTATCTGCACCAGTGCACATCTTCTGATTTAGCTGAATTTTTAAGGTAGAATTGGGATCATGATAGTGGGGAGGAGGAAGCATTTAGGAACTAGAGGAAAGTTGTATGTTTCATCATTGCTATACTGCACCCTGACTGGCTCATCTCTTCCCTGCAACCCTTTTGTAAGGGGATTTCCAGTTGCCTACAGATGGGCTTTGGGTTCCCAGTCTGGACTCCACCTCATTCACAATGATATGATTTTTTGTTCTTTGATGCCTGTCAACACCTCATGATCACATAGGCTGGTGTGCTTCTTCCATGTGGGCTTGTTGCTTCTGAGCTAGATGGCCACTTGTTCATCTTCAAGCCTTTAAGACCCCAGATGTTATATCTTGTGATAGCCGGGTACCATCAGCTTTCTTCCACATTTGTTTGTGCACCCATTTTGTCTTCAGCAATCGTGCTGGGAAGATGAGCATCACAGAATGCTGGATTATTAGAACAAAATTTTCTTGTGTTGAGGGAGTACTTGAATCGAGGCCCAATGTCCATCTGCAACCTTAATTCTTAAGATATAGATATGAAGACATAGTTCTATCCCCCTCTCAGTATAAATATATTTACACATGTACATGCCTGCATTTAGGCCTCTGTAAATGTCCTTTGCCTCCTTGTTCTTTCTTCTATTTCCTTTTACTTTCCTTTTGTCCCACTATCACGTTCAGCCTTCATTTGAGTTTCAGTAATTCCTCTCAGTTACATTGCCCTTGATCATGCCCCACCAGGCCTCCTATACCCTCCTTGCCATCAATTTTAGATCCCTTGTTGTTCCCTTGTCCCTGGGTTTGTTAACACCTTTCCTCGTGCCCCCCCCGCCTCCTCACCCCATATCCCCCTGAAGCCATCAGTCCTTTTGTTTTATCCTCTATATTGTTTATCCCACATGTCTTATCTAGATAGACCTGCAGAGATAATAATATACACACAAAAAAACAAGACAGAACAAGAGAAATCAACAAAAGAAAACATAAAAACAACAACAAAAAGACCCCCCAAAAAAGAAATCTTTGAGAAAAAAAAAAGTAATCTTTGTTGACCTTTAGGAGTATTTTCTGGTCGAGTCTGATGAGGTGCTACACCTTGACCCCAAAGTCTATTTTGGGAATTCCCTGAGGGCTTTGTTGCTCTGTTCCCCTTGCTGTTCTGTTGCACACCCTTAGTGTTTCACCTCAGTCAGGTGGGGTCAGACTGGTTGCAATCCCTGCACTAAGTCTCCAGTGTTGTCCCCTGTAGTGCTATAGGTCAGTGATTACTTTCTTTCCCTACAAATATTTAAGCCATTTGCAGTTCTCTTGTCTACCATCACATTTTCAGTTGTTAGAACAAGGCCTGGCACAGAAAAGATGCCCAATAAATGTTTGTTGAATGAATAAATCAATAAGTGGCCTGAAATAAGAAATGAGTGTTTTGGCACAAATCAATTCTGATGAGAAGAGAGCACTCCAGGCCACTACGAAGAGGCAAGGGAAATTTCAAGTCAAACCAGAGATAATTCTCTAAGATCCGTACGGAGGATTGAAACTCGATATTAGGACCCATGCTATATTTTTAATAGTTTGTTGTAGATGGATATCTCTTATAAATTATAAATTGCATATATGTAATAGAAACCTTAATGCTGAGTCTTAGAGATTTGTCCAACATTGCTTTAAAAAAGAAGAAATCCGTTTCATGGCTTCCTTCCTGCCCCTCCCCACCTCTCTCCACACAGTTCTTAAACACAGCCAACACAATGAAATTCACCCATAAGAAAATTAAGGGTAATGTAGTTATCACTGAGGGATGGGATATAAATTAAAGGAGAGACTATTTGTTTTTCTTCTTTCCTAACTCTGGTAGACTATTTCTAGTTGAGAGTGAGAGATTTTAGATGCAAGAATGTAGAACTAATTAATAGCATATGATTTTTTAAAAACTGCTCAAGACTACAAGATCTTCAGAACAAGGTAAGAGAGCTTTTACTATTGAACAAGAAAGCAGAAGGATATGACAGATGTAAGATTTTACCATTTTATACAAAGTGGATAGTGGAGTATCAGATAAAGAAATAATGGACAGGGAACCAGTAGAGAGGTCTGAGGTTCCGGTCCCCATCCCCAATACTTGGACAGCCATCTCTCCCCCCAGAAGAATTTACTTCAGAGGACAGCACTGAAGCTGCAGCTCAGGGAGAGGGAATTGTCTGATCAGAGCACACGGGAACAAATGAAGGGGGAGGAAGAGAGAGTGGAGCACTTCCTGGCCCACCAAGCCTTGAGGATGATATCCCTGTTTAGAGCAGTCAGTTCACAGAGGAGACCCTATTGCTGGCCCCACTGTGAGACACGGCGTCCCTTACTGACCTATAGCCCTACGGGGGACAACACTGGAGACACAGTGGGGATTGCGCCTGATCTGACCCCACCACACCGAGGCTAAACAATAAGGGCATGCAGCAGAACAGCAAGGGGAGCTGAGCAAGGAAGTCCCCAGGGAGTACCAAAAATAGACTTTGGGGCCACGGCTTGGTACTCCATTAGACTTGACTGGAAAACACTCCTAAAGCTCAACAAACAGACCTTGAATTATTTACAAGTTTGTCACTTTTTTGTCATTGGTTTTTTGTTGTTATTGTTTTGTTTTGTTTCCTTTTGGTGGTTTTTTTTTGCTCCGTCTTGTTTTTGTGCATATTATTATCTCTGCAGATCTATCAAGATAAGATAGGTGGGATAAGCAATCTGAAGGAGAAAACAACAGGACCAACGGTTCCAGTGGGATGTGGGAGAGGGGGAGCTGGGGGGAGTGGGGTTAACAAACCCAGGGACAAGGGAACAACAAGTGATACAAAATCAGTGGCAAATAGGGTGTAAGAGGCCTGGTAGGGCTTGATCAAGGGTTATGTAACCGAGAGGAATTACTGAAACCCAATTGAAGGCTGAGCATGATAGTGGAACAAGAGGAAAGTAAAAGGAAATAGAGGAAAGAAGTAGGAGGCAAAGGGCAATTATAGAAGCCTAAATACAGGCATGTACATAAGCAAATATATTTATATATGAGGATAGGGAAATAGATCTATGTACATATATTTATAGGTTTATTATTAAGGTGGCAGATAGGCATTTGGCATCGACTCAAATACTACCTCAATGCAAGAATACTTTGTCCTATTAAACTGGTATTCCATGATGCTCACTTCCTGTCACAACCACTAAAGACAAATGGGTGCATAAGCCAATGTGGTGAAGAAAGCTGATGGTGCCAGCTATCAAAAGATATAGCGCCTGGGGTCTTGAAGGCTTGAAGGTAAACAAGCGGTCAGCTAGCTCAGAAGCAACAAAGCCAACATGGAAGAAGCACACCAGCCTGTATAACCACAAGGTGTCAAAGGGATCAGATAGCAGGCATCAAAGAACAAAAAAATCATAACAGTGTGAATGAGAGGAAGTGCTGAATTGGGACCCAAAGACCCTCTGTAAGCAACTGGACTTCTCCTTATAGAAGGGTGGAGGGGAGGAGATGAGCCAGTCAGGGTATAGTGTAGCAACGATGAAACATACAACATTCCTTTAATTCTTAGATGTTTCCTCCCCCAAACTATCATGATCCCAATTCTACCTTACAAATCTGGCTAGACCAGAGGATGTACACTGGTACAGACAGGAACTGGAAACACAGGGAATCCAAGACAGAGGAACCCTTCAGGACCAATGCTAAGAGTGCCATACCTGAAGGGCAGAGAGAAGGTCGGGTAGAAAGGGGGAATCAATTACAAGGATCTACATATAACCCCCTCCCTCGAGTACGGACAGCAGAAAAGTGGGTAAAGGGAGACGACGGACAGTGTAAGATATGACAAAATAATAACTGATAAATTATCAAGGGTTCATGAGGGAGGGAGACAGGGAGGGAGGGAGAAAAATGAGGAGCTGATACCAAAGGCTAAAGTAGAAAGCAAATGTTTTGAGAATGATGATAGCAACAAATGTACAAAAATGCTTGACATATGGATGGATGTATGGATTGTGATAAGAGTTGTATGAGGCCCTAATAAAACGTTAAAAAGAAGAGTTGTACAAGCCCCCAATAAAATGCCGTAAAACAGCAACAAAAGAAGTAACGGAAACACTGCATGGAAGACATCCGAGGCTTCTGTGCATCATTGAGTGTTGAGCTGGTGGGTGATGATACAATGCTGGAAATAATGCACTCGTGCATTTCCTCGGGGTTCTTTATATCTATGAAATGGGCATGGAGAAAATAAACTAAGCCTGAACCAAAGTTTATCTGTGGAATATTATTTTACTGATAAAATATTCCTCGGGGTGGCTGTGCAGAAGCACTGTTCAAATCTTAATGATCCCTAACTTTTCTCTAGCAATTGATACGTGTAGTCATTTCTTTGAAGAGAATGAATGCAGCCATGGAACACTAACTGCTTGCCATCTGCTGTTTGCTGTCTTCTCTCATAGAATCCTGGATTTGGCTGATTGGACTTAAGAGAAGGTAGTTTGTTTACAATAATCCAAATAGAGTGGAAGGGCAATGCACATTATTTGCTTTCATGGATATTATCTAATTATATAATAAAAAGGAATGCAGTAAAAAGAATTGATGCCTGAAACGTATTGGTGAAGTATACTGAATGTTCCACAAACTGCCAGATGAATGAATAAATCAGTTTCAGAAGGAATACAACTGGAATTTTCCATAGAAACATGCATGGTGAGATTTCCCCTAGCTTACACTGTGTACATCATTAGGAAAGATCAATTCTCTGAAAATGATAGGGTCATAGAATAGTAGGGATCCCCCAATGAAATGGATGAATACCAGAGCTGAAACACGAGATTCAAATACACCAAGGCCAAAGAAGATGGTGCATGACTGGACTTGCCAATGTCTTGCTCCGTTTTACATAATAGTGCCATGAGGTCAACCTGCTACACAATGCCTTTACCTTTAATTGCCTGGAAACAAGTATGTCTCTGGCATCTTCTTAAGAATAAACTTAATTGTCTAGATCCTAAAATGAGTTTTTTGTCATCAATTACTCTTAAGCAACAGTTCTATTTTGACATATGAATATATTTGATGTTAATAGCAAAGTGACCACCATATAATAAAGTACTGTGAGCATTCTCTCTTGATAGAAGTAAAGCAAAATAGAGTGACTTTGGCTGATAAAAGTACAAGATTACTATTGTTTGGTAAAAAGTAATCAGTACAATTGTGTTCTTTAATTGGTGATGCTGAAGACAGCGTACACTTAAGTGCCCAAAGGAGCTAATCTTTGTTCACCTTTTTCTGGTTGTACTGAGATCAATCTTTCCAAACTTATTTGTTTCTGGGTACTCTGTGGTGATTGCGGAGGTTCCTTTATGATTGCCCCACTGGAATGAAACAGAAAATCAAAAGCATTAACTATCTAGACACAGCTCATATTGGGAGCTGAGAGCCCTGGAAAGTGTTGAATGTTCCACTTTTGGCTGCTAACCATTAGGGAAGTACTTTGAAATCATCAGCCTCTCTGAAGGAAACAGACAGGGCTTCCTACAGAAGAGTTACAGTCTTGGAAATACAGAGGCATTTCTACCCTGTCTTAAAGGGTGACAATGTGTCAGAATTTACTCAAGAGCAGTGAAGGTTTTGTGTTTATTTTAACCCTCTATTTGAATGTTATTTTGGGGGGTTCTTTTATGAATTCAAAATAAATTTTAAAATTATGAAATTGCACTGCTAAATTTGAAAGTATGGATTGAAGGGAATAAGCAGATTAAAGTAGGGATTGAAGGGAATAAGCAGATTATCTTTTGTTGCCAACTGGCCAAATTATTCATCATTCTCTATTATATGTGCTTGCTGATGATAGCACTGCATGGTATCCCCATCAGAGGGATCCAAAGAAATAGCCTATGTCAAAGTGCATAATAATGCACACAGACACACACGGATCTGATGATTTTATATCATTAACTATTCTTATCCAAATGACTCAACTGTTAAGCTCCAAAATTGAATAAAAAGAAAAGTCAACAAAAACGTATCACCTATTTTGATAGCTAATACATCTCTGGAAAACCAAGAGTCTCCCTTGGATTGTTTTTTTAGAGGATAAAAATAAACTCCAGCTTGCCATAGAGGATACTAGCTTTTATGATTAAAGAACCTGATTCTGCATAACTTCTGTTTCTGCTCTCCCCTTCCTCATTTTTAACTCAATGAAAGAACTAACATTTCAACTCCCAGAATGAGTTGGCACATTAGTCTAGCCTTGAATCCACGGCTGAAGTCTTTGGGGAGAACGTGTCTCCTTTTATGCATAAAACTGCACATTCCAATGCTGTTTTGTGTAAGTAGTCTTCCAAAATTCATTTATTAAACAACTGCTAGGCATAGTATGGCCCTGGAATAAAACATATTTTTATTGTAGAGATATAACTCTTATCTCAATGTTACATAATCTATTAATGATTTTTAAATGTTTTAAAGATACGGGGTGTTAATGAAAGTTGTTAATAAGCCTTCCTCCAGTCTTGGTGTCGGACTCTTCTTGGTGAAAGAGAATAGGGCTTAAAACACATACTAGCCCACATGGAAGAAGCATGCACACCATCCTGTGCGATCATGAGACATAGAAGGGATCAGGTATCAGGCATCATCAGAACAAAAAATCACATCGTTGTGAATGAGCGGGTGTGTGTGGAGTGGAGACCCAAAGCCCATTTGTAGGTCACTGGATATCTCCTTACAGAAGGGTCTCCGGGAGGAGACGAGCCAGTCAGGTTGCGATGTAGCAACGATGAAACATAAAACTTTCCTCTAGTTCCTAAATGCTTCATCTACCCCTGCCCCGACTATCATGATCCCAATTCTACCTTATAAGTCTGGCTAGACCAGAGGATGTACATGGTACAGATAGGAACTGGAAATGCAGGGAATCCAGGGTGGGTGATCCCTTCAGGACCAGGGTTGTGAGTGGCGATCCTGGGAGGGTAAAGGGAGAGTGGGTTGGAAAGGGGGAACTGATTACAAGGATCTACATGTGACCTCCTCCCTGGGGCATGGACAACAGAAAAATGGGTGAAGGGAGACTTCGGACAGGGAAAGATATGACAAAATAATAATTTGTAAATTATCAAGATTTCATGTGGGCGGAGGCAGTGGGAAGGGAGGTGAAAAAATGAGGAGCTGATGCCAGGGCCTTAGGTGGAGAGCAAATGTTTTCAGAATGATGAGGGCAATGAATGTACAAATGTGCTTTACACAATTGATGTATGTATGGGTTGTGATAAGAGTTTTAAGAGCCCCTTATAAAATGATTAAAAAGCACACATACTGAAGAATAGCACACATACTGAAGAAGTGCAGCCTTCAATATGGATTACAAATTTTTTATTACAATTTAATATAAAGAAAAAATCAGCCCAGCTGGATTTATTATGATAGTCACATCATGAACAATGGAGAAAAAAATTGAAGTTGTCAAGAATTTTTCTTGTTTGAATTCACAATCAATATCCGTGGAGCAGGAGTTAAGAGATGAAACAATTTATTAAATTGGGTGAGTATGCTGCACAAAATCTCTTTAAAGTATTGAAAACAAGGATGCTACTTTCAGCACTAAAGTGTGCCTGACCCAAATCATGGGATTTTCAGTTGCCTCATATGCATAAGAAAATTTGGTATTGAATAAAGAAGATCAAAGAAGAATCGATGCATTCAAATTATTATTCTGACAAAGAATACTGAATGCCCATGGTCTGCTAGAGTACCAACAGGTCTGTCTTGGAGGAGGTAGTAGACTCTAGAAGCAAGACTGAGCAGATTTTGCCTCATATACTTGGGGCATGTTGCCAAGAGAGGCCAGTCCCTGGAAAGGGACATTATTTTTGGAAAGCAGAGGGGCAGGGAGGGAAGAAGACCCTCCATCAGATGGATGAACAGTGACTACAACAATAGGCTAGAAGAGAGCAATAGTTGTGTAGACAGAAAAGGACCAGGCAACATTTCACTCTGCACATGAGTCACTACGAACTGGAACTGACAAGTGCTAGTGAAGTTCTGAGAAAGTAAAGAAAAATTTATGTGGAAGATTCTGAAAGGGTCTTACAGAAGAGGTCATTGACAACTGATCTTTAGTCTTCAGTAGAAAAATATATATATATATATATATATACATTGTATAGCAGGGGTCCTCAAACGTTTTAAACAGGGGGCCCAGTTCACTGTCCCTCAGACCCTTGGGAGGCTGGACTATAGTTTAAAAAAACCATGAAAAAATTCCTATGCACACTGCACATAGCTTAATTTGAAGAAAAAAAAAACGGGGTATAAACGCCCAGCCAGATAAATGTCCACAGTGAGCCGCATGTGGCCTGCGGGCCGTAGTTTGAGGACCTTGGTTGTATAGATTCTAGAAAAAATGTGGGATTCTAATTGAAATCGTTTTTCAAATACCTGTAATGTTCCCTGGCCCTTTTACACCCTTCAAGTCTGGAATTGAACTCACACCCAGGGACCAACTTTCAGCCAAACAAGTATTCACTAAAAAGTGAATACTAATATCAGACATAATAGATACCATATGTACTTGAGTATAAGCTGACTGAATAACAGCGGAGGCACCTAATTTTACCACAAAAACTGCATCAAAAATGTGCTGAAAAACTCGGCTTATCCATGAGCATACGCAGTTGCTATTGCAGAGTGACTTGTTTTACTAGTGTTCTTTCAGATGCTGTTGAATTGGTTCCGACTCAGAGTGCCTTTGTGCATGGCAGCGTGCGTGTGGCCCAATCTTGGGCTGTAATTGCTGCACACAAAGTCACTGCGCTTGAGCCTCTTACTGCTGTCACTTTATTGATTCACCTCACCGAAGTCTGCAGCTTGTCCACTGCCCCTTTCCTTTGCCGACCCATGACGTGCTTCTCAAGGGACTGGTTGCTTCTGACAGCTTGTCCTAAGTATGTGACATAAATTCTCACCATCCTCTCTTCTAAGAAGCATTCTGACGGTACTTCTTCCAAACGTAGTTATTTGTTCAAGTCCAGGGTACTTTGAACAGTCTTCTGCAGCACTGTTAGGCCAGTGAATCAATTCTCACTACTGTCAAGATGAAAAACCAGGCCTGCGGCACTCCCTTTGGACCCCAATATGCCTGGGCATTGAGTCTTCTATGTCCGGGTACAGACAGCTCTCACACCAGAGGCAGCAAAGGAGTGGCAGAGGGGGGGGGATGGGGCTGGGGGGGGCTCAGAAGAGAACCAGGAGTTAGAACCCAAGACTACGTGGTGGGGTTTCCTGGCCCACAGAGTGAGTAAAGCCGAATGTCTCTGTTAAGAAAGCTTGCTTGTGAAGCGGAGTACAGGGTTTGTTGATGGATGGCGTATCATGCCTTTGGCCATTTATCACCTGCACTGAAAGGACTCTGGAACATTGCCCAAGCCGGCGAGCAGAGGAGTAAGGCAGAGAGAGGCCAGGAACCTTGTTTGTCTTCTGTGTTTCCTGTCGTTAGATACCACAGAGTCCATTCTGACTCATGGTGGGGCTATGTACAACATGGTGAAGCTAGGACTGTCCTGTCAGCCTCACAATTGCTGTTAGGCGTAAGCCCAATCCTGCAGCTGCTGCCAATCCATCCCATTGAGGATCTTCCCTGTCTAACCACACTCTGCTTTATCAAGCAGGACATCCTTTTCCAGGGACTGGTCTCTCCTGAGAGCATCTTCAAAGTACACGAGATGTAGTCTCGCCATCCCCTCTTCTAGGGAGCAGTTTGCATGGTTTTTCTTTCCGTAGACGTGTGCAAGGTTCTGATCCAGCTGATCTTCCTGGGTGAGTCTCTGGCATTCTCTAATGCAGTTGCTTTATACTTCAGTTCCAGGAATTCTTTCTCTCTCTTTTTCTTATATGTCATTTCTTAAATTGGATTTCTCAATTTATCTTCTGGTCTGAGGTTGTTTCCGGTGTTCCTTTTATTTAAAACAACCAGCACCATTGTCCATCGGTGTTCTTTTAAAAAACAGTCTGGTCTCCATAACAGAAATTTCTTCTTAATATTTTCCTTTGCTTGTTCTTTCTTCTCTTACATTATGTTTTACAATTATTGTTCAACTTGAGACACCTTGATATCAAACCATATGTTAAATTCTAAATGTTATGATTTTCCAGATGCTTTTATTAATTATATTTAATTCTGCCATCTTGTTTTGTAAGGAGTTCTGGTGTTGTAGATTACATGTTGGGCTATTAACTGCAAAGTCATTAGTTCAAAGCTAAAAGGTCCTCCATGGAAAAATAAATGAGGCTTTGTGCTTCCATAAAGGTTTAGAGCCTTGGAAACAAAAACTTGAGCAGCTCTGCTCTGTCCCTATAGGGTCACTATCAGTCACACAACTGGCTTGATGGGGTATGTGACGTCTCGTTATGCCCAGATCCTAGAACAGGGCCTTTTGCTTTAAATGTCAGCAGAAATCAGCAGCACTACTGAACATCACCTTGATTTCTTTTCATTCTCTTCCGGGTGCACAGTCCACAAACTCCCTCCACCAATCTGTGCTGCTTGAAAAGTTGAAGTTTCTCCATCATTTCTTTCCACTGATATAGTCTATTTGAGTCATAGAGGCAGTCTATTTGAGGCATAGATGTACGGATTAAATAGATCTACTCTTTTTGACTCCATTCAGTGATGTCCACATGTATAGTCAAAGAAAGGTTATTTGCAATGAATAATTTGTTTGTCTGGTACAATTCTATTGTGATATCTCTAATATTGTTTCTATCATCATGACCATAGTTTACAACTACTGATTTTTCTTTATGATTTTCTAAGTACAATCATCAATAATTATCCATGTATGCTTGATCAATTTCAAACTGCCAAAATTAGGTAAAATCTTCAATGTATTCATCTTTGCATTAAGTGGTTGATGTGTAAGTTTGAACAATAGTTGTGTTAACTGATATTTTGGGCCATTTGGCCATTTGGATAGTTTTGCCTGTCAGTTGGTGTTGCTGTGGTGCTGGAAACTGTGCCACCAGTTTAACAAACAAGCAGGTCACCCATCGTGGACAGGTTTCAGTGGGGCTTCCAGTCTAAGGCAGAGTAGGAAGAAGGACTTAGTGATCTACCTCCTAAATAAATAGTTAATTAAAGAACAACCAAAAACAGGCATAGAAAGTCTTGTGGAGAGAAATGGGACCTTGTCTGATACAGTGCTTAAAGATAAGCCCCTCAAGTCGGAAGGCATGCAAGAGATAACTGGGAGAGTCATCCTTTATGATGTGGATGAAGTAAAGCTTGAAGGGTCCTTACTAATGTGGCTCCATTAAAAATGAAAGGAAACATTGCAAACAAATGTTAAGAATTGAAGCGTGATCTGTATAAAGTATGAATCAAGGAGAATTGGAAGTTGTAAAAATTAAAATAGAATAGTTAAGATCAATCTCCTAGGTATTGCTGAACTAGAAGTCCGTATTGACATTTTGATTCATACAGTCATAAAATCTACCAGGTTGGGAATGATAAATTGAAGATGAATGGTATAACATTAATAACCATAAAGAACATTTCAAAATCTATCCTGAAGTACAATGCTGTCAGTGATAGAAAACCACCAAGACAAGAGAGACGAGAATAAAACACCCACAAGGAGGGGTACTACCCAGGATACATACAATCTACTCATTTTATATATGACTCCAGTGCAGGGCTGGATCATTTACTCGATTTCACATGTTGAAAGAGTGATGGGTGAAGAGATCCCTGTTAGTAGTGTGTAAGAGGTAAGGGTTTTCAATTTGCCTTTGGTGAGTAAACATACGTTTCCACTTATGAAAGTGCCTGTGTAAGACTGGTAGGCATGGCTACCTTGGCATGTTCCTCAGTCAAAGACAGAAAATTAAGAACATATAAGCTGTCAGAAAATTTTCATTTCTCCAAATAGGCTCCTGCATGCTAGAGAGGCTAATCACCAAATCCTTTCTCTGCCTTGAGGGTTAAATCAGGTAGATATTTTGTCACCACAGGTGTAAACTGAAAAAATAATAGCTCTTTAAAAAATAAAAACATGCTGAGAGAGTCGATTCTCAAACTATAAGAAAAAGAAGAAACAAAAAGAAGAGAAGAAAAATATAACTACAGAAATAGACATGCTGTTTGTGTTGCTAGGTTCTATCGATTCAATTCTGTCTTTTTTTAAAGCATTTTATTGGGGGCTCATACAACTCTTATCACAATCCCTACATACATCAATTGTGTAAAGCACATTTGTACATTTGTTGCCCTCATCATTCTTAAAACATTTGCTTTCCATCTATGCCCTTTGCATCAGCTCCTCATTTCCCTCTCCGTCCCTCCCCACTCCCCCTGATTCAATTCTGTCTCATATCAAACTTATTGTTGTTGCTAAGTGCTGTCCAATCAGTTCCTACTCAGAGTGACGGTGCACAACAACAACAAAAAACACCTCCAATCCTGCACCATCCCCAATTGTTCTTATGTTTGGGTCCATTGCTGCAGCCACCATGTCCATCCATCTTGCCCAAAGTCTTTCTTCACCGCCCTCCACTGCACAAGGATGATGTCCTTCTCCAGGACTGGTCTTTCCTGGAAACATGTCCAAAGTATGTGAGATAACGTCTTGTTACTCTTGCCTTTAAGGAGCATTCTAACCACACTTCTTCTAAGACCAAGTTGTTTGTTCATTTGTCAGTCCATGTTTTTTTTTCGATATTCTTCACCAGCACTATAATTCAAATGCATTAATTTTTACTCAGTTTTCCTATTCTCCTTTTCACGAGGTTTTCTTGTCTGACAAGTTTCCACTGCTATCTCTAAGTTTTTCGGGGGCGAATTCCTCGGGAGTGGACATCTTATTCCTTCTAGTCTGTTCTGAGCCTGGAAGTTCTGCTGAAACCTGTTCACGTTCAGTGACCCTGTTGGTATGTGAAATCCCGGTGACATACTTACCTGGCAGGGGAGATACCATGATCGCGAAGGTGGTTTTCCCAGGGCGAGGATCACCCATTGCACTCCGGGTGTGCTGACCCCTGTGATTTCCCCAAATGTTGGAAACTAGAATGTATAATTTGTGGTAGCAGGGGACTGCATTTGTACTATCCCTTGGTTAACAAAAGAAAGAAAGAAATACCAGTGACATAGCTTCCAACAGGACTGCAACATTCAAGCCTCCACAGTGTGACAAACAGACAGACAAGAGGGCATACCACCCATGTTGTTGATGTTACTCGGTCCTATCAAGTGGGTTCTGGCTTATCATGACCTTCCTATGTACAAGAGAATGAGCCGCTGCCAGGCTATGCTGCCTGGCCCAGTGCCCTCCTCACCACTGCTGCGGTTTGAGCAGCGTGGCCGCCACGCTAGCATCCCATCTTCGTAGTGTCTTCCTCTCCTTCACGGGCTGCCTACTGATCCAGCAGGATGACTTGCTCTAGGGACTGGTGCCCACCTCCTGATAATACAGCCAACGTGTAGGAGATAAAACCTTGGCATCCTCATTTCTAAGATACATTCAGACTGTACTTCTCCCAAGACAGATGTGTTCGTTTTTCTGGCAGTTGATTATATATTTACTCTTATTCACCGACACTATAATTCAAAGGTGTAAATTCTTCTTGTGTCTTCTTTATCAACTGAACATCTTTTATGTGAGATTATTGAAATACCCATGGTTTTGCCACATCATCCCAAACGACTGGGTCACGTGCATCATGTTTACAAGTTAAGAAATGTCTCCAAAAGCATGTTTATGATGATTATGAGCTAAGGCTCTCTCTTCTTAAGCAGTAGAATGCCTGGAAATTTTTTGAAAATAGTTAGAAATCCTAATGAAGAGATTCCCTTTTTCTTTTGAGAGTTGAGGGTGGAGGATGGTGGGGCCTGGGGGGAGAGCGCAGTGACCTCAAGTTCCATTCCAAATCAAAGATGTTCAAGCTCCCGTAGAATAGGGAGACTTAGATTCTGCACCACACTGAGCAGGCTTCTTCAGCTTTCTCATCAGTGTCATCTACAGAGTACTCTTTGCCTACAAGAATTTGGCAGAATTCCCCACCCTAGGATAGTGGAATAGAGCCAATCTCCTTACTTGGAATTTAGCTTGCAGGAAGCCCATGTGGCTGTTGGATTAGCGCTGACTGAAGTGGGGGGATTCTAAGCAGTTTGGATCATAAAACTTCCTATCAGTATCAGTAAGTAATTATTTGGGATGCTTGAAGCAATTCTTTCATTGTTGAGAGATAAAACTATCATTACAAATAATCTGATTGTGCTAGTTTATTATATTTTATTTTGAATTATTTTTATATGTAACCCTTCGAAATAAGAGAAGTTTCATCAGCAAAAGTGTTTGGCATACCATTCATTTAATGTCCCCCAAAACTCAGAATCTGAGGACAGGAGTACTTTCTTCACACATTAGAGCAGTCCCATCTTGATCCACCAGCCAGTTTGTTGGGCGGTATTTTGGAATTTAACTAAAGATCATCTGTTCACAGAGCTTGATGGTCCTCTGGTAGCACTCCCAATTCAACATTAGGCTTGCAACGTAAGTGGCAGCCGTGATACAGCTTGGCTCAGTACAGAGAAGGGCAGCCCCAAATGAGGAAGACCCCTGAGTGCATGGATTCCACAGTGGTTGAAACAATAAGTTCAACAGTTACTACAATTATGAGGATCAGGCAGGGCCAGGTGGGGTTTAGTTCTGTTACACGTAAGGTCCTTATGAAGTGGGACCAACTTGATGGCACCTAACAGTAACAACCAAGAGAGCTATTTCTGAAGAAACTTTGGAATGTTCTTCAAAAAAACACACTCTGTATGAATCACTGATACTAGGGTAACGTAAAATAAGTTAGCCAATGGAATAGCTTGCTCGTATGTACACAGAGAGTCAATATAGTCATGCAAGTAAAAGATATGTTAGGAAAATGTAATCAAAATTGCAGAATTCTTACACATTAGCTAACATATTAGTGAGCCACATCCTCCTGTCACCAGACAACAGCATAGGAGACAATGCTTAGGGAAACAAACAGAACAACTAATACTAAAGGAAAACAGCCATTACCTTGACTTTGAAAGTAAACAAAACATTAAAATCTCTATACTGAGATTAGTTTGTATAAAGGATTTAAATAGTAAGCACAATCGTCTACTTTCAAAAGAAATATGAGGAAAAAAAGAATCATTTAAAAAAGTATGTTCCATAATATGAGTAGGTCTCATCTTTCAGTTGTAAGATTTTTTACAAGGCAAAAAAAAAAAAAAATTAAAAAGGGTGATATCCTTAGGGAGAAGCTCCTATCTCAAAATGGTAAAGAGACATCTGGCAGGATTCACATCCTGACACTTGACCTACTCATTTCAGAGACAAGACTTTTAAATTTTCCAATCTGTTTTCTGACCAACAAGACTTTGATTTGCCAGACCCCACAGCAAAGTGAGCCAATTCTTTAGTACACACACTGTCTCTCCCTTCCTCTCTCTCTGCCTCTGTGGTGAAAGAGTAATTGAAGTATAGTAGTGATACAAAAAAAAATAGTTATAATCTACTTACTACATCTACAGTTAATTTTGGAAAATAAAACAGTTTTGTCTGATAAAAATAATGTGGTAGTACAATAAGTTGGTTCCTCAATAACATCACCAGTGTATTATTGCTGTGGCAGCAGACAAAATGATTTTCTTACAGTTCTGCAGGTCAGAAATCCTGGGCACTTCCACTTTTTAAAGAGAAGAGAGACAAAAATCTGATTAGGGTCCTCCAATGTTTGGCTACTAACCATAGAATAAGCAGTCCAAAGCCAATAGCTGTTCCATTGGACAAAGGTTAGATTCTCGGCTCCCTTAAAGGTTTACTATCTTGGGAAACGACAAGAGCCATCTGTCTCTACCCTATAGGGTCACTATGAGATAGAATCATGTGTCATGGCAGTGATTTGAGTTTACTATTCTTATAGTTGTGTTTTCTATGTTGTTACCATCAGAAGTAAGATAGAATTTTAGTAGATAGCTTGCTATATAAGTGATGATCTTTTAGCAGATTAGTAGGTGATCTATTATAATCAGGCTCTAATTTATCAACCCATTCACTCATAAGCTCCCTTTATTGAGTTTAACCTTGCCAAGTTATTTTTATATTATCTTAAACTTGTTTATGACAGTTTTAATAATAAATCATTTAAATGTTGAGTAAACCAATGACATTTGAAGAAGCGGGTAGATAGTTTCTTAGAAAATCAAATGCATTTCTTTGTAAATACCTGGTTAAAGTTGATTGATTAAAGGAAAGTTTGCTGAAAGCTATGTATGAATAAGACAATTGATAAAGACTTAAATACACTTATCAAAATCTAAATGTATTGTGCATCAAGACTGTTTTTTGTAATTTCACTTATTTTCCCCATAGATTAAGCGAGAAATGGCAGATAATTTATAATGAATGACTCATGCAGGTAATACAGCATTAAAACCTCAACTTGTAGGTCATTTTGAAAAAAGAACATTAGACTGCTATTAAAAGTCAATGAAAATTTATAAATCAATAATCCATAAGTTAAAATAAAATATTTACATTGTCACCAGAAATCTGTAAATATTTTTATTTCTCTATATCTAGGTCAACACTTTTTATTTTCCAATGTTTTTAAATTATAGTCATAGTAGTCAACCTATTGTTTTTTTTTAGTCCTATGTGTAGTGGTTTGTGTGGAAAGTATGCCACCAATATTTCAGATGATATCAGGGTCACCTATTATAAGCAAGTTCACTGAAGCTCCTGGGGTCTAGAAGACTCGGAAGAAAGTGCTGGCAATCTGGTTCCAAAAATTAACCAGTGGAAATCTTATGGGTCACAGTGGAACATTTATTTGACTCACTTATTTGAATATACCATTAAGAGTAATCAATCTCTGGAGAAGGACACCATTTTTGGTAAAGGACCAATGAGGGAGAAGGAGACACTCCATAATATGCATTGGAACTGTAGCTAGAACGATGGAATTGATCACGTGTGTATTTATGAGACTGAGCTAGAGCCAAATAGGGTTTTGGTCTGGATCATGAGTTGACAGTAGTGGCATCGGAGCTGTCAATCTGACTGTCTCTAGGTAGGAGGTACAAAATGGCGTCTTGTGCTCCTCCTTCCTCATAACACAATCCGTGTCATTTCTTCAGTGTCAGTATGCCATTTCAGTGCATCTCACTAAGAATAAGACCTACGGCCCTATGTGAATGGTTCCCTCTCTGGTCCCATTCTTTAATGCTGCTTTCCTCTTGCTGTTTGTCTCAACGCTAAACACATCCCTCTGTCCCTCCGGGATCCACATTTCCTGTTTCTTCTATGGAGATTATCCCCACCCTTCATAAATACCACCATGTTTCCAAATGGCCAGTACAATGGAAATAATACCCGCAATGTTATTTTGTATCTGCTTATTCTGCTTTAACAACGTCTTCTTCTAAAATTCGTCCTTGGGTGTATTGGGCTGGCTCCAACTCACACCAGTGCTGTGGACAACAGAACGGAACACTGCTGGTAGTACATCCTCCAGGATCACAGCAATATGCAAGCGGAGAGAGGAGTGGTGCTCCTATAGGAGCGTTAAAGCCATTTCTATGATACTTTGATTCCCATCTAAGTTTATAATGAAAGGACATTTGTCAGATTAGTTTGGCATAATGACATGAGTTTTAGCTAACTAAGCAATTACAGTTTTTAAAACTTCAAATTTGTAAATTAGAAAATTTAGAGCAATATACATGTTAACTCTTTTTGAGTTAAGCATGCCATTTGAAACAATGTATGCTTCATACGGAAGAGAGGGATGTATGAGCTGATAAATCCTTTCCCATTTAGAGATCTCAAGGTGACCTGCCCACAAACATGCTTTTAAGAACGCAAATTTTATAAATGGAGCCGTTCACATAGCCCAAACAAGTTGCCCTCAATTTGTGTAACCCAACACCGCCCCTGCCCCCTCCCGCCCCTCCCCCCACCCCCCACCCCACCTCCCGCTAGGTTGTTCCTTTCAGATGGAACCTGTGATCTGCTCTCTGTCGAGAAGGCCAAGCGAGGGTAAAGACCCAAAGTGTGACAGAAACAGCACCCGGGTGGGCTAGGACTCAGCTGAGCTTGAGACAAAGACTGATCAAGTCAACTCAAGATCAGAAAGATCAGGCTGCTTCCCCCACACATCAGTCTGACTCACAATTTCCAGGCAGTTCTCCACCCACTTCATAGATTTTGGACAGCCAAACTTGAACAAAAGCAGTCACTCTGTTCTCTCCAGACAAAGACTATAATTTTCTCATCCCACTGCCATACAGCAGGAGGCACATGCATGCGTGTACACACACACACACACACACAGTAGCACATACATCTTTTGGTCTAGTAGGCCCACTTCCCCTAAAGTGTTTTGCTCTTGTGATTTTTATAAACTGAATTGTAGCCAAAATTTCCAAAACTTTTCTTGGCAGGGTGACAACAAAACCAATGATCTTTGTGCATCAATACGTGTAATACTGTATGACTCTATGGTTAAGTAAGTGACGTTTAAAACTTGGCACTAAGTTCATAACACTGCACCTGTACCTTCAGGGACCTAGCAGATGTAACCAACACAATGGAGGAATGATGAATGCATCAGTTCTTTTTTTTTAATCATTTTACTCGGGGCCCATACAATTCTTCTCACAATCCATACATGTATCCATTGTGTCAAGCACATTTGTACATTTGTTGCCAACATTATTCTCAAAACATTTGCCTTTTACTTGAGCCCTTAATATCGGCTCCTCATTTCCCCCCTCCCCACTTCCCCCTCCCTCATGAACCCTTCATCATTCATAAATTATTATTATTTTGTCATATATTTCACTGTCTGATGCCTCCCCCCGCCCTCTTCTCTGCTGTCCATCCCCCAGGGAGGAGGCTATACGTAGATTCTTGTAATCGGTTCCCCCTTTCCACCCCACATTCCCTCCACCCTCCAGGCATTGCCACTCTCACCACTGGTCCTGAAGGAGTCATCTGTCCTGGATTCCCTGTGTTTCCACTTCCTATCTGTACCGATGTACATCCTCTGGTCTAGCCAGATCTGTAAGGTAGAATTGGGATTATGATAGTGGGGTTGGGGGAGGAAGCATTTAGGAACTAGAGGAAAGTTATGTGTTTCATTGCTGCTACCCTGCACCCTGACTGGTTCATCTCCTCCCCACAACCCTTCTGTAAGGGGGTGACCAGTTGCCTACCGATGGGCTTTGCATTTCCACTCTGCACTAGCCCTCATTTGCAGTGATACTGTTTTTGTTCTTTGATGCTTGATACCTGATTTCTTCGACAGCTCGTGGTCACACAGGCAAGCTACGTGAACAACTGCCCCTCTCCCCAGAATTTACTTGAGAGGACGGCACTGAAGCTGCAGCTAGGGGAGAGGGACATGTCTGATCAGAGCAAATGGGAGTAAATGAAGGGGGAGGAAGAGAGAGTGGAGCACATCTGGTCCACCAGACCTGGAGGACAATATCCCCGCTCTGAACAGCCAATGCACAGAGTGGACCAGATGGCTGGTCACATTACAAGACACACTGTCCCTTGCTGGACCAGGGCCCTAAGGGGGACAACACTGGAGACTCAGTGTCGGGACTGGCCTGGACTGACCCCGTGACACCGAGGCAAGCCACTAAAGGCGAGCAGCAGAGCAACCATGGGAGCAGAGCAGGGAGCCCCCGAGGGAGTAAAAAGGACAGACTCTGGGGCCAGAGTTTGGCACCCCATCAGATCTGACTGAAGGACACTCCTAGAGATCAAAAATCATACCTTGATCTATTTATAGGCTTTCCTTTCTTTAAAATTTTTTTCTTTTAATTAATTTACTCTTTTATGGGTCATTGGTTTCCTTTTTTTGTTGTCATCGCTGTGTTCTCACCCATCACCTATCTTGCTATGCCTTGATTTGTGGTGCATATTATTATCTCTATAGATCTATATAGATAAGATAGGCTAGATGGAGTCTGGAGGAGAAAACAATGGGACCAATGTTTCTGGAGGCGGGAGGGGGGGGCGGGTATGGGAGAAGTAGAGGTGGGGATGAGGCAGTGGTGCTGAGCAACCCAGGGACAGGGGAGCAACAAGTGATCCAAAATCAGTGGCAAGGAGGGTGTGAGAGGCCTGGTAGGGATTCAGCAAGGGCAATGTAACTGAAAGAAATTACTGAAACCCAAATGAAGATTGAGCATGATAGTGGAACAAGAGGAAAGTAAAGGGAAATAAGGGAAAGAACTAGGTAACAAAGGGTATTTATAGAGGTCTAAATACTGGCATGTACATATGTAAATATATTTATGTAGGACGGTGGGGAATAGATGTATGTGCATATATTTATAGGTTAGTATTAAGGCAGCAGAAGGACATTGGGTCTCCACTCAAGTACTTACTCAATGCAAGAACACATTGTTCTGTTAAATTGGCATTCCACGATGCACATCTTCCTGACACGATTGCTGAAGAAAAAATGTGTGCATAAGCAAATGTGGTGAGGAAAGCTGATGGTGCCTGCCTATCAAAAGATATAGTGTCTGGCGTCTGAAAGGCTTGAAGATAAACAAGTGGCCATCTAGCTGAGAAGCATCAAAGTCCACATGGAAGAAGTACATCAGCTTGTCTGACCACGAGGTGTAGAAGGGACTAGGTATCAGATATCATCAAAGAACAAAAAAATCTTTTCAGTGGGTTCCCACCTTCCTGATATGATCAGTGAAGACAAAGTTGTGCATAGGCAAATGTGGTGAAGAAAGCTGATGGTGCCCGCCTATCAAAAGATATAGCATCTGGGGTCTTAAAGGCTTGAAGCATCAATTCTTTTATAAGATGTACATATAAGCGGCTTAATAAGTATATTGAAAGTACCATGGACTATCAAAGGAACAAATAAATCTGTCTCGAAAAAAAGTACAACCCTAATGCTCCCTAGAAGCAAAGATAATGAGACTTCATCTCACATTCCTTGACCATCTCATCAGGAGAGACCAGGCATGCTTGATAAAGTAGAGTTGACAAAGAAGACGACTCTTGGTAAGATGGTCTGCGACAATGGCTCCAACATTAAAATTGTGCAGGACCAGGCAATGTCTTGTTCTGTTCTGCATAGTGTCACGGTGATTGGATAACTGCTTTCTAGCACCTCAAAGCAATAACATCACTTCGACAATAATGCCAATCACATGACTAGGATAAATAAACAATTAATAATATTAAGATGGTCATACGCAAGAAGTTCAAATGAAAACTTCATGAAATTATATACTAAGTTTAAAAATTGAATGAGCATAGTTCCATTGTATATTTAAAATGTTATCACACAAATCAAGAATCTACTGTGATTAGAAAAAAGTAACTATCCTTATAAGATCTCATTTTACAGAATCTACAAAGATTTGGAAAAGATTAAATAAGCAATTAAGTTTTTGTTCCAATGAATCAGCCTCAGAATTGAGAAGCAAAACATTTGCGACTGACAGTGGTGGTCTTTAGAAGATATAATTTTATTTGCGTGTTTTGAAACCATCGAACTCTTCCTGTGACACGTGGGAGTTTTACTTCTTGCAATTATTTTCTTGTTGCTAAGAGAATATAATACATCAGAATGTAAGGGCTTGTATCCGTAATTCCTTATGCCTTATAGACAGGACAGGTGACTACAAATTGAAGGTTGTTTTTCATAATCACATGTATACCGACTTCATTCTGCATCTGTGCAACATAAACACTTACGCACAGTTCACACTGGAGCGCTAGGAGTCATTGTGTTCCACTCCAACAGAATGAGTCACGTGGGAACTACTTGACTCTGCCTTATGAATGGTGAACTGGGGGCCCTCGGTGGCGTAGTGATCACTTGGTGTTCAGCAGTTTGAAACCACCAGCTGCTGCATGGGACAACGACTGGATTTTCTCCGCCTGTACACCCTTATTGGCTCAGAAAACCACAGGGGTCACTGTGAGTCAGCACTGACTCCATGGCAGGGTTGTTTTGGGTTGTTTTTTGTGTGTGTTATATAACGATGATTTCAATAAATGGATGATTTAGTTGACTAATGTTAAAACAACATAACTTGTTTCTTTATTGGAAAATATTTATTACACTACTTTTACAGTAAGGTTTTGTCACTCTAGAACAAATATCAAAAATCTTTTCAGGTCTATATGGAGTTGTTTATAGGGAGGACATTTATTGGCTAATTCTCCCTCTTCTCCTCCTTTCTCTTTTTAGGCTCTCCTTTGTCTATATGGAAAATCTTCACTATTTATTGATTTGTTCAGTAAATGAAACCTAAAAGAAAATAATTGTTTGCCATGTGAGCATGGACGCTACAATGGTATTTAAGTCGGCAAGTCACGCTGTCCTTCATCTATGAGGGTCACTGACTGTTGTCTGTCTTGGGACTGGAGCTACACAGTGTCCTCGGTCACTGCAGTCAGAAACCTCCACGTGCCAACTATCTGGCATCCTGTTCCTGATCCAGATTCCGACCTAGCTCAGTGGAGTCTTCCATGAACTTCACTAAAGTGGTGGATCGGGACACTCTGGAAGAGAAGAGAAATTCTTTGGAGAAGAGCTCGAAGTAGCCGTGCGTGCATATGTTATATTCAGGTGGATCCAATTTCTCAATATTCATTGCAATGGCCCCAGTATGACAAGAAAAATGAAGAACAAAAATAGTAGCAAGGCAAAAGAATTCATAAGTGAACTAATGACTTATAAAATCATCCATATGCAAATGTTGTTTTGACTCCTCCCTATTGTTTATGCCAACATTTTCAAAAGGTTGAGTGCTTACAATGGTGCTACGCAGTGCCGCGTGAATTGATTACACCGTGAAATTGTCAATGTTCGGGTTTCTTGAAAGGAATCAAATTTCAGCTGTACAATTGCTGGAATTTCATGCCAAACTAGTACCCAGTCATGGTTCAATGGAGCAGGAACAAGATCCCTCGTGCCTTCCACCGCAAAAATATTAACTCGTGCAGCAAACAAACAAAATGGATAAAATGGATTTGTTTGTGTCTGAATAAAGAAAATGAAACAAAATTGTATGAGAACACAGAGACAGACTCATGAAAGAATTTGAATATCTCTCACAAAACACTCGTGAACCGTGATTGTCAAAAAAAATAACAAACACATTTTTTGCTCTTTTACAACCAATTCTTTATTTGAGATGTAGTTTATTGATGCAAGTCAAATGTGTTGGGAAAACGATAAATTTGTGAAATAAAATTTTGACAAAAGGTAATTCCTCAATAACAAAAAACATTCACTTATCCCTAATAATAAACTCGTGTTTATAACAACAGTCTCTTTTCAAAGTAAAAATTGCACAATTTAGCTTTCTTTTAAATTAAAAATTACAAATCAGGTCATTCCTAAGTGATTTGCTCGAGTACGCAATTTATATGGTCGGTTTTCAGTCTTAATGATCCTCTAACCAGTTTTATATTTCTAAACATGATGCCGAAGGGATCTAAAAACATAGGTAACTATGAATTACACATTTTAAACTCCTGTTCATCCTTGAGAAGTATAGTCTCTACTGCAAACACATAGACTTCAACATCAGCACAACCACAAAGTGTGAGGAAGCAATATAAAAACCATAGCTGTTATTGGATATATGACTAATTAGTTGGACAGCTACTTACCCAGCACGCATCTATTAGTCAACCTGCACATGTGCTTCTCAATATGTTGTCAAACAACAATAATCACCAGAATACATGAATAAAATTCTTTGAGAGTGATGATGCAGAACTTTCCTTATTTTACTTAGTCTCCTATACATACCCACTCCTATGCATATTTTGAGGACTCACCTTGTTTATAACAGCCCTGGTGGTATAACGGTTATACGTTGGGCTACTAACCACAAAATCAGGGGTTCAAAGCCACTAGCTGCTCAATGGGACAAAGATGAAGTTTTCTCCTCTGGTAAAAGGTCGCGGGGAGGAGACGAGCCGGTCAAGGTGCAGTGTAGCAATGATGAAACATACAATTTTCCTCTAGTTCTTAAGTGCTTCTTCTCCCCCCCCCCCCACCCAACTATGATGATCCCAAGTCTACCTTCTGAATCCGGCTGGACCAAAGGATGTACAGTGATACAGATAGGAACTGGAAACACACAGAATCCAGGACAGATGACCCCTTCAGGACCAGTGGTGAGAGTGGCGATACTGGGAGGGTGGGGCGAAGGTGGGGTAGAAATGGGGAACCGATTACAAGGATCTACATATAACCTCCTCTCTGGGGGGCATGGACAACAGAAAAGTGGGTGAAGGGAGACATCAGACAGTGTAAGATATGACAAAATAATAATAATTTTTAAATTGTCAAGGGTTCATGAAGGAGGGGAGAGCGGGGAGGGAAGGGGAAAATGAGTAGCTAATATAAAGGGCTCAAGTAGAAAGCAAATGTTTTGAGAATGATGATGGCAACAAATGTACAAATGTGCTTGACACAATGGATGTATGTGTAGATTGTGATAAACGTTGTCCAAGCCCCCAGTAAAATGTTTTTTTTAAAAAAAGTTACATTTGTAGAAACCCACAAGGCCAGTTCTACCATGTCCTGTAGGGTCACTATGAGTTGGAATCGACCTGATATCAGTGAGAGTTTTCCTACGTATTTATAATTATTTCCCATATTCTTCTTATTGTAAATAATTTTATGAAAATTAATTCTTTTGCCCCAAATATTTATTCTTTGGAGATTAACAAGATGTTTTAATATTCTTCTTTTCCTCCAACATCTTTCATCTGTTTTGGACATGTCAATCATGAGCAGACACTTGGAACCTGAGTTAACTTTTCCCCGATAAAATCAAAGACGGTTCCAACCTTGCCACGTGTTTTCATATTTAGTGTGATCATTGTTTTTATGGTATCATTGGCATTTCATGACACCTGACAAAATATAAATTTAGCACTTTTCTTATCACTTAAGGAAGACTAATAGACTCTATTTGATTGTGTGCCATCTGTTCATTTTGTTTTGTTGGTGGTGTGATACTCATTTGTGTTTCTATGGTGTCTTTAAAAGACAAAATTCATAATGTTTCCCAGTAAGGATTGTCCAATATTCAATATATCATACATAATTCACATTTAAGGATAAATAGTGTCATATCTCTCACTATCCACTCTAAAATAAAAAGTCTTTTGTCTGTATATAATTATTTTCCTATACAAAAACAACCCTTTACTGTCATGGCATTGACTTCAATTCAGAATGACCTGAGGGACAGGGTAGAATTGTCCCCAGCAGATTTCTGACACTAATTCTCTATGGGAGTAGAAAACCAAAACTTCCTGTTGCTGAGCAGCTTGTGTTTTCGAACTGCTGGCCTTGTGGTTAGCTACCCAATATGTAACCGCTATGCTACCAGGGCTCTTATAGTTAGAGAAAAATTCCCTTATAACTACATCCCTCTTGCTTTAAAAACCAAATGAACAAATATATGTTTACCTGATGAGATTGTCCACATTTTTAAAGAACTTTACTTTGTATCTAAAACACTTAAAATCAACAACTTCTTTATTATGTTATTAAATTAATTTTGGTTTAGATAATTTAGACAAGTTATCAAAGGCAATTTATGTGTCTATATGTTATATATATGTTTGCATGTATAATGTGAAAACACATGTGATAACTATTTTAAATAATTAAGATAACAATATATAAAAAAATAAATTAAAGTTGCAAAATAAAATTATATGACAAACACCCATACATGTTTTGTGCTGATTTTACTACTTGACCTCTTCTGGCTTCCCTCTTGTCTCAGTACAGTTCAGCTCTGTCCTGTAGGGTTGCTATGAGACTGCACCCACTTGATGGCAGGGAGGTGGGAGGCTGCTTTTCAGCTTCCCTATTGCCATGAGAAAGGCGTCAGAAAACTCTACATGGTTCACCCTTCTTTACCTATTCTGACACCAACCCTCCCACCACCACTCAACATCTATATTGGGTTCAATAACTCTTTCAAATACCACACAGAACTCATGGATAATATTCACAATTAAGGGAGGTTATTAAAGGAAGTTAATAGGTTATCAGGATCATTAAACATTAAGGATACCATTGCTGGTCTCCTCAGTCAGCAGCCATACATCTCTCGGGTTCTAAGTCATTCAGCTATGTGGCAGCCAAGTCTCTTGGATTCTTAATCTCTTAGCCTCCTTGGCCTTTGCTTTGATGGGTCAGGAAGAGACCCTGCCTGTGACTTTGTCCCACAGTTTCAAAGCCTCCAGGAAGATTAAGAGAAGCTACCCAAAATCTCAGCACTGCTGCTTTGAGTCTCAGTGGCATGGTCAGTCGTGCATTTGGTCTTGGCAGTCTCTGCATATCAGACAGAGATCTTGAACGTGCTCAATATCCCCGGATTTCTCTCCTCTCTACTGCTGCTTCAGAGATGGCTCATCCTTTTGGCTGGGGATTGGTAATGGAAATTGGCCAATGCCCTCTGTTAGTGTCACCCATGCTCTGTTTGCATAGTCTCAGCCAATCTTTTGGTGAGTTGCAGAGACTTGGGTAGAAGATTCATAGTAGGAAATTTCACTCCACCACACAAAGATCTTTAAACATGAAAACTTCAGCATGTGTTTACTAAGGAACAGATCATCTTTGGCAATAATAAATTTCAGTAAATTTAAATGATAGAAAGCTTTTGATTTAATCCATCATAAAATTTTCAACTTTGTCCATTGATCCTATCATTAATATTGATAATAGCACTGTAAGCGTTGCCCTGTCTGTGCCATCCTTACAACTGTTGGATGCGCATCCTTACAACTGCGCCCATGGTGGCAGCCACCTTGTCAATACATCAACCTGCAGTTCTCTTTTGCTGACCCTTATTTTAACAAGCATATGTCCTTTTCTAGGAACTGGTCTCTCCTGACAACACACACTCTAAGAGGATAAGTCTCAATATTAACCAGCTTTGTTTCTAAGGAACATTCTAGTTACACTTTCCCAAAACCACAACTCAAATGCAACAATCCTACTGAGGTCTTCTGTATTCACTGACCAGGTGTTCCATGTCCATGAAGTGATTAAGAGCATCATGACTTGGACCAGCATAGGAGATTACACTTTGGGCTGCTGACAAGAGAAGTCAATAATTCAATTCCACCATTAGTTGCACAGAATGATCAAGCTGTAAGCTCCCGTACAAACTCAAAACCCAGAGTCAGTTCTACTCTGCCCTATAGGGCTACTATGAGCTTGATGGTTGTGAATTTTCTCTATTTTGACGTGTGGGTCAGGAACATACTACTCTTTGCTCTTTAATACTTCACATGAATTTTGTCCAACAAACTTGCTTCTTGCAATGCATCCTTTGATCTCTTGATGGCAACTCTCATGAGTGTTGTTAGTGAATCCAAGTGCAATGAAAGTGAGAGCTTATATGTGTTAGTCTTCCTTAGTCTGGCACATTTCTACAGCCTGTCCTTTATGACATGGGATTATACAATTCTACCTAGAAAGACACGTAAGGAACCTCATGTCCCGCGGAAGGTATCAATTCTAGAGGCACAGAGTGCCTATTTGTCCATTATTGCTGGTCAGTTTGATGACCAGATTAAAACAATCTCTCCACTCTATGATTACAACCTTTCCCTTGAAACTACAGTAAAACCTAGAAAGCTAGGGTCGGCGTAAAGTACAAACCTGTCATAGAAAGAAAATGAAAATAGTTTTCACTAAAATGAGCCATAAAAAAAGTGGTAAGTGTGTTGGTTGAAAAAAAAAAAAAAAAAAAAAAAGTGGTAAGTCTGGGAGGATTTCAAAGAAGAGCCAAGAGGGGGAGACCATCCCCCTGGAACAGTGAAGAAAATGTGGCTGGAGTCTCTATATTGAGGGAAGAAGATCATAAAATTGCCAGTGTTGTGCTAGCTACTAAAGTTGAGATTTCACAGGGGTTGCCATTTTCAATTGGAGGCAAACATCTTGGACTCCACAAGCTTTGGACTCCATGAGTGCCCAAATGTTGTTGGATAAAGACCAGCCACCTAAAAACGCTTTAGTTTCCCACCAGTCTTTCTGTCAACTTCAAAGCAAATGAAGACAATGTTAGAGAATGTTAGTAACTAGGAGGAAGTGTTGGATTTTCCAGTATGATCCAGGAAGAATGCTGGAACTACTGTAGATGCAGAGGGAAAGCTGTTGGGTCCCTTCCATTCAAAACAGGGGGTTAGTTCAGAAGATTATGGCGATCCTTTGGAATTCCCCAGGGATACTTATGATTATCCTGCAGAGCACAATACAATCAAAGGGATTTGTTATAATGAAGTTTTAAGAAAACTGGAAACTAAAGTAGTGATGAAAAGTAAAATTTCGATTAGGGATTTTTGTCTATCACAACCAAGCATTTTCAATCACTACCCTTTCTTTGAGGATGACAAGGTCTTGCCTATTAGGACAGTGGCGATCTTGTCTTTGCAGATATCTGTTAGTTCTTTAAATTCAAGAAAAAACGAAAAGAGAGAGAATTTTATTTGAGTCTGTCAAGAGCGCCCAAAGTGCAGTTTTGCTATGGTACAAATGGAAGAGTGCAGATTCTTCAGAGAACATTTAGAGATGGAAACAACCTCTTCAGAAGTGTTTAGACTGTGATACAGGCTATGTTGAGAAATGATAGCTTCACGGTTTTAGTATGTTGGTATAAAAAATGTTTCTATGATTTTGTAAAAATACACTTAGACTAACCCTAAGTTAAACCTTTCTCGGGTTATTTGCTCAGTGCACATATTGAATAAGTATGATGAAAAAAATACAAGCCGGACACATACCTTTCTTGATTTCATACCACTTGATTTTCCTTGTCCTATTTGAGCAAGTTTATATTCAAATTTATGTACGGGTTCTCCAGGAGCACAATTGTCTTCTGGAATCTCCATTTTCACAATGTTATTATTAATTAGTGAAACATTTTTAAAAGAAGTCGAAATTTTGAGAATATAGCATTTCTTCCACAAATAACTGTGCTGGATTGATGGAAAGAAATCTTAAAAATAATTGGCTCACTGTTGCTGTTATTTTCACTATTGTTGTTAGTAGGTGGCATCGAGTCTATCCCAAAACAAAACAGCCCTATGCACGAAAGAGGAAAGCTCCACCCAGGGCTGGGCCATTCTCACAATTACCATTTCAGTCCAACGTTACAGCCACCACGTCAGTCCATCTTCTTTCTTTATTGACTTTCTACTTTGCCAGGAATCCAAACTAGACACCAAACCTGGCATTGTGAAATTCGTTTTTTTCCGTTTACACCATTTTCCTAGATCATCACTTACTCCACAGTTCCTCAAGCATTTGTGCTTATCTTTCTAGTCAGCTGTGAAGAAGCAGAGCAAACGCTATGACTAACAGTAAGGAAACCAAGCTCTGAAAACCGAATCACCTTACTGGATGCCTGCCTTCTCTTAGAAACCAGGCATACTTACCTGGTTGAAAGGCTTGTTTTCTGAATTTAATGAATACATTATATAACCACACCTAGCTTTTTTTCCTGGAACATTAAGATTATTTAATGGTCCTTAGTTCTATGATTGTTCTGTGAGGCAAACATGAGTCTATCCACTTAAGTTCTGAGTGCCTCACTCTAAACTATGGTATTTTAATTCTCCAGTTTAACTATATTGCAGAATTGAAGCACATTTAGTAAATTGATCTTTCAGGCATAAAACCTTTCATGAAAAAGCAAGGGAGTTATTTTTTTCACTTCCTCTACTATTAATTATACAATAACTCCATAATTTGCATTTGCTCAGTTATGATATTGCCTACTTCCTACCTAGCTTGTAGAGTCATCATTCTGAAAGTATATCCAATAAAAAATTGATCTTTAAAATATGACAACTTCAAAGCCTAAAATAAGAAAGGCACTTGAAAGCTTAGGTGAGTGGAAAACAGTCCATAAAATGCTGACCTTTCATCAAGTGCTGATTTTCCTGCTTTCCTGTGGGAACATTAAGGAGAGAGTGATCACATAGATTTCCACTAGTGCCATGACCTATAACTTCAGCCCCACATCCCTGCCAATTATGGAGACTTCCCTACCATCTTGCTGATATGCTTACCCATTTTTTGTGTGTGTGCTAGGCTGACAGCTTGTTCACTTCTCGTAGCCTTGACCTTGGCTCTGACATCCACAGGAGGTAGGCAGGCTGTCAATACTAACATCAGAATAGTGCAAAGACCGTCTGGCAGCGAGAATCTGGGACAACTTTGGCAGCTCCTGTAGATTTGTCTTTTCCATGTGATTATTCAGTTTGTTCCCCCCATTTTAAAATGTTAGAAGGCATCCCAATGCTAGAGGGCTAAAACATGTAATTAAAAAGGCGTGGTTTTTGCTATTCCCATCCCATCTGCAACAGCTTGAGTACCACTGCATTACTCATTAGGAGTCATAAGCCTTGACCTACTGGATACCCAAAGGGCTCAAAGGCTAGGGGTGGACAGCTTGGAAGGGAGCCAGCATTGCTTCTGACCTTAGTTGGTCAAATGAGCCCAAACAAGATTCATATTTTTTAGCTTACATTTTTAAAAACATTCTAAAAGATTCAATTTTTATGTTTTTCTATGAGACCCATTATTTTAAACTATATTTATTATTTTATTTTCCATATGTTTTAAATTCAGAGAGTGGTATAAGTGTAGTGACATCGTCTGGAAAATTAACAGTTTCCAAAAAAGACTCAAAAAGTCAAAAAATATGAAAACACATGTTGAAAAAAATAACCTTTAGTCATCGTGTCCACACTAATAATAGAATACATTAATGCTTATTGTTAATCATTAGGAATAAAACAAGCTAAAGAGATTCAGAAAAATTGGATTTGCAGTACTTTTATTGCTTCTGGCCAAATGTTTGGAACTAGCTCCCACCCAATTGAGTTTATATTTAGGGCAATTTAGAATTCGAAACAAATCAGGTGCATATATTCCAGCAGGTTTGGAAGATCCTTATATTTGCATTTCTTGTTGTTGTTGTTAACATGTGCTATGCAATCAATTTTGCCCCGGTGCAGAGTAGAGCTGCCCTATAGGGCAGGCTTCGTAATATGTATTATTTGTGGAAGCAGATTGCCAGGTCGTTTCTCCTACTGAGCAGTGGGTGGGTTCAAATGGCTGACGTTTCAGTTAGCTGAACACTAACCTTTGCTCCCTAAGGACTCCTGAAATTCTATCTGCTACAAAAAATGCCCCCAAAATTAGTATCATTCTTCACTGTGTTATTCATAAGTGGTTAAAAATAAAGAATAAAATTGTGAGAATATAGCACGTCTTCACAATTAACTGTCATTTTATGCTTGAAATTTCACTTAAGCTTCCTAACTGGTTCGGTATTCAACATCTCAGTAGAATATCTAGAGCATTCTACTATAAACAAGCTTTCATAGCAGTTTTTAAATCTTTCTTTCTATAATTGTATATTTCTCAATCTATCTATCATCTATCTACCTCATTAGCTTGTAATTATCACTTATATATTCTATATAATGGCTTTCCATTTCAATGTCAAAGCCAACAACTTTACTATGGGTTATAAGGTTTTACTGATTTCAAGTCTCTATCTCCTGCCTGGTGGGGTTTGATCAAAGGCATTACAGGAACCTGAATGAAGGCTGAACATGATAATGGAACAAGAGGAAAGTAAAAGGAAATTGAGGAAAGAACTACAAGGCAATGGACATTTATAGAGGTCTAAATACAGGCATGCACATATGTAATATATTTATATATAACAGTAGGGAAATAGATCTATGTACATATGTTTATATGTTAAGTTTTAAGGTAGCAGGTGGACATTGGGCCTCGATTCAAGTACTCCCTCATTGCAAGAACACTTTTTTCTAATAACCTGGCATTCCATGATGCTCACCTTCCTGATTGCTGAGGACAAAATGGGTGCATAAGCAAACATAGTGAAGAAAGCTGATGGTGCCCGGCTATCAAATGATATAGCATCTGGGATCTTAAAGGCTTGAAGGTAAACAAGTGGCCATCTAGATGAGAAGCAACAAAGCCCACATAGAAGCACAGCAGCCTGTTTGACCATGAAGTGTCAAAGGGATCAGGTATCAGGTGTCAAAGACCCAGTACAAAACATCATATCCATGTCAGTGAGGAGGTGTACAGAGTGGAGATCCAAAGCCTATCTGTAGAAAATTGGACATCCCATTACAAAAGGGTCACAAGGAAACGATGAGTCAGTCAGGTCTCACTCGTAACCGAACAACGAATAAGACCAGAGAAGAATTAATGCATTTGAGTTATGGTGTTGAAGAATGTAGATGATGCCATGGGCTGACAGAAGAGCAACCAAACGCATTTTGGACGAAGTGTAGCCAGAATACCACTAGAAGTAAGGATAATTAAACGTCGCCTCACATAGAGTAGATATCAATCCCCCAAGAAGAATATCATGGTTGGTAAAGGAAGGAGTCAACATAAACATGGATGACCCTGAACAAGATGGATTGAGACAATGGTTGTTAACCACAGGCTTAAGCATAGCTAGATTGTGAGGATGGCACAGAACCAACCTGTGTTCATTCTGTTGTACCCATCTTGTTGGTTATTCCAATGTAATGTTAAGGCACAAACTTCAATACTTAGTGTGTTTTTTATAGTTCTTCTTTATACAAAAATACTTTTTCTACTCATGCATGGTCCACTTTTTCTTCAAGCTCCAACTCAACATCACCTAAAAATAATACCAAGCTATCCTTATTGTATAATAATTTAAAAATAAATTCAAATGATTCAGCTCATGTTCATTATACATGTTTTAAATATTTGTTAGATGATTTTAATTTCTGTGTCCCCTTTTTGTTGACAACCATTGTCTTTTAAAATTCTGTTTGAGATCTTTCTAGTTTTTAGGCGAATGTGATTCTTCTTGGAAACCTAATATTTTCAGATAATGTTATAAAATTCAAGATCTTATGTGAGTAAGCTCCAGCTTTCTACTTGACCTTCCCTGACACGACCGACCTGAAAAGGGTATTAGGACCCTTACTATTTGGCAGTCTAGTTTCCACACTCAGCCTTTGTGGAATGGGTGGGATGAAGTCACAGTTTTTTTGTACATAGTTTATGGATATGTGGATTGGGCTAGAATCATTGTCAAGTCAATTCTGACTCATAGCGACCATATGACTGAACTGACCCCTTGGGTTTCCAAGGCTGTAAATATTTACAGAAGCACAGAGGCCACTTGTTTTGGATTAACTTATCTTTTGATTAGCGCTGTGCCCCCCCGTGCTCTTTAATTGGGTTATAGCTTTCGTAAATCATGAATTTTAAATAAAAATACTAAAGCCATGATATTTTGGATAATGATAGACTTATAAGCTCTCAACACACTAATTATATAAAGAGTATTTCCTTATTCTAAGTTCTACATGTCATGATTCTCCAATTTTTAAAACATTAGGCTTTTCTACCATGGACTCCACAAATTCTGCTAAACCATTCTTCCCATGCCCCAAGGAAAACTTAACAAGTGCCACTTTTTATTAAGAAAACCACAGTCTATCCTCAAAAAAGCTATTTAAGTGTAAGGATGAAATTCACCAAGGTTTCCAGAATAACATTGCTCCAGTAATGTTATGTGGGACAAGCATTTGGTGCTAAAAGCCTGTTAAGCTTTATTTTAAACACTCACAGTGACCGGTGGGAAATTTTGACATTTGAGTATACACTTAGATAAGAACAACATTACTAGGGCAGATTTTAATAATACAGTTTGCTTATGAGTGTACTTGGAAATTTCTTTAAAACTACTATAATATAATTTCCAGCTTATATTCTCATATAAACAAACTGTCATACATTGGTTTTTATACCCTAATACTGCCTAATAATTGTCTAAAATTCAGTTTGTAAAAGAATGAAAAACAATGAAGAACTATGGCTTAATTATATTAGAAAAGTTATGGCCTAATTGTATTAGAAAAGTTATGGCTTAATTGTATTAGAAAAGAGACATTGTGAGATTCAGTCTTAAGTTAAAACTTGGAATTCTTTGTTTAGAAACCTTCCATTGATCTGTCATTTAAGAGGGATGGAAGTGACACAGAGTGGAAACAGAAGAGCATTGGGCTTTGGTTGAAGCAGTTTCCTTACTACAGAAGCTGTTAATGTCTGCTACAGGAGGTGTAAGGCAAAGTCCTAAGTGTTATTTTGCATTCAGTCAAGAGACTGCGCATGTTCTGATTTTCATCCCCCAAAAGTTAATTTTGTAGTCAGTGTATGGCACAGATCTTTATTAAATGTTACCAATTTCTTTGCATTTTATATACTATCATCATTTGGTTCATAAGCAATTTCTTAATATATAGCTTTAGAACTGCATTAATAATTTGACATTCTGATGATAGAAGATTTTTGGAAAAGTTGAAAAAGAGGTACTAAAATTATTAAGGAGCATTGGTGGTGTTTTGGGTTACTAATTGGGCTGTTAAGTATCAGGTCAACAATACGAAACTACCAGCCACTCCAAGGGAGAAAGATGAGTCTTTTTGCTCTAAGTTCTTAGTCATGAAAATATAGCTCTACTCTGTCATTTATGGTCACTATGTGTTGGAAATGACTTGATGGCATTAAGTTTTGAGTGAGTTTAATGTGAGTTTATTATTCTCACAGTCACTAATTGATTATGTCTTCTTAAAAATTCCTCAAGAAAGGAAGAAACCTATTATTCATTTTCAAGTTCGAGGAGATGATATCAGATATATAGGTAAATATGGTCATATAGCTAATTGGGCTTGCAGTCAGGAAATCTAGGGTGCGACCCTGGCTGTCAGTAAACCAAATGTATCTTCCTTTAATAAAGTCACTTTAAATTTTCATAGCCAAGTTTCTTCACATACAAAATGCAAGCATTGTTTCATAAAGTAATACTCCAATCAAGCTCTGGGGAGGCCTACATTTCATGGAAGGTTGTGGCAAGGAGCCAGAACTTTGGCGTCTCCCTTCTTTAACCAAAGTGACCACCATGCTACCTGATTACAAATCATAATTCTGATTTTCACTTTAGTAAAATATATTCTGTTATCTCTAAACAAAGTTAGTATGTTAGTCTGGGTTAACTAGAGAAACAAATCCAGAGTCACTCTTATGTGTATAAGAAAGAGCTTATTATAAAAGAGCAATTGTATATTGAGAAGACATCCCAGCCCAGGCCAGATCAGGCCCATAAATCCAATATTAGCCTGTATGCCCAATACTAGTTCATAAATTCCTCTTTAGACTCATGCAGCACATGCAATGATGCTCAATGCAGGAAGATCACAGGCCAGTGGGTAGAGGGTCTTGTGGATCCAGTGGCAGTGGAAGCATCTCAATGCTTTCAGGGGTTTCCATGTGTTTTCTCCAGCTCTCTAAATGTCTCAGGAAGGGGAAGGCAGAGAGAGACTGGGACTGGCCTCCAGTGAGCTATTTATCTCTGTAGCATCTCCAAATGAGGTCATCAAGCTGTGACCTGATTGACAGGCTAGGCTCCACCTCTTCACTCAAGTTAGCAGGAGATTACGTAACTGCCACAGCTAGAAAAACATCTGTAAGATGTTTTCTGATCTCTTCCAGTTTGTACTGATCTGATTTTCCCAAGATCATAAAAGGAGTCAGTGTTGGGTTAAAAACGGTATATATAATTAAAGTCAATAAAAACCTTTAATTGGAACAAAGAAATAGAATTTATGTAATTTGTATTCATCATTTAGAACTTCAAATCTGAGGTTTCTTGTTTTGTTTTTTAAGTGACAGGAACACTTGAGTGACCAATATTCTAAACGAGTAGTCTCAGGGTCACACACTTATTTTGTTCTTACTACATTTTTTAGCCAGAGCTAAGTGTGCTTCAAAGGCTCACACACAAAGCCTGCTTCTCTTAAAATAAGCATCCATTTAAAATTCAAACACACTAGAATTCAGTGAGAGTTTAATCAAAGGTAAACAAAGATTTACTGAAGACATATAAAGTATATCTCTTCAGAAGTATCACACCCAATCCTGTGACCAAGGCCCCTAAATATAATTTTCTCTTAAAGGTCCCAGGATTTCTGAGACAAGTGGCTGATCATATGAATGGGACAGAAGATGCTCAAGATATTCCTTAAATATCCTGTCATGGAGAGCAAATGCCTTGAGAATGATTGGGGCAGGGAATGTATGGATGTGCTTTATACAATTGATGTATGTATATGTATGGATTGTGGTAAGAGTTGTATGAGTCCCTAATAAAATGTAAAAGAAGAAAAGAGAAAAAAATGATTAGGGCAAAGACTGTACAGATGTGCTTTATACAATTGATGTATGTATATGTATGAACTGTGAAAAGAATTGTATGAGCCCCAATAAATTGTTAAAATAAAAAATATATATATCCTGTCATATTAAGCGAGTAAGTTCTCAGAGGCTAGTGAAGGAAGATCAATAAGATTTGGGAATCATTCTGAGAAGACATCTATTAGCCATTGATGGAACCAGTTGAATAACCAAAACAACAGCAATGCAATAATAATAAACACATCTATGAATCAAGACATATAAAGTATATTTAAAACTATAAGCTCATAAGTATATGTGTTAGTCTGGGTAAACCAGGGAAGCAAATACACAGAAACTCATATATGTATAAGAGAGAGTTATATATAATGCATAAGGGTACATTCAGAAAGCATCCAAATCTCGTCCAGCCCAAGCCATGAGTCCAATTTATCCCATATGTCCGACATTGATTTACAAAGTTCTCCTTATACTCACAACACACACACACACACACACACACACACATGCCAAATGCAGGAGGATCACAGGCCAGTGGGTAGAAAGTCTTTGAATCGGGTGGCGGTGTAAGCATCTCAGTGCTGGGGCCTCCATGCGGCTTCTCAAGCACCCAAGGCTGCATTAGGATAAGTCTATGTGCCTTCTCCTCAGGGATATCTCACAGGAAGTAAGCCAAACACTAGTCCGACCTTCAGAGAGGAAAAGACAAGAGAACTCCAAAGGTGAGGCTCACAGAGCCATTTATCTCTCCGCCCTTCAATGAATCCCACATGTGTTTATCAGCCAGGTTGTCACAATAAACCTTAACTATCACAGTACATCTCCTTAATGAATCTCTTGTTCATTTGGGGGTTTGCTATTGAACCAACTTTTTTATTTTGATGACTAGAAAATCAGAAGAAAAATATTTTTTAAACATTTTCTCATTTTGATACTTAAAAAATATTTTACACTAGTAGAAATCTTTTATGATTTCTAAGAAAGAGGTAAATTCAATAAAACTAAGCAACAACATAAAATGCCTAAGCAATATAATTAATAAGATAGATCTTATGAATACAATATTAAATTTTGTACCCCAGTCATTAGAGAATGCACTTCTTTTTCTAGTGCACATGGGACATTCCTTAAAGCTGACTATATATGAATGACAGCAAAGTAAAACTCAATTGCCGAAAGCTAAACATTCAAAGCAGCATATTTTAATCAAAGGTATGATTAAAACTTTCAAAAATGAGAGTTAATGGCAATAACATTGTTTTCAATATAGTTCTCCCCACCAACCCCAACCCAGGCTTTCCTGCTTTAATCTTTCTTTCTCTCTCTCTTAAAAATCATTTTATCCAGGGCTCTTACAGCTCTATAACATTCCATACATCAGTTGTATCAAGCATATTTGCACATGTGTTGCCATCATCATTTCCAAAACATTTTATTTCTACTTGAGCCCTAGGTAGAAGCTTGTCTTTTTCCCCTCCCTTCCCCACCTCCCTTAGGAATCCTTGATCAATTGTATATCGTTATTATTATTTCATATCTATCTGACACTGTCAGTTGTCTCCCTTCACCCATGTTTCTGTTATTTGTCCCATGGGGGTGGGGGCATATACCCCTGTGGTATATATACAACCTTGTGATGGGTTCCCCTTTTCCCTTTTCCCTCTGTCTGACCATTCCCCTACCATCATAATGTCACTACTCCCACTGCTGTGCCTGAGGTGTTTATCTGTCCTGAGTTCCATGTGTCTATCCCATCTGTAGACACCTGGGTATCCCCCCACAGAAGGGTTATAAGGAAGGGATGAGTCAACCAAGGTGCAGTATCCCCAATACCATGACCCAGTTCTATCTTATAAAACTGGCTAGACCAAAGAACACACATTAGTATAGAAGAAGTAATTTTTAAAAATTGGCTGTTGAAGGACAATTTATATGTTATATTAAATAATCCATCCATTCAAAAAAGGAGTCAATTGTAGAAATTTGATGTGGTAGTTATCTAATCTGGGGTCAATTGGGGGCTTGAGAGGATTAAGAATGAAGGGGTGGAGTCTAGTCTATCAATCAGATCCTAGCTAATGAGGCCTCTGTGTGGGCATGACTTTCTCCTGAGAATTCTGGGATTTTTCTCTGCTGACTCCCTCTGAGACATCCCTGAAGAGAAGCCACATGGACCTACCCTGTGGAAGCACTGGAAGCTGTAGAAGCCACGTGGAGACCCCTGCCAGAACTGAGATGCTTAAAATGACACTGGATCCAAAGACTTTCTATTTACTGGCCTGTGATTGTCCTGCATTCAGTGTCATGGCATGTGTTTCATGAGTCTGAAGAGGACTTTATAGATTGGTATCAGACATATGGGCTAATATCAGACTTACAGGCTTGGACTGGACTGAGTTGAGATGCTTTCTTAATGCACAATTACCCTTTATATAAAAGTCTCTCTGTACACGTATGCTTGCTCATGGATTTGTTCCTCTAGTCTACCTGGTTTAACACATTTGAATACCATCATTTTTCTATTTCTAATGAAATGATGAATCAAGACATTTATTGTATATTACTGCCCATCACATAATACCCAAAATATTAAAAAAGAAACAACCAGAAACATACATACACAGTGTATAAATTATCCTTATCAGAACATTGACCATGAATTTTTCAAGCTTTAAAAATCAAACAAAATGTTTCAAGGAATGTAGCAGACAGGAATATGCAAAAGGACAGGTGGCTATGTACGCAGCATTATTGAATCTGTGATTTAAGTAGTTTTGCTGGAATAAGACTTAAGTGATTAGCTGAAACTTATTTTAAACTTAACGAAAGATTATAAGCTAATTTAAGAAAATTGAATGTTGAAGGAACAGTTTATAAAATTAAGAAGTTAGTATTAAATTTTAGATGAGCCCATAATTATGTTTATAAAAATAATATTTTTCCTTTAAAGATACATAAGGACACATATAATAATAGTATTTGTTGTCTTGGTTTTTATTCAAATAAAGTTGATGTGAGTGAATAAAAAAGAGATGATGAGAGTGAATATGCATATGACTGGAACAGGAATGCCCATGAATTGCTGACTGTTGAAGCTGGATGATGCCAGGGGTACATTTTACCATTCTTTCAAGATTTGTAATTATATGGCATTTCTGCAATAAAATTTTAAGATGCAATATTATGAATCAAAATAAAGATTTATACTTAACTAGTATGTTAGTCTTGGTACTTTAGAGAAACAAATCCACAGAAACTCATGTAAATAAGATAGAGTTTTATATAAAGAGTAAGAGCACATCAAGAAAACATCCCAACCCAGTGCTGCCCAAGTCCACAAGTCCAACATTAGTCCATATGTCTGACACCAATCCACAAAGTCCTCCTCCATCTCACAAAACACACGCAATGACGCTGACTGCAGGAGGAAAGCCGAGTCAGTGAACATGTAAGCATCTCAGAACTGGCAGGGGTCTCCACATGCCTACTCCACCACCCAGAGCTGCATCAGGGTAGGTCCATGTGGCTTCTCCTCAGGGATGTCTTGCAGGAACTAAGCCTTGCTAGCTGAAGGAAGGAACTGGCTAAGGCAGCTGCACCCTGGTCTGACCATCAGAAAACAAGAGACCTGAGAACTAGAAAGGGGAGGCTCACTGAGCTATTTATCTCTCTACCCTTCAATTAACCCCACATGTTTTTATTGGCCTGGTTGGCAAAATAAACTTTAACTATCTCAACTAGCAATCTTATGTTGATTCATGCCCAATCTTATATTGACTCATGCCGTCTATATTCAGGCTCTACAAGCAGGTGATTTTTCTTTCTTTCTTTCTTTTTTATTAAATACTTATCTTCCTGGAATCTCTAGTCTCATTCTTGGCCCTGAGGAGTTTATCTGGATTCTGTGTATTGTGGACTCTTATCTGTAGCCGTGCAAATGTTCTGGTCTAATCTGATTTGTAAGGTAGACTTGAAGTCATGCTAGTGGGGGAAAGGAAGCATTAAAGAACTAGAGGAAAGTTGTGTGTTTTATCAGTGCTACACTGCACCCTGGCTGGCTCTTCTCTTCCTTGTGACCCTTCGGTGAGGGGATGACCAATTGTCTACAGATGGGATTTGGGTATCTACCCTACTCCTCCCCCCACCTTTACCCCATTGAAATTGGGTATGATTATGTTCTGGGTCTTAGATGCCTAATACCTGATCCCACGACACCTTGTAGTCACACAGGCTGGTGTTCTTCTTCCATGTGGGCTTTGTTGCTTCTGAGCTAGATAGCCGCTTACTTATCTTCAACCTTTTAAGACCCCAGACATTATATCTTTTGATAGCTGGACACCATAAGCTTTCTTCACCACATTTTCTTATGCATCTGTTCTGTCTTCAGAGATCTTGTAGGGAAGGTGAGCATCACAGAATGCCGATTAGAACAAAGTGTTCTTATGTTGCTGAGTACTTGGGTTGAGGCCCTCAATTCTTAACATATAGATATAAGTACAGAGATCTAGTTCCCTACTGTTATTTATAAATATATGTACATATGTGCACGCCTGTATTTAGACCTCTATAAATGTCATTTGCCTCTGGTTCTTTCCTCTATTTCCTTTACTTTCCTCTTGTCCCACCATCATGTTCAGCCTTCATTTTGGTTTAGTAATGCCTTGCTGCTACATTGCCCTTGATTAAGCCCCACTAGGCATCCTACGCCCTTCTCTCCAGAGATTTTAGTTCACTTGTAGTCCCCTCGTCCCTCGGTTGGTTACCCTCCCCTTCCTTTTGCCCACCTCTCCTTCTCCGCTTTACCCCCGAAAACATTGGTCCTCTTCTTTTCATCTCCGAATTGTTTATTCTGCCTATTTTATCTAGATAGACATGCAGAAATATTAGTAAGAGCAAACACCAGGCAGGGCCAAACAAAACAACAAAGAGTCAAAACCAACAACAAAAAGAAAGCCACTGACGAAAATAGAAAAACCTATAATAATTCAAGGTCTGTTTGTTGGCTCTATATGAGGGGTTTCCAGTTGAGTCTGATGGGGTGCCACACTCTCTACAAAGTTTATATTTTTGGTATTCCCGGGGATTTTTTCACTTTGCTTCATTTGCTGCTCTGTTGCAAACCCTTAGTGCTTCACCCAGTGTGTTGGGGTCAGATTGGGCACTCTGCACTGTGTCTCCAGAGTTGTCCCCCGTAGTGCTATGGTTCAGTGAAGGATGGCGTGTTTTGTGATGGGACCTGTCCTACAGTCCTCTCTGTGCATTGTCTGCTCTGAGCATGAAAATCGTCCTCGGTGCTTGGTGGGCCAGGATCTGTTCCCCTCCCTCTCCATCTGTCTTCTTTTCCCCTTTGTGCTCTAATCAGACATACCTCTCTCTCAAAGCTGTAGCTGCAGTCCTATCCTCTGAAGTGCTTTCTTCTAAGGAGGGTTGGAGGGGCAGGGAATGGGGAGAAAGGGGGAGGGTCACATAGTTGGGATTGGGGCTGGCCCTGCAGACCTCTCTATTGGTTCTCTGGTATGTGTCAGTAGGTTGTTTTCATGTCTTGGCACATCTGGTTGAAGCCTGGTCTCTTTCCCACTCCTGTGAAAATATAAACAATACCCTCTCCTTGGGTGAGTTAGTGCCTTGCTTCCCTCCTACCCATGTCTTTTTTTTTAACCTCTCTTTCTTTCCCCCTCCTATTTAGTTTGCTGCTGTATATATCCCTTGATTGGGTTTGGCCACTGCCATGGTAGCTGGACCTCACCCCAGGAATGTATGTGTATAGTAGCTTGTCCCCTATACCGCATTCTTAAAACTAACCTCAGTGGACTCATGTTGTACTTGTCTTTTTGTGTTTGGCTTTCTTTGATTAGCATTATTTCCTACAGTTCTTCCCATGCGGCAATGTGCTTTATCCGCTCATTACTCCCTTAGAATTAATGTTGAGAACACATTATTTTAAAGATGAAAAGGTTTGAGCAAAACTTAGGATGGGGAATTTGCTATTGGAAGAGTGAAAGAAAAAGCTGGTAGGACAGAAGGAGAGTGCCTTTGGGCAATAACCGTGAGCAGCAGCGTTGTGTAGAAGTAGAAGGCAGGTACTATTGGAGAAAAGGCTGAAAAAGGTAGTATGTGTGTGCTGATGAGTTTTACCCAAGAAGACCTTTGAGAAGGAGAGTAACAAAGCCTATTTTTTTATAGATAAATATCTTTGAATGAAAAAATGAACTCTAGAGCACAATAGGTGTCGTGTGACAAGCTTGTGGGGACCAAACTCAGAACACCACTAAAGACAAACATGAAATCCCCTTCTCTGACCACCAGCATCTAAAAGGCACGGGCGAATAATGGCACTCAGACCTTCTCTGACATCTGCCGAAAAACCCTCACATTTCTCTCCACTCACGGCATTTCCAGTCAACTCACAATCTTTCTGTTGACACTGGCAATAAAAATTCCATTATGCTCTTTATTCCTATTTACAGCAGTCACCACAAGATGCCCCGGACTCTGAAGCCATTCTTCACCTCTCCATCACAACCCCCTTCTGGGTGGCTGCGCACCGAGGCTTTCTCCTTCCTTCTGACAGTCTCCAGGCCCGTTTTCATTTTATTTTTCATCAGAACACTTATCTGACCAACCACGTGTCTGTCTGTCTGTCATATTGTGCTGCCTTGCATGTTGCTGTGATGCTGAAAGCTATATCACAGGTATTTCAGTACCAGCAGTGATCAGGTTTCCGTAGAGCTTCCAGAATAAAAGCGAACTATGAAGAAGGACTAGACTGTTCACTTCAGAGGAATTAGCCACTGGAAACTTTATAGTTAGCATCAAAACATTGTCAAGTACTGAAATCCTACTAAACAGAAACATAGCATTGTCAAGGAGGGTGCCAGAAGATGAGAACCTTCCATCAGAAGACCCACAAATTATATGGAGGATTAGCTGACTTCTACAAGGCCAGTTGACCACAATGATGAAAATAGAGTAACAGACCTTGAACTGTTTACAGGCTTTTCTTATCATTGATTTTTTGTTGTTGTTTTCTTTTCTTTTCTTTCTTTTGTTGCTTTGTTTTGCTCTGTCTTGTTTTTTGTACATATTATTATCTCTGCAGGTTTATCTAGATAAGATAGGTAGGATAAACAATCTGGAGGATAAAACAATGGGACTTATGGTTCCAGGGGGACATGGAAGAGGGGAAGGTGGGAGAAAGGACGTGGTGTTAGCAAAGCCAGGGACAAGGGAACAACAAGTGATCCAAAATTGATGGCAAGGAGGGTGTAGGAGGCCAGGTAGGACTTGATCAAGGGCAATGTAACCAATAGGAATTACTGAACCCCAAATGAAGGTTGAGCATGATAGTGGGACATGAGGAAAGTAAAAGGAAATAGAGGAAAGAACTAGGAGGCAAAGTACATTTATAGAGGTCTCAATACAGGCATGCACACATGTAAATATATTTATATATGACAGTGGGGGAATAGATCTTTGTACATATATTTATAGATTTAGTATTAAGGTAGCAGATGGAGATTGGGCCTCTACTCAAGTACTCCCTTAATGCAAGAACATTTTGTTCTGTTAAACTGGCATTCCATGATGCTCATCTTTTCAACACAATCGCTGACGACAAATCAGGTACATAAGGAAATGTGGTGAAGAAAGCTGATGGTTCCTGACTATCAAAACATATAGCCTCTGAGGTCTCAAAGGCTTGAAGACAAACAAGCAGCCATCTAGCTCAGAAACAACAAAGTCCACATGGAAGAAGCACACCAGCCTGTGTGATCACAAGGGGTATATAGAATCAGGTATCAGGTATCAAAGAACCAAAAAAATCATATCCTTAAGAATAAAGGGGTGTGGGGAGTGGGGACCCAAAGCTCATCTGCAGGCAACTAGATACCCCCTTCCAAAAGGGTTGCGGGAAGGAGATGAGCCAGTCAGGGTGCAATATACCACCAATAAAACATACAACTTTCCTCTAGTTCTTGAATGTTTCCTCCCCCGACTATCATGATCCAAATTCTACCTTACAAATCCAGCTAGACCAGAGGATGTACACTGGTTCAGATCAGAGCTGGAAACACAGGGAATCCAACACAGATAAACTCCTAAGGACCAATAAAGAAAGTAGCGATATCAGGCAGGGAAGTGGAAGGTAAAAGCGGTGTCCAATCACAATGATCTACATATACCCCCCTCCCTGGGGGACAGACAACAAAAAAGTGGGAGAAGGGAGACATCAGACAGTGTAAGACATTAAATAATAATAATTTATACATTATCAAGGGTTCATGAGGGGTGAAGGGTGAGGGAGGGAGGGGAAAAATGAGCTAATACCAAAGGCTCAAGCAGAAAGAAAATGTCTTGAGAATGATGATCGCAACAAATGTACAAATATGCTTGACACAATGGACGTATGTATAGATTGTGATAAGAGTTGTATGAGCCCCAAATAAAATGATCAAAAAACAAAAATAAAACTTGCTGATAAAGATCAGTGGAGATCAAAACTCAGTGTAAAGAAGACCAAAATCCTCACAAGTGGACCAATAAGTAACATTATGAGTGAGTAAAAGATGCAGAAGTCACATTGACATCTTTTGCCTTTAACAAAGGAGAACCCTTCTCCACTCTGGCCCAAAGCTCAATGACACAGATAGAGGTCAGGCATGTCTCCACGCTCCATCTTTCCCTACTTAATTCTGACACCAACTATTCCTCCCATGACACTCTACTTTTCTCTTGGGTTTGGTAATTTGTTACATTGCCCACACAGAACTCACAATTATGGAGGTTTATTAGAGAACTGAATAGGTTATCATAAGTCAAGATCAGTGAACAGTAGCGATATGGTCTTTGGTCCACAGGAACACCTCTCCTCAGCGAGCAGCCACAGCTCTGTCTTCTGGCTCTTGGTGTCTCTGCAGTGTAACTCCCCTGGTTTCTGCCTCTGAGCCAGTAAGCCCATCAGCTACAGTTCCACAGTCTCAGTGCTTCTTTCCAGTCTACTTCACTGTCTCCTTGCTGAGGCCGCAGGTTTCCCTGTGCCTCGGTCACTTCAGGCAGGGAGGGATCTCAAATGTGCTGAGCTAGCGGCTCTTCTTGCTGGAGCGCTGAGCATGCTCTCTGCTGCTGAGGTAGCCAGCTCACACACAGAAGAATGGCTTTGATGTTCAGGACCATCAAGTCAATTCTGACTCATGTCAACTCTACAGGGGAGAAGAGAACAGTGCCTGTCACTTTCTGAAACTGTGACTCCTGCGAAGGCTCCTTTTTGTCTCTTGGAGAAGTGGGTAGTTGGGCTGCAGTTTATGATTAGCAGCCTTCTCCTCCACAGGGATCTTCAAGGCTTTGATGGAGGGGTAGTTTTTGTCTTTCAGCAGTCCATTCCCCCAGGAAACCAAGGGAGCTCATTTGGTTCAGAATACATCCCATCCCACCCCAATCCCGTCTATTAGCATAACAAAAACTCCTGGCAAACTGGGATTATAACCATAGGCTTTGACGCTGCTGGAGCCATTGAGTCTGTTTGGTGCCATTGAGTCTGTTCCCACTGACATTGAGTCTGTTCCCAGTTTACATCAGAACAAAACACAGTCCCATCCTGTATCTTCCTCATATTTCTTCTTATGTTTGAGCACATCTATTTAGCCACTGTGCCAATCCACCCTGCCTAAAGTCTCCGTTTGGATTAGTGCCCTGCTACTTTACCAAGTATGATGCTCTTCTCCAGGGAGACTGATCTCTCCTGATAACATGTCCAAAGTACGCGAGAAGTCTCACCATCCTTGATTCTGGCTGTACCTCTTCCCAGAGATCTGTTTGTTCTCTTGACAGTTCATGTGGTACTTCACATTTTCTTCCCCAGCATCATAATTTGAATGCATTGATTCCTCTCTGGTCTTCTTTAGTCAGCATTCAACTTTCACATGTATATGAGATGATTGAAAATCCCATGACATAGGTCAGGCACACCTTAGTCCTCAAAGTAACCTCCATGGTTTTCAATATTTTAAAGAGGTCTTGGGCAGCAGCTTTACCCAATGCAAAGTGTTCTTTTATTTCTTAGCTGCTGCTTCCACGAACATTGATTGTGGAGCCAACAGGTGTTTTTTTGCAATGCTTTGTAATCCATACTGAAGGCATAGAGATGGGAATTCACAATGCCTCAGAACAGGGATTATGTATGGCAGAGACATGCTGAGAAATTTCACTGCACCACAACTGGAGACAGCTCAAGAATGAATAAATAGGTCTCAGAGCCCTGGTGGAGTCCTGGTTAAAGTTGGGCCAGTAGTTGGAAACACACAGCTGCTCCAGGAGAAAGGCAGGGCTTTTTCTGTAAAAAGTTACATTCTCAGAAATTCCCAGGGTCATTCCATTGTGTCCTATAGGGTTCCTAAGAGTTGGCATTTCTCAGTGGTGGTAAATTTGTGTCTTTGGCTTTTGAGATGGTTAGTATAGCCAAAATGTTCTTTGGACGTCAGGATGGAGAGCCTTTATCTTACATACATCAAGCAAGTTTCATGTAAATTTGGCTTTTTACTGACATGGTTTAATAGAATTCTGATAGAACTTTGAAAACATTCTGAGTTTTATTTAATTTATCTTTGGGGAAGGCATTGCAGAGATTTAAACATTACTATTTTCAGCACAATACATTATAGCAGAAATGATTTAGTAATCCCATTTGCTTCTTAGCAGTGTGGAAAATCATTAATTGAATGTTAAATATTAGGTAACTTCAGGCTATAAACATAAATTTCTTCAAGTGCTGCATTGGAAGAGTGACCACACACACACACACACAATTTGAAAGAAAGGAGAAAATAGAGGTGGAGCAGAATGAGAATGTTTGGAGTTGAGAGGAGGAAGGTGAAGAGCCTTTTTTGTTGCTGTTTTTGACAATTCTGAAAACATTCAAAATGTCAGTAGATAGATAGGAAAACCCAGGGAAAATGAGAGTAAAGATTGATAGATGGAATCAAACTCTAACTAACCCCAACACCTTCAGGCCCGTATGCATGTTGCTTTTGCCAATATGCACATGATTTCAAAATGTATACAGCAAGTCTACACTAAAGATTTTGCATTTAGGTTTCTGACTTTAGTTATAAAGAGTCATTATAAGTAATTAAATATAAATTGGAGGATGTAGAAGGATTTTATATAGATACACAGTCAATCAAGAAAGGAAGTTTAGTAGAATGGGATAGTGGAAAATCAAGCTCTCATTTACTGAGTCCCTTTTTTGTGTCAAATGCAATACTTATATGCTTTAACCATTTTCCTTTAATTACCATCATCCTGGAAAAAACATGTTATCTTTCCATTAAAACAGATAAGAATCCAGGCCATTAGCTGGAAACCCAGGGTATGGAAATCTAATCCATGTTGTCAGACACTAAGTTGTTCTTTATCATACATATCATATCACACAGTATCTTTGAGGAAAAAAATTGTGGCTATGAGGTTTTTATAGCCTAGTTGTGCAAAGTGAGGAACAAGGTCATCATGTTCTGATTGCTAGCACTCCCATGCTTTGTGGGCATTTATGACATTCTCCTAAATTTGGCTTAGGAGCAATGCATAGACTACAAGGAAACCGTTGTTTTGTGAGTGTTTGGGAAGGAGAAGAGACAGCAAGAATGCATGTGGGAGTGCAGACAAAGAACAGTGTTCTTAATGTGCAGAAATGAGCAGGGAATATTTCCAGGAAATTGTAGGAAAAATAAAGCAATAATTAATATTAATGTCCATCAAAATCAAAGGCTGGGAATACACACCCAATTTATCATGATCCAATGTAGAAAGAACATTCATATAAATGTATCTATCTCATTCACTAACATCAATCTATATCTTCACTATCTAAAACTAAGAAAGCAAAACACACACAACTTTTTCCACTAAAGAGAAAGGGCAGATAAATAATTCACTAGAATGGAATGCTGCCATTGAGATGTCCAGTAAAAACACAGCTAATGCTTTCAAAAATTATATGACAAATTTAATAACTGTCCTAGCTGGTATTTATCTGGGGCATGGAGTGCACATACTTATTTTCTTCTAAATTACAAACTAATGACTTGAAAAAATAACTTCTGGAACATTAGGGTATAAGAACGTAAGCTTGCTTTTTGTTATAAACTATTTTTTTTACCACAAAAATATGTACAGCATCTTGGCCAATACAACATTTTAAAATTCAGTGAACTTTTATATCAATCATGTGGTGCAATGATAACTAACATTCATATGATCAGCTTTTCTTGGAATCAATAAACACCCATACACAGCAGGGGATCCAGTTATGACATTGAACAAGATGTTGGAACAGAAGGCTACTTCAAGGGATTTCGAATTACTAGAGTCTGAACCTGATCTCTAACATAGAATGGCTGAGAAAATTAGATAAGATAACCTGTAGCACGCCTCTCTTGGTTTCCGAGACGTGGCAGGCATTCTTTAGTGAGTATCCTTCATTATCCTGAGCTATTCACGTGGAAGTGAGGGGCTTGATGAAGAAAAGCAAACTAATAAGAGGAAGCACAAGTGCAGTATTAGGAGAAAGGACAGGTACTCAAAGTGTTACTATCACATTTCAGAAAATATATCAATTCCTTTCATTGAAAACACTCATACAATTCAAATAACTAAATGAATGACATTTTATTTTCCACGGGAATTTTTATTTAATTTTTATTATGAGAATGGCACAAGATTGGGCAATGTTTTATTCTGTGTGATAGGATCACAATTAGTTGGGTCGGACTTGATAGCACCTAACAATATACACAACATTATGTAATAAGGAATTTTATATAAGGGAATTGGAGTGCATGTTAAACATGTCACTTCACAATATTTTTATCACTATTAGTAGTCTGTATTTAAGTGACTCCAATACACTATACTTACTTAATTGATAACAAGGTGATTTTCTTTGAGTCTCACTGAGTAGAAAACTTCCAGTGTATTTTTATTTTGTTGTGTTTTGCTATTCTTACTGTTTAATTGAAGTATTTCCACTTTAAAATTTTTTCCTTTAAAAATGATTGGTTCTTCCCCACCCCACCTGTTTACCTTGAAATAACATTATTTGACTAGCTTCATTAATATCAGAGTCCCTGGGTGGTACAAATAAGCACTCAGCTACTAACCAGAAGGTTGATGGTTTGAAACCACGCATGAATCCCAGGCACTGGAAACCTTATGGAACATAGCTTCACTCTGACCCAGATGGATCACCATGGTTGGAACGGGAATTTTTATTTTTAAAGATACAACATGTTAACTAATTGTCATTAATTTTCACAGGGAATCTACAACATGTCATAGTAGATCAAATTCCTCAGATGTAAGTAACTAAAAACTTGTTATTTTGTGGGGAAAAAGAAGCATGTTATTATCAGTGTTACTATACTCTAATAAAAAACTACTGTTAATTTGTAAAGAGAAAACCTGAAATTAAGAAACTTGACAAGATTTTCCCCCTTTTTTACTGTATTCTGCAGTTGTTCAAATTAATACAGTCTTATGTTTTTCAAAAGATTTTTTTCTGAAACTATTCAACTATCTGAATATCTGTAAGTAACAAGGAAATATATGCCTTAATCTAGGGATAAATATTTTCAGATATGACCAAATAAAATTAGTTTTTAAAAATTATTTTTGAAATAATAAAATTATGCATTAAGCACCTAACTTTTAGAATAAACCAATCCCTTTCTCTCTGTTTGTTTTCTTTGTGTAATTTGATTTTTATTGTGAATTGGTGAAGATGTGAAATATTTCTTTCAATAATTCATGCATATTTGTTTCCTGTCATTGATTGAGAAGATAACGTTTGAAATATAAAAGAGATTAAATAAAGGGTTAGGTTTCACAATATATATATACATAATTCTCCTTTCTTTTAAAAATCATTTTATTGGGGGCTCATACAACTCTTATCACAATCCATACATACATCCATTGTGTCAACCACATTTGTACATTTGTTGCCATCATCATTCTCAAAACATCTGCTTTCTATTTCACCCCTTGGCATCAGTCCTCATTTCTTCCCTCTCTCCCGCTCCCCTCTCCCTCATGAACCCTTGATAAATTATAAATTATTATTACTTTGTCATATGTCACACTGTCCGAAGTCTCCCTTCACCCATTTTTCTGTTGTCCACCCCCCAGGGAGGAGGTTTCATGTAGAGCCTTGTAATCAGTTCCCCATTTCAACCCCACCCTCCCTTCACCCACCCTCAAAATTGGTCCTGAAGGGATCATCCGCCCTGGATTCCCTGTGTTTCCAGTTTCTATTTGTACCAGTGTATATCCTCTGGTCACACAACACATGTTTTTGAAGTACCAAATTTAATCCATACCATTCCTCAAAAGCCATGACCTTGCTAGATGCAAAATACATTCATAGTATCACACCATCGAAAGTGTCTTAAATCAGCTCCAAGCACAAAATCTCATCTTCTGAAATATCTAAATTAAATATGGCTGAGAGTTTCAGCATATTCCATCCTGGGTCAAATTCCATCTCTGAGCCTGTGAAATATGAAATGCAAGCCATTGACTCCCAAAGTATGATGGTGGAACAGGCACAATGTCTAGTAGACATTTTCATACAAGTGGAAGAAACTGGAGAGAAAGAAGGAATATGAGTCACTAAACAAGTCCAAAACCCAGCAGGTACAAAGCTTGCCTTCACTCTTAGGGTTTGAAAATAATTCTGTTCTCTACCATCATATGGACAATGGCCCCAGGTTCCAGAGTCTGGGTGTTCACCTGTCTTCTGGATTCTGGATAGAAGCCCCTCTGCCCTAGAGTTCAGCTCTGCCTTCCAGGCTCACTGAGACAGTAACTTTCCTCCCTAGGTTTTGGGTGGCTTCCTTTTTCAAGTCCATCTGAGTGGCTACCCCACCTTGGCCCTAACAGTGCTGACTTGTCTGTCTCTTGAACATGACAGCCCTGCCCCGTAAGATCTGGGGGTAATAATCTCATGCCCCTAAAACACCTTAAAGGCAGCCCGACATTCTGGAGCCAAGTTGGCAATGATACATATCTTTGAAACCCAGAAAGTTGTGGGTTTGAAATCCAAGAGACCATGGCTGCCTTCTTGGACACCTCACATACCACAGCCAGCATCTTTTTAGACCTAGAGAGCTCTGCGACTCCACATCGCGTTCTTTTGTTTCCTTGAACCGCAGCAGCTGTAGGTCCTTTGGCCTATACCTTAGTTATCTAGTGGCACTAAAAGAGAACAGCCAGGGGGCAGTATAGCACCAAAGAAACACAACATTCCTCTAATTCTTTAATACTTCCTCTCCCTTCAACCCCCCCATCATGAGCCCAGGTCGACCTTACAAATCCAGCTAGACCAAACATGTACACTGGTACAGATAAGGGCTCTGGAATCCAGGACAGATAAACCCCTCAGGAACAGTAATGGGAGTAGTAATATCATGAAGGTAGGGAAAAGCTGTGGGGAGAAAGGGAGTATTGATCGCAATGATCAGTGTATACCTGCCCCCCCCCCACTCTGAAACTCATGGGGCAGTTCTACCGTGTTTTATAGAGTCCCTGTGAGTTGGCATCCAATGGATGGCAATGAGTTTGGTTGGGTTGGTTTGGTTAGAACAGCACCCTATTCTTGCCACACCAAATTATCTTTGTTACCTAGTACAGCTATAACAGAACTACCACAAGTGGATAGCTTTAACAAACAAATTTATTTTCACATAAACAAATTCACTGCCATCAATTTCAACTCATAGGGAACTCTGTAGGTGAGGGTGGAACTGCCCCGGTGGTTCCTGACTCTGTAACTCTTTAAGGGAGAGAAAGCTTCACCTGCCTATTACTCACTGCTTAGGAGACTCAAGAAACCATACCAAACCCAAACAGAAACAAACCCAAGCTCACTCACAGAGTCAATTCTGACTCAAGTAACCCTATAAGACAGGGTAGCCTTTCCATGAGGCTGTACATCATCATGGGAGCAGAAAGTTTCATCTTTCTCCCTCTGGGCAGCTGGTGGTTTTGAACAGCTGAACTTGAAGCTCGCAGTCTAGGGAGGCAAGCTTTCTCTCCATATTAGCCTTGAAGGAAAGCCCTTCTTTATTCGGCTTCTGCTCTCTGGTTCCTTGGCGAGGTCCAGGTGTGTTGACATCTATTGGATCCCATCTTTGCTCAGCTTGATTTTTTAAATCTTCTCTTGGGACCTATTTTTGAATTGATTACAAATAGTTGATACCTTCTGCTTTCTCTAGATTGAGGTATTTTTCTTTTTAATTGTTGCTGGACCCCTTTTTGTTTGTCCTTGTTTTGTATGTTTTTTCTGCATGGGTGGATTTATGAAAACAGTAACTAGATTAATGATTACCTGGGGACATAGAGGAAATGGAAAGTCAATACCAATGGGTACAAGAAAGAATAAAAGGTTTCATAGTTGATTGTGTTGATAATGGAACACCCCTTCTTGATAAGATTGAACTATTGAATTGTATGATAAATTAGTTATCCCCAAAACCAAAATCACTGCCATCAAGTTGATGCTGACTCAACTTTCCACACGTGTACAGTCTCAAAATGACAGTCTTAAAACTAACAAGGGTTCTTCTGCCTAGTACCACAGGTCACTCTGAGTTGTAACCCATCCAATGAAACCATTTTTTAATAAGTCTGGATTCAAGCTACACCTTTACTAATCCTGCCTCATAAACATAACAAAGACAAAGCATTTCCAAATGGGATTGGAACCAGAGACATGGAGTTTAGGCTTTATAACATATTTTTGGGAGACATAGTTTAATCCACAATCAATAACCTATTGAATATACTAATTTTCTTTAATTGTTCAGGTTTGTGTGCTTAATGTCTTCAATTATCTTATTATTATTGTTGCTATTTTTTATATTCTGTAAAGGTTTTTCATTTTTCTGGGAGAAGAAGCCTGGACTGTTGCCTTTACTATGTATCACCAGTTGAAACACCTAGTTACTCTGAGCCTGAAACATGTTACATAAAGAGAATGAGTATATGTCCAAGGCTTTGGTAAAACAGTCCTTTAAAGAATGCTACGAACAACAGACATACAACAGAAGTCCACAGTAGAAGAAATTCCAGAGACAAGTTTAAAAATATAATTTGAAGCAAACTCTTTCCTTTAGGTTGTTAAAAGATTCTTGACATGTCAAAGACTTTTCTTTTTAAATGGTAGAGAACTGGAGAAGGCTAGTTTCCTGCCATATAAAAGCCAGAGTACTGTGGGGAAAAAGAGGTCTTAACCATCAACTAGTTTGATTTTTAAATTAACAACTAAACAGAACTTTGCTACAAGTTGCAAGAGTGTTCAAATATGTTTTCTGAAATTTTTCATATTCATCTCTGTCTAGTTTCTCAATGGATTAATACCAAACTAATTGGGGGGAGGTGGGTCAAAAGTGGGGGTCAAGGAGGCAGTTTCATTCTGGGTCCAGTACTCCATCTCTAAGAGCGAAGGCAGATAGCTCTTATACACGCGTAGTTTGAAATCAAAGCCCAGCGGGTAGTCTTCGGAGAGTGATTTTAAAAAAATAATAAAATCAAGTATTTAAGGTCTCATTTGGATTCAGTGAAGCATAGTGCCATGATCCATTGATAATGTCTGAAAGATATTTTGCTAAATATCTGTCACCCCTGACCTAGAACTGTGCTGGTATTTAATGAATGTTGAAAATTTTATGAGACAATCAGTATTTGTTATTAATAGCATTCAACTTTTCTAAATACAGGATATGGAAAAATCCAAATTTTATGGTTCCTTGTTATATTCCCAACCACTTTATGTCATCTAAAGATATGACTTTGATGATATAATAGAATGATGAAATAATACAAAACAAAACAGTATCTCCATGGAGAGAGAAAATCTGTCCTAACTTTCCTCCTGAATTTCTCTCCTTCTGCTCTTTGATGCCTGCTCTCTCAATCCCTCTCCTCTTTTCAAAACAGTATTATTTTAAAATGTTCTTATCTGGAAGCAGCTAAATTTGAATTGATATATGCAGTGTATCGGTTCCAAGTTTCCCACTTTATCAGCAAATCCTCAGCAGGGGACTGCCCCTCAGAAGTGCACTTCGGGTGACTGGCAGCCACCATGTTTTGGAAGTCTGCCTTCCTTCGTTTTTTTTTTTTTTTTTTTTCCTCCCTTGGTTAAAAGATGCCACTTGAAAAGATGAATGCCACTATAATTTCTGTTGAGTTGGGACCCCAGTCTTCAGCCAGCACACTATGATTTCATAAAAGCCTAAATCAGACCCAAAAGATAATATCTGAGTCAGCTGCTTCTACTTTTGTGTTGAGTCTAATTAAAAGCATGAAACAAATGCTTTTTATACATTCTGTCTCATTGAAAATAAATAAATACCAAGGTAATTAGAAGATAAGGTAATTGGAATGACAAATAGCTAGTTTTCTCTAGAGGAGCCTCAATCAGCTATCTGACATCCAAGAAACTGTTTTACCTGAAAGGAGCATAAAATGTTAAACCTATTCAATATTGAAGGCTTCACATTGGCCCAAAGATATATCTAATTCGATATGTATGTTTCCACAGAATCTCTTTGATTAATGTTTGGTGGTTGTTGTTCATGGTGCATAGTGTTTGAGATGGTTCTGTGTAACAAAGACTCTGCTGGAACGCAGAGGATTTTGAGATTAATAGTAAACACCAATGATATCTGCTGTGTTGTGGCTATGAAAGCTAACAGGTCGTATTAGAGAAGCCTTGTTCTTCAGGGCAGTCCAAACAACCAGCCCCCCAGGAGTCCAAGAAGCCATCAAGTCCCCTCTAACCTTCTTTAGGGGTGCCCTTTGTGTCCCTCTGTCTTACCTTATTTTAACCTTTACTAAAGCCTTTATTTCATTAACTGAAAACAATAGTCGTTGGGTTTGGCTTTGTAGTAGCATGGCAGCAGCTAGCCCTATCCAACTTTCCCACGGCCAACATGATACAACGGCCTGAAAATGTACCCAGATTAGTAATTGATCTTAGATGACCACCTTTTAAAGACTGTCTCTTAAGCCCCTTCTAGTGCCAATCAGCGAGTGATTCGAGATATAGATCGGAAAGGAAGAACATGCTTAAAACACGGAAATCGATGCTTACTTACATAGTAGCTGGGAGGACTGTGGAAGGGACATGCTACTCAATGACAGCACTACTATCTTCTGGGAAAGTCTATTAATAGCCATTCACAATCTCAACTGCCTATAACCTGGAATTGGGTGATGTTCAGGAGATGGCAAGAAGCCAGGAAGATAGCCTTGTTATCACTAATTTTCCAGTATCTGGTCTTCCCAGATTGTGGTCTCTCTCCCTGAGCCTGAACTTGATTATGACTCAAGTCATCTCCCTCTCCAGGGAAAGGGAATAATGCAATGCTCCAAGTGAGGCTTTACACATGGGAGATAATTCACTTCATTGCATTGCTATCTTCATTTTAGAAATAAAATAAGTAGAAGTGCAATTGCTTTCTGCAATAATTCTATTTTGAATGATATTCCCAATTTGGTGTATTGATTTCTTTCTCCAAATATTTTCAAAGGCATTATACATTCACCCACATTCAGAATACTTTAAATTAATGTGTTGCAAGTTTAAACCCTTCCGTGTTAATCTCTAATTATGATTTATGCTTTATCATTTATCATCTGTGACTTTCTGATCATTTTGCCAAAATTTGGATGCTAAAATATCATGAGGCCTTTCCATTTTCTTTCATCTGTCGTCAATATGAGTTTCACAAAATATTTTCATGTGGTTGCTCCCATTTACCAAGAGCAGCCCAGTAGTTTTCTGGCTGCTGTGTGTTCAGGCATGGCCCATAGATAGCACTCAGCCCGCATACCGAGTGGCTGCTAACGGCTGTGTCATTGCTTGTAGTTCCCATTCCTAAAGGAGGCTTGAACAAATAAGGTGTCCCTGCCTCTCATATCCAAGCACATCCCCCCCCCCCCCCCCGGTTTTTTTAAGCAGTGAATGCCTTCATGCTGCCCTTGATAACTAGAAGTTAGATTCATCTTCTCTGGAAAATGTTGGTAAGAGAGATACTGGTTATTTTTGGCCAATTAGCAGACTTAACCATGTATTGCATGTGTAGCAGACTTAACCATGTATTGCATGTGTGATTCACATTATACGAAGTAAGGCTATGGAGGATCTGTTAGATCTCTCTGGAGATAGAGTTATACCTCGGTATTTGGCTCTGCGTGAGAAAGAATTCACACCGAAGCCTGGTTTGTGATCCAAGTGAATTTTATGAGAGTTAGAAGACATTTCAGGTTTACTTGGTACCCATAGGACTCCTTCCGACCATGAAGCCTGGCGGAGGCTGCTCAGCGTCACGCAAAGCTCTCTCTCTCTCTCTCTCTCTCTCTCTCTCTCTCTCTCTCTCTCTCTCTCTCTCTCTCTCTCTCTCTCTCTCGGCTACACTCCTGCCTTTTCAAGGATTCCAGGGGGAGGTGTGGTGGACGCCTCCTGATCGACTCCATGGCTGAATTGAATTCACCTGGCCTAGGTGGGCCAATCCAGGTTTAGCGCCCACCCATGTCTACCAGCAGGAAACCTGAGCCTCTGAGCATGTGCAGTGCACTGCTCCTCATTCCCATGCTTGGCTCTCTGGGCATGCTTTAATGGACATCTTTTAGCCCTGTGCTAGTCTGCCTAACAGATCTTTCAAACCATTCCTGAATTGTTTGAATGCAAATTTTAATCATATATTTTATAATTTATTTGATTTTTAAAAATTCAGATTATAGTCTGTCTCTAAAAGTATGCTGGGACAATAAATATGAACCACCATCTTGGGCTAAAAGGGGCTTTGGGCAACAGATAAGACAGGGAAAGCAGTCATGTTCATGGCTTGACTGAGCCTAGTGGTACTTGGAGTGTTGTGCAATTGTGCTTTTCACTTCCTCAAAGGCGGATTCTGGTGTTTAGGACCTCTAGCTTATGCAATTTAAGGATTCCTCTTTAAGAAGAAGAAAAGAAAACTATCTTATTTTCAAAGTTTACAAACACAGTGGCACCCTACTAGGCTGCTTCCAAAGTTGGGCAGCAATAGGCCCTGATGGTTGAGCCTCATCATGTATATGGTAAATATATTTGTGATTACCTTGAACCATCAGTTCCATGCTGAGCTCTTGACAGGTTGGTTTTCTGAATCCCCAGGAGTTGGATTGTTTGGGCGTGGTTCTCAGAGAAGTAAAGGAATCAGTGAAAGACAAAATAGAGTTATCAGAAGTCAACTAGTATACGGTTGAAGGCCAAAGCAAAATAATTTACATAGAGGGTCAAAGACTGAACTATTTAATAAGAGCTAGCATTTAGCCCTTCATAAACTGTTCACCTACTCACTTGGTGGAGTAAAGAGTTAAATACACCCAAAGATTGGGAGTTTGTGTCCACTTAGAGGTCTGGTAATCTACTACAGAAAACCAGTCACTGAGAATCCTGTGTCGCTCTTCTCTTAGCAGATGGGGTTACATGAATTAGAATTGACTAGATGATAATGTGGGGCTAGCCCCTCACACTATTATGGGTTCAGCAAGTGTAATTGTGAAGTTATGATATATAAAGATTATAATAAAGTCATAGAGACTAGTAGATAGAAGATAGAGTAAAATGAAGGAGTCAGACACATTTCATGGTAGGATGCTCACCGCCTGAACGGCCATGGTCTCACCAGCCAGGTCTGCACACAATGTGGGCAGAGAGGGCAGGCGGAGTCTCCTTATTCCTGGCCAAGGCCCACATATGCTTAGGGGCATGAGTACAGTAACCACACACATGACAGGAAGGCACTGTACAATAGGCATAAGCATGACAGGAAGGGAGAGGGCCCTACTCAGGGTAGAACAGATTATACAATCTGATTGCTCCAGATGACTGATAACTCCTCTTGAACTCCAAGTGTATAGCTGTTTGCAATGTGTAGCAAGCAGCTAAGTTGGGCATCAATTTGGGGGAGACAAGTTGGGAGAAATCTTTCTGTATCCCACACAGTAACTGCTTGTTTGTTTGCTTGACTTAAATATTTTCAGACTCCCTTGCATTCAAGAAGCTTGTAATCTGTAAATCACAAATAGGATAATATATATATACACACACACGTTTGTGATCCAAGTGGGGTTTTTCGGAGGGATCATGCAACTTTGATGATGGCAACAAATGTACAGATGTGCTTGACACAATGGATGGATGAATGGATTGTGATAAGAGTTGTATGAGCCCCCATTAAATAATTTCAAAAAAAGAAAAGAAAGAAAAGAAAAACGCATTTCTTATCACTGTGTCAACTTTCAGCTCATTCTACTACCCATTAGAATAGCCAAATAGTGCTCTGTTAATGCCATCCGGTTGGTTCTGACCCACAGCCACCCAATGCACAGCAGAACTAGATGGCACTGAGCAACAAAAGCACCTGAGAGCAGTGATCTGGAATTTCTGTTCTTCTCAATTTTATCCATTGTTAATATGGTCCATGAGATCGAATGTCTTTGTGTGCTCATTAAAACACAAGTAAATATTTTTTCTGGTATTTTCTGTTTAGAACCAAGACCCATCGGACATCAGTAGTCATATCCCTCACTCGACTTCCTCTTCTGAATCTGGTTTGAATTTCGGGCAGCTCCGTGTTAATGTCCTGCGCAACGGTTACTTTCTTCTGGTGTTGTTTCGTGCATCGTACCACAGCTATTTCTTTCATCTCTGCTGCATGCCAGGAACTGTAGAGAGTTCCGAGTAGCTAACTCTCTGCCCTTGTTTATATTCTAATAGGAAAGAGCATGTGGTAGTCACCTAGTCTGGCGTCAGTTTAAGGATTAAGAGTGGAGGGGTGAACTCTAGGCTGTGGATCTGGAGATAGCCAATGAGACTTCTGTGTGGGCATAGCCTGCTGAGAATCCTGGGAAATTTGGTACTTCCTTATTGGAGACAGAAGACACCTCTCTCTGCTACTCCCTGGGAGACATTGTAGAAGATAAGTCACATGGATGCAATCAGACCTCTGAAGCCAGAGAAGCCGCAGAGAGACCCCTGCCAGCGCTGAGATGCTTACAATGCCACTGGCCCCAAAGTCTTTCTACCCACTGGCCTGTGATCACCCTGCATTTGGCTTCATTGCATGTGTTTTGTGACTCTGAAGAGCACTTTATAGATTGATATAGGATGTATGGGCTAATATCAGACTTAGGAACTTGATCTGGACTGGGCTGGGATGTTTTCTCCATGTTCAATTGCTCTTGTATATAAATTTCTTTTTTATACACATGTGTGTCCACAGATTTGTTTCTCTAGTCTACCCAGACTAACACAGAGCATTAATAGCCATTTTAAGAAATTTAAAAAGCATTTGAGACAATGACAAATTCCTATGAGGACACCCAAAGACCAGTTCCTTGTGCTGTTTATACTGTTTCACGGCAATAGTTGCCTAGTTCTCTGGAGTCTTTCTCTCAGTGGGCAATGGGTTCTAAGTGACCACAGGCAAGCACTTAATTAGCTGTTTTGCCACTTCATTTGGTACTGTGAGCTTCTAGGTCCCATTAATGAATATGAATGTAAATTCCACTGCTTTATCTTTCTCTCAGCAATATAACATAATGAAATTTAAATACCTCATAATTCCCTAATGATCTATATTTGCACTCAGTTTATGGTGCCAATTACAGTATCAGAATATTTGGTTGCAACCATAAAAATTTAGACACACACACAAATCTACAGAACTGCAGCAATAAGGGGGGTGGGGTGGGGTTGGCAACAAAAATACGGAGCTTGGATAGTATAGAAACCAAGTACTTTAGATTGTATTATAAAGCCTAATTTTGACCCTGTTAGTTTCTGAGACTGTAACACTTTATTGACGTAGAAAGCCTCGTTATTCTCCCATGGAGCCACTGGTGAACTTGAACTTTCTACCTTGCACTTGGTAGCCCAACACATTGATACATACTGTTGGGCTGCTAAATACAAGGTCAGCAGTTGGAAACAATCAGTGTCTCCTCTGGAGAAAGATGAGGTTTTCTACTCTGGTGTGGGGGAAGCCATCCCCCCCCCAACTAATCACGAGTTTGATAGTCTCAATTGTACGGTTAAGTATATAGAGAGATTATAGTAAAGTCATAAAGTAATAGGAGAGATTGGAGACAGTAAAATAAGAAAGTCAGACACATTTCATGGTAGCATGCTCACCTCCAGGATGGCCATGATTTCAACAGGCAGGCCTGCTCACATCTTGGGTGATAGCGCAGGAGAGAGTGTCATTTATTGCTAACTATGGCTTATATATCTCTTGGGGCGTGCATGCCCCCTATTACAGGTAAAGACATACGTCACAGGAAGGGCTTGTACAATCGGCAATACAGGAAGTAGGAGGGGGATATTCAAAGGGTATAAGCATAACAGGAAGGAGATGAGCTAGGGGCATATACATAATAGGAAGGGGGGGGACTAGGGGTATACATGTGACAAGAAGGGCAGACCGTAGATTCATGATGGCCTAACCGTGGCCACCCTTGAGTGGGCATGATCTCCCTGGGCTCTCCTACAGGGAAACAATCTACCACCATCATTATCAGAAGGGAGTGGGCCCTACTTAGGGTGGGACAGACAATACAGTCTGAGTGCTCTAGATGGCTGATAGTCCTTAGGGAGAATAACCTCTGACCTACTTTCATTGACCTCCAAGTATATAGTCATTTACCATGTGTAGTAGCAAGCAGCTAAATTTGGCATATATTTGGGGAGACTCTTTGGGAGAAATCTTTCTGTTTCCCACACTCCACTGATAAGTTCATCTCAGAGTCCCTCGGTGGTAGCTCTAGGATACCCCACATCACCATTATAAGGGAAGCAACTTGATGGCAGTCTCCATATGGTACTTTAATCAAGAGTCATGACCTTGAAGAAATAGAAGGCTCAGATTGGGTGTTCACTTGTAGGGCTCGCTTAGAGTATGTGGGGGTCCTGATGGTGGAGTTACACAGGGGGAAGCTATGCGTGTGGTTGCCAGTTTGAAACAACCAGCAGCGGGAGAATGAACAAAATGGACTACTCCTGTGAACATTTACAGATTTGAAACATGACAGGAAATCACTATGAGTCAGTAATGACCTGCGGGTGGTGAGTTTTGTTATTGTTGTTTAGATTGAGGCAGAAGAATGATCTTTTTAGAGGAGAATAAAGTTTAACGTAGTCTGATACTAAAGTAGCTGTTATCAGAGATGTCTCTCTCCAAAACTAAATAGAAAAGTGATAAGGGTGGTAAGTGACCATAAGAAGTCAAAAATCACTGAGCTCAAACTCATAAAACTATTGTTTCTTAAAAGTCCAAGTAAATTAGAATGGACTGGGTATTACTTGTTAGATTTTAAATTGCTATACACACATTATCCAGAGATACTATTGTCTTACTAATAAATGAAAATACTGAAGGGCAGAATTGCAAAACCATTCTGTGGTCTCAGACTTTTTAGTGAAAATGAGCCCTTTGTGCCAAGGAGCCTAGTGTCCTGGGTTATGTCCTGGGCAGCTAACCTCAGAGTTAGCTGGGTGAACCCACCAGCCACTCTGTGGGAAAAAGGTGAGACACTCTATCCAGTGAGCAGTCACAGACTTGGAAACCCACAGGGAGCGGTGCTTTCTGTCCTATAGCGTCACTGTGAATCGTAGTCAGCTTGATGGTTGTTGCTTTGGCACTCACACGTATGCACTTATGTACACATATAATATGTAAAGATACATATATTCAATGATGTGAGTGCAAACATGGCTGAGCTTTACATATTGTTGGTTTCTTTCCCCTTTTTTGTTTTTATTTTATTTTTATTAGGGGCTCCTACTACTCTTATCACCGTCCATACATACATCAATTGTGTAAAGCACATTTGTACATTCATTGCCCTCATCATTCTCAAAACATATGCTCTCCACTTAAGCCCCTGGCATCAGACCCTCATTTTTTCCCTCCCTCCCCTCTCCCCCTCCATCACGAACCCTTCATAATTTAGAAATTAATATTTTGTCATATCTTGCATTTTCTGACGTCTCCCTTCACCCACTTTTCTGTTGTCCATTGCCTAGGGTGGAGATGCAGATCCTTGTAATTGGTTCCCCCTTTCCAACCCAGCCTCCCTCTGCCCTCCCGATATCGCCACTCACACCACCGGTCCTGAAGGGATCATCCACCCTGTATTCCCTGTGTATGCAGTTCATATCTATACCAGTGTACATCCTCTGTTCTAGCCAGACTTGCAAGGTAGAATTTGGTTCATGATAGTTGGGGGAGTGGGGGGAGGAGGAAGCATTTAGGAACTAGAGGAAAGTTGTATTTTTCATCATTGCCACATCGGATCCTTACTAGCTCATCTCCTCCTTGAGACCCTTCTGTAAGGTGTGGGGGGTTCCAGTGGCCTACAAATGGGCTTTGGGTCTCCACTCTGCAGTCCCCCCACTCATTCACTATGGTAAGATTTTTTGTTCTGATGATGCCTGATACCTGATCCCTTCTTCATCTCATGATCACATAGGCTGGTGTGATTCCACCATGTGGGCTTTGTTGCTTCTGAGCTAGATAGCCACTTGTTTACCTTCAAGCCTTTTAGACCCCAGATGCTTTATCTTTCGAAAGCCGGGCACCATTAGTTTTCTTTGCCACATTTGCTTATGCACCCATTTGTCTTCAGTGATCATATCATGGGGGTGAGCAAATATTGTTGTTTTTAGTTGCCTTCAAGTCCATTATGACCTTTGGTAAGCCATGTGCACAGAGCAGAATTGTTCCAAAGGATTTTCAAAGCTGGAACCTTTGGGAAATAGACAGCCATTGTTTCCCACAATATCTCTAGGTGGATTCAAACTGCCAAGCTTCTCGCAAGTCAATCAAGTGTTGAACCCAGAAACTTGCCTTGTACATTCACATAGGAATCGTTTTCTAATGCAAGCTTGTTTAGCCCACAATTCTTCAGCAGCTTCTGAGGAAATCTGTGGTCATTCTTTTTTGGTGTAAGAAAGAGCTTTATATAAAAGAGCAAAAGTATATCGAGGAACATCCCAACCCAGTCCAGACAAAGTCCTTCAATCCAATATTAGCCCAAGTCATTCTTTAAAATAACTTGAATGATTTTTACTTTGTATCATACCCCTATTCCCTCCCGATCCTACTTTCCCTGGAACCAACCAGGGGATCGAGGTGCTCTGTTGCTTATGAAGAAGTTCAATGAGCACAGAGAACTTTGCAGTGAGTTAGCTCAGCATGATTGACATCTATCCTCTGGTTAGACGCTACAACCCCTACTTCCTCCCGGTGAGCAAAGCAGTAAAGCCACCACGCAGTCCATGCTGCCTCTTGCTGTGTGTGTGGCAAGTTTGTGTGGATCTGTCTAGACAGGGTGACTCTGCCCTCCTTAGACTTGCATTTTGTCATAAAAATCCCAGAGAATTTATTTCCCGTATCCTTTTCCCTGAAGACTCAGAAGCATGTGGGGTTAGCAGGTGAAGTCAAGTAACAGTCAATCATATTAATCACCTATGTATCACCTCAAAGCAAAGGCTTTGAACGAAGCAATTGAGTCATACAGATAGCTGAAGGAAAACACTTTTAAGATCCAAAGAACAGGGCGTTCCAAGGACTTCAGGTGGACGTGTGCTTGGTTGTTTTGAAGAAGAGCAAGAATATCTATGTTGTGGGAGCAGAGTTCGGGGCAGATGAATTTTGAGGCCAGGATAAGAAGTAGTGAAAAGCATTTGGTTGGGGGCCACGATCAGGAGTGTGGCTTTTACTGAGTTGTCCCATGAAAGGATAAAAAAAATCACCTTGTCTGATTCCTCGTGTGACAGACTCCTTCTGCCTACCATATTGTAGTTTTGATTTCAAAGGAACAAAGTAACAAGAAAGGCTGACAGGATGTGGAGGAGAGAGAGATTCCTGACAGGTTGAAAGTACAGCAGAAGTACAAATGAAAAGTCCAAGATAAACAGCCCCCCACCTCACACACACTTTTTTTTTCCTTTTTATAGTTTTTTACCGGATTAAGTAGGATGTATCTGTGGGGTCTTCAGCAAGTATTTTATAAAATGAAATTAGCAGATAACAGAACTTTTCCATAAACATTTGAAATCTCATACAATTTCAAAAAGTTGATGTTAAAATGGAATTGAAAGGAAATAAAAATTGTTTTTGAATTCTTCAGTATTGATTGCATCTCAGAGAAAAGGAAGTAAAAATCCCGTACGACTTGGCCAATAGACACCACTGAGGTAACACAAAAAATATTGAAGTTGTTAAGAATTTCATTTTACTTGGACCTACAAGATCAGGCTATGTTTTGTTCTTTATACATAGAGCTACTTTGAATCAATACCATGGAAGCAGCAGTCAAGAAATCAAAGGGCATATTGCATAAGCAAATGAGCCACATAAGACATCTTTAAAATGTTAAAAAGCCAAGATATCACTTTGAATAATATGGTTCACTTAGCCTAAGTCCTGGCGTTTTCAATGACTTCATGTGCATGTAAAGGTTTGAGAATGAACAGGGAAACTGGAGAAGAATGGATGCGTTTGAATTATAGTGTTGGTGAAGAATTCTGAAAGCACTGTGGATTGACGGAAGAACAGATAAATCTGTCTTGGAAGAAGTATAGTCAGAATGCACCTTAGAATCATGGGTGGCAAAGCTGTTTCTCTAGTATTTTAGACATGTTATCAGGGGAGACCCGGCTCTGGTAAAGCAGAAGATCAGCATAAAGGGGGAGGAGCTTCAACAAGGGGAATTGAAACTGTGGCTATGACAATGGGCACACTCAGCAATGGTTCTGAGGATGCTCCAGGACTGGGCTGTGTTCAATTCTATAGTACATAGGGTCACTGTGAATTGGAATTTAATTACACTTGACAATAACATTCACACACACATATGAGATATATGATATGAGCCCTAGTTACGTGTTGGCCTGTAAACTGCAGTTAAGTTGTTGAAAACCACCGGCCACTCAGAAGAAAGACAGGCCTCTCTATTCTCATACAGTTACAATCTTGGAACCTCAGTTTGACTCTGTCCTATAGGGTCTCCACGAGTGAGCATCAAATTGATGGCAGTGAGTTTGGACATGTCCACATACATAATGAACTATAACTAAACATACAGGTAATTTAGTTGGATAGCTAGGTGGATGGTAGGTAGATGAGTCACTTTGTTGGTCCTTTTTTGTGGGAAACAGGTATTAATTCTGACAAAGTAATTTATTAGAAATAAATTGTGTCAGTCTGGGTAGACTAGAGAAACAAATTCACAAACAGGCATATGTGTATAAGAAAGAGCTTTATATACAAGAGCAATTGAATATTGAGACAACATACAAGCCCAATCCAGGTCAAGTCCATAAATCTGATATTAGCCCACATGTCTGTTACCAGTCTATAAATTCTTCTTCAGACTCACACAAAACATGCAGCGACTTTCCACAGGCTAGTGGGCCCAGTGGTGGTGGAAGCATCTCAGCGCTGGCATGGATCTCCATGTGACTCTTCAGCTCCAGGGCTTTGGCTCCATCAGCCTCTCTCCATGTGGCTTGTCAACAGCAATGTCTTACAGGGAGTGAGAGTGTGTCCCGCCTCCATTGAGCTACTTATCTCCCTAGCACCTACAAATGAGGTCATCAAGCTGTGACCTGATTGACAGGTTAAACTCTACCCCTTCACTCTTAAATTGCAAATTAACGTCAGATTATTAACTACCACACGTATTAAGAAGCTTTACCGGTCAAGGTCCTACCAAGATAAAATGGTACCCCCCAGCGAGTTTAAGTGAAGCTAGTCTAATGAAGGGACTATTTACAGAGCTAATGAGCAAAGTTAAAGAATCTCACAAGGATGTGAGGCACCCAGGAATGAGCAGGTACCCTTGTCACTTATAGGCCTGACGTGGCAAAGGAGAAGTTATTACTGAACTTGGTAAAAGTTGAAGGCAGTGTAATAAAGCAGTAGGAGTTGTTGACATAGGCAAACAGTTAAAAATAGAACATGATAAGGAAGTGAGCACATGGGAGGAGAGGAGATATCTATTTTTTATTTTTCTTTCTATCTTTTTATTTTACTTGAATGTCTCTTATTGGACTAGGGAAATCTGTAATACAGTCAGAACTCCTTATGCTTGGGAGTCAGCCTCGGGGTCACAGAAAGGGAAGAACAGAACACGGAGAGAATCTGAAGGGATAGAGGAAATAATATATAGAATAGTATTTTAAATAAGTAAGGAATGTTTTAAACATCAAAGCACATTTGTCTCAGGCAGGTCTCTAGAACCGCAGTAGAGAATAAATAGGGCTGTATTTCTATGACTTTATCATGGCAGACTAATTTCCACTTTTTGTCTTTCCTCACATAGTCATAACATTGTGGGCTCACCTCCCTGATACCATCGCTGAAGACAAAGACGTGCATAAGCAAATGTGGTGAAGAAAGCTGATGGTGCCCAGCTATCAAAAGATATAGTGTCTGGGGTCTCAAACGCTTGAAGGTAAACAAGCAGCCATTTAGCTCAGAAGCAACAAAGCCCACGTGGGAGAAGCTCACCAGCCCGTGCGATCATGAGTTGTTGAAGGGATCAGGTATCAGACATCATCAGAACAAAAAAAATCATATCATTGTGAATGAGTGGGGGAGTGTGGAGTGGAGACCCAATGAGGAGACGAGCCAGTCAGGGTACAGTGTAGCAACAATGAAGCATACAACTTTCCTCTATTTCTTAAATGCTTCCTCCCCCCAACTTTCATGATTCCAATTCTACCTTACAAATCTGGTTAGACCAGAGGATGTACACTGGTACAGATAGCAACTGGAAACAAAGGGAATCCAAGGCGGATGATCCCTTCAGGACCAATGGTGTGAGTGACAACATTGAGAACATAGAGGGAGGGTGGGTTGGAAAGGGGGAACCAATTGCAAGGATCTGCATGTGACCTCCTCCCTGGGGATGGACAACAGAAAAGTGGGTGAAGGAAGATGTTAGAAAGTGCAAGATATGACAAAATAATAATTTCTAAATTATCAAGGGCTCATGAGGGAGGGGAGAGAAGGGAGGGAGGGGAAAAATGAGGACCTGATGCCAGGGGCTTAAGTGGAGAGCAAATGTTTTGAGAACGATGAGGGCAATGAATGTACAAATGTGCTTAACATAATTGATGTATGTATGGATTTTGATAAGAGTTGTATGAGCCCCTAATAAAATGACTTTTTAAAAAAACTGTGTCATGGAGTGACAGAGGAATAAATAAATCTTTTTTGGAGGAAGTATAACCAGAATGTTCCTTAGAAACCAAATTAGATTTTTCATTGTACATACGTTGAGGATGTTATCAGGAGAGACTATTCCCTGGAGAAACCCACAATGCTTGGAAAAGCAGGATAGTCACTGAAAAAGGGGGAGAACATCAATTACATGAATTGACAGGATGACTACAATAATGCATACAAACATAATTATAGTGATGACTTCACATGACTAACAATTGCGATGATTTTTTTCTATCGTACATAGGATCACTTTGAGTTTGAATTGATTTGAATTCACCTAAGCTACAGATATTCTTGAAAGTTTGCATAGAACATGCATGTTCATTTAACAGTATCTCTGATATTTGATTTTTTATAATTATTGAGCCATTTCAAGTTTCTCTTCTTAAGTTTACTTTAGTAATTTATACTATCATTATAAAAGTATTATATTTATCTATGCTTTAAAGGTGTGATATGATTTTTTATGCAGTATTCTATTTTTTGTTGTGTTTTGTTTTTAATCATTTCATTGGGGGGCCCATACAACTCTTATCATAATCCATACATACGTCAATTGTATAAACCACATTTGTACATTCGTTAACCTCATCATTGTCAAAACATTTGCTCTCCATGTAAGCCCCTGGCATCAGCTCCTCATTTTCCCCCTCTGTCTCTGCTTCCCCCTCCCTTATGAACCCTTGATAATTTACAAATTATTATTTTGTCATATCTTACACTGTCCGACATTGCCCTTCACCTACCTCTCCACTGTCTACAGCATTCTCTTAACAACAACAAAATCTTTCTCTGTGTTCATAGTTTTTTTTTTCTTTTATCTAATTCCTTACTTTTTTTTCTTGGTCTTAATGAGAAAGCAGTGGGCTCACCTGATTTGTTTGCTTTTTAAAAAGATAATTTTATTGGGGTTCTTACAGCTCTTATCACAATCCATACATATATCCATTGTGTTAAGAACATTTGTGCATATGTTGCCATCATCATTTTCAAAACATTTTCTTTCTCCTTCAGTCATTGGTATCAGTTCATATTTCCCCCTTCCCCACTCTCCCACCCTCATGCACCCGTGATTATTTTTTCATGTCTTACACCAACAGCTGTCCCCCTTCACCAACTTTTCTGTTCTCTGTCCCTCTGGGAGGGGATTATATGTAGAACATTGTGATCAATATCTTCTTTCTCCCCACATCTTCCCCCTTACCCTCCTGTTATCATTACTCTCATTATTGGTCCTGAGGGGCTTGTCTGTCCTAGATTTCCTGTGTTGAGAGCTCTATCTGTATCAGTGTATATGCTCTGATCTAGCCAGAAATGTAAGGTAGAACCGGGGTCATGATAGTGGGGGGAAGGATGAATTAAAGAACTAGAGGAGAGTTGTATGTTTCGTGGGTGTGGTAGTTACATAATCTGGAGTCAGTTTGAGACTATTAAGATTGAAGGGGTGGAGTTTAGTTTGTCAATCAGGTTGCAGCTTGGTGACCTCATTTGGAGGTTCTATGGAGATTAACCGCTTGCTGGTGGCTGGAAATAGATACACTCCCTGTGAGACATCCCTGTTGACAAGCCACATGGATACAACCTGATGGAGCCAGAGCCCTGGCGCTGGAGGAGCTACATGGAGACTCAGGCCAGCCCTGAGATTCTTCCACAAGACCCACTGGCCTGTGGCCTTCCTGCTTTCAGCATTACTGCAAGGCTTTGTGAGTCCAAATAGGAATTTATGGACTAGTATTGGACTTATGGGCGAATATTGGACTTATGGACTTGATCTGGACTGACCTGGGATGTTTCTTAATATACAATTGCTCTTTTATATAAAGCTCATTCTTATACACATATGAGTGTCCACCATGAATTTCTCTAGTCGAACCTGGACTATCACAATCGATTCTATACTGCACCCTGTTTGGCTTGTCTCTTCTTTGTGACCCTTTCTGTGAGGGGATGTCCAGTTGTCTACTGATGGGCATTAGGTCTGCACTCCACCCTCCTCCTCATTCACATCCATATCATTTTTTGTTTGGGTTTTTGATGCCTGATACCTGATTCCATTGACACCTTGTGATCACACAGGCTGGTATGCTTCTTCCATGTGGCCTTTGTTGCTTCTGAGCTAGGTGACTACTTGTTTACCTTCAAGCCTTTAAGACCCCAGACAGTATATCTTTTGATAGTCAGGCATCATCAGCTTTCTTTACTACATTTGCTTATTCATTCGTTTTGCATGACTCAGTTTTAATGAATTTTATATGAATTAATTCTTCTCTAGTCTCCCTTATTCATTATCCAACTTTCATATGCAGTGATTAGAAATACCTGGGCTGAAGACCAGTATACTTTAAGACTATAAGTGATATCCTTAGCCCTTTATAGAAGTTTTGTGCAACAGCTTTGCACAATATAATATGTCCTTTGGTTTCTTTTTAAAAGTTTTTCTATTAATCATTTTATTGAGAGCTCTTCCAGATATTATAACAATCTATAATATAAGTAGATCAAGCATAATTGTATAACTGCTGCCACTATTAGTTTCAAAACATTTTCTTTCTTCTTGAACTCCATTATTAGCTCCCCTTTATCTCCTCCCTCCCTGACCCTATCTCCTTATATTATATTTATTATTATTATTTGCTATGTTTTACATCATACAATGTACCCATCCACCCACATTTCTGTTATTCGTTCCCCTGGGATGGGATTATAATTGCTATCAGCTCCTCCTTCCCATGTCCTTTGATTTCTTGACTGCTACTTCCATGAGTGAGTTATGGATCCAAGTAAAATTAAATCCTTGACAACTCTTTTCTCCATCTATCATGATATTATCTAGTGATCTGTTTGTGAGAATTTGTTTCCTTAATATTGAGTCACTACCCACACTAAAGGTTTTAATGTCTGATCTCCATCGGTAAGTACTTTGATCTTTATTGGTAAAGCTTCTTCACTTTCAGCCAGCAAGCTGGCGTAATCAGCAACCTTGGTTCATGAGCCTTCCTCCAGTCCTGACGCTCATTTTTCTTCATACAGCCCAGCTTCTCAGATTACTCTCTTCTCATAGAGATTGAGTCAGGATGGTGAAAGGATACAATCCTGACTCACACCTTTCCTCGTGTTGTGTTGTTCTGTTTGCACGATGCCTCTTGAGTTCTGCAAGCACGTAAAATAAGTCTTCTGGAATCTCCATTCTTCTCAGTTAGCTGGAGTTCATTTTGATATAATCCACACCATCATATACTTTTTCATAGTCAATAAAATGCAAGTAAACATCTCTCTGGTGTTGTCTGATTTCGGATAGTAGAGGTCTGACATCATCGAGGACATCCCTGGTGGCACAACTTCTCCCGAATCTCATTTGAGTTTCTGGCATCTCCTTGTCTGTTAACTGTGGCAACCATTTTTCAATTGCCCTTGATAAAACTTTACCTGCTAGTGATATTAATGGTGTTTGTAATTTTCACTTTCCGTTGGTTTACCTTTCTGTGGAAAAAACACAAATATAGATCTACTACTGATAAGATAAAGTTGACTGGCTGTCATCCAAATGTCTTGGCAAAGACGGTTGAAGTAGGTATTTCCAGTGTTACCTCAATTTATTGAAACAGTTCACATGATTCTATGTCAATTTTGGGAGCTTTGCCTCCCGGGTATCTTGGACTTCTTCCTCCAGTATACTCAGTTCTTGATGATATGTAAACTCCTGAAATAGTTGGATATCTACCAATTAATTTTGGTAGACAGCATCAGTGTATTTCTTCCAGCTTCTTTTGATACATTCTGGATCTTTCGATACTTTCCCCAAAGAACCTTTCAGTATTTTAACTCAAGGCTTGAATATTGTTCTTAAGTTTTTTTCACCTTGAAATATGCTAAAGATGTTTCCCTCTTTTCATCTTCTAATTTCAGGTTGATTCACATTTTCATTATAATGACTTATTTTGTCTTCGTGAAGGGTCTTTTGAATTTTTTGTTCAGCTCTTTTACTTTACCCTGTCCCCTCCAATCCAGATACTGTGTTCTTTTTTCAGCAGTTTTATTGGCATATAATTAATAGATCATGCAATTCAATAGTTCAGACACATCAAAAGGAGTGTTACAATCACTACCACAATCAGTTTTAGAATGTTTTCTTCTTTCTTGTACTTGTTATTAGCTCCCTATCTCCCCACCACCTCCTCTGCTATACCCCTAAGGGGACATTAATTCAGTTATGCTCTCGATAGATTTACCTATGCCAGAACTCATATATGGAAAAACATTAAAAAAGATACAATCAAACAAAAAGCTAAGGAGAATAACAAAGTAAACCAGAGAAAATTCTCAATTAAAAAAGCAGACAATATTAAAGCCTAAAACAAATTTAAATGTATCATAAGGGATATCAAATGACAAGGTGCTAAGTTATAACTCAACTGCTTCTTCAATGATTCACTTTCCAAAACATTCTTCAAATTAGCAGGCTATTCATTTCCCTGGTCCATCACCATAAGGGATTCACCAGGACCTTAATTCATTTCCCCTTTGCTTTTTATTTTTTTAATTGAAAAAGTTTTAAAATGGGTCAAAGAGGGGATCAAACATTACATTTTGACCTAACTACATCATCCATAATCAACTTACAATGCTCTTTACCTAGTAACATGGCTATTTACATCTCTCCACTACGATAAGAGGGAATTCACCAGAGGCTTAGTCCATGGGGGGAACCCTGCAAATGGACTTTGGCCTTCCACTGTCATCCATAGCTTTCTGCAAACCAGCTCTGATGCCACTCCTTCCTTTAGATTTGGAGTCAATATTTGCAATCCTTGGACCACACAAGTTGTGCTTCTTCCACGTAGCTTAATTGATGCCTCACTTAGATTGCTGCTTGTTTGAAAACAAACCTTTAAAACCCCAGACACTATTCTTTCTGATATCTGGGCACTACCAAATTTCTTAATCACACTTTGTGAGAGCACCCAAATCTTCAGTGATCTCTTCATGAGGTCAGGCTTCAAGCTGAACCATATCGTAAGAATGTAGTGTTCTTATATTGGGGCTAGAATTAAGTGCAAGCCCCACATTCATTCATGCATTGACTGTTTATATAAATGTCTCTGGCTTACATTACAGACACCATTTTCATTTTATGTTATAGAACATCATCAATGCTTCCCTTGGGATATCACATCCACTGCCTTCTATTCTATGCTGACCCATAGTGATCCTATAGGGTGCAATAGAACTGCCCTGTCAGTCTCCAACCCTGCAAACGTCACAGGCATAGGAAGCTTTCTCCTTCCCCTGCAGAGTGGCTGGTGGTTTCAAATGGCTGACCTTGAAGTTAGCAGCCCAAGGCATCGAGAGCGTCATTAGTTTAGCCAGTGGTATAGACTTTAAAACACTGTTGATAAAGTGAAATTAAATGAGCATAAACCATCTATGAACTGCAATACATGAGTTGTTGACTTATACAGATTAATCTGAAGTGATTGGATATTACTTACACAAACAACAGTCGTTGATGATTGGGTAGATCTTCCAATAATATTCATTCACTGCAACACAGTTGTGCCTTTCAGATTATATATGTCCCGACGAAGAAAGGAGGGCATTAAAATGGTTAGCATATGGCAATTCTGGGCCACTATTCTTTGGGTATCTCAAGCAAGATACTCAAGCCCAAGTCCAATGTCAGCGAGTTCTAGCTCATTGGACTAGTAGACATCTGCTTCTTTTTACACTAGGGAGTTTCAGCCCTAAGACCAATGGTTACAGGTGAGTTTGAGGTGAAATCCAATTCACTTAGTTGGGTTTCCAACTGGCATGGCTGACGGCTGTTGGACAAATCGAAAGAAGAGTCTAATTCTCAGCAGTTTATAGTGCACAAACCGGGTCACCATGGACTACATAACAGCTAGGTCAAACGTACCAGATACATTCTCCCTTTGGGATCCATATAAGTGTTGTTAAGCATTTATTCCCGTTAGGAGGTTGTTCTTCCCTATTTTCCTACCAACCAAGATGTACTTGCCTTCCCTGAGACATACCTGCCTCCCTCCCTCACCTTGACTTGACTTTTGGGTAAGTTTTGCTTATCCCTCTGGTGGGAGGGTCAGTTGGATTCATTCATGAACAAGTTTCAGAGTCTCCTCTGACATCAACTTTGGACTGTTCTTTCTTTCAAATGACCTTTTGCTTTCTTTATGTGTGATGTGCCTGATAGCATCTCACAGCTCAGTGAGTCCTTAGTTATTAGTTTTCATTGGGTCAAATATGTCTAGACATGTCTTCTCAATTCATGTAGAATATACCTTTTTGTGGCTTTCATGGATTTATTTTCATTTTCTTTGACTGGAACCTTAATTTGCATATGATCAATTGCTGGTCTGTTCCACAGTTGGTCCCTGGAATTGTTTTGGCTCATAATACTGTATTACTCGTCACAGGAATTTGACTCCTATTTATTCCTGCTGATGAGGTCCACTTGTATATTCACTGTTTATGTTGTTGAAAAAAGGTATTTGCAATGAAGAAGTCACTGGTCTTTCAAATGTTTTTCATGTGATCTCTAGTTATTTTTCTAACACCACGGCCTAGTGTCCAGTTACTGATGCTTTCTTTTTGTTTCCAACTGTCACATTTTAATCATCACACTCACTCTCTGCTATTGAGTCAATTCTGATTCCTAGTCTACTCATAGCAATCCTATGGAAGTATTACTGCTTCTGTGGGTTTCAGAAACTGGACCTCTTTATTGGTATGGAAAACCTCATCTTTCTCCCTTCTAGACACCAGTTATTATCAATGCATATTGATTATGTATTTGACCAATTTCAGACTGCAATAATTGATTTCTTCAATTTCATCATCTTTGGCTTTAGTGGTTGGTGTGTCATTCAAAATACTAGTTTTGATTGGGTGTCTTTCTTGTAGGCATATACATATTATCATATTATCCTATCACAGAAACATGGTACTTTAAGGTAGATCTTGAAAGGTTCATTTTGAAAATGAATGCTATGCCATTCCTCTTCAGTTGATCATTCACAGCATAGTAAACCAGAGGATTGTCAGATTCAAAAATGGCCAATTGCAGTCCACTTCAGCTCACCAATTGCCTAGGATATTGATCTTTATGTATTCCATTTAATTTTTGACGACTTCCAATTTTCCTAGATTCATATTTGGTACATTCCATGTTCTAGTTATTAATGGATGGTTGCTTCTTCTGCTCTTGATTTGAGCCATCTGCAATGAAGGTTCTACAAGCTTTGCTCCACCCATGCCATTAAAGATGACTCTATTCTTAGGAGGGAGCTCTGTGTCAGTCTAATTTTGAGTGCCTTCTAAACGGAGAGACTATCTCAGGCAATGTTCCATTTCTATTCATTAGGGTTTCAGTGGCTAAATTTTGGCAAATAGGCCCCTCTTCCCTTTTCCTTGTCTAGCCTTAATCTGGAAGTTCCACTGCAACCTGTTTACCAGGGGTGGCTTTGCTGATATTTAAGATACTGGTAGCATAGCTTCCAGGATCACGGAAAGAGTCAAGGCAACCGAATATGACAAGCTGAGAGAAGCATAAGGACATCACTTAATTAGAACAGAAGTTGCTACACAGCAAAGGTATATTAAAAAATGCTTCTACACACCAAGTCCACAAAAGGGACAAGTTTGGCCCCAAATAGCAAATAATAATTATTATCATCATCATCAACTACATTAAATGAATACTGTAATGTCATTAAATAAACTTACTTCCATAAAGAAGGACTGCTAAGCACATCTGGTGATATAATTTATTGATTGCATTAGGAAATAAAATAAATAAAAATAGAGACTTGTTCTTGATATATGGTAAAAATACTGAAACTTATCCTTTACAAATTCTTAGTAAGCAAGGAGATAATTGCATCAATAAGATAAGGGTTATCTGTTGGATACTTGTAGCAATATTAATTTTATTTAATTATTACTATTCAATGTTAACCTGGCAACAGTATCTTCTACAACTACAACTGCTTCTATTCAATATTTAATTGGCAGTGCTTGATAAAGAAAAAAGAGTGTCAATAAAAAAGTGTTAGACAAATTGGGGAGAATGAGACATATATGTTATTGGTAGGTCATCTGATTATTTATCTAGATTATCAAAGGGAATAAAGTAAAAGGAAAGAAGCTATAAGATTTAATTAAATATTTTAATGAAGGCACATGCAAGACCAATAACAACAAACAATAATGTTTCTAGAAGCAAAAGTAGCAGATTATAATGCATAAAGAGTAAAAGATTCTATTTAAAGAATTAGACATTTATGAAATATCTGCAAACAGACCTTTTGGCCAACTTACAATGGAAATGTTTTATTATTTTAATTTTAATTAGTCTGATTTTATGTTATTAAATATTTTCATATATTTAATTAGAATGTGAATTTCTTCTCTGTGAAATCACTTATTCTTTTTGTTGTTTTGTTTTTTTCCCCTTTTATGAAAATAATTGCCCTTAAATGGTTGCTAGAGAATCGATTATTAGGGAGTAACCTTATAGGAGAGAGTAAAGCTGCCCCACAGAGTTTAGATCACCTTGACCAAAGCCGGCTGCCATCTTTCTCCCACAGAAGGCCAGGGCATTCAGAACCACCACTCTTTCAATTCACTCAAGAAGCCTTCCCCACGGTCTCACCAGCACTGCTTACTTGCCTTGTACTTACACTTAACTCTTTAAATAAAAGAAGACTATCAAATGGTTCTTGTGATAAATATTTTCCATATTTCCTAATTTGCTCTTTATTTTTAAAAGTTATTCTATTTTGAATCAGAGGTTTAATTTGTATGCGATCAGATCAATCAATGTCCTTCTTTATGATTTCTTTGCGGTCATAATTTGACATCTTCTCAAGATTTGGTTTTGGGATTTTGTAGGTGGAGCTGCTAACTGCATCACCCCTGTCAGGGATGCAGGAGGAGGCTGTGTGCTCCCGTAGAGATTTGCAGTCTGGGAAAACCTGTATGGGGTCTCACTAGGTGTTGGACTTGACTCTATGACAGTTAATTTGTATTTGCATTTATACTAATGGTACATTTAATTTTTATAAGATTGAATCACTTGAAATTCATTTTAGTCAATTACATGAGATTATATTCTGAGGCTTTCTATTCCCGCAAAGAGTTACCATTCAGAAACCCACAGGGGCCAGTTCTACCCGGCCCTATATGTGGGTCCCTATGAGTGGACTTCAACTCCATGGAAGTGGACATATTTTACCTTTGTTTAACCTCATTAATCATCCTGGCACCATTTGTTATACAACGCACCTTTTGCTCATTGATTAAAAATGACAGCTTTGTGGAATAATCAATACTGAAGTTTAGTTCTGTTTTTTATTGTGTAATGCCTTATCTGTCTCTTTCTGCACTTAGTACTACATAAAACAGCTTGAATATATTTTCAAGCCCTCACATATTGGTTATTTTGGAAAAAAATTAATCCAAATGAACTGTAAACATATAGTATCACATCTTCTACCAAGAACAAAAAAAAGGAAAAGAAAAAGGGAAATCATCATTCAAGAAGTAGTAACATAAGATTTAAAAAAACCATACAACTTTGATTTGAAAAATTCCATTTGGGAACTAATATCATGTTAACAGTATTACATCTTAAAACATCTATAGTAGAACTGCTTCTAATCTATTTTCTTCTTATAAAATAGGAGTTTGTTTGAACTATAAATCTCAGACCTTAGTTGTTCATCTTAGAAATAGATGGTTTGGGGTTCAGATGCAATGAAAACAAACAAACATATTATTCTCTATTTGCCTTAATGATTAGTGCTGATAGTTAAACTTTTTCACTTTCCAGTTTTCCAAATTCTTTTATTAGGATGGCCATCTTGTTGATTCTTTTGGGTCTTCAAAGAGCCAATATTATCAACTGGAAATACCACCAGTTGCAGAAATGTTTGATATGAGTGTTTTCCTCCTCACACTAACTTGGGTGGTGCTGCACAGTGAGCATGACAGTGCTTTTCTCGCAGATACTAAAATGGGCTCGTGCAAAAGACTCGGAGAGATTATGGGACTACCTTTGAAGGACTCTTCCCCCCAGTGTTACTGACGTGCATTCGCCCACCGAGAAAGTTTTTACTTAATTGCCTTAAATTAAACTAGAAGTGTTTGACATATTCTATCCCACTCAGGGGACCAAAATTCTTTTATCACCTAACCCTTTAAGTTTCAGTGAGGACTTTCCAATAAGACATCAAATTCAAGTCCCTCATTTATCTTTTTTTCTTCATTTCACATGTGCTTGCTTCTGCTGCATGGAGATTTTATTTTAGATTCATATTAATCTTCTGCCGCTGTCTGCAATTTGAGTATAAGCTGAGTGTTAAAGGAGACAGGGAACATTTTAACAGATACACGGTCCTTACATATGCTGAGGGGTCCATGACTGCTGCTGATGGGACAGTCTCATGAAATGAAGTGTTCATTGATATTCTCTGAGGAGTCCACAGAAATGGAATTCTTCCAAATTACAAGAAAGCTCGATATCATGGACGTCTAATGACCTGGCTTGAAACACGATAGTAATCCAATTTCTTCTATGACTTTGAAGACAACACTAATTCTAATTTAGCCTCTTAGATTTCAGCCGGAGATAGTTTATCAATGGACAGAAAGGGAAACATGCTAAGAAGAGATTATCCTCAAGGTTTAGGTCTTTTGGGGGACATAGGCCACATGTATGTGGTGAGGCTGGGGGAAGGGTGTAGGAAACTACACAGAAGTCAATGTGACGAAGACCATATTCCCTAACTTATAACAGGGAATCTGGAAAGCTGGTATTCCATGGTAGGAAAGCCTAAACTTTGGTAAGTTAGAGGTAATTATCCCACTTTAAATATCATTCCCACAGATTCTCCCCGTAACAGCTATGCTGCCTTACTGTGAGCACATGGTTGATCATATCTCCTTGTGGAAGCAAACGTCCGTCTGCTCTCTTTCCACCTTGTCACCCAACACCCCTCATACCTTCCCCCAATGCAGGTAGTAGGTTTCCTCACCGGTGAGCTCAGGGACCTTAATGTAGACATCACCCACCTTGTGACACATGTAACTACCGAATATGCATGTTTTAAGGCTACCTATAAATGTCCCCAATTAGTAAAGTCTCTCTTTAATTTCTCCCCGTTCCACGTAGCGCAGCAAGAGGAACTGAGGTGAGCATGCTACCATAAAATGTATCTGACTCCTTTATTTTAGTCTCTCTCCTATCCTCTATTACTTTACTATAATCTTCTTATATTATCACGGTACATTTGTGCCTTCTGACCCTTTAGTTGGAGGCTGGTTTCCTTTGACACATTTGGAGATATGGTGCATATCTATGTGGAGAGCCTGGGGGAAGAACAGTAATAGGAATTTAAGATGATTTATATCAAATGACAATAAGAAAGCAAAATGGAGGTGTATGACTGGATAGTGGGCAGATAAAATAGGGGGAACCCCCTAGTTTTAATTGCCTCAATCCCACTCTAAGCAGATATTAAATTTTTGGATTCTTTCTGATATCCCTAGGTGTGCAAAGGGTTAATGAATTGGACTACTGACCAAACAATTGGAAGTTGAAGTTTACTCAGGGTTGTGTCTGGGGAACGGCATGGCTGTCTACTTTCCCCAAACAAGAAATCTTATTGCGCACGTTGCTGCTCTGACAGCCGTGGGTTCAGCAGGAGTCTGAGTTGATTCCACAGTAACTGGTGGTGGTAGATTTATTTTTCCATGAAGGGTGTGGGGGTGGGGTGGGGTGGGGAGAAGATCTGTCTTACTCATGCAATGACTTCAGAAATGATACAGAATGATTTAAACAAAGAAGAAAATACTTCCTGTCCTTGACACAGAAACGGATTTCATGATTTGATCACATTTGTAAAGTCACTTTCTGACTTACTCGCTTATTGTTTACACGATTTCTTTCTCTTTCATTTATGGGCTTTTCTCTCTCTGCCCTCACTCATTGAATTCATCCTCTCATTGTGTTGATGCTCCCCTACTTACTGTGAATTCTCCCTTCTTCTTAAGAGTATTTTTAAACTCCAGAGTCTAAATGACTCCATGTGAGCAATCTGAAGGAACGAGAAGGAAACCCAACATTTTATAATGTTGACACCTTTTTATACTGTCAACAACCGTAGGATGAGAGGAAGACTTATTTGCAACCTGTGACATGCAGATGACACAACTCTGCTTGCTGAAAGTGAGGAGGATTAGAAACATTTGCTGATGAAGGTAAACAATTGCAGGCTGGGATTACAACTCAATGTTGAGAAGACCCGAATCCTCACCACTGGACCAATAGGCAATGTTATAAATGGAGACAAGGTTGAGGTTGTCAAGGATGTCATCTTGCTTGGATTCACAAGCAACCCTCATGGAAGCAGCAGTCAAGGGATCAAAGGACAAGTTACTGTAGGTCAATCTGCTGCACGAGACCTCTTTAGAGTATTGAAAAGCAGGGATGTTACTTTGAGGACTAAGGTGCAACTGACCCAAGCCATGGTATATTCAATCACCTCACATGCATGTGAAAGTTGGATATTGATAAGGGAGAACAAAGAAGAATTGATACATTTGAATTATGCTGAAGAAGAATATGAGAAGTACTGTGGACTACCAAAAGAACAAACAATTGTTGGAGGAAGTACAACCAGAATACTCCTCTGAGGAAAAAAAGGCGGGGCTGTGTCTAGTACTATGGGCACGTTATCCCGAGAGACCAGTCTCTGGAGAAGGACATCATGTTTGGCAAACTAGAGGGGGAGAAAAAAAAGAAGGCCGTTGATAAGATGGATCGGCACAGTGGCTACAACAATGTGCCCAAACAGAAGAACGATTTTGACCATGGGGCAGGACCAGGCGGTGTTTCAGTCTGCTGTACATCCGGTGGCTGTAAGTCAAAGCCAAGTCAAGGGCAACTCGCAACAATAACAACAACAACAGCTTTTAGTGACTGCAATGATATCATGTGCACAGTAAAAATTAAAAACATGTTTAGTCATTCATTCTGGCACTGTTGAGGATTCACATCGTAGCATGTACACCCACAGCGTGGGCATGGACCATTCAGTGGTTTCCGTTTCTCAAGGTGTGCAACCATTTCCACACTCTTTCCCAGTTGTTTCTTCACCGATTGTAAACATCCCTCCCTCATTTTTTGTTCTTTTTGAGAATTAGAATAAATACAATGTGGTCTAAAAACTGTCCCTGGAGTATCAATGGTTTTTGATCTTATCTAGGCATTTATTACAATTTGGCACCTTATTTTCAGTAATAATTTCATTTTAGTTTTGTAAAGGCATTCGAACTCAGAAACAAACAAATATGCAAACAAACATTTTTTACTAAAGTAACTTCTGGTCACAAGAATTTGCAGTGGAACAAATGGAGGACTTGGTTAGAAAATAGGAGAACCGGGCTTCATGTACTTTTAATGTCCTCAGTCTGAGGTTTTAGTTTTCCTTTATTATAATACTTCACATTCATGCTCCACTGAACCCCATCCCATGGGTGACTGAAAATAGGGTGATCAGGGAAGTATACGCAGTGGAAGGGAAGCAGGGAAACAGCTGGCGTCTAATAAAGAGAAGCTGCCAGAGTCGTTGAGCCTCGCCTAGGAACTGTGCTTGCATGCTTTTATCCATCACCTTGGCTTCTTTTCTGTCCTGGCACCTGGTAGCCAGGCCACTCGGGTTTCCAGAGCCCCACATTGATAAATCAGAGATCTCTGAGCTGCGTAGCTTCCCTCTCTCTGCATCAGAAAGTTGGCCAGCTACACTTATTTCTGCGGGTTCCGGTTTTTGATTAGTTGAAACCAGATGGTGTCTGAGTCAGAATGTAGCTCCCCGGGAAAGGAGATTTAGCAAAAGGCTATGGACGGTGGGTAGAATGGCGAGGTAAAGTCTAGAGAACTGACAGTCAGTTGGCTCCAGTGGCTTCTGGTTGATGAGCCGGCTGGCCGCGTGGGTGCGGAGTGGACTGCTAACAGCACACCCAGCAGTTCAAAGAGGAAGCTTCTGCTTCCCATGAAAACGCACAGCCCCAGAACCCTAAGGCGGAATCCACCGAACCGCAGGGAGTTCAGGCTTCCTGGTTCTAGTTTAGGCTCATTTCTCTGACGTCGACCTCTTGCCCATTTTCTTCGTCGTCTTTATTTCTGAGTCTTGTGGTTGTTAATAAACTCCATCCCTAGTTCCTTTCTCAGAATAGCACGTTGGTTGTCCCCACGCATCTTTTTATGCTAGGCTGCTGGTTGCCAGCCTCACATGGGTTCCCTCCCTCCGGTGCCTGCTCTTTTGCCCCAAAAAACGTGTAGCTGGGAGTGGGCACTCCTCCGGGTAAGGAAGGCGGTGCGTGCTTTGGGAACAGATGTTTCTGGACAATCAGGAGCCTTGCAGTTCTTCCGACTCCAGAGCTGCCCTGCTGAGTGACTGGTGAGTTTGGCAGCACATCGCGCTTCTTTCAGCTGCTCCGGTGGGTTTGGGAGGCTCTGAGGGAATACAGGAATCTGAGGATTCTTTCCTTAGCATCAGCAGCTCGGTGTAAGTCTCGCTTGAGGCTCCTTTCCCTCTCACTGAAACGGTTATTGCATTTTGCCCAGATACCAGCTCCACCCACTTCCTTGCCTGGTGTAGGTGAACACTGACCAGAACGCCGTCCACTTAGTGTTTAATTGCTCACAGAATTTATCTGAAAAGATAGGTCAGCTTCGGCGAGGTCTCCATAACACATTTGTCAACGTGGGTGCCTGGATGACCTGCGCACATGTGTCCTGATGTAAGCGGCCTTGATAAGAAAGGAATTCCATCCCCTGAGCAAGGAGCTACCAGAAAACAAAGACAAGTGTAAGGAGGTCATTTGTCCGCCCCTAGGCGCAGACCCTTCACTTGAAAAGTCCCAAGCGATTTCACTGCGTTCTCTCTTTCCATTCTCTTTCTTACACCCGCCCACCTATCCGCCCACCCACCCAACTTCTTTTCCACTCATGAGATTTCTTTTCTGTGGCCCAGCTTCCCTTCCTTATCTACATCTAGCTTTAGAATGCCAGTCATTCCGGGCCAGCCTTTCTCCTCTCCCCATTCCAACGGGCATCCAGACAATACCCCAGTGAATGCCAGGCTTTCTCCCGCACCCACACCCCTCCCAGCCCCCATCGTTTTGGACAAGCCCCACACCTGCTAGCTCCCCTTCCCCCTCCCCTCGTCTCTGTCTCGGCGTGCACAGCGAGCCTCGGACGACACGTGCTCCCAAACGTCCGTCTGCCCAGGGCTCCTGAGTTCAATGTCACGCTGCGCACAAGTGGAGCAGGCGAGCAGGGCTGGCGGCGAGCGGCGGGGAGAGACCTTGGGCGGCCAGCAGAGGGCAGGCGCGAGGAGGCGCTGGCGCGCGAGGGCTGAGCCTCGCCTCGCGTCGCCTCGCCTCGCCTCGCCTCGCGTCGCCTCGCTCGGGCAGCGCCAGCCTCAGAGCGCCAGCCGCGCCGGAGCCCGGAGCGCAGCCACTGAGGGCAGCGGCGGCGGCGGGAGCGAGGCGCGCAGCGAGCCGCGGCGCGGGCGGGAAGCAGCAGCCGCCGCCGCCGCCGCCGCCGCCGCGACGGGCACAGCGGCTCGCCGGCAGCCGGCTCGGCCCCTGGGCTCCTCCGCCTCGTGTTCCCGGCGCCGGGCGGCCGGCGAGTCTGGAGCTCGCGCCGTCGCCGGCGGCGTCCCCCGGGTATGGAAGGAGGCGGCAAGCCCAACTCCTCGTCCAACAGCCGGGACGATGGCAACAGCGTCTTCCCCGCCAAGGCGCCCGCGACGGGCGCGGGGCCGGCGGCGGCCGAGAAGCGCCTGGGCACCCCGCCGGGGGGCGGCGGGGTGGGCGCCAAGGAGCACGGCAACTCCGTGTGCTTCAAGGTGGACGGCGGCGGCGGCGGCGGCAGCGAGGAGCCCGCGGGGGGCTTGGAGGACGCCGAGGGGCCCCGGCGGCAGTACGGCTTCATGCAGCGGCAGTTCACCTCCATGCTGCAGCCCGGGGTCAACAAATTCTCCCTCCGCATGTTCGGGAGCCAGAAGGCGGTGGAGAAGGAGCAGGAAAGGGTTAAAACTGCAGGCTTCTGGATTATCCACCCTTACAGTGATTTCAGGTGAGGGCCCCGTCTCCCCGCCGCCCCCCCCCCCCGACGCGGCACGCTGGGTTCCCGATCGGCAGCGGGGGCTCCCCGGGACCCGTGGGGAGGGGGTGCTGGGCACCGCGGGTGGCGCTGCCCGCGGCTTCCCCGGGGCTCCCTCTTCTCCCACTAGTTTCCACTAAGCTGGAGACTGGAGGGCGAGTTCCTGTTGCCTGGGAAGCTCCTTTGCCTCCTGGACTTCGGGGACAGATCGGGGAGGAAAGGCCACAGGGACCCCCCACCCCCACCCCGGACAGGAGGATGCTAAGTTGTACCAGGAAAACTTTTCCTTGGCCCGTGGGAGAGTAACGAGCGAGCGGGAAGTCGCTGGGGTGGGGTTGGGGGTGGTGGTGACACCTTGGCCCTGCTCCCTCCTTGCCTCTCAACTGGGGCAAAGACGCGCCTGGGGTTTTGGAGAGGATGGGGCAACTGGGGACAGTGAGTCACTGGTCTTAGCTGTTCCAGCCTGTCGCGCCCCTGGGGAGTGTTAATCTGTTTTTCATCTGCTTATAGGCACTGGGTATCCTCCATGCGTGCCTCCACTATAGTGCCTGGCAGGGGGAAGAGGGGCAGTGTGCGCTGGAACAGTCCCCAATTGGCATGTCAGTGGAGCTGGGGTGGCCAGGCTGAGCAGAGCCTCCCAGGAAGCCCTGAGTTTCTGAAACTCACGCTGGGCTGGGGGACCAGGCGCGTTCCCAGAGCCCCCTTCCTGAAGCCCAACACCACCCTTTCTTGACCTTGACTCTAAGTCTATTTCAGAAATCTCTTGCCAGTTTCCCAGCTCTCGGGAACAAGGGCAGGAGCGCTGCCGGCAAGGGAACTCTGCTTGGGGAATTCAAAGGAAGGCGTTTCCAGTTCCTATTTGTCACCCAGTATTCCTTCGGTGCATAAGCACCTTTCGAGATTGACACATGAAGGTCGTGCAGTAGATCCTCTTATTAGCGTGCGCGCACCCCGTAGCCACTTGATATTAGCTCCTGAACCGGCTAGCCTTTCCGTTTATAACTGGAAACTAGTAACTCCGGGTGGCCTTTATTTATTTATATAATGTCTCTAAACTCGCCTGTAAACGGAAAACGAACAAAAGCAAGGGAGAAGGTATGCATGCTAAGCAGTTATAATAGAATCCTACCAAACAACAAACTAATACAGCAGTAAAAACAGGCAAACAGAAAACCGCGATACTTTAAAACTGCTTTAGAAACTACCGGGAAGGAATTCTCTTTAAAAGCCACATCGTGCCTTGGGAGCTGTCCGCGGTTCTGAATAGCAGTAGCTGTGGAGACTCCACACTCCTGTTACACAGAGCCTGGGAGTGAGTCCTCTGAGATAGGTATCTTCTCAGAAAGTAGTAGCCTGTTTTTAAGCTCATAGTATGGAGGCTCTTCATTTCCAAAGGATATAGTAGGATCTAGATGAGACATTTATAAAGCTTATCAGCATTGCCTTGGAAGCAAAATGGGTCATTTCTGACGGTGGTGTTGGGCTTTGGTTTGAGCAACATTTGTGGAGGATGCTGGTGGGGCTGTGGTTTAAATGCTGGGCTGCCAATGGAAAGGTCTGCTTCTGGGAAGATTGCAGACTTGGAGGAATCATTTTAGAAGGTCCTTGAAAGAAGAGGAGGGGAATGTGGGAATAAAGGCAAAGATTTTAAGAAAGACCAAACTTTCCTATCTGATAGAGACTGGTGGAATTCTCCCCACTCCCCAGGTTATGGCCCTGAGTCACCTTCCAGAGCAGGCTATGAACTTCCCCTCATGGCTGAATCTTGAACCAAACCATACCTCTAAACGGGAAAGAGTCTCCCTGGTGATGTACACAAATCTTAGAAGAATCAACAATTTGAAGCAGAAGGGCAGCGTTTTCCAAAGGCCAGAGTTCAATAGGGCTGGAAGAGAAGGGGAAATGGAGACAGGAAACAAGAGGAGAAGGTGGGATAAGTGATAGAACACTGTAGGGACTGCAATGAATGACACGAATCACAATATGTATGAGTTATTGAATGTAAGACTGATCATTTGCTTTACCAACCTTCACTCAATTCTCAACAAAAAGTCACAGCCTTAGAAACCCTGTGGGGGCAATTCAGTTCTGTACTGTAGAGTTGTTCGGGGTCGGAATTGACTTGTCAGCAAAGGGCAATGGGTTTATCATTCATAGATAATTAAGAGCCAGGGTTAAAAGGGCCTGGTAAATAAGCGTGCTTCCTTTATTAGGGAATCCCTATGGAGACAAGCTTATGAATGACCTTGGTAAAGATGTCATGTTCTTTAGAATGCTGAAGGTTGAAATCATGTGGGAGACAGACTCTCAATCTTCATGGGTAGAAACCTTGGTCTATATCAGTCAGGACAGTGAGTGTGGTCTTTAGAAACATTTGTGGTTCAGAGTTTTCATGGGAATGATGTGCTATATTTTGTTGATGTAATTTCACTTCCTATTCTGTTATTACATGTGATAGGCATTTCTCTTCAACAATATGAGAGAATCACACTTTTTGAAATGGTGACGCAGATCAAGTAATTAAACAGTTGCCTCGACTTCACTGGGTTTAAAAAAAAGGTCCCTTAATTGGAGTTTATGAAATGAAGGAGTATTCACATTTTCCTCAGAAAGGCCTTATGAAGCAAAATTTCTCTTTAAAAACAAGTACCCACAAAGTGAAAAAGTGTGTAATGGTTCTATTTTAAAATGCACTTCAAAGAAATGAGAGGTGATTGGGAAATGAGCTAGTACTGGAAGTCATTTCTAGCATGGAGTAATTTGAATTTTATGCATAAATGAAAAGGTAAGCATAGATGAAAAATAATTATTTAAATTTGTAACTGGGCCATACCTGAATAAAGTAGATTTTAAAACTGATAATTGCAATAGATACTCTTTTCTACAAATAGAAAACCTGACTAAATTTATCATGTAAATATTAATTGTATAAGAGTAATTCACATCTTCTGATCATTATATTTATGAATTTATATCCTCTCAATACCACCACAAAAATTTGCAAAACCCCTTAAAAGTAAAAATAACATATTAAGATAAAGTGACAATAAGAGAAAAAAAATTGCCTTTAAAAACATTTCCCACCATAAGGAAAAGCAATGTGTGAATAATCTGAAACAGCTACTAAAAATGTTTGTGGTCCACAAAGATGTGACGAGAAGCTTCCCTGAGAATTTTGATACCTTTGCATGATAGGGGAAATCACCCCCACCCTGCTGAGTGTGTCCTAAGCCTTTGGCTCCAGAGCAGGTCTTTCCGTTAGCAAGATGGCTGATGACGTAGCATCCTCTTTCAGGATGATTTCTAAGGCTGTTTCCTTCCCACTCCCCTCAAGGGACAGGGCTGTGCTCCACTGAGACTCCAGGATCTCTGCCTAGGTGCCTCTTTCACCCGCCAGAGTGAGCCCCAGAGTGCTATCGCTGTGTCTGGCAGGTACTTTTCTCTTACCTCTGTGTGTAAGTAGGGCATAAGCTCTGTGTTTCCCTTCTTTTTCCAGAGGGGATGATGTTAGAGACCTTTATACACTAAAGAGGAGTCAGACTGTGTCAAAACTGTTAGAAAAAACTGGAGGGAAGCTCAATGATTCAGTCACACCGTCTCATGCTGTTTGATCTACCATGGTAACAGGATGGCTGTCCGGAGAGTTGTCTTAAAATTATATTGATCTTTGTATAGTAAGGATATGGGCTTAGCCTTTGTGACTGGTACACATATGAACAGTACATATAAATATAAATGCATATGAATATTTTGAAAGCACTAACAGTGATATGATAACTTATCAGTTAAGAGTTCATTTTCATGTACTGCTTCAAAAGGCAATAATGACCAAACATTGTGCTTTCCAAGCCAATGGGCTGTTAGGATCTCATCTCATTCAGGTAGACAATATTCCTAGTCAGTGGATAATGATCTCTAATGGTGCTGTGGATTGAGTGATAGCTGCGAACTGCAAGTTCCAACCTACCAGCAGCTCTACAAGAGAAAGATGAGGCTCTTCTAAGAATTTAGTCTCGGAAACCTGTATATGAGTCCGAATTGACTTGAATGCAGTGGATGTGGTGTGGTTTGCGTCCAGTGTCTATTGCCAGCCTATATCTTGTATTCTGATAGGAGTGGAGGTTTTGTTTCCAAACTTCTTTTTTTTTTTTTGCACTGATTTTCATCAAGATGTGTGAATGACAGTTTTCAGATTATTACATTGTAATACAAGGGACTCCGGGCATGGGAGTTTCTTCTTGAAGCAATTACCACTTCTGGAAGTTCATGTCTGCCTTCTATGCACCCACAGCTGTACTGATGCCAGAGGCCATGGATGTGTTCGTTAGAGAGGGGAGGTTTCACCTGTCTCACACCACCGTAGCGAGGCCGCTTGTTTCCAGGAGCTCTGCACAAGAAAACAATCTGACCTTCTGGGGTTTAGGACTAATTAGCCTCCTGTTATGCAGTCTTTGTGCTGAATGCACTCTGTCTTCTCTCTGCAATTCCTCTTCTATTTCCTCTCCATGTACACACAGCCAAAATTAACTACAAGAATTTGTTATAATTATTTTTTTATTTTTAATGAGTAAGGTGAAGTGAGGCCTTTTTGTACCTTAAAATTTATGTACATTTGTCTTGGAAGTCTATGTCAATCCTAAACAGAACTAAGACTAGAGTAAGATTATGTGTGAGATTAAAGTGAGATTATTTGAAAGATTTGGTCGTATGGATTTATTACTTTTTCATGGTTCACATGGAAGTTATAAAACTTTTACATTTTAGAAACTGTTATAAGCATTTTGAAGATACTACAATGATCTTGCACTATTAAAATACTACAGCATTATTTTCCCATCAACAACTTTCTCTGTAAGTCTAACTTGGGCACTATTTGATATGTATTGATAATCATTGGGCAGATGCATTTTTATAGATTAATATTTAACTATGTGAAATTGAAGATAGTTATGCTTGGCGTAAGTGAGCTGAAATATACTGGTATTGACCACTTCAAATTGTACAGTCACATGGTCTACTACACTAGGATGGGCAAGTTGAAGAGGAATGACATTGTATGCATTGTCACAGAGAAGATTTCCACATTTCTCCTGAAGTACAACATAGTCAGTGATAAGGTAATAGTCATACATGGAAAAGGAGGCTAGGTAATAGCCCTATTGTTCAAATGTACACGCTAGTCACTAATGCCCAAAAGGAAGAAATGAAAGATTTGTACCAACTTCTAACCATGAAATTGGAAACACATAAAATCAAGATGCCTCAATAATTACACTGATGAGTGAAATGTGTAGACAAGGAAGAAGGATTAGTAATTGGAATAAAAATTGGCGTGGTGAGAGGCATAACATCAGAAATTGCATAATAAAATTTGTTAAGACTATTTATTGCAAATACTGATTTTTAACAATATAAGCTGTGTCTATACATGTCAGCCTTGCCAGGTGAAATACACAGGAATCAAATCAGCTTTATCTGTGGAAAGGGAGTCTCAACGTAGTCAGTCCGAAAAAGGCCAAGGGCCAGTGGTGGGACAGATCACCAAGTTCAAGTTGAAGCTGAAGAAAATAGAAACAAATCTGTAAGAGTCAAAGTACAATGTTGATTATATCTCACCTGAATTTGGAGACCATCTCTGAAGTCTTGGCATGAAGGTCACATCTGACATCCTCTAACCTGAGAAGAAAGACGGGGAAATCAACTCTACAACTTCCCAAGGCTGATTGCTAAAGGGCAGAGGTCGGGCATGCCTCATCCTCCATCATCCTGTGTTCTGACACCTAGCATAGCTGTCAGGACCCGGTACTTCTTAGCTGTGCTTCAATAATCTGTTGCAATGGCTTCATAGAACTCACAGATAATATTCACAGTTATGCAGGTTTATTAGGGAAGTTAATAGGGTTCCACAACCAGGATCAGCTAACTTTTAGTATACAGAAAAATGTTCACAACAGAGCCTTTTCTCAGCTAGCAACTGTGTCTCTCCTGGTCCTCAGCCTCTCAGCCACTTGGTTCCTTTGCCTCTGCCTTATTCACTGTTTGAGGAAGACCACCACTCTTCCTTGTGACCTCAGAATTGCTCCTCTATATCCTGAAATCAGTGTGACTCTTTTGGTGCCTCTCCTGTCTCTGCCCTCTGCCACATCTGATAGGGATCTTCCACATCTTTTGCTGGTGGCTCTTTCTTGATTATCATTGGGGTTCTTTATTTCCTAATACTGCGATGGCTTTTATAGTTAGAGGATTAGCTAAAGTGACTAATCGCCAAGGTAGAGTACTCGATATGTTATTTAATGGAAAACAAGGTGAAGAATAAGAGTTGAACAGAAATTTCAAATGGCAGCTTATAAGCCAAAGTATTCTAAGGAAATGTGCAAAGACCTCGAGTTGTAAAGCTTGACATGAAGCACATGCCCAGCATATCACTAGCTGAAAGAATTGAAGGAAATACTCCAGCCTCGAGCTGCTGTATTGGAGGATTCTATGGGCCTCATAGTCGGTGATGTAAAAAGCATCAAAAGAGAATGGGAGGAGTACCCAGACTGACTGTCAAGAAGAACTGGTTGACATTCAACTATTTCAAAAGGTAGTATATAATCAAGAACTTATGATATTGACAGTAGAAATTCAAGTCATCTGGCAGGCACTAGGAAAATAATGCACCAAGAATTGAGACAGAATAGCCATTGAAATGTTTAAGCAGACCATAGAATCATGGGAAGCCCTCATTCGTTTAAGGCAAGAAATTTGGAAGACCGCTTTTTGCTCAACTGACTGGGTGAGATACATAGACCACACCAAACTATGGATCACATTGAGAAGAATGAGAATTCCAGGACACTTCGTTGTACTGACAGAACCTGTACATAGATCAAGAAGCAGTTGTGTGAATAGAACAAAGGAATACTTTATCGCTTAATAATACACTCTATGGCTTAATAATACATCATCAGGGTTGTATTCTTGTGCCACATTTACTCAAGGTGTATGCTGAGAGAATAGTCAGAGAAAACAAATCCATATATAAAAACAAACACTTGGAATAGAGATTATAGAAAGGAAGGCTTATTAATAACATTTGATATGCTGATGACATATTTCTGCTTGCTGAAAGGGAGGAGGACTTGTGACCCAGGCTACTGAACACCAGGGATTAGTTTTCAGTATGGATTACAACTCAGTGTAAGCACAATCCAAACCCTCACAACTGGACCAGTGGGTAACATCATGATAAACAGACTAAAGATTTAAGTTGTGAAAGATTTCACTTTTCTTAAATCCAGAATCAATGCTCATGGAAGCAGCAGGTAAAAAGTCAAATGATGTCTTGCGTTGGGCTAATCAGCTGCATAAGACCTTTTTCAAGGGTTGAAGGGCAAGGGTGTTACTTTGAAGACTAAGATGCAACTGACCCAAGGCATTGCATTTTCACTTATTCCATATGCATGTAAAAGTTAAGCAATGAATAAGAAAGGATGAAAATTAATGTATTTGTATTATGGTGCTGGTAGAGTCTTGAAAGTACAAAGAGTATTGAAACAAATCTGTCTTGAAAAATGTACAGCCAGAATGCTCTTTAGAAGTGAGGAGAGTGAGAGAGATTGTACCTCACATCCTTTAGACATAGTATAAGGAGAGGCCATTCCCTGGAGAAGAACATCGTGTTTTATGACATAGAGATTACACATTCACCCAGTGGCCACAATGCACATAGCAATTATTGTGAGGATGGTGTGGACCTGAGCAGTGTCTTGTTCTGTTGTGACGGAGGGTGGGAAGGAACTCAAGTGCATCTAACAACATATTTATGAAGTTACATACAACAAAATAAAAATACAATGGGGAATATTTTATCATACCCTCATGATAAATTACACTTCAATAATACCTTCTTGACCAAAACCCACAAACCAGAATGTTACTACCAAATTGCAATATAAGTATTGTGATTTGTGTGCCTCATTCCTCTCAATCATGTGACAAGGAAAACGTGAGCATGAGCGTTTTCAACGAGTCCCTAGGAAATAGAATGCAAATAGTGTGAGATCGTTAGCACTGCGTGAAGGTACTGGATAATTTCCAGGGCCTATCAGAAAATTCATTTTATCATTTTTTGTAAAGACATAGCAAACTATGAATTAGGCTGGCACTGTATATTTGAAAAGCAGAGGTAGTGATAATACAGGAAAAATCTGCATACGCAATGAAAAAAAGTATTTTTACTTATACTAAGTACTTCTAAAATAATGCTCTTTGTGATGTCATCTTGATGCACCACTTGCCATTAGTTTTTCAGGAAATAAGCAGGAGAAAATGTGGATTCTCCCTGGTACCTCCTGGAATTATCTTGTGTTATTGCAAAATAAATCTTCACAGTTCCATTAAGTTGTGCATGCATGCGTGCACATGCATAAATGTGTGAAAGAAACCATTCAAGGGACAGCTGCACTCAGTGATGTGCACATAAAGAATTGCAAAACACAATGAGCTAGCCACACGTACACATTGGAGATACTCAGGGGTGTTTCTATTTTTCCCGTAGTACCACTGGTGCTGCAGCAGACATCTGTGTGCATTTCTATTCACTGCGTCCTGGGCAAATTAGTATCTGGATTTGAAAGATTGGACCATAGGTTATAAACATTTTTGGGATTCATGCGTACTGATTTTTACTAACTTATTTTGCCTCTAGCTGAGACACTTTAAAATGCAAGATCTTATTAATATTCCTATTTAGATATTCACAGACAGTTTTAAGAAAGCAAGTCTAACTTCTCCATTCCGTTCATTGAATGGTGGTAAGAGTGATCGTAAGAGGTAAAGGTAATGATTTAGCACACTGCGTACAATCTTTTTGTGACTTTCCAGTACTCTTAGGATGTTTTGGGCACACCTTCCATGAGCTATAAGACTACCTGAAGTCAACGTACCTCTCCCTCCAATTTCACTTTTTCACTGTGTTCCAGCCACACGAGTGTAATTTCTCCGCACTGACTCGATGTCAATGGGTTTTTCTTATTTGCGTTTTGGTTTGAGAACAAGCCAAACTTTCTCCTTTCACAGAGCTGCCATGAGACATGTAGCTCCAGTATTTGAAATATTTTTCCCTCACTTGATATAACCAGTTATATCTAAACTCATCATATAGATATTGATTTAATTATTGTGGTCACATTGACACTCATCTTCCTTTTTATTATCTATCTCTGCCTAGTGATTCATCAGAATTGTAATCATTTTTATGTATATTCCTTCAATAGACTATAAATTCTGTGACCTTTTCAATCTTACTATTATACTCCTAGTGCTCCAAAAATGCACACTGGAGACTTTGTCAGCCAGCCTTTAATAGATGTTTTTTGTAAACAGCTTTTTAAAAATATAATTCATCTGTCACACAACTTATCCATTTTAGATTACCTAATTCTTCATTTTACAGTATGTTTGCAGAGTTGTCCAACCATCACTGCACTTGATTTTGAACATGTATTTCTCTGTGAAACTCCATGCACACTAACAATCATTCCCATCTCCCTAAATATAGGTACAGTAATGATTGCTTGTGTTGAGGTGGCTTCAATTCATAGTGACCTCCTGTAATTCAGTGTCCTGTATGCAGGACAAAGACATGTGTCTTTGTCCTGTACCACATTCCAACATTGGCATGTTTGAGTCTGTGTGTCAATCCACCTCCTCAACGTTTTCTTGTTTTTTCTGATCTGCTCCTTTACTAATCATGATACCCCTTTCTAGTGCAGGATCTTCCAGACCACAAGTCTGAAGTAGCTATTACATTAGCCTTCCTTCAAACTCAAAGCTCACTGCCATCGAGTCAAAGCAGACTCATTTCGACCTTGTTTGTTAGAAAGAGGTCATATAAATGGGATTGCATCAGGTGAGTATATGGGATTGTGGTGCTGGCTTCTTTTACTTAGCGTTTTCAAGGCTCACCCATATTTGTAGCATGTAGTAACCCCTTATTCATTTTTTATTGCTGAATAATTTCCCATTTCTGTTTTTTCTGCATTTTATCTTACTATTGACCAGGTGAGGAATATCAAATTTGGGCTACTGTGAATACTTCCCTTATGAAACACTTTTCTTATGTAAATTCTTTATATGTGGAGATATATTTTCATTTCTCTTAAAATTGAAAGTGTTTGGTCACCATAACAGACTTTTAATAAATATTTACTGAATATTTAATCCTACAGTTAATGAATCCAGATGAAATCAGTGAAAGCTCTTTTTCTCCTTGTTAGCAAAACCTGGGATCCTATCTTCTCTGTCACCTAATAATACCAACCTCAACAATTAAACTTTTCTGTGTAGCATACAAGCACGTCTAAAACTATGGACAGGTTACATGGTATTAGCACAGTGACCTAGACAGATGGTGAGGACTGGGGCAGCATCGGTTGGTTTGATTCTTAATTCTGTCATTTACTCTTAACCCTCCTACCTAGTAAGAAATGAGTGTGTTGATATCAACAATTCTCTCAACCTGCAAGGAAAGAGGACACACTCATTGCAATGTTTTCACTCTTTTCCTTCCTGAAACCACTCCAGAATAATGTGAAAAAACGCTTGGGCAAATGGGGCAAAGGAGGGAGAGGAGGCAGTAGAGAACCAGAACTCCTTCGTGGGGGGTGCGGGAGATGCAACTGAGACATTGTTTTGCTTTCAACACCTTTCACTCATTGAACACGACCAAAATCCGGTGCTAGTTTTGAAATAGTGTCTAGGAAAACCAGGCTTAAAGCAGGAGGATTAAAAAAGGTCTCGTTATAGCATCGCTGTGAATTAGAGTTGATTGACTCAATTGTATTCAGTTAATTTTTGTTCGTTTTTTAGTGAATTTGAAGTAGTCCTGGTGACACAATGGTTTAAGTGCTCAGTTGCCACTCAAACCTACCATCCACTCAGCAGGAGGAAGATGCTGCAGTCTTCTTTAGATTTCCCGCCTTGAAAGCCTTGTGGGGGAGTTCTCTCAAGTCTTAAGTTCATTTGTTCAGTCCAAATTGACTTGAAGACATTGGGTTGGTTTTTAAAATATAGAACCCTACCCTCAGCTCTGACACTCAATTGATTGCTTGCAGCCAAATCAGTTCTCCCAGGCAGAAACTGGGTATTAACACCTCCAGCATTTCAGGATTTTACAACAAAATGTCTTCTTAATTTCATCACTGGTCTAGAAAGAGCATAGATTATGTACATTGTTGTGTAATATTAACTGCAAGCTAAAGATCCCCAAACTTCTCAGAAAAGAAACTGTTGTGAAAGACATTTAATGGAATCAAACAGTAAAACAATCCAGAGGGCAGAGAGACCTTTGGGATAAAGGAAGTGATAAAATTATAAAAAAGAAAAAACTATTATATAAATAGGATCTTTAGAGATTTTCGCCTATAAAATAAGAACAGTATGCTGCAAAGAGCATAAAAGAGCCAGGGGTAGAAAGAATTGGCGGACAAATTCTAATACATCTCTAAGATTTAGGGCAAAAAGACATAAAAGTATAAAAATATAAATAAATTAAAGCATACACTTATAAGACCAAAATCTGAACTCAAGGTATTTTAGAAGGGAAAAAAATAAGAATGAAGTAAAGACGTAGGATTAATAGAGACATTTTAAATAGAATTTCCAGGTAGGAAGGATTCAAGCATGTATTCTGAGAAGCTCACAGAGTGTCCAGCATTATAAATGAAAAGGTTTCCAATAAGAATCATCATGTAGAATCTTCAGAATGCCAGGGAAGCAGAAAAAAGCTAAACCTTTCCAAAAAGAAAATTACACACTAAGAAATGAGAAAAATATAGGGAATCAAATGAAAATAAAATAGTCTAAAATGATTTCAAAAGAATTCCGTATCTGTCATAACATGAGGAAGTCCTGTGGCATTACCTTTAAGAGCTCAGCTACTCACTGAAAGGTTGATGCTTTGAACCCAGCCAGTGGCCCCAAGGAGAAAGACTATAGAGATCCTGTGAGGCAGATCTGTATCATCTGGGGTCGCTATGAGTTGAAATGTTCTAGAGGGCACCCAACTACTACAACAACCAACAGTACTATCCTGACCAATTGTTTTTGGTACAGTGATTCTGTGGGCTTCTTCCATATTTTTTTGAGGCTTCTTGCTTCCTTTGATATTTTACCCAAAACCCATCGATCCAAATTTAGAGCAATATATAACAATGAGGTTTCCAAGGCTGTAAATCTTTAGGGGAACAGAAAGTCTCATTTTACTGTCATGGAGAGAAAACCATACACCTAGTGGCCCAGTGCTTACCCAAGAGTGGCACCTTCAATGAATTTAGGAGCTGCGACACTAGGCTCAAACACAGCCAGGGTTGTGCAGATGAAGCAGAAGGGCAGAGTTGAGTTGGGTTGTACATGGGGTGACTATGAGTCAGGATTGACTAGATGCCACCTAACAACCACAACAATGCCATGCAAGTACTCGCTATTATCATACTAGCTATTATTAAAATGTCATGAAGGCAAAATACTTTCTAAGTATGTACGCTGGCAATCTTTGATCTTCCATAAGCAAACATGGTGGTGAACATAGGGCCACGTGAACTGTGTGCTGTTCTAATTTCTCTTCACCTTCCAAAAGCTGGGCAGCAGAAGTCCTAGGTGCAATAGCACGTGTTGTGTGCGCTATGTAAAGTAAGTTCACTGGCGAGGCAGTCAGCACTAGAAAAGTTCTAATGCACTCTTTTTGTGAAAAAATTCCCCAAATAATAGTATTATCTTCTAGGTTGGTTTAGAATGCCATAATATCAGATGTTTGGAAATCACTTTTAGGAAAAATTATCTCATAAAATTGAGTTGCATATAGCACTTCCTATTAATATTCATGCTATGTGTGTCAGAAAATGAAATTGCTAAACCACTTGGGATGCCACTTCAAATCAGTTAAATGTTACATGTGAGCCAAATAAGATGATTCATAGCTTTAAAGAGTCTTCCATTTTCTTTGTTATTGTCAAACTTAATATTTTTAAAGTGATTGTTTAGAAATGTAATTTAAGAGTTCAAGAAATCTGCTAAGTTGACAGAATGGTTTTAATTTTTCTTACAAAATTTTTGGAGCAGATGTCAACTGATGGTCATTGTGGAATGTTTTAGCCTTGTGAGAATCTATCTTAATAATTATGTAACTTAAATTATTTGAGAGGAATAAGAAAAATGCATAAAATTAATACACAAACGAGTCATTCATCATTTTAATCTTAGTTAAGAAAAACATCTTTCTCTTGAGCAATACATTTGTTATTTGTCTTGAACAACCATGTCAGTGAGTTATAATAAAAATTTGAAACAAACATATTTATATAAGATTTAAGTATAATATTTTTATACATAAAATTCAAAAATTATATGCTAGAAGCACTTCCAAAATAACAACAACAAACAAGCATCTCCCTGCCATGTAATCAATTCCTGCTCACCGCAACCCTGCAGAGTAGATTATAGCTGAGCCTGTCGGTTTCCAATCCTGTAGTTCTTTATGGGAGCTGAGGACCTCCTCTTGCTCCCACAGAGCTGCTGTGGGTTCAAAATTCTGATCCTGTGGTTAGCAACCCAGCACACATCCGGTATGACATCAGTATTCCTCAGAAGCATTCTGACCAACATAAATCTCAAAATCCTATTGGCTATGGTTATACTTATTCAAGATGTCCATGAGTCTTAGGCTTCTGGAATTATAGAAATTCTTCAAGAAAAAAAGTTATAAATACAATTTCTAACACCACATTGTTTTTTCCCCACTGTCCACTAAAACAAAATATTTTAATATAGTGTGGACAGCTAAATCTTCTTTTCGCTCTTCATGAAGATATGTATTTGGAAATCATTTGAAATATTTTAAAGTAATATACATAAACTAATTTATTATCTAAATGCATTGTGATTATTGTTTTTATGCACTTAAAAAGATAGTATATATGTATGTGTGTGTGTGTGTGTGTGAGTCAGAATTGACTTGGCAATAATGGTTGTGCAAAAGTACATGGAAAAATGAAATTAAGCACAAAGACAATATTCTACATCCTGCTTTGGTGAGTAGTTACTTGGTTTAAAAGCTCCTCAAAAGCATGTGAAGTGTTATTATTGGTTTCTGTCTGGAGGAAAGACCAATAATTTAAATAGATAACACATGGAATTAATGAGTCCAGTGGACTAATGGATCATGAGAACATCAGTGTCCATGATACTGGAACCTAAATAACTATATGAGGTTCTGCTACCACTATTGATTGCTCAGAAAAGGGTCATATTAGAAGGCCCTGAGTAGAGTGGGAGGGAAGAGGTAGAACATAACCCAAAGTCACAGAAAGCTGGCTAGAGACTGGTGGAACCCCAGAGCCATGGCCCACAGTCACCGTGCAGGTCTGGACATGGACTCCCACTCATACACAATTTGTAGCCAAATATTAGGCAGATCCATAAGAAGAACACTAACATTTATAGACACCTTAGGATAGTCAACAATTTGATATCAAAGGGCAACATTTAATTTATCCAAGGACAACGTTCAGAAGGCTTTTAGGAAAGAAAGAGGAAAGCAAACAACACACGTGGAAGAAGTGGGACAAGTGATGTTACACTGGATTCCAGTGAATGAGAGGAAGCGATGTGTATGAATGATTGACTGTAAAACTGATGGTCTGTTCTGAAGGTCTTCGTCCAGTTCACAATAAAAGGTAATCAATTAAAATGACGAATAATGAAATAATGGTGCAGGGCTTAGAAGAAAAAATAAGAGAATTGAATCTTCCCATGACCCTTTGAAGCTTGCCACGTGTGTTTACCTTTATACATATATATACATACACACACTGATGGCATAGTGGTTGAATACCTAGCTGCCAATAGAGTGATCAGCAGTTGAAAGCAATCAGCTGCTCCATGGGAAAAAGACGTAGTATTGCTGCTGCAAAGATTACATACATTTTTGAACACGTTATAAGACGGTTCACTCTGCCCTATGTAATGGCTATGAGTAGGACTGGATTTAATACCAATTGGTTACTTAAACCAGTTATGGAAAAATTCTACTTTTCCACACACTTTTTGAAACTCCCTCACATATATAAGTTTGCATATATTAAATGTGAATGTATATCATGTATATGTACGTACATATGTACATATACATGTCACATAAGATGTTATATCCTATCATGTGTAATTTTGTAATCATAATGTAATATATCATAATGTATGTACACACACGTGTGAATGTTGTGGTGTGTGCTGCTGATGTTAGGTTCGTTCAAGTCAGTTCTGATACAGAGTGACCCTACGTACAATAAAATCAAACATTGCTTTGTCCTATACCATCCTCATCGCCATTGTTATGCTTGCGCTAATGGTTGCCGATAAGCCGATAGTGTGTCAGTTAATCTTATTGAAGGTCTTCCTCTTTTTTCTGAACCTCTAAACTTCTACTTAACCAAGGGTGATGTCGTTCTGTATAGCTTAGTTCCTTCTGATTATATACCCAAAGTATGTGAAATGAAGTTGTACCATTCTAAGAAGCATTCTATTTGTACATCTTACAAGACAGATTTGTTTGTCTGGTATTCTATTTATTATTTTCTGTTTTACCTCTCTGGGTTCTAATGTCCATTGCAATGGCAATACAGAACTCACAGATAAAATTCATTATTAATGGATTTATTAATGAAGTTAACAGGTGATAACACCAGTGAAGAATGCTCAGGGTTGAGTTGTTTACAGGATGTGTTACAAAGTGTTTTCAGGTCTTCTAATAAATGCTCAGAGGGAATACCATCCCACTGTTAGCCTTAACTGGCAGGCATTCAGTTTAAGGTTTGTGGGTCAGCAAGCCCAGCCCCCGAAATTAAGTGCTCCGAGGCACCCGACTCCTGCAGCAAGCCTCCTGTACAGAAACACTCAGCTTTACTTGGGCGTTGGGTTGGGAAGCCCATCACTCTGTTCTACATTCTTGCTCCTACTTCTGCTGCTGCTCCTCTGATGTTTTAAGTGTCTCCTGGATCGTGCACAGGGATTTTGGGTCCAGAGGATGTGCTCCACTCTTGACTCTTGCTGGTAATGAGATCCCTCCTGCTTCTTGGAGCTCATTTTATACATAGCAGGATGGCATTGCAGTACATTGACAGACTTGCGAGATGCTCAGGTTGGATTTTGAACAGAATGTGGAACCAAGAATATCATTACTGCCTTCAGATGAAATTTGACTGAAAACAGAATTCCAGAAAGATGCTTACTTTTGTTTGATTGACAATGCTAAGGCCTTTGATTGTGTGGATGATAAAAAACAAACTACAGATGTCCTTGAGAAGAACAAGAATTCCATGACAATACATTGTGCTCATGCAGAATATGTACATGGGTTTAGAGCAGTAGTTCTCAACCTTCCTAATGCTTCAACCCTTTCATACAGTTTCTTATGTTGTGGTGAGACATCCCCAACCATAAAATTATTCTTTTTGCTACTCCATAACTGTAATTTTGCTATTGTTATGAAATGTCATGTAAATATCTGATATGCAGGATGTATTTTCATTGTTACAAATTGAACATAATTAAAACAAAGCAATCAAAAAACAAGATGTAACTATATATTTTGAAATATTTATTTCTAATTACAAATAAATGAAATTTTGACTTGAAGCATGGTGTAGCATGGGTAGCTGTCTTCACGCTGGGTACTTGTGTGTGGGCATATCTGCATTTGGGCAGATATGTGTTTTCCAATGGTCTTAGGCAACCCCTGTGAAAGGGTCCTTTGACCCCCCAAAGGGGTTGTGCCCGCAGGTTAGAGGAAGTTGTGGGAATAGAAGAAAGGAATACTGCATGGTTTAAAATCAGGAGAGGTGTGTCAGTGTTCCATCGCATCACCGACTTATTCAATCTTTAAATCATCAGAGAAGCTGGATTATGTGAAGAAGAATGTGGCATCAGGATATGCAGATGACATCACCTTGCTAGCTAAAAATGAGGACTTGAAGCATTTGATGCTGAAGGCCTAGGATTTTACAACAGTGAAAAGAAAATCAAAGTCCTCATAATTGGGCCAGTAAGTAACATCATGATAAATGGAGAAATATTGAAGTTGTCAAGGATTTCATCTTGGTTGGATTCACAATCAATGCTCATGGAAGCAGCAGTCAAGAGATCAAAAGATGTGTTGCATTAGGCAAATCTGGTGCATAAGACCTCTTTTAAAGTGTTGAAAAGCAAGGGTATAACTTTGAAGACTAAGGTGAGCCTGACCAAGGCATGGTGTTTTCAATCGCCTCATATGCATGTGAAAGTTAGACATAAAATAAGGAAGACTGAAGAAGAATCAATGCATTTGGATTATGGTGTTGACACAGAATATTCAATATGCCATGAGCTGCCAAAAGAACAAACAAATCTGTCTTGGAAAAAGTGAGATGAGTGCTCCTTAGTAAGACTTGGTCTCTCATACTTTGGACATAGTGTTTAGCCTGTTATCACAGTCTCTTGAAAGTGACATTATGCTTGGTTAAGTAAAGGGGCAGCAGACAGAGGAAGACTCTTGACAAGATGGATTGACACAATAGTTACAACAATGGGCTCAAGGGTAAGAAATGTTGTGAGGATGGCCCAGGACTAGGAGGTGTTTCAATCTGTTGTACATAGAGTCACTATACATTGGAACCGGTTTGGTAGCCCTTAAGAACAGCACCAATAAGTGATTCAAGTCTTCTTCAGTTGTATCAAGTGGAGTTGTGTCATCCACATATTGCTGGTTGTTAATGAGTTTTCCTCAAATCCTAATGCTTCTTTACATAGCCCACCTTCTCAAAGTTTCCTCAGCATACATGTTGCATGAGTATGTTAAAAGGATACAAGTTTGATTTTAAACCAAACAAACATCTCCTTGCTTTCTTCCAAAGACTGCTTCTTATAGCTCAATGTAGTCTGTAATTCTCATTTTGGGCTGTTTCCCACACTTTGGGATAAACTACACAATAAGCAAAACACAGGTAATTAATTATCTTTCTGGTATTCTCTGATTCTAGTCAATATCTATCTGACAGCATCAATGGTTTAGCTTGTTCCACATTTTCTTCTGAGTCTGATGCATTTCTGAGAGTTTGCTATTAATGTACTGCTGCAACCATTCACAAATTATCTTCAGCAACATGTTATTTGTGTGGGATATCAATGGTATTGTTCTATAATTTCCATATTATGCGGATCCCCTTTTTTGGAAGGGGCACAAGATGGATCTTTTCCACTCCAGTGGCTATTTTGTCAGTCTCTGGGGCCTTTGGATTTTGCAAGTACCTCCAGGGCACCTTGAGTTTCTTCCTTCAATATCTCAGCTCTTGATTATGTGCCACTTGTTGTAATGGGTGAACATCAATCAATTGATTTAGAAAGAACTTTGTTTATTCCTCCTGTCATCTATTTATCCTTCCTGAGCTTAATATTTTGTCTGTAGAATCCTTCCCTATTATATCTCGAGATTTTACTTGTGTGGGATATCAATGGTATTGTTTGATATCAATGATGCACTTCCCCCCCACCCCCCACCCCGACCCCGACTTCTTGCAGCTTGAGAATCACCATGTGTGGTAATTATTTTTGTTTTTCTAACTCTAGGCTTGTACATATTGCATTGTAATGCTTGCCTTTGTTTTTCTCGAGCTGCCTTTTGAAATGTTCTGTTTAGCTTCTTTATGTTATCATTTCTTTCATTGGTGTAGCTAGTCCTCCTTAAGAGCAAGTTTTAGGGTCTTTTCCACATCCATTTAGTCTTTTCTTTCTTGCCTGTCTTTTAAATGACATTTTGCCTTTTCATTGTAGGTATCCTTGTTATCATCCCACAGCTGGTCTGGTCTTTGATTATTAGTATCCTAGGTATAAAATCTGTTCTTTAGATAGTCTTTGAATTCAGATCTGATATATTCAAGATCATACTTTAGCTTTCATGGACTTTTTCATTTTCTTCAACTTTACCTTGAACTTGTATATGAGCAACTGACATTGTCGATGGCTGGGCCCTGGTGGTGTTCTGACTGATGATATTGAAGTTCTCTACCATTTGTTTCCACAAATACAATAGATTATATATATGTATATATATAATGGAATATATATATATTCCAAATGGTTTGGTTCACATGTATAGTTGCAGTTTTGTTGTTGGAAAAGATATTTGGAATGAATAAATCATTGCACTTGCAAAGTTCTATAATGAGATCTCTAGCATTGTTTCTGTACCAAGTTCATATTTTCCAACTATTCAGTCTTCTCCTTTTTTAACACTTTGCAAATTCTAAACACTAATGATAATTAATGCATCTTGATTGTATGTTTGATAAATTTCAAACTTAAGAAATTGGCAGAAATCCTCAATTTCTGCATCTTTCTTGATATTTTTTTGCTGCTTAAATGTAACTCATAGTCATATTAACTTTTTTTCCTTGTAGATATGTGGATGGTATCCTCTCACTGAAAGTGTTATGCTTCAAGGTAGTTCCTTAAATGTTCTTCTTGAGAATGAATATGATGTTATTATTTTTCAATTAATCTGTATTGGCATACCAGACCATAAGTTTACTTGATTCAGTATGGCTGATTAATGCCTAGAATGTCAACCTTTAGCATTCTTTCTCATATTTAATTACTTCTAATATTCCTAGATTTGTACTTTGTATGTTGCATGTTATAAGCATTAATGGAGATTGACAGATTTTTCATTTTGAACCATATGAAATCAGCAAATGAAAGTACTCTTTTGCACCCATGTCATTAAAGTCCACTGTCCTTTGAGGAAACAACTCTTCCCCAGTTATAATTTGAGTGTTTTCAACTGGAGGGACTTGACGTTCCACATCCTGTATCACACAGTGCTCATTGGGTTTCACTGGAAGTGAAAGCAGATGAACAGATCTTCCCTCCTGATTTGTCCTTGTCCAAAAACTGCTGACACCTGTCCACCATGAATAATTGTTCTGGTATTTCAAATGTCGGGACAGTTTCCACCGTCAGAGCAACACACCAACCACCAGGACTGACAAACTGACAGTCAAGTGATGTGTCTTACATATAGCCACCATTTAATAAATACTAAATTGTTTTTTCTCCTTCGTTTGGAAACTGCATTAATGAATGATATACAAATACAAGTAAAGGAATAACTTGATTTATCAAGAAGACATGGAATCATACCCATGAGTTAATATATTTAATAACCTTTACTCAATGTATTTTATCAGGGACTTTATTAGGTGCTTTTTATACAAATAGTATGAATAATAAACATGTCTTTTCTTGGATCTTTTGGACTAGTAAAGGAAACAGGTACACACCCCTCTAACAAAGTCAAAGAAATTCTATTTGTGAATTGTACAACATTATGTCCAACATGGGAAAACCTTGATGTGTTAATTCTATAAAGTTTATAATGTTTGTGTTTTTTTCCCAGATATTTGTTGCTTAGATGGTTTGTTTTGGTGAACCATCACAAGAAATCATTTTTTTTCACAATTAAAAAAAAGTAAATATGGAAAGTGAAATTTTATTATTAAAACATTATTTAGAAGTTTGACATTTAAATGTGTATTATTCTATGGATACATTATTGTGATTTCAGAAAGCATAAGGTATCATCTCTTTGGGTTTGTTTTAAAAGTTAACCAGAAGGAGAAATGGAATAGTATTTCAGATTTGTGTGCTAAAAGTAAGAAGAACCCTCTGGGATGCAGTGGAGGAATTTACTCAGAGTCTGAAATCTGGACTGCTTCTCTATCTCTTGTGTAAAATATAACGGAGTCATATTTCTTCTGTATCAGCAAATCAAATTAGAAAGGGAGAGAAAGCTCTTAACCTACTTTCCTATCTTCAATTTTTAACTTTATCACGCTTGTTAATTGCCTGAGTGTCCTTTAACCATCTATTTCCAAGATTCTTTCCCAGAGGCTTGGTTTAATTTTAAAAGTGCAGTGTATTCAGCCCTAATTATGTGAGAGCTCACTGCAGACAAATAGCGAGAGATAGTAATGACCACAACGTGTTCTTACATCGGTGGCACGGATACCACAAGCTGGTTGCTGTAAACATTTCACGCATTACCATATAAGGGAATACTTAGAAATTAGGGACATCTGAAAATAGGATTCTGTCCTAGAAACATTATTTTACTATACACGATTTAAGAACTACATCTCATTAAATTGTTAAGAAAGCCAAACATAGCCACATTAACTTAAATAATTTTAATAATCAATAACTAAACATGATTTTTCTATATTGCACAGTGAGCCCTGGTGCCATACACATTGGGCTACTGTGTTAGTCTGGGTAGACTAGAGAAACAAATCTAGGGAGATTCATAAGCGTATACGGTAGAGATCTGTATTCAAGAGCAATTGAATATTGAGAAAACAGCCCAGATAAAATCTATAAGTCTGATATTAATCCACATGTCTGATACCAGTCTCTAAAGTCACTTCAGACTCGTGAAACACATGCAATGACACTGAATGCAGGAAGATCACAAGCTAGTGGGTGGGAAGTCTTGTGGATACAGTGGCGTTGTAAGCATCTTAGCGTTTGCAGGGATCACCATGTGGTTCTTCCATTTCAGGGCACTAATGTAGTTCCATGTATCTTGTCAGCTGCAATGTCCCCCAAGGAGGGAGCTGGGAGAGAGAGTGTGTCTCCAACCTCCAACGAGGACATACAGAGTTCTCAGAAACCTTAGAAGGCTATGCCCACACAAGAGTCTTCATTGGCTATATCCTGATTGACAGGCTAGATTCCACTCCTACGCTCTTAATCCTCAAGTTGACAGCAGATTATGTAACTACCACAGCTACTAACTGCAAAGTCGGAAGTTCAAAATCATTAGACCTTCCTCAGGAAAGACGTGGCTTTCTATTCTCAAAAGGGATTTCAAGAAAAAAGAAAATGTTTTGAAACTGATTGTGGTAGCAATTAGACAGTAGTGTTGATGTGATTGAACTATGGAATGTTATGAAATATGTAAGAGCTCCCAATAAAAGAATCAAGAAAAAAAAGGAAAACAACAAAAAAATGAATTTCATAGTCTCTGAAAACCACGGGTAGTTCTATTCTGATCTATAGGGTGCTATAAAGTTGGAATCAGCTCAATGGCCGTGAGTTTTTTGCTTGCTTGTTTCTTACACTAGCATGCACGTCACAAAGTACACTCCCTGTATGCCAGGAAATACAATGACTTTCACTGAAAAACGGTTGAAAATTGTGAACACCAGAAAGATGTTTACCTGTCTTTTCTTGACTATGAAAAGAATTCGCTCTATGTATCATAACAAATCAGGGATAAGACGCTAAGAATGAGAGATCCAGAACATTGAACTATGCTCCTGTGAAATTTGTCCACTGACCAAGAAGCAGTTGTTTGGACAAAAAAGGAGATACCGTGTAGCTTAAAATCAGGACAGTTTTGTGTCAGAACTGTGTGCTTCTAGTACACTATTAAATTTGTATACTGAGAAAAAAAATCTGAAAAACCAGAGGAAATGAAAAAGAGTGTCCCATTAGGACTGGACAAGTGTGATGAGTGTTAGCTGCAAAGAGCAGCAGCTTGCCCGCTGCAAGTGAAAGGGACTCGAACTACTCACTGCTGGAGATCTAGTACTCGGTTTTCAAAAAGTATCCGAGAAAAAAGCCTTGCAACTGGGAAGTAAGCAAGAACAGTAAATGTAGAAAAGATTGAGGTTTTCAGATATTTCATTTTACTAGGATCTATCATCAATACGTATAGATACAGCACTAAGGAAATCAAATCACAGATTGCTTTGGGCAAATATTCTGCAAAAAGTGTTCTTTTAAGAGTTAGAAATTAAAGATGGCACTTTGAAAACAACGGTGCACCTGACCCAAGCCAAAGCATTTCCAACTGCGCATATGTATGGGAAGGCTAGGTAATGAATGAGGAAGGCCGAAGAATTGATGCTTTTCACTTAAGGTGTTGGTGAGATTATTAAATGTATCCTTGACTGCCAGAAGAATGAACACATCTGTCTTGGGACAAGTACAGCCAGAATGCTCCTTAGAATTGAGGAAGACAAATACTTCCTCTCTGTACTTAAAATATATTATCAGGAAGGACCAGCCCCTGACTAAAGACATCAGACACTAGCAAAGTAGAAGTTCATCTAAAGCAGAGGAAGACTCTTAACAAGATGGACTGAAACAGGGTCTCAAACAATGATCCCAAGCATGGGATTGACTGTGAGGAGGAGTGTGCTGTACCAGAAAGTGTTTTGCTGCATTGTGTACAGGGTCACTATCACTTGACAGCACCTAAAATAGCCATAAAACAAGTTCATTAAACTTTTAATACTACAGAAAGTTGAAGACTCCATTTAAGCAATTCTGCCCCCTAAAAATAGACACCCTCCCATCTTTCTGTGTTTCTGTTTGCTTAAGAGATAGTGGTGGTTTGTTGGTAAAATTCTCATTTTTCATATGGGAGACCTGGATTTGATTTTCAACTAATGCATTTATGTACAGCTATCATTCATGCTATGATGCTGACATGTTTCAGTGAAGCTCACACTAGAAAGAAAGCCCTGACAACCCCTATGGATCACACTAATCTAATGTACCTCTGATCATGAGGTGGCACAACATGGACAATCTCATTGTGCATTGTGTCCCCATAAGTTGAGAGCCAGGTCCATGATAAGTATCATGCTTGATTAAATGTTCAAGATAAATAACAAACATTTGTAGGTCCTGTAATTTAGTGTGTGGGGGCAAATTTGCTGGTGAAAGTCAGTGCAATTAGTGGGAGTTTCTATAAAAGGTGGTCAAAATACAGCATTACCTGCTAACAATTACTGACATTTAATTATGTGCCAGATACTATTCCAAGTATCCTTATTCAACTGGATGGGAGTGAGGTTGGTATGTGATTGGTCTTAAATTCAGTAATATTTCTGACTAAATCTATGGCTAAACTTTTGCAGCTCTTTTCTATTTCAACACATCTCCCAAAGGGTGCATTATATGAGTACAGCCTTTAATTGCTGTTTTCATTTTAATTGTTGGCTTATTTTAATATACAAGTATTACTGTTGGAAAAAATGCAAAAAATCCCCAAATCATAATGGAAGAAGATTAAATTTATTTTTAAGAGATTAGGATTGTTCAAATCAATTCTTAAATTTTCTGGAGTATTAAAATTTTGAGGCTGGCTTTCTAGTTTATTTCCACACTACTTGGTGGCCTTGGAAAAATAATTTAAGTTTCAAGAATACCCATAACCATTTAGCTTTATTGAACATTTTGGAATTGAAAAAAGATAGTTTGAAATAATTACATTTTGAGCAAAGGATCCAGTGTAACACAATGAACTAGAGATTGAGCAAATATTTGCTTAATAGAGCACCATTTTGCATTTGAGACTCAGAGTAAAATAACCAGTATTCTTACAGCCAGGACAAGAATATGTAACTTCTAGAAGTACATTATTTGTGTGTGTGTGTGGTATATTTACTTATTTTAAAATCATTTTATTGGGGGCTCATACAACTCTTATCATAATCCATCCATCCATCCATTGTGTCAAGCACATTTGTACATTTGTTGACTTGTCATTCTCAAAACATTTTCTTCTACTTGAGCCCTTGGTATCAGCTCCTCATTTTATCCCGTTTCCCTCTCCCCCCCGCCCCCATGAACTCTTGATAGTTTATAAATTATTATTTTGTCATGTCTTACACTGTCCAACATCTAGTCAGATAAAAAGACTAAATTACTGCATCAGACCTTTATGACAAAACACAGTGTTTAAAACTGAGTTCAGAGCCAGGTTTTTGAGTTCAAACCCCAGCTTCTCCAATTAAAAGTTATTTATTTATTTAATTATCTGATTATTTAATTATTTATTTATTTTAAAAAAGATAAATGTCTGCTATTGGGTTACAACCGATCACCGTGTAAACTTATGTATCACCTAGCTTATACATTGGAATGCAGGAGAATACTAATCGATTAAAATTGCTTGGGAAATTTTCAGAGCATGATTAGACTTGGGGCTCACTGTGAATAAAGGCAGTTACGAAAGGTAAGGGACAGCATGGGAGCTTCTGCAACACAGAAGGCAAGACGCTTCTCTGTAACCTCCAAGACTCTTCACGGTGGTTCCTGATGTTCAATAGCAAAGGATTCTGTAACTGGAATCACTGCATCCAAAACAATGTCTGCCATAGCTAAACCTTTTCTGTCAGAGCGGTGGAGACAGAGAAAGCCCCAAGAAACTTGAATTTCAAATACACGGAGAGGGAAAACATCAGCTTGAGAAAGAATGATAGAAAATCCTTGCTGGGGGATTCCAAGTATCCTTGCAGTCTGTTAGCAGCCTTATTTATTCTAACCCTGTTTCTCCTAAGTCTGTACCTTTTTCTTCATCACTACCACTGTGGATCTACCTCTGTTACTGATACTATTAGACTCACTTCACTGGCTTCCACTGTCTTTCAAAGCACCACCAGATGGTTCCTACATTTTTTGGCTATTTCTCTATATACATCCTGTAGTCTTAACATGCGTCTCTGCTTTTGCGCATGTTTGAAATAATTACTGTGTCTCTTAAGTAAAACCAATAAATATATAAATAATATAGAATAACTACCTATATATCACCACGGGCTAGGTATGGGGCTGCTAAATGCAAGGTGGTCAGTTTAAACCCACCAGCTGCCCTGCAGGAGAAGGGTGAAAGTGGCTGGCTGCTCCCATAAAGATTTAGTCTCTGCAATCCTGGACCAGCTTTCTCTGAGTCAGAATCAACTCAATAGCACTGGCTTCAGACCTCACAATATCCTTAGAAGGTAGGCTGAAAAATAGTACTGGATTTCTTAATTAAACTATATTTACTGTATACTGTACAGTGGAATTCAAACAATTTGAAATGGAATTCAGACAGTTTACAGTAGAATTCAGGAGGCAGGGTTCTAAAAAATTTTCCCAAGTACCAGAGCTTAGAAATTCAATTCAATCCAGATTTATCAATCAGCTAGCTGTGCCAGCCACCAAGCTCTATGAATAAGGACGCAATGGTGTAGAAGATGGTCATCGCTCCTGCTTTTCTGAGTTTGCAATCTTGTGTGAAACTCATGCACCACGGAAGTACTGGGAAATGTTCATTATGAACAAAGGAAAACTATAGCAAGGGATAGAGCTCGCCAGGGTCTTCACCTGTGGGTGCCTGTATGTGGGGTGAAGTAAGAATGCTGGCTTTCAAAATTTGGAACTCTAAGAGGCTTCTGAATGTGGAATGACCAGAAATTAATTCAAAATCAAAAGCAGAACGAATCCAAGGTGTTTCTCGTTATTGTACCCATATTGTAACCTCCTCAGTGGTCTTGAGCAGAAAGAGTTTAAGACAGCCACTTTAATCCATTCTAGTAGGGAAGGAAAAGCCTCTGTGGAAATGTGACATTTGAACTTAAAATTCAAAGACAAAAACAGGTATAGATAGGTCTAAGACTAAACATCTGACGACTGACCTGTAACAGGCTAGCTGCTGAAAACATATTGAGTGATTTTCACTAGTGTAATTTATATAGATGGATTGTTGATGATTATGATGATGAAGATAGATAGATAGATAGATAGATAGATGGCAGACAGCCATAGATATTAGGTAGGGTTAATATCAGATATCATACTGCATTTGTACATATATTTCTTTTTCAATACAACAGTCTTTGACCATATCCCCTCTGCCATTTAGCTCACAAATCTTTCAACACTTATTCTTTTACCTCGAATTATCTTGCAACACATTTGTAATTTATATTCCATTATCTTGAGCCCACATATGTTCTCTAGTCACGAGAGTCTGGTTATTTTAGCCATTCTACTTTTCCTCTTTTTTCACAGGTCTCTCAGATTACTTATGTCTTTATCCTCCATTTGCATTTATTTCCTCCCAGTGCCAAAAATCTGTGAAACCTAGTGTCTTGTTTCAGAGTACTCTAAAAATGTTATTCTTTCTTTTTTTCCCCTTCTGATTTCATTGTAGATAAATACAAATCCAAAAACATGCAATAGTGTAATTTTAGGCTTATTTTATATTCCTTAATCTGACCTCTACTCTATCAGAATCATCACTACAACTCTATAAGTATATGCAGACATGCATGTACGTGTGTGTGTACCTGGACGCACATGCATTTTTTTAGGTGCCGTACCTATATTGCTAGTTTTTCTAAGTCATAGCTACATTGCTCATATGTAATGATAATAATTATATTGAAAATCTGTTGGTTTTTCTTTTAAGATATGATAGATAGTGTGGCTAATGCTCTTGATGACAAGGCAGGTCATATTGGGAAAGCTGAGGGAAAATTTTAAATGAAGTGGGACCAAATGCTCATCGGGCCATATTGAGGTTGTCACATCTTCATAACTTCAGACACACATACTGGAATACAATGTATGAAGCAGAGACACATGTACAAAGTGGTAGCTGAGAGCTTCCACTTTAACATGCCCAAGTGAATGACCTGTAAGGGGTGAGGCTAGGCAATTCTGAAATGTGAATAATACGCTGTCTGTTTTTCAGACTTCTGCAGCATTGTCTCTCTTGGCTTTTGAGATTCTCCCTTTTAAAACAAAGAATTTATGCTTTTAAAACTAAAACTAAAGCATAGGGAGCCCTCGTGGTGCAGTGGGTTATGTGTTGGGCTGCTAATTGCAAGGTCAGCAGTTCTAACGCACAAATACCTCCCTTGGAAAATGGCATAATGGCATAGTGGGTGCATCCAAAAGGTCAGCAGTTCGAAACCACCATCTGCCCTGAGGGACCTAGTCAGAGTTTCCCACTCCCAGAAAGAGTACAGTCTCCGAAACCCTGCGGGGCAATTCTACTCACTCATAGGGTCGCCTGGAGTTGAATTTGACTCTATGGCTTGAGTTTTGTTCTGTTTGGCTTTGTTGAAATCTGCAACTTTGGAAACCCATTAGGCCATTTCTACTCTGCCCAATAGGGTCACTATTGACACACTGAAAATGATGGTAGTGAGTTATGAGTTTTATTTGGAGTTTGAAGCAATAAACCAAACTTACTACCATCAAGTCAATTTCATCGCATGGGGAGCTTATTAGACAGGGATGAACTGCCTTCTAGTTTCTGAAACTGTAACTCTGCGACAGCGGTCCTCAACTTGTGGGTCACGATCCCACTGGGGGTCGAACGACCCTTTCACAAGGGTCACCTAAGACCACCGGAAATGAGTATTTCCGACGGTGTTAGGAACAGACTCCGCTCCTCTATCCGTTCCAGGCGGGCCCGCCCACATGCAGATACACCCACCTGCGAGTACCTGGTGTGAAACCTGTTGCCCAAGCTACACCATGCTTCAAGGGAAAATATTATTTGTCATGAAAAATAAATATTTCACAACATATTGTTTTTGCAATTAATCACTATGCTTGAATTATGTTCAATTTGCAACAATGAAAATACATCCCGCATATCAGATATCTACATTATGATTCATAACAGTAGCAAAATGACAGTTATGAAGAAGCAACGAAGATAATTTGAAGGTGGGGTCACCACACCATGGGGAATTGTAGTAGAGGGTGGCGGCATTAGGAAGGTTGGGAACTGCTGTTCTGGAGGGCTTCTGTGGCTCTAGTCATGGAAGCAGAAAGCACCATCTTTCCCTGCAAATCGTGTAACCGTGCAATCAGCAGGCCAATGTTTGGAAATATATATATAATTATTTTTCAAGAGCTCTAGTGGTACAGGGGGTTAAGCGTTGGGCTGCTAGCTCAAAGGCCAATGGTTTGAACCCACCAGCTGTGAAGCTGGAGGAAGATGAGTCAGCCTGCTTTCATAAAGATTTATGTTCTCAGGAACCGAATGGAGGGGTATACCTTGCCCATGGGGTTACTAAGACTTGGAATTGATTCAACATCAGTGGTTTTTGTTTTAAAGGATTGTCATTTATTATTTAAATGCCTCATTACATGATTTTGCCAAGGAGGAAAATTTTTTTCTTAAAATACATGAATAAGAAATGAGAAAATTGAGGGGAAATATATATGATCAGAGTTTCATCATGCAATCACAAGTACTGAAATAAAAGTGAGTTCAAGAATGATTCCACTCTGTTTCTTGTAGAGAGCACAAGGTGAAGTTTAGAATGGTTGCTCGAGGGTCTGTTTTAGAATGTATTATCAGTTGATTGTTGCTGTAGAAAACTTTATTTGAAGACAAATGCATCTCTCTATCACCTCTAACCCCTACTTGTGTTGCTGATATGATTAAAGAATTGTACTACTTGGAAAGGCCGTTGATGACTAAGAGTGCTTACATTGAAGCTGAAAAGGTAATCGGAAGCATTCCAAGTGGGCAAAACTGTAATAAATTGAGCAAGAAAATACAAAAAAAGAGGACATATTGAGCTATGCTCCAAAGTATAAAATAAATATTCGGAGGTTATGTTGTTTGAAAGAATAACTGAATTAATCAACCATTAAGGAGATCAATCTCCCATGTAGAACCCCCCACGAAATGTTGATGGATGTGCTGTACTGACGAGGACATGGAGCACACGTCGCCAGCCCTGCCTGGTAGGCTGCACTGAGTGACTTCTTGTCAAAGAACCAAGTGTAGTCTATGCGCGCTATCAAGTGGATTCTAACTCATAGCAACTCTGTAGGACAGGCCAGGACTCCTCAAGCCTCTGTCTGTATGTCAATCTGTGTCAGCCCATAACCTCAGTGCTAGTGGGCTTTAACAGTTGACCTTGGGGATAGCAGTCTGATGCTTAATCTTCCGCACCACGGGGTCTCCCTTAAAGAGGAGCCTAAAGAGACATGAAGATGATTATGACGAAATCCTGAAACAACAAATCTGCATCCTATATGAAACAATCTGATTAAGTATGGACTTTAAGAACCATGCATCAACATTTGTTCATTTATTTTGAAAACTGTTTGCATTAATGTAAGATGTAATAGCAAGGCAGACTAGGTAAGGGTCTATGGGATCATTGTTTGACATTTAAGATTATCCTACAATAAAAAACAACAACTATGGGTTTCAAAAAAAAAAAAGGAAAGTTGAAACTCAAATTGATTAGTAACCAGACTCAAAGCAGAATCTTGAAACAAGAGCACAAAAATGTATAACTAATACTCAAAAGGGTTTCCAAAACTGGGCTTTTATCCCCCTTCATTGCAGTGTTCGTGCTTCTGAAAACCTGCTGTTCCAAATACTTAAACCAAAAAGTAGGTTTTTACAGGAAAATAAATATAAGTACTTTATTAGTATTTTTGGTTTAAGTCATCAACTCATTTTTAATTGATAGAATTCTGTGCTTTTTATTTTGTACTGCGTTCATAAATATTTATCTCTATCTTGGAAATGAATACTGGCAAGACATATGGGAATGCTGAGTGTTATGCTCTGAAAATGTCCTTAAGATTGGTCGGGCTTACTGAGGCCTAAAGAAGTTTCAGGAGCCCTGGCAGCGTAGTGGTTACACTTTGGGCTCAAGGTTAACGGTTTGAAGCTACCAGTGGAAGAAAGATGGGGCTTTCTCGGAAATCCAGGGGCAGTTCTACCTTGCCCTATAGTGTTGACATAACTCAGAATTAACTTGATGTCAGTGCCTGTAAGAGTCTTTTGAAGGAGGCCTTTGCTATCATTCTCGCTTTTGAAGTTCATTGTCATGATGATGTTAAGCATACAGTGAAAACTGTGAAAGCAGGACTTCCACAGGATGGCCTTGCATTTCCTTGTCTCACAAGCTCCCTGTCTTTGGCTCAGTGCAGTCTTACCACTTTTCTATCACTCCTTTAAGTGGAAAAACATTTGAATTTTCCTTCTTTGACATGTTTCTGCTTTTCAAAATGTTCAATGTTCATAGGTTTTGCTGTATTAGCATTATTGAAATATGAAACAAAATTCCCTACGATATGTACAATATAAACAAACTTAACAACTTTTGCATAAATACACTGATTTTTGAGATAGCTCTTGTAGGTACATGGCTAGGATGCCCTACCTTCCTGGCCCAGTGGGCTCATGGCTAGGATGAACCCACTTGGTTTATGGTCCAACCGTAGTAACGTCCCCTTTCCATGCTGTTTAAGGACTCCTCCAGTACACTGGACTCATCAAACCAGTTTGTACTTGTAGGCGCAGCCCTGATTAATGCCCCATCCACAGCTGTCTCACCCCTCTCACATTCCCCCATGATATTTTTGAAATTCAAGAGGAAAAAAAATTTAAATAATAGATTTTAACATGGATCGGACAGTTACTTGGCATTCATATCTTTTTTACAGGTACTCTTCAACCAACAACCTAAAAAACAAAACAAGTGCTACTTTAAGACAGACATAGTGACTTTGCTAAATGTAAATCATTGAAAACCACTGCAGGGTTTTTCATTAAAAACTGCCGTGAGTTTTTAATGAGGCCCTTCTATCCAAAGTCTCTGTAATTCCCACCAAATGCCCTTTTCCTCCATTGGTCTGGGTCAGAGGGTGTGGGAAAGACACTGAAGGGATTCACCGGTGGGTAATTGTTAACGGAACCTTCTGAGAATACGGCGGTGAGTGAGAGTGGGCTAATTTCACTATTACTTAAAAGCCAGCAATGGAGCACCTCCTCGGGATTCTGAGATCCGTGAACAGTGAACGTCCTTGGTTCAGAAGACAGCAGTGCCACCAGAGGACTGACAGAGGAGCAGCAGCAGTGGAACCAGGAGTCAGACCATGAGGTCTGGACTGCCCAGCCCACGGAGCATGTAAAGCTGAGTAGTTTGGGGCAGGAGGCTGGCTTGCACAGTGGGGTGTCTCTAGACCAGAGGTTCTCAACCTGTAGGTGGCGACCACTTTGGGGTTTGAACAACCCTTTCATGGGGTCACCCCATTCATAACAATTGCAAAATGACAGTTATGAAGTAGGAACAAAAATAATTTTATGGTGGGGGGGTGTGTTCACCACAACATGAGGAACTGTATTAAAGGGTGGCGGCATTAGGAAGGTTGAGGACCACTTCTCTAGACACTTAATTGGAGGAGCCAGGTTTCTTGATCTATAGAGCTGGCATTGAAGTGCCGTCAGGTTGAGACTTGCAGTTGTGGGTGCCTTTGGGCACTCAATTCAGGGATCTGAGTTAACTGGTTCATGGAGCCGGAGTGCCTTTGGGGTGAGGCCTGTGTCACCGGAGTAGCATGCCCTTTGGGCATCAATTTTGCTGAAAGAACTTTATGACATGTACTGACTGAATAACTCTACCTTGAGCATTTTCACCTGTATTGTAACTTGTTAACTTCCTTAACAAATACTTTAATCATGAACATTGTCTGTGAGTTATGTGTGGCTATTGCAGTGAATTATCAACCTCAGTAGATGACAGAACAGTAAAAATAGTAGGCTCTCTGTCACCCTGACTTATTTGTATTAATGGTGCTCAGAACAGGATCCAGAGCAGTCTCTTAAAGGACACAATGTTGAGCTGTATTTGATAGTGGATTTTTAAAAATTTTAATAAATCTTTTTGTTGGGGCTCATACAACTCTTATCACAATCCATACGTACATCAATTGAACAAAGCACCAGTATACATTCACTGCACTTGTCATTCTCAAAATTCGCTTTCCACTTGGGTTCCTGGAATCAGCTCAATTTCCTTTTTCTTCCCCTTCCCCCTCCCTCCCCGCTCCCCTCTTCCCCCTGCTCCCTTAATAGTTTATAAATAATTATTTTATCTTATCTTACACTGCCCGGCGTCTCCCCTCACCCACCTTCCCATTGTCCATCTCTCAAAGAGGAGGTTACACACATAGATCTCCAAGATCGGTTCTATAGTGGATTTTTAAATAAACTTTTACCATTGAAGGTTCATATGTTGAAATATAAATGACAACCATTTTAGACCAATGGTGGAAAGAGAGTTATTTCCAAATTTTTACTTCATAATTTTTTCTATATGATCAATAGCCATCAAAAAAGCCATACTTACCCAAATTATCTCAGCATCTATTCAGGCCTCACTATCTAGAACTATATACAAGGTACTACAAAGGTTTGAAAGATGAACGTGACACGAGTTTGGCACTTAAGGACCTTAGGCTCTAGATGGAGATGAAGAAGGTGAAACAATTGAGTAAGTATAATAATAAAACTGTTACAATTGCATATTATTATAGATAATGTCATATCATTTCATGCACTTTAAAATGACTTGCAGGCAATGAACATTAAGGCTAAAAGAGCAGAGTGACTGTTTCATGATGGAAGGTTCCAGAGGGTTATTAAAGTGGGGATCGTCTGTGGACTGGAGTTTAATGAGAGGTGGAATTTGGGTGGGGCAGGTGGAGAGCATGAAGCGTGTACTGACAGATGGTGAAGGCAGAACAGTAGGAAAGAGTGCTGGGGGTCATTAAGAAAAGTGTATGCCAAATAAGGAGTCTCAGGGTAAGGCAAATGGGTAACATGTTTGCGACTAAAGGAAAAATGACTTTTAGAAGAAGAGGAAAAAACTAGGAGGCAAAGGATATTTATAGAGTATAAATGCAGGCACGTGCATATATAAATATATTTATATATAACTATAGGGATATATGCCTTTGCACATATGTTTATATGTTATGTATTAAAGTAGTTGACGGACATTGGGCCTCTACTCAAATCCTCCCTCAACACCAGAACACTTTATTCTAATAACCTGGCATTCCATGATACTCAGCTTCCCAACATGATCACTGAAGACAAAAATGGGTACATAAACAAATGTGGTGAAGAAAGCTGATGGTGCCCAGCTATTAAAACATATAACACCTGGAGTCCTAAAGGTTTGAAGATAAACAACAAAGCCCACATGGAAGATGTACACTAGCCTGTGTGATCACCAGGTGTCCATGGTATCAGGTATCAGGCATAAGAAGAGCCCAAACAATCATACATATGCAAATGAGGGGGCCCAGAGTGGAAACCCAAAGCCCATCTGTAGACAACTGGACACCTCACAGAAGGGTAACAAAGAAGATAGGGTGGCAGCCTGGGTGCAGTATAGCACCCATGATATATACATCGTTCTTCTAGTTTAAAAAAATCTTTTTATTGGGGCTCATAAGGCTCATATCACAGTCTGTACATACGTCAATTGAGCAAAGCACACTTTTACATTCGTTGCACTCGTCACTCTCATAATTCACCTTCCACTTGGGTTCCTGGAATCAGCTCGGTTTCCCTTTTTATTCCCCCATCCCCCTCCCTCCCCGATCCCACCCCTGGTCCCTTGATAGTTTATAAATAATTATTATATCTTATCTTACACTCCCCGGTGTCTCCTCTCACCCGCCTCCCCAATGCCCATCTCCCAGAGAGGAGGTGACACATAGATCTCCGAGATCAGTTCTCCCTTTCTACACACCCTTCCCTCCTGGTGTCGCCACTCCCACCGCTGGTGTTGAGGGGTTCGTCTGTCCTAGATTCCCTGTGCCTCCAGATCCCCACTGAACCGCTGTACATCCTCTGGTATAACCAGGTCCGCAAGGCAAGGTAGAATTGGGGTCATGATGATTGGGAGGGGAGGAAGCGTTCAGGAACTAGAGGAAGGTTTTGAGTTACATTCTAGTTTTCTAATGCTTTCTCCCCCTGCTATCATGACCCCAGTTCTACCTTACAAATCCGGCTAGACCAAAGCATGAACCCTAGTACAAATAAGAATTCTTGACACACGGAATCCAGGGCAGATGGCCCCCTCATGAACAATAAGGGGAGTAGGGATACCATTCGGGCTGGGGGAAAGTGGGTGGAGAAAGAGGGAATCGATTATTATAATTATAATGATTGACTTATCCCCACCTTCCCCCCACCAAGGGTGACGAACCACAGCAACATGGGTGAAAAGAGACAACAGATGGTGTACGATATGAAAATGATAATAATTTATAAATTTATCAAGGGAAAATAATGAGGAGCTGATACCGAGGGCTCAAGTAGAAATAAAATGTTTGGAAAAGAATGATAGCAACATATTTGCAAATGTGTTTTACACAATGGATGTATGGATTGTTATAAGAGCTGTAAGAGACCCCAATAAAATTATTTATTAAAGTTAAAAAAAGAAAGACTGGCTTTTAGAAAGAAAGCTTTGACCATCTATTTCCTAAAAATCAACCATTGAAAATCCTTGAAGCCCAGGTCTACCCCGACACCCATGGAGTTGCACAGGGTGGGTTTGAGCCGCACGCCGCTGGTCTTGTGTTTTAATGGCAAGCTTTGTTTTCTCCTAAAACAAAATAAAACAGACCCAACAAATAAAATCCCCCTGAGGTTCCAGTTTTTGATGGAAAATGCATTCAGGTTTTATTTAAGAACATGTACTGCTGCTTTTCAATTAATTAAAATACTTGATAAAGTATTAAAAAATACGTTGATTGTGTTGTTTGAAATACAATTTAGAATTATTGGATTTCTTATATCATGCATACAGATGTCAGTTATTCCTGTATAGTAACTGAGATTTAGGAACACTGACTTGAATCTATTTTGTCATGTATGCTTTGAGGAAAATTCTCTTATGACACACAAATTGTACTTTATTGCATTGTAGGACTATGTCAGTGCATGTGTTACTCAAAGCCTTTGGAAAACATGCATTGAAAGAGGGTTTTAATCATTTCTTGACAAAAATAAGAGATTTTTATCAGTAGATAAATCTTAAGGCAATACGGCTTATATTTCATATAAAACATTAGACTAATTTATATTTTCAAGTCATAACAGAATAACCGGAGGCTTCCTTGAATTGACATAGTATATGGGATTGAAAATATAAGAAATCATTTTTTTAATTAAAGTACAGGGTTCTGAATATATCATATCGACTAATTGAAGATGATTTCCTGTTAACAGCCTCTAGCCTGAAGACAAAAGCCTACATTCCTGTAGGAAGACACTGCTATATTTATAAGCTCTGTTGGGAGCAATATTTCAAAGAAGCCCAATTTGGAATTGAAGTTTCCCTCCAGATTCTTTTAAAAATATATGGAATGTGTTGGATTTAGAATGTGACAATTAACTTTTTTCCTTATTGAAGGGGAGGGGGGTCCAATAGGCACCATCTGGAAATTCAGAATTTTTCTCCTGTGTTCCTAAATTTGCTTTTTATTTTTCCCCTTCAACTGTGAGGCAGATATATCATCTATGAGCAACAGCAAATTTCTCTACTTTGATTTCTGCTTCATTTCCCTCCTCATTTATGACTACATTTCCGTCTTTTTATTCTTCAAATCTATTTTTAGAGATACACTATAAGTCACTGTCATCGGGTTGATGCTAACTTACAACAACCCCATAGGGCAGGCTAGAACAACCCCCAGGGGTTTCTGAGATGCCATCTCTTACACAAGTTGAAAACCTGGTTTTCCTTCCAAGGAGCAGCTCCTGGTTTTGGACTGCTGAATTTGCAATTAGTCCAAATGCACAACCACTTTCACATCCTTCTCAAGTCACAGGGGAGGTGAGGAAATGACGTGGAAGCCATATCTGATCTCCCTTTGTCTACAGAAGGATGTATCTCAGAGCTCACCTTGTACAATAAACCAAGGCTGGTTTCTAAGAGGCTGAAATTAGATTTGTTTCCAACTTCCCACCTTTATCCTAATCTGATACCACTTAATCCTCTCACGACATGTTACTTCTCTGCTGTGTACATTGCAACGGACCCACAACTCTCATACACTGTTCACAATTACAGGAATTTAATTAGAGAAGTTAATACAAAACATTAGGAGCACAATTACTCTGAGTCAATTTCAATTCAAGGTGAATTTATGTACAATAGAAGAGCACACTTCCCGTTTTGAGAATGATGAGGGCAAAGAATGTACAGATGGGCTTTACACAATTGATGGATTGTGATAAGAGTTGTATGAGCCCCTAATAAAATGACTTTAAAAAAAAGAACACATTTCCCAGCATTACCTCATCCTCACAATGGTTATGTCTGATCACATTGTTTAAGCCATTGTGTCAATCCTTATTTTTGAGGGTCCTGATCTAATTTTACCAAGCATGTTGTCCTTTTCCAGTTCTTTGTCCAAAGTACATGAGATTTCATCTCAACCTCCTAGCTTCTAGCGATTATTCTCTCCTTCCAAGTCAGATTTGGTTTTTGTTCTGGCAGTCTCTGGCACTTTCAGTATTTTTTACCAACACTGTAACCAAATACATCAACTCCTCTTTGTTCTTCCTTCTTCCTAGTCTGCCTTTCACACGTGTATATCAGGTGATTGCAAATACCATGGCTCGAGTCAGGTGCACCTTATTTCTCAAAGTGACATAATTTCTCTTCAACACTTGAAAGAGGTCTCAGGCAGCAGATCAGTTGGTTTCTGGACAATCTCTTTCATGAGCATTGATGGTGTATCCATGCTTCCTTGACAGCTTCAAGTTCAGGTGCTGTAGAGAATGCCCAAAGAGCACACCACTCAACAAACTGCCCTTCTGCCTGAAGAGCTTAGCTGCACTCTTCAGCGGGCCCAAATGACTGCTGCTCTGCCAGCGTAGCTCATAGTCATGGGCTGCTCCCTGCCTTCCTGTCTGTGCTGGCATCCCAGGCACTTCCTTCTCGGCTTTTCCTTAGTGACCGTGGGATTTGTCCTTTTCTGCTTCTCAAATGGCTCACTTTCTACTCAATGGAATGGAAAAACTGACCAATTTTCTGCACATCCCATTTGCGTCATTCCACCCAACTATTTTATGGGAGTTTCAAAGATTTTGGTAATAAAAGTCATACCAAGTAATTTTAGATCATCCTTGGTGTATAACCGTATAGTTATTGAATAAAAAAATAAACAGTTTAAATTCAGTATAAAGTCATTTCTAAAGTCTATTTCCCACCGCTTTCACTTGTTAACCACAGCATTAGAATATATTACACAATAGTATTTGTCTCTGAGAAAACGTGCACAGTTTGGCTGTTTTGTTCTTCAAACTATCACACTACCATGTTTTGGGTCATGTTAATCTACCTTCATTGGGTGAGCCTAAATTGCATTCTGTATGTTTCCATTTCTCAAAAGCTGAGCATGATTTTTTCATATCTACTCCTTGGTTTTACTTGTGCTTTCCTAAACCTTTTGCTTCACTCTTGAAGCTCTATTTTTAACCCCTTATACCAACATCGTCTAAGTTGGAATCAACTTGATGGCTGTGAGGTTGTTTTATTTTTTAAGTTTACACTTACTGTCCTCGTCACTATGTTTTCATGATTTCTAAAACGGCACCTCTGGCCCTGAACCGAATCATGAAGAATTAACGGCCTTGAATTATGGTGCTGTCGAGGAACATTGAAAGTACAATGGATTTCCCAAGGAAGAAACAAATATGTCTTGGAATGCTCTGTAGAAGCAAGGGTGATGAGATTTTGTCTCATATGCTTTGGACATGATATCAGAAGAGATCAATCCCTGGAAAGGACAGCAAGCTCAGTCACGCGGAGGGGCAACAGACAGAGGAAGACCTAGGCGAGAGGGACTGACACAGTGGTTGCCGAGACGGGCTCACGCATAAGGACAACTGAGAGGATGGTGCAGGCCTGGCCAGTGTGTGCTGCGGTGGTGTAGAGGGTCGCGGAGAGTTGGAAAGGACTTGAGGGCACCTGTGACAACAACCAGCCCTAAACCACTGCAGCTTGCCAGGCTTCAAGCTCATTTTCTCAACTGCGACAGAAATAGTTACCTGAGTGTTCTTCTCACAACACTTAATTCCCTGCCCTTGAGTCAGTGGAGACTTGTAGTGACCATATAGGACAGGGTAGATCTGCTCTGTAGGTTTCCTGGACTGTCCACTTTACCAGAGTAGAAAGCTCCATCTTTCTCCTAAGAATGTTCTAGCCTACTCAAAACATGTCTGAAAATTGATCTCATCTTACCATAAAATCAAATCTTCTGAATTTCCTAAATTTCATATTCATAGGTTGGAAATCTTAGAAACTTCTTCCCTGACTTTCCATCCTCTTCTGTGCCATGTGCTGATGCAGTGTAAAACTTGCCTTTTTTCTTCATTTCATTTTTTTATTAATGTGTAGTCCAGTTAGATCCTTACCATTTTCATTAGAAAATATTACCCTCAACTACATATAAATGGTTTCAGTAGCTATTGAAATTTATCACATTGCTTTCAGAGAAAAAAATTTTAAGGTCATATTTCTAAACCTTTCTAATGTATTACATATTGACAAAAATCCTTTTGTCTGATTTTGAATTTATAATAAAACTCCTCTGTACCTGTTCCACATTTCCAACTTCTCTCTAGAAATGACTCTTTTTTACATTTTATTAGGGGCTCATACAACTCTTATCAAAATCCATGTATATATATATATATATATATATATATATATACACACACACATCAATTGTATACATCACATCTGTACATTCTTTGTCCTAATCATTTTCAAAGCATTTGCTCTCCACTTAAGCCCTTTGCATCAGGTCCTCTTTTTTTCCCTCCCTCTCCGCTCCCCCCTTCCTCATGAGCCCTTGATAATTTATAGATTGGTATTTTGTCATATCTTGCCCTATCCGGAGTCTCCCTTCCCCCACTTCTCTGTTGTCCGTCCCCCAGGGAGCAGGTCACATGTGGATCCTTGTAATCGGTTCCCCCTTTCCAACCCACTCACCCTCTACTTTCGCAGTATCGCCCCTCACATTCCTGGCCATGAAGGAATCATCCACCCTGGATTCCCTGTGCCTCCAGCTCCTATATGCACCATTGTACAACCTCTGCCCTATCCAGTCCTGCAATGTAGAATTCGGATCATGGTAGTTTTGGGGAGGAAGCATCCAGGATCTGGGGGAAAGCTGTGTTCTTCATCAGTACTACATCGCACCCTGACCGACCCATCTCCTCTCCTAAACCCCTCTGTGAGGGGATCTCCAGTGGCCAACAAATGGGCTTTGGGTCTCCACTCTGCACTCCCCCCTTCATTCACTATGGTATATATATATATTTTTTTGCATGATGCCTTATACCTGGTCCTTTTAGCACCTCGTGATCACACAGGCTGGTGTGCTTCTTCCATGTGGGCTTTGTTGCTTCTGAGCTAGATGGCCGCTTGTTCATCTTCAAGCCTTTAAGACCCCAGACACTATGTCTTTTGATAGCCGGGCACCATCAGCTTTCTTCACCACATTTACTTGTTCACCCACTTTGGCTTCAGCAGTTGTGTCGGGAGGGTGAGCATCACAGAGTGCCAATTTAATAGAAGAAAGTATTCATGTACTGAGGGAGTGCTTGAGTAGAGGCACAAGGTCCTTCCGCCACCTTAATACTAAACCTATAAATATAGACACATAGATCTATTTCCCCATCCATATATATATATATATTTGCACGTGCATGTCTTTGTCTAGACCTCTATGAATGCCCTTTGCCTCCTAGCTCTTTCCTCTATTTTCCTTGACTTTCCTCCTGCCCCACTATCATGCTCTGTCTCCACCCAGGTTACAGCTATACCTCTTCTTTATGTAACCTTACCCTTGATCATTCCCTACCAGGCCTGCCACTTTCCCCTCACTACCAATTTGGGTCCCATGTTGTTCCCTTGTCCCTGTGTTTGTTAACACCACTTCCTTACCCGCCCCCCCCACCTCCCCTATACCAAGTCCCCCCGGAACTGTCAGTCCCGTTGTTTTTCCTCCAGATACTTCATCAAGCCTGTCCTATTTAGACAGACCTGTGGAGACAATAACATGCACGAAAACACGACAGAGGAAAGCAAAGCAACAGTATACAACCAGAGAACAAAACAACAACATCAAACCACTGACAAAGAACAAAACAAAACTTATCAAGAAAGAAAAGTTTGTAGTTAGTTCAAGGATCATTTGTTGACCCTTAGGAGTGTTTTCCAGTCCAGTCTGTTGGGGCACCATGCCCTGCCCCCAAAGTCCACTTTCAGCATTCCCTAGGAACCTTGCCACTCCATTTCCTTGCTGTTTTGCTGCACTCCCCCAGACTTTTGCTTCGGTGTGGTGGGATCAGGTCAGGTGCAAGTCCCACACTGTGTCAAAAGGACTGTTTTTTAAACAATGATTTATTTTGTTCTAACTCTCAAATATTCCATACTTCTCATATATTATCCTTTTTGCTCCTGCCATTTTTTTTAGTTGAAACTTTGACTGTCAGGTCTCTTCATCTATTTATTTTTATTCCTTTACATACAGATGTTTTGGACATTTCTTTTTCAACCTTCATTTTAAGAAACTGATAACAAATGGTAGTAATTATTGACTGTATCTGGAAAAATTATCCATTTGTTAAAAAAATCTTATTATTTGTACTCATCTTCATCACTTATTTCTTTTCTATGATTGTGATTTCTAAACCATCATTCCTGCCCTTACTCCTTTTGATAGATGCAGAACTAAGTCCTATACCTAATGATAAATGCAGTCACTAGACACATTAAAAAAAGTGTCTGAAAAAATATTTGGACCAAATTTTGAAAGGCTGTGTGCATATGTCCATAATTACAATGGTATAATAAATTAAAGTATAGTATCCTATGTGAGGAATTATATTTTAAGGACAGATATTCTTTTCCACAGGTTTTAATAATTCAATTCACTTTTAAATCCTGATTCATTCCATTTTATCATAACTGAGTAAAGGCAGTGATTCTAGATAGAAAATAATAGCATCATGAATAATCAGAACTGCTTGTATGCACTTGATGTCATCTACATTCTAAAGGAATCTTGTGATTTTTCCAAGGAGTTTATGTTAATGTGTGTAGCCATTGATGAATAAAACAACGTATTTGCAGCAACCTCTATTGGCAAAGGACTAAGTCAGGTGAAAAAGATAGAAGGTTCAGTCCTGAAGCCTACATCCTCTGAATCTTTCCTAACATTTCCTTCATCGGAAATGACCTTTCCAGGTCTGCTGTCATCTTTATCATCTATCACGTGCCCAAACTCTCCTGGATCAATGAAATACCACTGATTCACAGCTTTCTACAGTCTGAAATACCCAAAGTAACATATTCCACGAATTTCTGTAGTATTTATTGTTTTATTTTTATCCATGTTGATAATGTACCTTTCCCCAAGCATCTTATATGCATTATGCCTTCCAAAGTGCTAAAGATCAGGTATTTTATTGACCTAAAATAAAGGTTTGTTGAATTGAAGTGCAACATGTAACACTAACAAGAGTAATTTTTAATAAAATTGCTATAAAATCATAGAAACAATTATTAAGCAAAAATAAAATGTGAAGCTAGTGTCTCTAGACCTGTCCACCATCTGGATCTATACACTTCTAAAGGTGAGATTTCAATCTCTTTATCTCTTCACCAAATACTTCTCACACTTTCCACCTTTTAGCACTTCAACAGGGCCGTTTTAGCATCCTCAAGTGATGCTAATTGTGTACTTAGAAATATTTCTTAAGTTTAGGAACAAAAAGAAATCGGAGGAGTTAAAATTAGGGTTTTAGGATTAAAGTATTAATGTTTCTTAAATAATCTTTTATTGACATATAATTCACATACCATAAAATACTAATAAGCTACCCATTTGGCCCCAACCACTCCGGTCATAACCCTAAGGGACTAACAATCTAGTTACTATCTCTATGGATTACCTATCCTGGGTTTCCTATAAATAATATCATACAAAATTCCCAACAACGACAACAAAATGAAACATAGGAAAACCTAAATTCAAAAGAAAACAAGATAAAAGAAAGAAAAAATTAAAAATGGGTCAAATTTTGTTAAAATATTTATCTAACGATATCTGTAGTGATCCACTTTCCAATGCACTGTGTCTGAGAGCGAGACTTTTCGCCTCCCTAGTTGATAGTCTGAGGGAATTCAATGTAAACTTAATCTGGTGGGGACTCTACAGATGTGGAATATGGTTTCTTAATGGAATTTTATAGGACAGCCTTTGTTACTTTGGAAGCACGTGACTTGTCAGGTAATTTGTTGAGATTGGAAAGCAAAACCCCAGCATCTCAAAGCTACTGATTTGGCCTTTTCTCATGAATGCAGTTTTCAATGTTCTGAAAATACATTTCTAATGAGCCCCATGATCATTCTGTGTCTGTTGAGAAGCTTTCTCAAGATTACCTCTGTGGAATCCCAAGAAACATTTGCCCTAAATCTCTGAGAAGACCTCACTGCCTTAATTTCAACTGACCCACCAGATCCTGCAAAAGTATCAGATTGATTGGACCTGGCTTTCTTGATCATATTGGTAAGCCTAAGATTTGTCCTGGTTATGATTCCATAAATATATTTTATAAATAATGATTATTGACTTTGATCTTGCTCAAAATACTCATAGAAATCAGTATATTTAGCTAATTGATCTTTATCAAAGCTTTGGCCCCCATCCAGCTAATGATTTGCTGTGAACTATATGTCCATCCATCCTGTCTAAGATCTTCCTCTTTTTCATTGATCCTCTTCATTGCCAAACATAATGTCCTTCTCCAGGGACTGGTTTTCTCTGAATACAAGTCCAAAGTGCATTAGATGAAGTCTTGCCTTTTTTGCTTCTTCCAGGACAGTTTGTTGTTTTGGCAGCCCATGGCACTTTCAATAATTTTGACCAACACCATAGTTAAAAATGCATCTAGTCTTCTTTGATCTTCCTTATTCAATGTCCAAGCTTTCACATGCGTCTGAGACAACTGAAAATATTACTTTAGTCTTCAAAGTAATATGCTTACTTTCAACATTTTAAAGCGATCCCGTGCAGCAGGGTTGCCTATTACAATATATTATTCTCTGGAAGCATTGATGGTTGATCCAAACATGACAAAATCTTGACAACCTCCATCTTTTCTCAGTTTATGATGATGTTACGTATTGGTCCAGTTGTGAGAATTTTGGTCTTTACATTGAGTTGTAATCCATTCTGATGGCTGCTATCCTTAATCTCCATCCGCTAGTGCTTCAACTCCTCATTTTCAACAAGAAAGGGTGTGTCATTTAAATATTGCAGGTTATTAATAAATCTTCCTCCAAGCCTGATACCATATTCCTCTTCATACAATCCATATTTTGGGATTATTAGCTCAGCATACAGATTGAATAAAGATACAGGACATGACCCTGAAGCACACACTTTTTATTTTACTTCAAGTACATTTTAGTTTTGTTGAAATTCTGATATTATTTACTGCAAAATTTTTTTACCCAAAGGCACAAAAAATACCCAGTTTTTCTTTAAGGCACCCTAAAGAAATGATGACAAATGTATTATTGGAAGAATTTGTCTGGAACTGTCATGATCACACTGACATGTCTACGCACATTTTTATTCAGAATAAACCCATGTATGAGCTGGAAAGAGACTGCCATATCTTTCTCCTGCAGAGTAACCCAATGACATTGGGTGAGCAGCCCAGCAATTTACCCTCTGCACCACCCAGTCTACTGTGGAGCTGTTCTGCTCTGTCCTATAGCACCACTATAAGTCAATATCCTCTCAAGGGCAGCAGGCATGTGTGACTGGAACCCTAGAAACAAGTTTTAAAAATTTCACCCTCATACTGAACTACTCAAGTGTCTCTTGTGGCTTAATGGGTTAAATGTGGTAGTTACATAATCTGGTGTCAATTTCAGACTATTAAGGGTAAAGGAGTAGAGGTTAGCCTATCAATCAGGTCACGGCTTGATGACCTCATTTTGGGGTGCTACAGAGATAAATAGCTCACTGGAGGCAAGACACACACTCTGCTTCACATTCCTGTTGACAAGCCACATGGAGCTACACAAATGGAGTCAAAGCCCTAGAGCGCTAAGAGCCACATGGAGACCCACGCCAGTGCTGGAGATGCTTCCTCTACCAGTGGATCCACAAGACTTTCCACCCACTGGCCTGAGATCTTCCTTCATTTTGCATCATTACATGTGTTGCATGAGTCTGAAGAGGAATTTACAGAGTGGTATCAGATATATGGGTTAATATTAGACTTACAGATTTGATCTGGACTGAGCTGGGATGTTTTCTAATATCTTTCTTATACACATATGGGTGTCTCTGGATTTGTTTCTCTAGTCAACCCAGACTAACACAGGCTGCTAACTCAAAGGTCTGCATTACAAGTCCACCAGCTGCTCTGCAGAAAAAGATGAGGCAGTCTGCTTCCATAAAGCTGTTCAACCTTAGAAAATCTATCATAGTTTCACTATTAATGTGATTGTACTCAATTGGGATGGACTATTTATTTAATTATATTTGTTATTCATACTTATATATAATATCAATCCAAGTTTGTCATTTTCTGGTGGACTGCACAATGTTATGATGTTGGAAGTTATGTCACTGGTATTTCATATAATCAACAGGGACACATGATAGTTAATTTCAGTGGAGATTGTAAACTAAGATAAACCAGTAAGAAAAGTGTCCTAGAAATCATCTTCCGAAAATTACCTAAAACATATTAACCAGTGAAAAGCTTATGCATCACCTCAAAGCATTGTTTGACTCATTTGCTTGGAATTCATGTTGTGAGGAACGAGCAGGTGGGGGTGTGAGGGTGTCATTTGTGTTTCTCTGGAAGGCTAGTAAGCCCAAAGAGATTTTCATTAAGATGGATAGTAGAATAGCAGTAGCAATGGGTTCAAATACATCAGTAATCATTAGGATGATGCTGGACCAGGCAACACAATTCATTCTATTACACAAGCCATGAGTTAGAGTTGATTAACACAAAAGCAGCCATCTATATATTAAAATCAGGTATATCACACTGACTGATGATTTAATCACTTGACGTGCAGTACTTAGCTTAGGTTATTGAAATCTAATGACAGACTTATGAAATGATATTTTTGCCTAAAAGTGAATCCTAATGAAATATGTAAGGTTCATTTTGTCAAACTTCCCTATTAGAATAACAAAAACAATAATCCCCCAAATCCCCTGCCATTGAGTTGATTCCACCTCATATCGACCTTTTATTTGGTTTCTGAGGATACAAATCTTTATGGTAGCAGATAGCCCTGTCTTTCCCTCAAAGAGGGACCGGTGGGTTATTCTGCTGACTATGTTAGCAGTCAGCGATTGCCCGATAGCACCAGCAGGGCTCCCAAACCAACGGTGCAAGGAGATAGGAATTGGATTCACACTCACTCACTCACTCTTGGATGAAGAGGTTTCATCTCTCCTTCATTTTCTGGATCATCTTCTTTCTGTCTTAAGAGTGGGCTTAGTTTATGACTACTGCTTTGTCCCTTTCTCTTTTTCCCCCTGGAATTTCTCCATTGAAGGGCTTGTATTCTTTTGTGGTTTCAGTTATCAAAACTATACAAAAACTAAAGCTGATTTCCTGGCCCTTCTGAGTTCTAGAGTGTTACAGTTCCAGTTGCCTTATGCCATTTGGATGAGAAAGATATTCAATTCTTTAACCTCAAAAATGCACTTATAATCTTTCCCACATCTTCTCTGAAAACTTTTGCATGATCATTTTTAAGCTTCTCTGGCATACGGCACACGAGCTACATTTGATTTTTCCAGTTTCCTTTTGCTCAACCCCAGTCTATCCCATAGTCTCAATATTTTCTCTCATGGGGCTTCTTGAAGTCATCTCTCTTTCTTTGCATTTTCCAAGTTAGATTTCATGTGAAGTTTCTTTTAAAGTTTGAAACTTTAATTCTTTGCATTTCCGGCTCTAAATTCTATCAAACTCCAACATAATAAAACTCGGATGTTGGAGAAGATTGTTGAAATCTTTTTAGGTACTTTTTCTGTAATGAAGGAGATGGAGAAAGAGGAAGGGAATGCCTCAAGACCTAGTTAATATTAAATTCATCACTTCATTCAATCATTTCTCTATGCTACGCTATTGATTCTTAGGTAGCCCCTCACCTCCCTTTGCCTCTGTAGACCAGTAGGGGTTGTTGTTGTTGTTTTGTTGTTGACAATAAACACAAATACAAATGACAAGAAATTCATGAACAGGAGAAGTTTTAAAAGAAGATAGCTTTTTTAAGGGAAAGAGAAATTAAGTCAGAAAATATCAAATTAAAGCACCCACATTATGCTTATTGCATGATTCAGTGCAATTCTTTGCTGTTGTTGGGGGCCTTTGCCTCATGGAGGCCTTATCTCCGACAGAGGGAAACACTGCCCGTACTGCACTACCTTCACAATTGTTCGTCTGTGTCATGGAATACAACTTCTCCACAGGCGCTGTTTGTCTTTTTAACTTTGTTGTACTCCTTACGGACGGCTATTGCTAGGCCTTTGGTCCACAGTCCTCTGTAGATCAATGCCCCTACATACCACGTACACAGTCCAGCACATACTGTTTACTCCACCCATCGCTCCTGTACAATTAATAATGCAAAATTGTGTGTGTGTGTGTGTGTGTGTGTGTGTGTATGGGGAAAAAGATGAGGTGCTTAGAGAGCGTCTTACTGTACTGCCCAACCCACGTCTAGAAGTCATTTCTTCACTCCGGTATTGAATGATTATCTAGGGTTTATCATTTCCTAAACACGTGTAGCAGCTGCTGGTTATCTTTAAAGAGGCTGTCAGAGAATAAGATGTGGCCATTGCTGTCATAAAACACCAAGGGCGGGCTTGCTGAGCGCTCCTGCCTACCAAGTCACTACAAATTTTAAAATAAATTCATTCACATGACTAATGAAGCTTTTATTTTTTGTAATCTTATATGAGGTGTGAATAAATATCTTTAGGACATGTTGCTATTTTTACTGATCACTAATTATAACTCTAAACACAATCAGCTTACTGGCCAAGGGAACAATTTTACTATAAATTATTGAGGAACATCCTAAACCCCTTTCTCACATACCTAGTTTGCTAACTCTAAATCCCACCCTAAAAAGATATTCTGGAGGTTCCACTACTTGCCTTGGATTAGGCTTAAAATATTCTAAGGACAGTGTTCTACCCAGGTTCAGAGACAAAGAGATGCTGTGTGTGACTCAGAGCAGGGATGGCACTGGATAAGATGAACAGCCCCTGAGGACATCTCTGGTGGAGAAGAGGATAGAGGAAAGAGATGGAGAATATTTGTAGGGAGTAATTATGCAGATGAATTTAAGAAAAGAAGGTGTAAGATAAGTAATTTGAGCAGCTTGTCTAAAGCGTGGCACTGCTTAGGTGGAGGATGAGTGAGTGAAAAGGTCTCCGTGTTTGAATAGGAACATAATTTAAGACATGTACATCATTTTTTAAATTGTCATAATTTTAGGTTTCATTGAATTAAAGCTAGTGTCTTAAACTTATTCTAGAGGTTGATATCTCTCTTCAAGTAGAACTATTCCAATTATAATAGGATAAATGCTTTTCTTTCAAATTGCCTGTTCTTATTTAGCACCATATGAGTTTTGAATTAGTAAATTCAAAATATAACAAAATATTACTTCAGTCATTGCTATTTTTTGACACATACATATAATCGGTTGAGTACTTACTTTTTTTTCAGTCATATTTGTGATACCAAGAAAAGTCTGTCATTTTAGTTTCTTTGTAGTTTCAAAATTTTTCTTGTGTTCTTTACTGTTCTATGAATCAAACAAAGCTTTTCATTTTATTATGTGAAAGTGGTGACCAAATAATTTATAAATGAACCGAAATATGCAAGTCACAAAAAGCTCTAGCAGAGTTTAGTTAATTCTAATTAGCTCTAAATATGAAGGAATGGAAAGAGAAAGAAAAACAGATATAAGATGTAATGACACAATATGATATGCCTAATTTATTCTACATTTTATTATTTAAAAATTGCTCTATACACCTCTACAGAATATCTATAAGCTCATTGTCGGGACTGAAGTTAACTGGAGTTCATAGTCATTTGATTCATTTGTGGGTTATCCAAAATTTCCTATTACCCTGATAGTTTGGCTTAACACGCACACTGGTGTTATATAAATTGGTCAGATAGTCAAAGTAGGTGTTCAGTTCTTACCTACTGTGCAGCTCATGTTAATCTGCCGACCTTTGTTGTAGGTACTTGTTACATACATGGAAACATTTGCTTCTAGTTTGGAAGCTTTTTCTTCCTTGATACGTTATGCATTCTGCTTCTCAGATAATGCTTGTTAAAGTATGAAACCATGTCTTTTACTATTTTGGGAGGAAAAACATTAAATAAATGGGAACAGAATTTCTGTTAATCCTTGTAATCTGTGAAATTGATGCTCTTCAACTACAAAAATCTGCTGTTTAATAAATAAGTAGATATCAATTATTTAAATAAAACTGTTTTCTAGAAGAAAAATATGCTATAAAATATGATTATAAGCAGAACTTGTCACGTTTTCTCAGATTTTGTTTGATCAAATTCTTGGCTGTTTTAATTATTGCCTTACGTTTTAATTTGGAAAAAGTATATGTAGATGAGGACTTCATAGTCTATGAATAGAAAACATTTGGTATAGCTTTTGATATGATTCACGTCATTATAGCTAAAGCATTAATTGGAAAAAAAAATACACCACCAGAATACATAACTTTTCATGACACTTAATGTCATTATTTCTATCTTGTATCAAATGCTCTTAGTATTCTGAATGGCAAACACAGAGGATACTTGTGTTGCAGTTCCCCATAAATGAATGTGTAGTTCAGAATGTAAAGAATCACCACCTCTGTGAAATTTGCCTAGTGCCCCTACCATTCTCTCAGGAAGATTTGACCTCTCTCTTTCTTAAGCCTTTGGGATGTGCTTTACTTACTTCTATTGTGAAGCTGAAAGTATGTTATTAGACATTATTGAATTGTCTCTCCTAGACCTTACCTTCTTGTGGATTGGATATGTGTCGAATTCTCTTTATATTCACTGTGTCAAACGGAACATATTTATTGATAAATATTTGTGCTTTGAATAAGATATTCAAACTCAGGAACTCAGTCGACAAATATTGTATTTGAATTTCTTTAGTAACAGCGCTTTCCTTAAACTGATAATGACCAATTGCTTCTCTCCTATGGAAACCCTAAGTGTCCTTTGTATACTGCAGTAATTTATAAACATATTTTAAATTCTCTTTAAGTCTATGTCCAAGTCTTCATGCTTCCATTACCCCTGAGCGTCCTTGAGGAAAGAATGTGGATATAATTCATGTTCGCCTTCTTCACTGTGCTTAAAATATCACTTGCTTTGTCGGCAATCTAAGAAAATAAAGCAAAACAAAACCCAGCTGCTATTGGACCAATTTCAACTCATAATGATCTCATTCATTTCAGAATCGAATTGTGCCCTGTAGAGTCTTCACTGGCCATGATAGTTTCAGAAGTAGGTACCGGGCATTGATTTTGAGTGGGCACCTTGGGTGCATTTGAACTCCAAACACAGCTTTATGCCTTGACCATTTGAGCTGCCCAGAGGACAGTCAATGAATATTTATTGGACTAATAATAATGTAATTATTAGTAGGTAATATTTAAAAAAATTTTATTTGGGGCTCATACAACTCTTATCTCAATCCATACATATACATACATCAATTGTGTAAAGCACATCTGTACATTCTTTGCCCTAATCATTTTCAAAGCATTTGCTCTCCACTTAAGCCCTTTGCATCAGATCCTCTTTTTTTTCCTCCCTGCTCCCCCCTCCCTTATGAGCCCTTGATAATTTTATTATTTTGTCATATCTTGTCCTATCCGGTGTCTCCCTTCAACCCCTTCTCTGTTGTCCATCCCCCAGGGAGGAGGTCACATGTAGATCCTTGTAATCGATTCCCCCTTTCCAAACCACTCACCCTCTACTCTCCCAGTATCGCCCCTCACACTCCTGGCCATGAAGGAATCATCCACCCTGGATTCCCTGTGCCTCCAGCTCCTATATGCACCAGTGTACAACCTCTGCCCTATCGAGTTCTGCAAGGTACAATTTGGATCATGGTGGTTGGAGGGGAGGAAGCATCCAGGATCTGGGGGAAAGCTGTATTCTTCATCAGTGCTACATCGCACCCTGACTGACTCATCTCCTCCCCTAGACCCCTTTGTGAGGGGATCTCCAGTGGCCGACAAATGGGCTTTGGGTCTCCATTCTGCACTTCCCCCTTCATTCACTAGGGTATTTTTTTTTTTGGATGATGCCTTATACCTGATCCCTTTGGCACCTCGTGATCGCACAGGCTGGTGTGCTTCTTCCATGTGGGCTTTGTTGCTTCTGAGCTAGATGGCTGCTTGTTCACCTTCAAGCCTTTAAGACCCCAGACACTATCTCTTTTGATAGCCGGGCACCATCAGCTTTCTTCGCCACATTTGCTTATGCACCCTTTCGTCCTCCGCGATTGTAACATGGAGGTGGGCAGACAATGATATGATTTTTTGTTCTTTGATGCCTGATAACTGATCCCTTCGGGACCACTTGATCACACAGGCTGGTGTGTTCTTCCATGTGGGCTATGTTGCTTCTGAGCTAGACGGCTGCTTGTTTATCTTCAAGCCTTTAAGACCCCAGACACTATCTCTTTTGATAGCCGGGCACCGGCAGCTTTCTTCACCACATTTACTTGTTCTCCCGCTTTGGCTTCAGCAGTTGTGTCGGGAGGGTGAGCATCACAGAGTGCCAATTTAATAGAAGAAAGTATTCATGCATTGAGGGAGTGCTTGAGTAGAGGCACAAGGTCCTTCCACCACCTTAATACTAAACCTATAAATATAGACACATAGATCTATTTCCCCATCCATATATATATATATATATATTTGCACGTGCATGTCTTTGTCTAGTCCTCTATAAATGCCCTTTGCCTCCTAGCTCTTTCCTCTATTTTCCTTGACTTTCCTCCTGCCCCACTATCATGCTCCGTCTCCACCCAGGTTACAGCTATACCTCTTCTTTATGTAACCTTACCTTTGATCATTCCCTACTAGGCCTGCCACTCCCCCCTCACCACCAATTTGGGTCCCATGTTGTTCCCTTGTCCCTGTGTTTGTTAACACCACTTCCTTACCACCACCACCACTCACCTCCCCTATACTAAGTCCCCTTGGAACTGTTGGTCCCTTTGTTTTTCCTCCAGATAGTTCATCCAGCCTGTCTTATTTAGACAGACCTGTGGAGATAATAACATGCACGAAAACATGACAGAGGAAAACAAAGCAATGGTATAAAACCAGACAACAAAACAACAAGAAGAAGCCACTGACAAAGAACAAAACAAATCAAGAAAGAAAAAGTTGTAGTTAGTTCAAAGATCATTTGTTGGCCCTTAGGAGTGTTTTCCAGTCCAGTCTGTTGGGGAACCACGCCCTGGCCCCAAAGTCCACTTTCAGCATTCCCTGGGGACCTTGCCACTCCATTTCCTTGCTGTTCTGCTGCACTCCCCCAGTGCTTTGCCTAGGTGTGGTGGGATCAGTTCAGGTGCAATTCACACATTGTGTCTCAGGTGCTGTCCCCTGTATCGCCCTTAGTCACTGAGGGGCATCATGTCTCATAGTGGGGCCAGCCATGTCCTCTCTGTGGACTGGCTTCTCTAATCAGGCACATCATGCTCACGGCCTGGTAGGCCAGGCTGTGCTCTACTCTCCTCCTCCCCCTTCATCTGCTCCCGTGTGCTCTGATCAGAGATGTCCCTCTCCCGGAGCTGCAGAGTCAATGTTGTCCTTTGAAACAAATTCTTCTCTGGGGAGGGGCAGGAATCCACTTAATTTTTGGTGCTGGGGCCAGCCTCCCAGGCTTCTCCACTGGTTCTCTACTCCACACCGGAATGTTGCATTCACACCTTGCGGCACTGGGTTGAAGTCTGGTCCCACTTTCCCTGTGGAGATATAAACAGTACCCTCCCCTTGGGTGGGTTAGTGCCCCATTCCCCCACTCCCCTTTTCTTCCTTATATTCATCCTTTTATTTTCCTTTCCCCTCCTCCTCCCCCATTGTCAATCATGTGCATCCCTGGTTTTGATCTGGTCTCTGCCATACTACACAGTCTTCACACCAAAAATGTTTGTATACAGTAGCTTTTTCCCTATGCCCCTTTTGTGTTTTTTTTTTTTTTTTAATACTTACCTCAGCGGGCTCATGTTGTACTTGTCCTTTTGTGCCTGACTTATTTCGCTTAGCATGATTTCCTCCAGTTCTTCCCATGCCGCTATGGGCCTCATATGTTCATCACTGCTTTTTAGTGATGCGTTGTACTCCATTGTTTGTATATACCACAGTTTTTAAATCCAATTGTCAGTTGATGGAAATTTGGGTTGCTTCCAGCTCTTTGCAATTGTGAACTGTGCTGCAATGAACTTTGAAGCACAGATGTCTTGCCTTGGTTTGTTTCCTGCCTCTTCTGGGTATATGCCCAGTAGGGGAATTGCTGGGTCATATGGTAACTCTATTTTCATCTGTTTTAGGTATCTCCAGATTGATTTCCATAGTGGCTGTACGTACTTACAGTCCCACCAGCAGGGGATGGGAGTTCCTGTCTCCCCACAGCCCCTCCAACACTTGTTGATTTCTGATTTTTTGAATTGGGCTACCTTTGAGGGTGTCAGGTGGTACCTCATTGTTGTTTTAATTTGCATTTCTCTCATGGCTAAAGATCGGGAACATTTTCTCATATGTTTGTTGGCTATTCAGATTTCTGCCCCTGTGAAACTTCTGTCCCTGTGAAACCTCTCAAGTGTGCTATTGGTTTTTTTCTTTTTGGAAGCTAACAGAGTATTGTAGATTTTAGTAATAAGACCTTTGTCTGATGTGTCATTGCTAAAGATGTTTTCCCAGTCTGTGGACTCTCTTATTACTCTCTTGGTGAATTCTTTCGAGGTACACAAGTGTTTTATCTTCAATATATCCCATTTGTCAATTTGTGCCTCCTCTGTGTGTGTGTCCTTCTCTATTTCTGATAGCCTGTGTATTCCCTATGCCAAAGTTCTCAAGTTGGTCCCAATTCCCTCATTGATTGCCCTAATAGTTTGGGGTTTAACTTCAAGGTCTGTGATCCACTTTGAGTTTAATCTTGTGGATGGAGTGAGATAAGGTCTTGCTTCATTTTTCTGCATGTTAATATCCATTTTTTCCAGCACCACTAAGTAAAGAGGGCATCTTCTTCCCATTTGATATTTTTTGGGCCCTAATCAAAGGTCAGCTGTCTGTATGCTGATGCCTTTATTTCTGGGTTTTCAGTTCTTTTCCATTGGTCTGAGTATCTGTCATTGTACCAATACCATGCAGTTTGAGAACTGTGGCTGTATAGTATGTGCCAAAGTCAGGTGAAGCAAGCCCTCCCACGGTGTCCTTCTTCTTGAGGAGTTCTCTGGTAATTCTGGGCTTCTTCCCTCTCCATATGAAGTTGGTAATCAGTTTTTCCATTTCTTTTAAGAAAGATGATGGTAATTTTTTCGGGATGGCATTAAACTTATATAGTGCTTTTGGCAGAACTGAGATATTAACTATGTTAAGTCTTCCAATCCAAGAGCATGGGATATTCTTCCATTTGTTGAGGTCACTCTTGGTTTCTTATAATAGTGTTCTATAGTGTTCCCTATATAGATCTTTTGTTTTTTCAGTAAGGTATTTGAATTTGTATTTGGCTATTGTGAAGGGTACCACCTTTTTGATTTCTTCTTCTGTGGTCTTATCTGATGTGTATAACAGTCCGATGGACTTCTGTTTGTTGATCTTGTATCCTGCCACTCTGCCAAACTCCTCTATTGCTTCCAATACTCCCCTTGTGGAACTTTTGGTATTTTCCATATATAAAATCATATCATCTGCAAATAACAATAATTTCACCTCTTCCTTCCCCAGACAAATACCTTTGATATCTCTTCTTTGCCTTATGCTGTTAGCTAAAACTTCCAGCACGATATTAAATAGAAGTGGGACAAGGGGCATCCTTGTCTGGTCCCCTTTTTCATTGGGACTTTGTTAGTCTTTTCTCCATTGACTACCACGTTGACTGTTGGTTTTTCATATATAGTTTATATTGTCTTGAGGAACTTTCCTTCCATTCCTATCTTCTCAAGTGTCTTAAACAAGAATTGGTATTGGATGTTGTCGAATTCTTTTTCTGCGTCTATTGATATTATCATGTGGTTCTTATAGTTTTTCATGTCAATGTGATGAATAATACTAATGTCTTTCCGGATTCTTGTGGGATCCTTGCCCGGTTTGAGTATCAGAGTTATACTAGCTTCATAGAAGGAGTTCAGGAGTTTGCCATCTTTTTCTATGTTCTGGAAAAGTTTGTGTAGAATTTGTGTTAGTTCTTCCCTGAATACTTGGTAGAATTCTCCAGTGCAGCCATCTGGTCCAGGGGATTTTTTTGTTGGTAATCCTTGAGTACTATCTTTTGTTATTGATTGAGAAGGGGCTCTCCAAAGATTTGGGAATATCTTTACTGTGTGAACATACCTTTAATTGGAAGTAAGATATCTGAAAAAGAAGGTATTTAGTAATGTAATGTGAATTTTTAATAGTAGTAGGTTGTTTCTTGATCTAATCTGAACAGTACCCTGTAAGAGAGGAGAGATACCTAGACAGAGAGAAGGGAAGCTGGCCATTTGACCATGGAGTTAGGAAATACAAGGTAAGGAATAACTCAGGCTACAAGACACTGGGAAGTAAAAGGATCTTGTTCTAGAACCTTTGGAGAGAAAGAAGCATACATTCCGATCTAAACTCAGCATCCAGAACTATGGGACAATATAGTTCTGTTTTTTTTTTACGACAGAACCCTATTTGTAGTGCTTTGAATCTAAAACACATCGCAAGTGTTTTTTGGCTTTATCATGTATGAACTGACTTTGACCTGTGCGTTAGGAAGATATAATTGCTGCCAAGGCCAGGGCAATTCAGATAACCTCCCTTGAAGCAGGCAACCCTGTACTCCATTTATATAGATGTGTGCTACTTTTTAGGGTAGGGACTGATCAAATGTATTGATTCTCTGCTAATGTTAGTAAACTCTCAATGGCTGGTACAACAGCTTATAAGTATAGTGAAGAGAACAGAGACCAAAGGCTAACGCTCCCTCACAGCACAGTGGTCTCCTCTCCTTCAGGCTTTAGGTCTTGCCTTCTCCAAATGATTATGTTAGACATTTTCGTAGATTGGTGACTGATAAGGAGAGGTAAGTGTGACAATGCTATCCTATTAAGTTTAAGAACATATTTTTTTGTTTTAATTATACAGTTCAATCACTGAATTATGTATGCAGGCACTAAATATGGTGCAAAGAGTATAAGATCGGACATCTGATGATGGGTTCCAAATCGAGGTCCATCATCGCCTGCCCATGAGAATGTTAGAAAGCCCGCTTTTATACAGTGCTATTTTCTCATTGTTACTTTTAGACAATGCTGCTAGCTTTTTTGTTAAGGATCAAGCGAGGCAATGTCTACATGGTGTCTATTTATATTACTTATACTTCACTGCAGTAATATCCAATATCCAGTGAGGTAAATTACTGTATATAGAAATCAGGGTCATGAACACATTCCAAAACTCCCATAAATCTTAGATATTTTGCAGACCTAAGAACACATTATTGATTCCGTACCTTTCACCACTCCTCAAACTGGAACAAAGATGCAAGAGATCTATATGCCATTGGCAGCTTCAGCATGAACACAGAGGCCCTGAGTTTTCTTAGATCTGCAGAGTGGGAAGAAACACAAGCGACGTGACCCAAATCACCACCAAGAAGAAAACAGACTGGACAATATGAAGATCCTGCAATGTGGTAGGAGGATTATAACCACAGTAAAGGAAGAATTCTTCTCCAATAAAACCCCCCAAACTTAAATAAAACTTAATTTAGTCACATAATTAGACATATTTTTCACAGTAGTTGGATGAAAATAAATCACCAACCATAAAGTCCTATATACTGGCTAGTAATTCAATAGTGCTTCAAAATAAACATATTTCTAATATCGGTGTTCTGGGATCATTTTCTCAGCAAGATTAATAAGCAAAGGATCATTGACTTGGAAAAGACCCCAACTCATGGCTATAGAGTAAAACTGACCCAAAGGTTGTTTTCAGTCACCTCAGATGAATATGCAAGCTGGGTAATGAATGAGAAAAAACAAAGGTAAATTGATGCATTTGAATTACGGTGTTGTCAAAGAATATTGAAAGTCCTGTGTAGTACCAGAAGAACAACTAATAAGTCTGGAGGAAATATGGGCAGAGTGCTCCTAAGAATGTAGGATGGGGAGGCTTTTTACGTACTTTGGCCTTGTTACCAGGAAGGGGACATTGTGCTTTGGAGAGGGTACCTGCAGGTGTGCAAGCACCTCAGTGAGATGGATTGACACAGTGACTGCAGAAAGGGCTCACACATAACCACAAGTGTGAGAGATTTTACTCTGCTATACGTAGGCTTGCTGACTTGGCAGCACCTAATAGCAATACCAACCATCGTTATGAAGCAGATCACCTAGCCTGTTTTTCTGCAGTACCATTGGGTGTGTTTTAACAGCCAGCCCTTTTGGTTGGTGGTTGAGCTCAAACTATTTGTGCCACCTAGGAACCTTATCCACAAATTTCCCTAATGGAATGCAACTTTTTGAATTTTACATTAGAGCCAATGGTGCTAGAACACATTTTCGTTACACATGACATGACCATAGAGTATTTTTAAAGGATAAAGTACCAAGATTCACAAAGAATAAAGAAAGAAATCATCTCGTGGTCAATAAACTGAAAATGCTGAGAATCTAAGGAATAGTTTTAGATTGAACTTTAAAACAGCAAAACCAAAGAGCTAAATGTAAATATTTCATATAATATTTTCATACATTTTATTGACTCTATATATTTTATGGAAAATTTATATACTATCATAATTATAGAAATTTCAGCATTGATATATTTATTTTTTGAGAAGTTCTATACTCTTTAATTAAAACTGTAGACTTATAGAAATATATTTCATATCTGATGATTAGATGCTTGCATTTTATAGAATAAATACATTAAGGCCTTCATCTGAAGTAAACTTGAATGACATAATAAAAGAACTTTTGAATGGCATCTTTGTTCCTGTTATGTAAACAAGAAACTTCGAACATTAATATACATGTATGTGTGTGTGTGTGTTGTGTGTCATAATCCTACCACTTGAGAAATGACAAAAAGTATATACCTTAGTAATTCCTAAGTAACCACAAATAACAAAGCATCATAGGTATTTAAAATTCATAAGGATATATTAAATATTTAGTACACAGATATGAATTTGGCTGTACACATCCTATTTTCTAGGCAATTTAAAACTAAGATAACTTAGTTTGGCTAAGAATAAAAGCTTAAATGCTATTTTTAGATGTTTATTAAGCAGAATTTTGGTGAATTATTATTTACACTAGATTTGCTGTGGGTCATAATATGACAATGGCAGTGACTTTTTAGTGTATTATGGGAAGGAATGAACTTAATCAAATAATCAGAGAAGCTGGCTTATATGAAGAAGAATGCAGCCTCAGGATTTGAGGAAACTTATTAGTAACCTTAGATTGGCAGATGGCACAACCTTGCTTGCCCAAAGGAAGACCTGATGCACTTGCTGATGAAGAGCTCAGAGTGCAGCCTTCAGTGAGTAGTATAACTCAATGTCAAGAAGCCCAAATCCTCACAACTGGCCCAATACATAGCATCATAATAGATGGAACAAAGATTCAACTTGTCCAGGACTTTGTCTTCCGGGATCCACAATCAATGCTCATGGAAGCCTCAGTCGAGAGATTTCCAAACATGAGTTGCATTAAGTACATCTGCTGCACAAGACCTCTTTAGAGTATTGAAAAGCAAGGTTACTTTGTGAACTAAAATGCACGTGAGCCAAGTTATAATATTTTCAGTTGCCTCGTATGCATGTGAAAATTGAACTTTGAATAAAGACTGAAAAGAAAGCTATGCATTTGAATTGTGTTGCAAGTGAAAACATTGAAAGGACCATGGACTGCTAAAAGGACAAACGATTCTGTCTTAGAAGCATATGGCCAGAGTGCTTCTTAGAGGCAGATGGCAAGACTTCATCATACACATTTGGGACATGTTTTGGGGAGGATCCAGCTCTCCCAGCAGAAGGACTCTACAAAAGAGGAAGAAGGCCTTTAGCCGGACGGATTGACACTGTGGCTGCAGCAATAGGTTTGAGCACTGGAACCATTGTGAGGAACCATTGCGTGGGATCAGGCAGTGTTTCATTCTGTTGTGCGTAGGATCACTGTGTGTTGGAACTGACTTGAAGGTACCTAACACTTTTCACTAGTAAGTTCTCTGAAATTCCTGGCATCACAGAGAAATTGAGATCACCATTTGAGCCAGAGGAGATAAACTCCAACTGGACTTAGGTGCGCCAAGAGGAGGTGCCATGAGAAAGTTGGCATTTCATTTGTAAAATAATAAGAGGCTAGGTTAAAATTGGGTTTGAGTTTTTGGAAAGGAAATCACAGACGTTTTTGTTAGAGAATGGCAAAGACAAGAAATCTTCAAATAGTTAAGTCTTTTAAAATTTAACTGGGACTATGTTTGTTTAAAAAATAATAATAAGCTTCAAAACATAGACATGAAATACATGTTGGAAGAGTTTTAATGGTTATAATTCATTTCAAAAGCAATGGAAGATATACCAACCAACTTCTTTATTGCTGTCAAGTTGTTTCCAACATAAAGGACAACACCCCCCTCCCAAATTAAAGAACCCCAACCCTCTCCATAGGATTTCTGAGGCTGTACGTCATTACTCCACAGAAGCTGATTAGCACATATTTGTTCCGTGGTGCTTGTCCTGGGTTCAAACCACTGCCCAGTCCCTTAGCAGCCACTACATCATGAGATCTTTTATCCACTTCACAAACAATGCTCCTTCCTGGAAAAATCTTGGACTTGTTGCTAGAACTTCATCCGGAATAACTGCAAATGAGAAAAATGAAAAAAGTGAAAATGAAAAATATTACATTAGAAGTAACGGAGCTGGACAAATAAACAAATACAAGAGTAGGGCAGAAGGATGAAAGTTAGGATAATTTTGACTTTTTCAATTGAATGGCTAGATGAAAGGAAAAATATCTAGAGAATAATTTTGAAATCATAAGGTTACTTCATTTGAATTTCAACCTGTTGAATAGCATGTAATTAGAAATTTTGTAATGTGGCCTCAGAGTTGAGACTGTTTTAGATTTGAGAGCCATTTACTTTAAAGTAGTAGTTAACCTGTGGGGACTGAAGAGACAAAAGAAGGTTTGATGGAAGTCTTTTTGGGAGCCCAGGTGGTGCTTTAGTTTAAGCCTTGGGCCCTTAATTGAAGGGAAAATTCTGTGTTCTGCTCCCTTGAATATTACAGCCCATAAAATTGTATAAAACTGTTCTACTTTATTCTTTACAGTCAGAATAGACTTGGTGGCACCAAACAACAAAAATAGTTGAAGAAACATAGCAGAAGAATAGGACAGAGTGAAATCGCACAATTACAGTGGAGAGAGGAAGTCCACAAAGCATGCTTACTTTTGCCTGGAGTAGCGCCAGTCTTAATACTCTCAGAGACTGCACATTTACTTTCATTAACTCATTTTAATCAGATGCTTAGGAGATGAACTGAAACAGTGGATTGCCCACCATTTCATCTCATTGGGAAAATTGTCTTGTTTTCTGGAAAGTGCCTTCTAGGATGGTCTCATTTTTTTTCCCATAAATTAGGTTAAAATTTCCTCCAACAAGGGTGGCTCATTAAGCGTGATTTTACTGTTCTTAAGAGGCTATTACATTTAAATTGGAATTATCTGTGTTTGGGTTGTCCATACTGTCTTCTGTCTTCCCGCCATACCTTATGAGCAATATTTTTATTCCTGAGACGTGTCAAAGTACTAAACCAGACAAGGACCCCACCAAGAAAACCTTGTCACAAATCATAAAAAAAGCATATACAAGTGTAAGGCTGAAAGCGTTTTCAATTCATACATGTATGGTTCATTTTAAACAAAGCATGTTTGAACACGCCTTTGTGATCAGTAGGTGGCTACGAGTAAGTGCTTTCAGTAAGGTGTTCATCTCTTTAGAGTGCCTTGTTCAAAGGGCCACTAGCTTCCCTGGGGATGCTTGGCCAATTAACATCAAGGGAGAAGGAGGAACACCTAGAAGGTTTTAGTGAAGGCTGACAGAGCAAATCAATTCTCCATTCAACAATGCGTACCTATTTTGTTTGGAGAAATGTCTTGCAACCTCTTTAATGTAATATCGTTTACACAGATTTCCAACTATGTTTTCCATTTCCATTAGCCCTTTACTAGCCTTCTTACTTCTGGCCTTTTACCTGGTATAAATTCTACCATTTTGACCTCAAATGGTAGCTTATGCTAAGGAGAGCATAACTCTGTAGTGTTTGTATTCATCGTATTCGCCTCGTCTATTGTTTTGGCTGAAAATTGAGCCATGAGGTTGAGCTCAGTTCCAGATCTTAAGGGTGACCAAGGGCAATAGTCCTAGGGCTTCCACTGATCTTTTTCCATCCAGGATGTTGCACATCTTTCTTCTAATCTATTCAGGACCTTTTAATATGATTGTTTTAAAACTGGTCTCTAGTGGTAGCTTGGCGTCACTGAATAAATGGTGTGGTGGCCATATCACACCACCTAGTGACTTTGTTCTTACAATGAGACAGGTCTGATATGGCCCCACTTTCATCCCTTCATTACCTATTCTGATTTAAAAAAGGTCACTCCCATCCCTCTCCTATGCTGGCTTCATAATTTGCTGCAATGGTAACATAGAGCATACGGCTAACACTCACGGTTAGCGTGGGTTTATAAGGGAAGTATACAGGCTACCACAAAGGATACAGTCATTGCCCATGGCACCACCTCTCCTTGGCCAGCAGTCAAGTTTCTCTGTAATCCTCAGCCAATCAGTCACATGGGCCCTTAGTCTCTGCCTTGGTGGATAAGGAAGGCTGCCTGTCACTCTGCTGCAGAGTTGCATTGTCTTGGTCCTGCTCCTCGATTCGGTCCCATGGTTTTCTTTCCCTAAGCCCCAATCTTGGCTCTGCTCTTTTACTCTGCCTCATAGTGTCCTTGCTACCACATCTGGAGCCCTGGTCTCAGCCTTAGCCACTGCAGACAGAAACCTGCTCATCTTCTGAAGGTCTTGGTTTTCCCCCCCTTCTGCTCCTGCTTCAAAGGTAACTCAGAACCAGGGGAGCGCAACTAAATCTGACCGTCTCCTCTGTGAGTCTTACACACACTCTATTTGCAGCCTTGGTGACATAGTGGTTATACATTGGACTGTAACCCTCAAGGTCAACAGTTTAAAACCGCCAGCCTGCCTGTGGAAGGAAGATGAGGCTGTCTACTGCTGAAAGGGTTAATCTCAGAAACCAGTAAGAGCAGGGCTACCCCGTCCTGTAGAGTCACCCGGAAGTCAGAAATGACTTGACAGCAGTGTGCTCGGTTTTGGTTTTTGGTTGATTTCACTAGCAACGTTAAATGGTGCCAACATCCTATCCCATCACATAACCCTTAAGAACAACTACTAAAAGATACAGATAAACACGATCTCCCAAATATATGACAATAAATTCTTTCTTTGAAATGCAGAACCTTCTTTATAGAGGATACACATTCATATGTGGCATTCTGTAAACTATCACTGGTTTCAAGCTTAATGGTATTTTGGGATATTTATAAGGCTAACTAGATGTAATATAAGTGTTTGGGACCCCCTCATTTCATTAAAAGTGTCTCGTGGCTTGGATTAAATGATATTTTTTAGGTATCAGACATCTATTGAGCAGATTTTTGTACCACATTATTTGGCAACTGTGATCAATCAATAAAAATTATCCAGTTGAATTTACTCTTTATAATAACACATCATCCCCACAGGCATGTACAGATCTGATTACAATTTTAAAAGTCCAATTAATAAGATGGTTTTTGAGCACATACCTCTCGTAACATAAAATAAGGTGCTTTCCCTTTAAATTCTGTATCTTCCACCTAGTACTGTCACTGGCGGCTCATCCGTCCAAGTCGCACATGAACTTTGATCTGATGGACTCTCAGATGGTATTTGTCACCTTACAAACTTACCTAGCTACATAGTAAATCCTTTCACTGAAATTTATGTTTTGTAATATATGTCACGACTTTATCCTTAGTCGTGCTGTGAGACATGAATGTGAGCCAGGCACAGGAATTTATTTAATGGGCTTCTGATTATGAAGATCTGGAGGCTTAGAAGACAAGAATGAAGTGGTGATAAACCGTTTGGAGTCATCAGTTATGGCTTAATACATGAGGACCCGCTGTGTGTATAAGATTGCTCAAATAACAAGTGTGGGATAGAAGATAAAAAGGTTATTTGTGACACTGTGGGGAACAGGAGACTTCAAGAGAGGAGTTGACAGAGGAGACTGATAAGAGTGTCCAGAAAAGTGAAAATTCTCACAGGCTATAGGCTCTACTTTTAGAATTCATTGATGTCACTTCTGCGTGAAGCAGTAGATTTACAAGATGATGTTTCTTTTGCATCTCTCCTTTGTCCCGAGTGTTTTGGAAGGTGTAATTTGCATTTCTATTAGGAAAGGGAAAGCAGAAAGGCTTCATTTAAATTGTCAGGGCATGATATATGATTGATATAGGTGTTTTTTACCTTGTCCAGAAATGTACAACATAGTTTTGATAGAAAGACTAATGGAATCTTTAAAGCACCAAACAGTGATCTTTTTCATAGTGCGGTGGGAGTTGGGGAGGAGGGTAGAGAGAGGGACCGTTATAGCTCTTCATTGTACAGTTACAATACCAAGAGTAAGTCATAATTAGATATCATAATTGCTTTCCGGGTGATGCAAATACATCCATTGAAAAACTTGTTGCTTTCCAATGTATTCTGACTCATAGAATCCTGGAGTACAAAGTCGAACTGGATTATAGGGTTTCTAAGATGGTCATCTCAGTGGAAGCTGACTGCCATGTATTTCTTCAATGCAGCAATTAATGAGTCCTAACTCTTAATCTTCTGACTCGTAAGCAAGCACACTGATGGCATCTTTAGTATTTCTTTATGCAAATATATGCTTAAATTTTACACAAGTCTCTATCATTTTTGTAACAGAATGTCCGGAAGTGGAACTTTCAGCTAGGCTGATGTAATTGATGTTTCAGGAGAATATTTCATGGTTTTAGAGTTGGACACATATTGGTTGATTAGCTTTAATTTTCTGAGAATTTACTATAGCTCCTATACATCGCCTTTTAACTTACTGGTTAACTACTCTGACAGTGAAAGTACTTTCTTGAAATCATTATGCTCCTGATGAATTTAGCTAAGTAGTATAAGCCTCAAATTGAGTTATTGTTTTCTCCAAATTTTATCAAAGGTTGATAAAAGATATTATCTCAAAAGGCAGGTAGTAAACATGGGTGTTTTTGAAATTAAATCTATTATTTTAAAGAAAGTATTTAAAAATATAGTGACTGTATTTTTAAAGCGCCTGCTTAATATTCCTGAATCAGTGACATTTCATGGGATTCTTCTTTCAAATATTAACTAGGGTCTGCTCAGTTATTTTCAACCACAAACCAAAGTGATTGGTTTTCTTCTATCAAATTAAAAAGGAATATGGCATAAAGAAATTGAGCACTGAAACTATCATTTATTATAGGATCCATGGTTGACCTATACAGGGAGAGAGAAATTTGCAGTTAAAATTTTATTAGAGTTTCATTTTTAACTACTGTTCATTCTAACCCAGGATTGGTTCTTTGGACATATGAAGTATTTCAAAGCACCTCCACAGAGTCTCTCTAAGGTGGGCTTTAAAAGGTAGATCTTCAGATCTTGTACTCTTGCCTTGTGCCCATCTAGAGTCCCTGTGTTAATTATATGGTGTGTTGCCTTTGGTATTTTCACTAGCTGGATGAAAGAACGGATGATTTTGAATGGATTTTCTTTTCTTCTTTTTTTTTTTTTTTCCAATTGAGAAAACCACATGGGGACTAGTCGGGAGAAGGAGAATCCAGCTCCACACCAGCCTAAGGCCGGCTGACACAAGGGAGAGATCATATCCCATTTGCCTTGTGCCTCCACCAGTCTTTACCCTGTGCTGACTAGCCATTCCTCCTATGGGACTCTACTTTGCAGCTGCATTCACAACCACCCTGCAATGGCTACCCAGAGATCACAGAATTGTCACAATTATTGGGTGTGGGGTGTGTTATTAGGGAAGTTAACAGGGCATCACAAGCCAGAATCAGAAAAAAAACATTAAGAATACAGTCTTTAGTCCAATGCAGTACCTCTTCTAAGTAAGCAGTCAAGTCTCTCTCTACTGCCAGCATCTCAGAATTTCTTGTCCTTTGTCTCCATTGGCCAGCAAGCTCACAGCTCTGTCCCACCAGAGACTGAGGGCACCTCTGCTCTCGCTCTGCATGGCTCCACCACTGCCTCTACCACTTCTGGTGGGGATCTGAAACACATAAGAGGTGATTGAAAATATGATGGATTTTTGTCTCTTTTATAGATAAAATCCACTGCCCTTGTGCTAGGCCTGACTCCTGGTGACCCCATATTGGGTTGTTAAAGCTGTAACCCTTTGGGAAAGCAGATAATCTCACCTTTCTCTTGATAAGCAGCTGGTGATTTTGAACGGCCAAACTTGGAGTTAGTAGGCCAACGCTCCAACACTTATTAGACAGTATAATCTGTGTGTGTGTCATACGTATTAAACCAAAATGTCAAAATATGAAGCTATTCTTTTTTCTTGGCGTATCCTCCATTGAAGGAATTTCCATCGCATAAACCCTTCTGTGCTCATCAGTTTCCACACTGTCATGTTGTGATTGGCCCTTTCCTTTGAAGATACCCTCATAATAATCAGTGTGCTCCTCAGAGAGCTTGTAGAAGCAGCCACTTCACTGATTGCAGAGCCATGTTTAAGCATCTTCTGTTAAGATGTAAGCATAAACCTGTGCAGGTATGAGCTGTACGCCCTAGTAGCAGTACTTTTGTCCTTTTACAAATATATTGGGGTAAGGGAATGGGCTGGTGAATGTCTATGTTTAAAACATGAATTTTATCTTGTTTTAGGTTTTACTGGGATTTAATCATGCTAATAATGATGGTTGGAAATCTGGTCATCATACCAGTGGGAATCACATTCTTCACAGAGCAAACGACAACGCCGTGGATTATTTTCAATGTGGCATCAGATACTGTTTTCCTGTTGGACCTGATCATGAATTTTAGGACTGGGACTGTCAATGAAGATAGTTCTGAAATCATCCTGGACCCTAAAGTGATCAAGATGAATTATTTAAAGAGCTGGTTTGTGGTTGACTTCATCTCATCAATCCCAGTGGATTATATCTTTCTCATAGTAGAAAAAGGAATGGATTCAGAAGTTTACAAGACAGCCAGGGCCCTTCGCATTGTGAGGTTTACAAAAATTCTGAGTCTCTTGCGTTTATTACGGCTTTCAAGATTAATTAGATACATACATCAGTGGGAAGAGGTAAGACCCATCTTTTCCTTTTTTATACACTCTGCATGCAATGAGACTTTGAAGTTGACTGTTTCGGGAAAAAAACAGTTGTGTTCTATGTAATGAGTTTCATGCTATTCCACAACATTTTCTTTTATTAATATATTTGGTAAATAAGTGATATATTAGAATCTTCAAGTGATTCAAATACTAGAGTTGGATCAGCAGAAAAAAATGAGCTGTTGTAAGAGAGTTGATTATTCAATTCAATTTATATCAATCAACAAATTTTCATCTTCCTGTACACTCCCCTCGTACCAAATTGGGAATCCATTTTTCTATAATACGAATGCATCAAGTACAAACAATAATAGCAATGTGTAGGGTCTGATTGCTAATCTGGTTTGTATTATAGCTCTGTGAGATAATGTATGATACACTTTTTCTAATATTGAAATTTCAGAAAATTTAGGTTTGAATAATAGAAGCTATGTATTTTTTGGTATGTGTGTTTGTGTGAATGAGAAGGGCAGTTGCTGTTTAAAATTCTAAATGTAAAATTTTTGATTTGCATACAGTATTGTGCTCATCGCTATACTTTGCCAATAATTATTTATTTCTCCCAATTATTGAATTTTAAAATGCAGGAAAACACAATATACAAAAAGGAAATTAATACACAGGAAGCCTAAATAGTAGAGGGAATAGAGATCCTGAATATTGTCAGAGTGTCATATTTTGCTTATTATGTCATCAATTCTTCTTAGGAAATGGGTGGGGCCTAAGAGGTCTCAGCCAACTGGAATTTCCGAAGATTTGATTTAAAAATACTGTCCGTTAATGTACCAAGTTCAGGAGCTCTTGTCCACCATACCAGTCTATATATTAACCTTTGTGATTTTCTTTTCCTTCTATGTTTACAATTCCCTATTTTTTATAGCCTGGATTTTATTGTCTGCATAGAAATGAAGGTTAGAAAAGTTTCCAGAGTGCCTACTTAGCAAAAGCCATATACAGACTATGGAATGGTTGTAGCATTACTTACTAGAGAAAAGCTTCTCTCGTGGTAACATTTTAGGGGAACCGTGCTTTGGGATTTAGGTTTAAACAAGTCATCAAATGGAACGACTGTGAACACTAGCCCTCTGCTTTCTGTGAGACGCTGGCAGTGCTTTGTGTGTTCTTGCCAATGACATTTGGGTTCACAGGATTTGAGGAAATGACATGCAAAAATGAAACACTGCATAATACACTGCTGAGAAGGCATAAAAATGGATCATTCTTAAAATATGGATATAGAATGTGTTTAAAATCAAATGCAATGCATTTGAGGAGCTGGAGTCATCTTGTAATAGTTCTCTATAGAGTACATTCTATCTAAAATTGAACAATGCTCTCATTTCAAAATTTGGTTTTAGCAATTTTTACCAAGCTAAGAATGATTTTGGGCAATAAAAGCTAAAGTTTATTGGGGGCTTATTGCATGTCAAGTACTTAATTTAATATTCTGCATTTATTAATTCCTTGTGTAACAACCCAACAATATAGACTCAATTATTGTCTGTCATTTTACAGAGGAGGACAAAGGGGCTGGAACCAATGCTGTTAATCATGAAAATATAACCTTTCACTGCAATATTTAAAATGATAAATACTTTAGTTTCCCACCATTCTGTAGATCAAAGTTGAAATGGTATAAACATTGGTCCACGTCACATAGCATTATCACTATGTACTCTTAAAACATGATCACACAAAAAATGGAAACAAGAAGAACCTAGAATAAAAACAATGTGACAAATTCCAGGTCCACTAAAAATACAGGAGACAGCGTGTCTATTTTCTATGTCTTGTATTTTTAACCCACTTACCTTAGAGAATGGCAGCAGGATGAACAGATGGCATCCTATCAGAAAAAATGACAGGCCAGGCAGTCATCGAAGAGGACATTGCTTTAAACCAATGCCCTCTGCCTCCTGGCAGCGGTCAGACGCATCGAAATCTGTGTAATGTGATGGTGTTTTCAAGACGCTATGATATAATTCAGGATATCTTTCACCACCATCGTTACTACAAAATGCAGTTTCAGATGTACCAGCAGACATTTGTCAACCAAACACATTGAGGCCAGAGTTGTGAGTTGGCACGATTTGTCTGACCAGTAAAGGACATGGATTGTAAAGGAATCACAAACCATAAGCTCATTTCGGCAAAGAAGATTTCCTGGATTATGCACTGGCATATATAAAAGAATGAGCGTAATCGCTGCTTCACGATTCAATACAAATTCAATATTTTGAAGCTTCAAATTCAGCATTTTAAAGCTACATGATTCAAACCATAGTTGCAAAGAACATGAATAGTTCAGAACTGGCAAACATATACCCGATTTTTAGAAATGCCACCAGCATGTGTTTCCATGTAGAAGGACAACAAATAAATCAGCAGTAGCCCCGTGAGTGTACGAAATAAGACTGCATGGGAGACGTGAATTCACCCACATGTCTTTAAGATCTGAGTGTTTTAGTACCAAGCTGGCTAATGCTAAATTCAGCCCATTTGGGGAAGTGACGTGTGAAGGCTGGAAGCTGCACTGTTTTAGATGAATCACCCCCGGAAAGCGCTGTTTTCTATAGAAAATTGGGCTTTCATCTTCAAGGATACTTTTTTGGGGGGAGGGATGGGGCCTGAATTAGTTCAACTGTAAAACAAGAAGCCCCCAAACCTGGAAAATTATTAGAAATGTTCTAAGTGAAACCTTATGCTATTATCATTACTACAGTTGAATGCAATGGTGAATACAGGAGGAAGCAGCAGAGGTGGGCGACTCATTTATTAAATTCATAACCCCAGTGGTACTTTTCAGTAAGTGTTAGCTCACTTCAAGGTGGTCGGTTCAAACACATCAGCTGTTTTGTAGGAGGAAGATAAGACTGCCTGCTCCCCCAAAGATGTCCAGTTTTGGAAACCCTGCACAGGCTGGATTTGGAGTCGAAATTGACTTGAGGGCAGTGTGCTTGGTATGAGCATGGTGTTCATAAGTGAGGAGTGAAGTTGTTCTCATGAGGCAATTATAAAATCAGTACTTGGAGGATGCAAAACAGTGCCCTCTGATACCACACTGAAACGTCATATATGTATTTTGCACATATGTATATGGTTCTAAGGGAATTGACAATTTGAGGCAATTATTTAGATAATTCAGGCCAGAAAAGTGATCTTTTCTGTTATTTCTGTTATAACGGTGACAACTCTTTCCTACTCTTGTCTTTGGGTTTAAAAACAACAGGAAACAAAGCCCTCTTGATTCAGCCTTGTCTTGGTTTTTCAGATAAAGATAGCCATCTAAGTCAGATTGCTATTCTGTGACCTCTCACAAGGGGAACCAGTTCTGTGTGATCCTCCCAGAAGAGACATATGGTGAGGAAATCCCCGGAAATTAAATGGAGTATTATTAGCAATGGAAGACAATCATAGGCAACTGAAAAGATAAAGAGTAGATTAAGAGCTTAATTGATGGAGATTATTTGGTTTTCAAAGGTAGAATTCTAGGAAACCTTAACAGTACAGCTGCTGGCACCAATTAGAGTGTTACAGGAAGATGACTTTTGCTGAGTTTTTGGAGATTAAGCACACTAATTAAAAAAGAGAAATACTCCTCTGTACAGGGATCTGTAGAGATCGAAGTCACAGATAACAGAAGATCCTTAGAACCAACTTAACTTGAAAAATATCTCAAGGTGCAGATACTGCACATGAGAAGACATGATCAGATCATGAGTGTGCCTTTTAGAAGACACGATCATATTTTCCCCTCCATTTGCTGTTCACTCACCCTTCCTTGTGTAGAGCTTGGACAAATCACAATTAACTCAATATATTATGAGTCAGAAAAGAGGATGTGTGGTTTTGTTATTCTTATAAGCCTGCAGCTATTTCAGATGAATGCTATGCTGGGAACATCTCAACATTCTCCTAGTTATTAATGTTTCGTTTTTATTTCAGCTTAAAGATTTACATTCAAATTATGTTACCCTACAGAGAGCTAACACAGACAGAAATTCCTCCCTGTGGTTAATTTTAGCAGCACAGCGGGTTTAAATCAACTAATTTCTCACTGTCGATTGTGTGTCTTTGACATATAATACACAACCTAACAACTTTCCATGTTTTAGAAGACACATGGATGCCTAAGACTTGTCACAAGCAAACATCAGTGTTTCCCTAAATTTGCTTCAGACTAGAATTTAGAGCAGCTTCCTGCTCCTTATCACATCGCATCTATGTTTCTTTGCTAGGCCTTCAAGGCTCTCCGGCAAACTCTTCCCCCATGTCACCACTGTCACTTCAGATCTGCCCAGCTCCTCTTTCTGTTTGCTTCTTAGGCTTACAGTATTTCTGTCAGAGATAATTTCTGCCCGCTTCTCTAATTTCGCATGTGCCCAAACCTCAGAATATGAAAACCTCTCCTTCGTTATCACTTCCTTCAAAAATCAAATGCAATACAGATCTCCAGAAAGCAGTCTGTACTGCCAGCCTCTGCTGCGGTACTCAGTACTTTTACATTTTAAAATTCCGCCAGCTCTACATGTGTTTGTTCATATCAGTGGTCACATGCTTCACTACATGTGTGTTTGGGTTGAACATAAAAGGGGGCTTGAAAACACATTGGAGTTTTCATTGTCTTTTAATACCATGCTTCCATGAACTTTTCCAAGCCCCTTAGTACATGTGTACGGGAAGGATCGGTGAGGGTTTGCCCTTGACTCCCTTGGCACGCTGGGCCCTAGCTCTATATAACCAGGGCCTGCCTATTCACCAAGTGCATGGCAGTCCTCCATGCTCTAAATCCATTACAGAATTACAACTGAGGCACTTCTATGTGCAGGTGCTGCACATGAGGATACCAAGCACACACGTCAGCAGTTAATTCACAGATGGTGAGATGAGGGTTGGCGTGAAGCAGGGAGGGGACATGAGCAGGCCGGATCGGTGTGTGGAAGCTAGCGTCCGGTTTACTAAGTTGAACGAAATGAACCACATAGAACGGGGATTCTAGTAAGTCATGGAAGTACCAAACAGCCTAACAGAGTATTTCTGCATCTCTGGGGCATAGATGTGAAGAGAGTAACTTTGGCGGTAGAGATATGACTTTGTGCTTACGGTAGACCATTGAGTAGAGCGCTACTGAAGCATTTTAGGGAGGGGCTTGACTCAAACATGACACCGTTCGTGAGGATGGTGCAGGACTGGGCTTTAATTTCTCCTGTTGTGCACGGGCTCCCCAGGAGTCAGAGCCAACTCTACTCCACCAACAACTGATAGGATTCTTCCAACAAATTTCCTAAAGGAGGTTGACCTAAGTACGCTCGCCTTTTAGTGCTGTGTATGTTGCATATTGCAGCCCCAGTGTGTAATCACTATACCACCAGGGCTCCCTGGGAATCGTTAGCTGTGATGTTCATTCTTGTAATCTAGGAAGAACCATTTAAAGTGGCTTAGTTATACCTACATTCTTCATAGGATAGTGTGAAGCACACATGAGAAAAGAGGCGTTTGCGACTTGTTTGAAATAGGTCATTTTCTGGATGCCTCCAACAGTCATAAATAGATTCATGCTGACTTTCTTCACTGATGGATATTCTTGTTGAATTCCACAGTACCAGACATTCGAGCCGAATCCGTTCTGCAGTCAAATATTAATTCTGCTAATGACCACTAGGTGTCCCCTACTGGTTACATTACATTACATTCTGTATTCCAAAATGCCATTGCTGCATTTTATTCATTTACACTCTCCTAGATTCCCTAATTGGTTGGCTATCGATTTTTAAATAAAGATGAAGATCTCTTTATATATATTTGTTATCTCTGTATTCTGATGCTTTGTTTCCAGGTTAAACTTTGAGTTTGTTGAATTCTATCTCTTGTTCTGTGACTATTGTTCAAGTACCTCACGAGGTATTTGTAAAGGTGACGTTATAGTGTGTATCCTGAAGATTCAATGTGACTCCTATTTGGTCATGAGATCTTGTAAATTTGACCAACTAAAGAATGAACCATGTGTGCATACATATCTTTGAGTGTATATTAGTGATAAGCATTATAATTTCATGAATGTCATATAGTTCATTCCAAGAGATTAGTGTCAACCTGGAGCTTTTAGTAAAGCAACACAAGACAAGAACCAATCAGAAATATCTTGACACCATGTTAGACGTTCTTCCTTCCCTGCCTTTTCCAATTCATGTTCTTGGCTTCCATGCTTTATATGCTTTTTCAAGCAAACATGAATTCATGCACACTTTGACTGCTAGCTGTGGATAACAGACTCAAACTTAGGGTCCTCATGCCACAATTTAACCATGGTTGTGTGACTTGTCTACAGAAACATTTAATGTGCGACCTAAGCTCAGTTTGTTCATTTTTCCTGTCAGTATCCTCCTTCTCTTGTGTTTCCGGTTGTTCCAATAAGAACTCTGAGTTAATGTATCCTTTTCTTTCAATCCCCACCACTAACATTAAGCTCCTTAGATCCTACTGCTTTAGTGCGGTTGGAAATCGATCACGCCTTCACTTATCTCTCTCTAACCCTATGTCCGTCATTTTTTATATGGTGAAAAGTCAAACTCCTAACTTTATTTTTAAGATAAAAATGTGCCTCCCTATCAAAAGTGATATTTCTGCCTGCTTAACATATTTGTTTGATTTTTCATTGCTTATTGGAATAAATTTAAGTCCGTTCGAAATCTGCTCAGAGCCAACCTCTGTACCCAGGAAGTTCTGGTCATAATTCTTTCTGCCCATAAAACTGCATTCTGAGCTTCCGTCTGTTTCTCAGATACCTCTAGAGGCCTTTACATTGGTCGCACATTTTTCATTAGAACTCTTGCTTTTCACTAATCTCAATTTATCGATCACATTTTAATTTAAGCATCTCATCCTCTGGGTAGAATGCACTCATCTCTCAAGATTAATTTCGTCTGCGGTACGTGGGCACAGCCTCCTGTGCTTTTGCGTTGTGATGCCCATTGTCTCCGGGTGGCTGACTATTCAGAAGCAGATCTCCAGGTTTTTCTTCCACGGTGTCTCTGGAAGGACTCCAGTCTCCAACTTTTCAGTTCACATCTGAGCATGTTAGGCACTTAGCCATTTGGACCAGCCAGGACGCCTCAGTAATGAAAGCAAACATGCACTCAAACAGAAAACCATGGTAGTGATGTGTGCTGAATTCCAGATTAGACGCATTTAAATCTACAAAGGTGGATATACATAACTTGTATTGTCACTTTGTGAAAGAAGATGTATGAGATTTTGGGGAGAAGGCATCTTAATGTGGCAACTTAATTGAACTTGAATCTGTATGTCTTTCCAAATGGATAATAATACCTTTGGACATATTCCAAAGGAATTTAGGAATCATGAAGGAAATTAAAAAATCAACTTCTATTTTCTGCATATCTGATTGAATTATGTAGGGCTTCAAAGGAAGTGTTACTGGGGATGTATTTCATACATTCTGTAAAGTATGAAAGTATAAATGTTAAAAAGTAGAAGTATAAATTAGCATTATTATGAAACTTTCTATCAGTTTAAAATGTGAATATCTGAAAAGAAAGTTTAACTGTTGGCCCTTTACTCTGTTCTTGGTCCGCTTAAATATTGCTTTTAAGCATTTCTTGTGACACAAACAAGTGGAGAATTAAAGCAGCAAATGAATCAGGCTAATTTAGAACACAATGTTTTCAGATTTACATTTATCAGAAGTTTCGAGGTAAATGCTTTCATTTTTAATTTTATTATGCATTCTCTTACAGTCTATATTGTGCCTGCCAGGATTTAGAGTCATATGTGTGTTATTACAGTGCAATTGGTTCATGAATGCCTTTGGTCCATGAAAATGCCATTGGTTCATGAATATTTCAAATATAACTTATTATTTGATTCTGGTTTACACAGAAGTACAGTTCGACTTGCTGTGTTTCATAATAGACACCTGCTACTTGAATTATCCAAGTGATTATCTCCATCCAACAGGTCACTTTGTCTGGTCTGTACGCCATACACCTGTCTACAAGTAGGAAGGATGTGCTGATAAATGGCCTAGTTAAAAATGTGATACCTTGTTCTCCCAAAATTTTGTTGCTATAAGGAATGTAATAATGTTTAAAACCACCATATCTATTTGGCTATCATCAATTATCTATTATCATCGATCAACTATCTACCCACAATGGGATGTTACTAATCTCATCTCCAAAGTAAATATTGAAATACTTATCTAATAAGGAAGGAAAAATATGCTAGTAAATGGAAATTTTGCTTTAATCCTATATAATGTCATAATTGTTTTGCTATTTTGGAATATTTTAGGAAACAATTACATATGAATTTTATCAAAAGTAACATTTCTTTCCAATTTAATCAGGCAAAATAGAGCGGTTGAAATATATTAAAACCATCACAGAAAGTCCCTTTTGTAATCCATTGTAGCTGTGTTATGAAAGCAGAAGAACACATGGAATTAGAATGTGTCTGTTGCACTGGGTGAAGGGCAAGAAAGACCGACTTAGGCTCCCCTCTCACCTTGCTGATGTGTGCACTTTAGATTTTGTATTGGAGAAGTTGTGTCCTTGTGTGCAAAGGATATGCATTTGGTTGGTTATATAATTCTAGTGGCTATTTTGAGTTGTCTGCCATTTAGGCCATTATTTTTTGAGAGCTGAGAACTTTTCTTATTACATCTTAAAGTGAAAGTAGACAATGAGTAAGGATCCTGGATGCTTCTCCTAGGACTCCAAATGACTTAACGCAGCTGTGAAGGCAGAGCAGGGTCCCTATTATGAGATACTTGCACATAAATTAGGAGTGATGGAATCAGAAGGTATTTTCACTTGAGATTATTCATGGGTGGAAATATTTTGGTTAGGTAATTTTACACCCATAAACAATGTCAACTTTTGGTCCTTTTGTTGTTTGTTTTTCTAGGGATGAGAATCAGGTGAAAATAGAAAATACAGAGAATTCAGGGTACCAAATTGAAGTCAGGCATACCTTGAGCAAGTAATTTATAGATACTTTTTTTTCCTCATTTTTAAGCTGTGGCTTATGGGTTCTATTTGGCTTATACAGTTATCTTAATAAACGTAAGAAAATACATTTGAAACTACTCTCTGAACTCTAAAGAATATAGCAATACATTTTTAATTTTTATAATTTTCATAATTTCAATGTATATTTTGAAATGTATAGTCAGTCCTATTATCTCATTGATTCTTTCACAAAACTGTGAAATAATGAAATTCCTCTTTTCTTGTATTTATGTAATTAGATGATGATTATTTTTTAGCTAAGCTACTGCCCTCTAGCCTATTCTGATTCATAGTGACCCCAAAGGACAATGTAAATACCCCTCTGAGTTTCAGAGATTCGTTCCCCTTTAGAGCCAGGGGCGAGTTCCAACCATTGACTGTACAGTTTCCAGAAGCATTTTCTGACGTCCACTTTGATACTTTCTTCTTTTCTGTCTTTTTTATGACATTGTTCTTTCCTCGTGCATAAGGTTCTAATGTCATCCCACAGCTCATCAGGTCGTTTGTCGTTAGTGTTTAATGCACCAAATCTGTTCAAGTGTTTTCAAAATTTGGGTGGGTTGGATGCAAGGTCTTATTTTGCCTTTTGTGGAGATGCTCTCATTTTCTTCAACTTCAGCCTGAACTTATAGATGACCAATTGACGGTCTTTTCTACCGTCAGCCTCATGCCTGGTTTTATCTGCTAATATTGGGCTTTTCTGTTGTTTCTTTCTACAGATTTAATCAATTTCATTTCTGTATATTCCATCTGAAGAAGTTCATGTTTTATCTAAAAAATGTATTTTTAGTTAAGAAGTCCTCAGTCTTGCAAAATTCTATCCTGCAATCTCTGCCTTATTTCTATTCCCAAGACCATATTTTCCAATTATTGTTCCTTCTGCCTTTTCTCCTAATTTGTTTGCATTCTAATAGCCAATACTAATCACAGCATTGGATAGTCCTTAATTTATGGACTCCCTGATTCATGGAAATTTGTTTCCGACACACATATAACAAATGCTTTATGTAAAAGCAAAACAATTTTGTATTGAAAATCATTTTGAAAAGTAAATTTGTGTTTAGGCTCAGATAAAAATGATCTTAGAATAATTTTGGAGCATGTATGATCTACACAACTAGTCACACTCCACTTGCAAGGTTAGATGAGAGGCAATGCATGCTAGATGTTTTGACTGACTCATATTCTGCTCTGTCATTTCCTGTAGGTTCTGTATTCATGACTGAGATTTACCCACTGGGTGACAATTCATGTACAGTCAAGTTCTTCTTTATCTTTAAGAGAATTCTATTCAACTTCAAACATTACTTACTCCTTACTACTTAATCCATTACTCCTTTACTTAATCCATTACTCCTTACTACTTACATCTTACTAGGGCTTCCTGGTATCTAAGAGCCAATGTCTTTAGTTTCAAGGCCTTAGTAAGTGAGAGAGTAAGCATCGGGGGGCAAGCATGTGGGATGTTGCTTTGGATTTGGAAAATAGACCAGGAAACACCAGCCCACAATAGAAAATTTTATTTTACAGTTTTGTTAAGTTTTCCCCCGCTGCCCAATCACCAGTATTTGCCAAAGATGGATGCTTCAGTGTTTCTGTTATTGCTGGGAATTTTACCAACGAAATCATTCATCCCCCTCATTTAGTTGAATCATTCCCTCAGATGTTGCAGAAATCTCCAGTGCCTTGAAATTTTAAGATGACTCTCTGGCTTCAGTTGAAAAACTTTCCATTTCCACATATTTTTGCAAAATGCCACTATTAAAATAATCTGTTTAATAGCACACTTCAAAATGTATGATTTTATGCATCTAGCTAGACATTATTTGTTAGATATGGTAAATGAAAAATAAGAGATTGGGTATGCAAATGCTTTCATGATCCCTCAGGAGATAATTATTTTTCTTTATATTATAAAAAAAATAGCATGATTAAGAGACTGACTCAATGGCAGGTGAACAGCAACAACAACAATTAATCAATTATTTAATACATATTAATTGGATGTCTAATGTGCTCTGCTATGGTTATAAAAAATGAATAATTAGCAGCCTCTGCTTAAATAGATGCTAGTAAAGGAGATATATGAGTATGGCTTCCTATCTCTTGGATGTTGCTGACTAGAAATTCTTCAGTCTACCTCAGTGCCATTTTAATGAATGTCACCATCATATGTAATGACCACTGATGGAGCATAGGCAGCCCGGCAGCATTGTGGTTATGCTTTTGGCTGTGATCCATAATGTAAGCAGTTTGAAACCACCAGCAGCTTCCCGGAGAAAGGGCTTTCCACTCCTGTACATAATTACATTCTCAGAAACCCACAGGGGGCAATTTCATCCTGTCCCACAGGGTCCCTGCAAGTTGGCATGCGAGTTACTGAGGAGCATGAATGGGGAGTAGTGGCACCTCCGCCAGATAACTGCCAACCCTCCACTAGGCAGTTCAGACAAGACTTGTTTTTCACTAGTTATCTTGATTAAGATTTGGGTTGCGTTGATTTTCACAAACAGAACAATGATTATATATCCCTGCTGATACTGAGTGGAATATTTCTTCATAGTAGCACAGGAACATTTTCATTTTCAGAAAAATAACACAAATTTATGGACAATCCAGAATAGTTTGGAAGTGTGATCTGTTTTCATTTTTTAAGGTCTGTGCTCTTTTTTTCAAATCATTTTATTAGGGGCTCATACAACTCATCACAATCCATACATACACCAACTGTGTAAAGCACATTTGTACATTCCTTGCCCTCATCATTCTCAAAACATTTGCTCTCCACTTAAGCCCCTGGCATCAGATCCTCAGTTTTCCTCCCTCCCTCTCTGCCCTCCCCACAAACCCTTGATAATTTATAAATTATTATTTTGTCATATCTTGACCTGTCCGACATCTCCCTGCACCCACTTTTCTGTTGTCTGTCCCCCAGGGAGGAGGTCACATGTAGCTCCTTGTAATCCATTCCCCCTTTCAAACCTACCCTCCCTCCACCCTCCCAGTATTGCCACTCTCAGCACTGGTCCTGAGGGGATTCATCTGTTCTGGATTCCCTGTGTTTCCAGCTCCTATCTTTTAAAGTCCATTTTTCTATTAACTTATTGAGCTTCCTCAAACAATTTGAATGGAAAAACAAAAACAAACCAATTGATGAGTTGGTAAAATTCAAGAGAGAACACTTCCAAATTGGCAGAATATCTCATTCAACTTGAAAGACCTAACTTATCAGATGAATTATCTTTTGCTATATCTAATAACTATCTCTGGATAATAATTTATTTTATTCGGCCATTTTATAGGACAGGGATAGTATATGTTTCAAGTAAAAATGCAATTTAAAATGTGATAATTTTATTATAGTTTTATAAACATTTCCCTAAATCATGCTATTAAAAATCTCTTAGCGAAAATAACTACTCTAATTTTGTGTTTTCTAAATAAGACAATTGCAATAGTTTCCTCATAGCTCTGTCACTCAAAACTGTTAACCATATAACACCGTGGCTGCAAAAGCCACAGTCATAAAACTTGGGAGAGGATTTTGGGCTCTCTTATTCTGGTCATTAGAAATCCTGTACTTCATTTCTCATTCTGTGATCTATGCATTGTTAATGGTTTACAGGTGAGAGTTTCTCTTTTGGTTTTCTATTTTTCCATGTTGAGATTTATATTTCACTGAGATATTTTAGTGGTGTCTAAGTAAAGGACTGTGCATTTCCCATTCTATGTAGCCTCCTAAGTGGTCTGGCAGCCGTGGTCCTTGCTTCCTTGAAAACAGACCGAGGCTGACTATAGAGCTTTCATCTTGAATAGTGCCAGTCACTTTGGCAGAGAGACAGAGAGCTCTGCAGGGTCCTCAATAGCAATTAAGCCATCTGGCCTAGAAATGATTTGTGTCACCTCTTGCAACTCGTTGGCCAACATTTGCCACACTGCTTTACCCAGCCACAAGCAGGTCAAGAAGTGGAATCCTATTCTGTCTGGATAACAGAACAACCTGGAGATAATTGCTTTACAGTGTACTTCAGCAGTTGGGAGATGACATGGAATAGTTGAGAGATGACATGGGACTGAGTTGAGAATGAATCACTAAGTCAATCTAGATCAACTTCCATTCATATTAGATCCACTCAAAAGGAAATTACAACGTGCTTTATCTGCTTCTTTGTCTACCATGTTTCTAAATCCAGGACACTTCTTAGCAAGACAATGAGGTCCTGGTGGCAGAAATATGCTCTTCTTCCCTATTAGTTAATCAGTGGCCCAAATGTCATCCATTCAGTTGATATATTTTATTTTTAATAAATATATACTTGATGCAAACTATATATTATATGTATATACCTTAAGAAAAATAATTGACATGTTTTCGGTAACTTATCATACAGTCAAATGAGGAAAACAACTGTCAAAATACAGTTTCTTCCATTGGGCCTCCACTCAGTACTCCCTCAATGCAAGAATACTTTCTTCTATTAAATTGGCATTCTATGATGCTCACCTTCCCAACACAACCTCTGAAGACAAAGTGGGTGAATAAGCAAATGTGGTGAAGGAAGCTGATGATGTCCGGCTATCAAAAGATATAGTGTCTGGGGTCTTAAAAGCTTGAAGGTAAACAAGTGGCCATCTAGCTCAGAATCAACAAAGCCCACATGGGAGAAGCACACTAGCCTATGTGATCACAAGGTGCCGAAGGGATCGGTTATCAGAGATCAAAGAACAAAAAATCATATCATTGTGTGCTCACTTCCATGATATGATCGCTGAAGAGATTTGGGTACATAGGCAAATGTGGCAAAGAAAGCTGATGGTGCCTGGCTATCAAAAGATATGGCATCTGGGGACTTATAAGCTTGAAAGGTAAACAAGCGGCCATCTAGCTCAGAAGCAACAAAGCCCACATGGAAGATGCACACCAACCTGTGTGATCACGAGGTGTTGAAGGGATCAGGTATCAAGCATCATCAGAACAAAAATTCTTACCATAGTGAATGAGGGGGAGTGTGTGGAGTGGAGACCTAACGCCCATTTGTAGGCCACTGGAGATCCCCTTGCAGAGGGGTCTTGGGGAGGAGATGAGCCAGACAGGGTGCGATGTAGCAATGATGAAAAATACAACTTTCCTCTAGTTCCTAAATGCTTCTCCCTCCTCCCCCTACAACTATCATGATCCGAATTCTACCTTGCAAGTCTGGCTAGACCAGAGGATGTACACTGGTACAGATAGGAACCAGAAACACAGGGAATCCAGGGCGGATGATCCCTTCAGGACCAATGGCGTGAGTGGCGATACTGGGAACGTAGAGATGAGGGTGGGTTGGAAAGGAACCAATTACAAATATTTATATGTGACCTCCTCCCTGGGGGACGGACAATAGAAAAGTGGGTGAAGTGAGACATCGGACAGGGCAAGATATGACAAAATAATAATTTATAAATTATCAAGGGTTCATGAGGGAGGGGTAAGTGGGGAGGGAGGGGAAAAATGAGGACCTGATGCCAGGGGCTTAGGTGGAGAGCAAATGTTTTAAGAATGAGGACAAGGAATGTACAAATGTGCTTTACACAATTGATGCATGCTTGGATTGTGATAAGTGTTATATGAGCCTCTAATAAAACAATTTTAAAATTCCGTGTCCTCTGGTAGTGGAGGGGGTGGGGCTGGGGGTCAGGGAAGGGCTGGGGGTAGGCAGAATTCTCAGTGAGGACACACCATCCTGTTGAAGAATACAAAAGCTCCTTTCTAGGATGTAATATCTGAACTGAGTTTCAAACGATAATGAGACTCAGAGAGAAAAAAAAAGCAAAAGAAAACATAGTTAGGGGAGTCTTTTTCATGTAAAATCATTGAAGAGTTTTCAGGAAAGAAAAGTTCATGTGTCTTGGGTATATAGAAATGAGGTTAGAGAGGTAAAGTTGCGTCTTGACGGTGGATTGAAGTGTATAGGGTTTACTCTAAGTTCAATAGGAAGGCTTTGAAAGGTTTCGGGGAGCAAAGTAATATATTTATTGAACAGACACACAGCGCATGCTCTGGGGCCCAATGCTGTTTGAGCACTTAACATATTAATCCAGTAAATTTACAAGAAAACCCCACAAGGCAGATAATATCGCTGTTTCCATAGATGGAAAAAGTGAAGCATAGAGAAATTAATAACTTGGCCAAGATGCACAGCTAGCAAATGATAGTGGTAGGATTCATTTTACACAAAGTTCATGCTTCATAATATTATATTGTACTTCCATACTGTGCTGTGCTGTGAAAATGTACCCACATCTCTGAAAAAAGTATACAAATTGATTAGAAATCAGAATTTGAGGCATGATTCCCATTAAGTGGCAAAAACTATCGTAGGACTAAGAGACACTAGATCTCAATAGTGGCAATGCCCTTTGTCGTCCGGTCTAAGCTTGCGCTGAACTTGGCAGCTTCTAGACTGTCTTTCAGGCATCAGGGGGTCCTGGCACTTACCCTGTGTGACTCTCTCAGAGCTGCCTCCTGGCTACATCAATTATAAAGCAATCTTTATTGTTCTTAGATATTATAAGCAAACTACACCTTGGTTGGAATTTAAATCACTCCATTAGCAGAAATACCAATTTCCAAGCTTCAAAACATCAGACTTTGTGTGAGTTTAATAATTTGTTAAATGTGGGTGATAATTTGCATAGTTTAGCTTCTGAACCTCTACACACACACACACACACACACACACACACAAAATTACAATGCTTAACTTTGAGATATTTTCCTGCTCAAGTAGAGAAAAATAGTGTTAGAAATGTATGATAACAGTGAATAATTCCTTTTAAATTTTTCAAGAAAAATTTATGACATTTGAAATCTCGAGAATACTTGATTTGTAAACATTTCAAAATAGATCTCAAGTACAGCTCCTCTATGTCATTAGAGGTGTTTGGGCATTATTTCTCAAAGAATTTATAAATGATATGTACTTTAAAATGCTTGTCTGTAAACTCTTAGTGAACATTGATCCATCATATCTCTACAAATCTTTAAACCTTGTACCTTCATATTTTAGACTAGTTTTATGACCTCAGGTTTATTCCATATGGGTTAATACATGTTTTCAAAAAGAATGTGGTTTCTGTTATTGGGTAGCATAGTCTATACCTGAAAATAAGAACAAAGTAAGTAAATTGGTAGAGTTGTTCAAACCTATTATATCCTATCATTCAAGAATTCAAGAATTCTGCCAATTCTTGAGAAAGATATCGTATTCAACTGTAATTTTGGATATTTCATTCATACTTAAAAGTTTGCTGTTTGCTGTGAAGTTTCTGAAAACCACTGTTTCATAAACTTCCTGAGGTTTCTAGTTGTTTAAGGCAAGAAAGTAAGCTGCCCACTGTTACCCTGTTATAACTAGAACGTCATGCCCTGGTTCAAAATTCAGATTCATATTTTTTAGCAAGATTTTTCAAGTCTACTTTGCAAAATAATGTCATGATTTTATGCTTCTTTGGGATAACTTACAGTAAGTCATGAATGCAACAACATTAATGATATAATACATATTTTTATGCACGCATTCCTTTATAGAAGCATCAGGCACACACAATAATCTATGCATTACAGAAAGCTCTGCCATTTAAGAAATATTCTTAAGGTGACTTTGCATGCTTGCTATTGTGCTTAATTATCCATGATTAAGGCTTACATTATAGTCACTGATAATTAAAAGCTGTAGTTGATCACACACTAGCTTCTTCCAGAATTGTCAGTGCTTTATGTAAGTTAAGTTCATCCCGTCAGTGTTTTTGACATGGGAAAGTCTTATCCCCAACAGGTTATGTTCTTTCTGTGGATAAAGAATTTCCCAAATAATTCTTGGCCACAATACAAAGAAATTCTCAGGCTCAATGTGTCATCTTAGACTTTCTTGGCTAGGCATGTGAGTAGTGAAAAGGATATCCAGCCAGAGTAGAAGTCATAACTTCATGTAGAAAAGGGGCATCTTTCCAGAAGTCAAATATATTTTTTTTAAAAGAAGGAAATAAAAATGAATTCTCGTTTGCATTTTAGTTACTTTCTAACTAGAGAAGGTTTTTCTATTTCCATAAAGAATTACAGTCTTGGGAAAACACAGGGACAAGGGCACTCTTTCCTATAGAGTCCCCATGGTTGCAATCAACTCAGTGGCAGTGAGAGTGAGTGGTACTTAACATCTTTCTTAATTCATGGAATCACATTTATCCATTTTAAATCTCAAACTAATTCATTCTAAAGGAAGCTGTAGAACTTAGTTCTCTTCCCTCCAAATGTTTCACCATTCTAGAGATGCTCGTTTTAAACCCTTAATAATGTACACCTCCTACAAGATCTAGAACAATTTCTTTGAAACACAATAATTTCATGTCATAACAATAATAAAATTTGTCAAGAGATAGAGATATGATTGCAAGCATTACGTGGACTTGAGAAATTAAAAAGCATTTGCCAATGACTCATTTTTTTAAAACAGCTATTGTTATGTAACTCACATATCCTACAATTCAATAGCTCAATCATATAAAAATACAATAATTGCCACATCAGTTTTAGCTCATTTCTCCCCAAATTCCCTTGCCATACACCAAATGAACCATTAATCCAGCAAGTTATGTCTCTATTGATTGACCTCATCTGGACTTTATATAGAGAAAAACATTTTAAAAAACAAACACCAACAACAATAATAAAGTAAAATATTTAATAAACCTCAATTGAAGAGAAAGTAAAAATTAGAATAAATTTAAATGAATTATAAGGGTGATCAAATGATAGAGTGTCAAACAGGTAACCTAATTTCTTTTTTGATGATACCTATTTATACTACCATATTTTCTGGGAGTCCTGATAGCCTTGTGGGTTAGTGGTTGCACTATTGACTGAAATGTAAACTGTTGAAACCCACTAGCCAATCTATGGGAGAACGGCGAGGCTACTTCCTAGCAAAAACATTTAAAAATTTTTATATAGGGTAAATAAAAGTCAGAATTAACTCCACAACAATTATGGTATTACTTTGTGGTTTAAATTCATAAATTATTCATTTTACCTAGGAACTGATAGATTCTATAAAGTATGTATTTTCAATAAGGATATTTAAAATGCACAACTAACTGAGAAGACTATGGATTCTTCAGTTACAAAGCATTTTTGAAACCATGAAATTATTTTCTTAAGGGACACTGTATTTGGTATTATGCTATGCCATTATTCTTACCTATAAACCCAGGAATAAAGAAGTCTATATACTTAAAAAGCATTCCTGTCACTCACATAGTTTATATTTATTTTATTTTATGTCCCTTTTTTTTTTTTTTTTTTTTTTTAAACATTTTATTAGGGGCTCATACAACACTTATCACAATCCATACATAGACATACATCAATTGTATAAAGCACATCTGTACATATTCTGCCCTAATCATTTTCTTTTTTTTTTTTTTTTTTTTCTTTTACATTTTATTAGGGACTCCAACAACTCTTACCACAATCCATACATATACATACATCAATTGTACAAAGCACACCCATACACTCCCTGTCCCAATCACTCTCAAGGCATTTGCTCTTCACCTAAGCCCCTTGCATCAGGTCCTCCTTTTTTTCCCCCCCTCCCTCCCTTTTCCCCCCTCCCACATATGCCCTTGGTAATTTATACCTCGTTATTTTGTCATATCTTGCCCTATTCGGGGTCTCCCTTCCCCCCTTCTCTGCTGTCCCTCTCCCAGGGAAGAGGTCACATGTGGCTCCTTGTAATCAGTTTCCCCTTTCCAACCCACTCACCCTCCACTCTCCCAGCATCGTCCCTCACTCCCTTGGTCCTGGAGGTATCATCCACCCTGGATTCCCTGTATCTCCAACCCTCCTATGTACCAGTGTACAGCCTCTGTCCTATCCAGCCCTGCAAGGTAGAATTCGGATCATGGTAGTTGGGGGGAGGAAGCATCCAGGATCTGGGGGAAAGCTGTGTTCTTCATCGATACTACCTCACACCCTAATTAACCCATCTCCTCTCCTAAGCCCCTCTATGAGGGGATCTCCATTGGCTGACACTTGGGCCTTGGGTCTCCACTCTGCACTTCCCCCTTCATTTAATATAATATATATATACACATACATATATACATATACACATAAATACACAAACATACACACACATATTTTTTTTTTTTTGCATGATGCCTTATATCTGGTCCCTTGGGCACCTCGTGATCGCACTGGCCGGTGTGCTTCTTCCATGTGGGCTTATTTGTTTCTGAGCGAGATGGCCGCTTGTTCACCTTCAAGCCTTTAAGACCCCAGACACTATCTCTTTTGATAGCCGGGCACCATCAGCTTTCTTCACCACATTTGCTTATGCACCCATTTGTCTTCAGCGATCCTATCATGGAGGTGTGCAGTCAATGATATGATTTTTTGTTCTTTGATGCCTGGTAACTGATCCCTTTGGGACCACTCGATCACACAGGCTGTTGTGTTCTTCCATGTGGACTTTGTTGCTTCTGAGCTAGATGGCCGCTTGTTTATCTTCAAGCCTTTAAGACCCCAGTCACTATCTCTTTTGATAGCCGGGCACCATCAGCTTTCTTCACCACATTTACTTGTTCACCCATGTAGGCTCCAGCTGTTGTGTCGGGAGAGTGAGCATCATAGAGTTCCAATTTAATAAAAGAAGGTATTCATGCATAGAGGGAGTGTTTGAGTAGAGGCCCAAGGTCCTTCCGCCACCTTAATACTTGATCTATAAATATAGACACAAAGATCTATTTCCCCAACCTCCTATATATATTTGCATGTACATGTCTTTGTCTAGACCTCCATGAATGCCCTTTGACTCCTAGCTCTTTCCTCCATCTCCCTTGACCTTCCTCCTGCCCTACTACCATGCTTCATTGCCACCTGGGCTAGAGTATACCTCTTCTCTAATCAACCTTACCCTTGATCATTTCCCACCAGGCCTGCCACTCCCCCTTCTCTACCCTTTGGGGTCCCATGTTTTTCCCTTGTCCCTGGGTTTGTTAACACCACTTCCTTACCCCCCCTACCCCCCACCCCAAGTCCCCCCGGAACTGTCGGTCCCGTTGTTTTTCCTCCCGATAGTTCATCCAGCCTGTCCTATTCAGACAGACCTGTGGAGTCACTAACATGCACGAAAACTAGACAGAGGAACACAAAGCAACAGTATATAACCGGACAACAAAACAACCAAGACAAACCACTGAAAAAGAACAGAACAAAACAGTTCACAAGAGAAAAGCTTGTAGTTAGTTCAGGGATCTTTGCTGGCCCTTAGGAGCGTTTTCCAGTCCAGTCTGTTGGGGCACCACGCCCTGGCCCCAAAGTCCACTTTCAGCATTCCCTGGGGACCTTGCCACTCCATTCCCTTGCTGTTCCGCTGCACTCCCCCAGTGCATTGCCTCGGTGTGGTGGGATCAGGTCAGGTGCAATTCCCACACTGTGTCTCCGGTGCTGTCCCCTGTATCGCCCTTAGTCACTGAGGGGCATCATGTCTCATAGTAGGGCCAGCCATGTTGTTCTCTCTGTGGACTGGCTGCTCTACTCAGGAACATCATCATCACGGCCTGGTGGGCCAGGCTGTGCTCCACTCTCTCCTCCTGCCCCTTCATCTGCTCCCGTGTGCTCTGGTCAAATATGACCATCTCCCATAGCTGCAGGGTCAATGTCGTCCTTTGGAACAAGTTCTTTTCGGGGGAGGGGCAGGAATCCACTTAATTTATGGTGCTGGGGCCTGCCTCCCAGACCTCTCCACCGGTTCCGTCCTCCACGCCGGGATAATGCATTCACACCTTGCGACACTGGGTTGAAGTCTGGTCCCACTTTCCCTGTGGAGATATAAACAATACCCTCCCCTTGGGTTGATTAATGCCCCATTTCTGTCATGCTGATTGTACTTACCTCAGGGGACTCATGTTGTACCTGTCCCTTTGGGACTGGCTTACCTCGCTTAGCATAATTCCTTCCAGCTCTTCCCATGAAATAACGTGTTTCATGTGCTCATCGGTGCTTTTCAATGCTGCATAATACTCCATTGTGTGTATGTGCCAAAGTTTGCTAATCCACTCGTCTATCGATGGAAACTTAGGCTGTTTCCAAGTCTTTGCTATTGTGAATTGTGCCGCAATAAACATTGGAGCGCATATGACTGGTCGTGTTTTATTTGCTGCTTCAACCGGGTATATGCCCAGTAGAGGGATGGCTGGGTCGTAAGGTAGATCGATTTCCATTTTCTTTAGGTATCGCCAGATTGCTTTCCACAGTGTCTGTACAAATCTGCACGACCACCAGCAGTGGAGGAGGGTTCCTATTTCACCACAGCCCCTCCAACACTTGTTGCTCTCTGATTTACTGATCTGGGCTAGCCTCAGGGGTGTTAGGTGGTATCTCATGGTTGTTTTGATTTGCATTTCTCTTATGGCAAGGGACTTCGAGCACTTTCTCATATATTTATTGGCCATATTGATCTCCTCTCTAGTGAAAGTTCTTCTCATTTCTTTTGCCCACTTCCTTAGGGGGTTAACTGTTTTCCTCTTTTTGCAGGTCATGATGGTGTTGTAGATTTTAGTAATGAGCCCTTTGTCTGACGTGTCATTACTAAAAATCTTCTCCCAGTCTGTGGGTTGCCTTGTCACCCTCTTGGCAAAGTCTTTCGAGGTGCACAGGTGTTTTATTCTTATTAGATCCCATTTGTCGATTTCCAGATCACCTGTGTGTGTCCCCTTCCCTGTTGCAGTGAGCCTATGTGCTCCCTGGGCCAGTGCTCTGAGATTAGTCCCAATTCCTTCCTTAATGGTCCTGATGGTTTGGGGTTTGACTTCTAGATCTGTGATCCACCTTGAGTGTATTCTTGTGCATGGGGTGAGGTAGACGTCTTGTTTCAACTTTCTACATGTGGATATCCATTGTTTCCAGCACCACTTATTAAAGAGGGCATCTGCTTCCCACTTGACGTTTTTGGGGCCCTTGTCGAAGATCAGTTGTCTATATGCTGATGATTTTACTCCTGGGCTTTCTATTCTTTTCCACTGGTCTGAGTGTCTATCATTGTGCCAGTACCATGCTGTTTTGACCACTGTAGCTGTGTAGTAGGCATTAAAATCAGGTAGGGCGAGTCCTCCAATTGTGTCCTTCTTCTTGAGGAGTTCTCTGCTAATTCTGGGTTTCTTCCCTCTCCATATGAAGTTGGTGGTCAGTTTTTCCAATTCTTTGAAGAAGGTTGATGGTAATTGGATTGGTATAGCATTGAACTTGTAGAGTGCTTTAGGAAGAACTGTCATCTTTACTATGTTCAGCCTACCTAACCATGAGCAGGGGAGCTTCATCCATTTGTGAAGGTCACTTTTGGTTTCCTGTAATAGGGTTTTATAATTATGCTTATATAGGTCTTTAGTATTTTTTGTTAAGTATATTCCTAGGTATTTCAGTTTGTTCTTGGCTACTGTGAAGGGTACTTCCCTCTTAATCGCCTCTTCCATGGCCCTGTCCGATGTGTATAGAAACCCTACCGACTTCTGTTTATTGATCTTGTATCCTGCTACTCTTCCGTATTCCTCTATTGCTGTAAGTATTCCAACTGTGGAGTTTTGGGGGTCTTCAATGTATAGGATCATGTCATCTGCAAATAACGATAGTTTCACCTCCTCTTCTCCCAACTGGATCCCTTTGATGTCCTTCCGCTGTCTTATGTTGTTAGCCAGAACCTCCAAAACGATATTGAATAGAAGAGGGGACAGGGGGCATCCTTGTCTTGTACCCTTTTTCAGTGGTATTGTTCTTGTCTTTTCTCCATTGACTATGATGTTGGCTGTTGGTCTTTCATAGATAGCTTGTATGAGCTTGAGGAACTTACCTTCCAATCCTATCTTCATGAGTGTTTTGATTAGGAATGGGTGCTGGATGTTGTCAAATGCTTTTTCTGCATCTATGGATATTATCATATGGTTTTTATCCTTTTTCTTCTCGATGTGGTGAATGATATTGATGGATTTTCGGATGTTAAACCATCCCTGCATCGCTGGGATGAATCCTACTTGGTCGTGGTGAATGATATGCTTGATGTTCCTTTGTATTCTATTGGCCAATATTTTGTTAAGGATTTTTGCATCTATGTTCATTAGAGATATTGGTCTATAATTCTCTACGCTTGTGGGGTCTTTTCCCTGTTTGGGTATCAAAGTAATGCTGGCTTCGTAAAATGAGTTTGGGAGCTTGCCGTTCTTTTCTATGTTATGGAATACTTTGTGGAGGATCGGTGTCAGCTCTTCCCTGAATGTTTGGTAAAATTCTGCTGTGTAGCCATCTGGCCCTGGGGCCTTTTTCCTTGGTAGGTTTTTGATGACACTCTCTATTTCTTCCTTCGCTATGGGTTTGTTGAGGTTCTTGATCTCTGTCTCAGATAATCTAGGGATAGATTGTTTTTCTAAATATTTATCCATGTCTTCCAGGTTTCTGAATTCATTAGAATACAAACCTTCATAGTACTTTGTGATTATCCTTTTTATCTCATTGGGGTCTGTTGTTATTGCCCCCGATTCATCCCTCATCCTGGCTATTGATGATTGTTCCTTTCTATCTTTGGTAAGCTTTGCCAGGGGAGTGTCAATTTTATTAATTCGTTCATAAAACCAGCTTCTAGTTGCGTTAATCCTTTGCATTGTTCTTTTGTCTTCCCACTGGTTTAACTCCGCCCTGATTTTTATTATTTCTTTTCTCTTGCTATTGGAGGGGTAGTTCTGTTGACTCTGTTCTAGTTGTTGGAGGTTTTGTGTTAACATATCTGTCATACGCCTTTCTTCTTTTTTCATGTATGCATTCAGTGATATCAAGCTACCTCTGATAACTGCCTTTGCAGTGTCCCATAAGTTTTGATATGTTGTATGCTCGTTCTCATTAGTTTCTAGAAATTTCCTGATATCCTCTCTGATCTGGACCTTAACCCATTCATGTCGCAGGAGATCGTTGTTTATTCTCCAATTGGTGGCCCTTGCTTTTCTGGGTGCCCTTCTATTAATCTCCAGCTTTATGGCATGGTGGTCTGAGAAAGACGTCTGGATAATATCTATGTGTTTGAATTTACTCAGGCTGGCCTTGTGCCCCAGCATGTGATCTATTCTTGAGAAAGATCCGTGTGGATTGGAGAAGAATGTGAAACCTTTTGCTTTTGGATGAAAGGCTCTATAGATGTCTATCAGGCCCTGTTGCCTAATTACATTGTTTAGCTCTCTGGCCTCTTTGCTGAGCTTCTTTCCCTGTGACCTGTCTTTCTCTGATAGTGGAGTGTTGAAGTCCCCCACTATTATTGTTGTTTCCGTGATTTCTTCTGTCATTTTTTTAATAGTTTGTTTGACGAAATTTGCCGCACCATTATTAGGTGCGTAAATATTCAGTATGCTTATTGCTTCCTGGTTTACTGAGCCTTTGAGCATTATGTAATGTCCCTCTTTGTCTCTTTTTATGTTTTGGATCTTGAGATCCATTTTGTCGGAGATTAAGATAGCCACTCCTGCCTTCTTGGAGTTACCATTTGCTTGGTAAACTTTCTGCCAGCCCTTTATTCTCAGCATATGCTTGTCTGCTTGCTTAAGGTGTGTCTCTTGCAGGCAGCAGATTGATGGGTTATGTTTTCTAATCCAATCCTCCAGCCTCTTTCTTTTAACATATGAATTGAGCCCATTTGTATTCAAAGTGATTATTACAATCTCTGGCTTCATGGTTGCCATATTCTGTTTTGTGTTTTGGGTCTTTGCCTATCTTCCTTCATATCAGTGTACTGCGTTTGAGTGGAGGGTTTCTATCCTGTCCTCTTTTCCATCTGAGACCGTGTTGTCCTGGTACGTGTTGCTGGCATGTTGGCTTCTAGATGGAGATGGGATATATGGTGGTCTCCTGGAGGTTCTAGTTGGAGCTTGATCTTCTGGCCATAGTGAGTCAGCCAGTATGTTCTGCAGGGTCGGGTGACTTGCAGTATATTTTTTGAGTTCTTCCTTGTCCTGGAAGACCCTTATCTTACCCTCTATCTTAATGGATAACTTGGCAGGGTATAGGATTCTGGGGGAGGCATTTTTATCTTTCAGAATTTGGAAGATGCTGCTCCATTCTCTCCTCCTCTTCATGGTTTCAGCTGATAAGTCTGAGCATACCCTTACCTGCGCTCCTTTGTATGTGACTGTCTTCCTTTCTCTTGATGCTCGTAGAATTTTCTCTTTTTCCTCTAAGTTGGATAATTTTACAATTATATGCCTTGGCGTGTTCTTCTTGGTGTTTAGCTTAGCCGGCGTCCTCTCTGCTTCCTGTATGAGAGTCGGATTCTCCTTTGTTAGGTTGGGGAAATTTTCTTCCAGGAATTCCTTTGCTATCTTGGCGGTCGATTTGTGTGTTATGTTGTGTTCCGGTAGACCAATTATTCGAATATTTTTCCTCTTCATAGCATCTGTCATTGATCTCAGGCTGTCTTCTGTTTCTTTAATTTTCCTATCTGATTGTTTTTCTCGCTTGCTTCGTTTGTTTTGAGCGTCCTCGAGTTCACTGATACGGTTCTCAGCCTCCTCAAGCCTAGATATAGCTTCTGTGACCTTTTGTGTGGCCTCTGCTACCTCCTCTGTTAGTTTCTGCAGTTCCTTTTGGTGGATAGTATTCATCCCCTCTATTGTGGACTTCATCCCCTCTATTGTGCATTTCATCCCTTCTATCGTTGCATCCTTATTTTGGTTTTCTTCTCTTAGCTCCTGTATTACTGCAAGCAGAGTTCTGAAGATTTCCTTTTGTGGCTGATCTATATCTGTTTCTTCTATGAGTGACGTTAGGTCTGTTAAAGTGCCTCGTTTTTCTGATTTTTTTGTTGGGAGTGATGTGGTCTGTTGAGTTTTCCTTGATCCTTTAATAGGCCCCATGCTTCTGGGAGACAGGAGTAACCTTATTGTGTGGAGGCTCAGGCCACTGTGCCGTCTCCTGGGGTGGCTGGGGCGGGCTGCGGCAGGCTTAGGGCTGGCACTGGGGACCCAACAGGGCCCCAGGTGGTGAGAGCTGGCTGGAGCTCACTGACGGCTCCTCAGGGACTGCAAAGCCTAGACTGCAGGTGGAGTGTTTGATCTGCCCGGGCTGGACACTGCAGGGAACAATGGTGTTCGCTCTCCGCCCTTTTGGCGCGAAACCGCAGGGGGTAATGGCGCCGGCAAAGGAGGCTTGGCGCGAAACCGCAGGGGGCAATGGCGCCCTTCCTCTGCTCAGGCTCAGAGTCGCGGCCGCCGGGGTCCCCGCAGCACCCTGGGGAGGGCACCTACTCTTGTGCCTTGCGCAGGGGGGGGCCCTTGGTGGGCAGACTCAGCAGCGCGGGGCGCGGCGCTCCGCGGAAGCTCAGGGTCCGGGACAGGCGCGGGTTGGGCTATGGCTCCTGTTGGCGGGAAGTGCTCAGCGCAGGGTCCCGGCCAGGAGTGGAGCTGGCGCTAGGCTGCCAGGGGCTGGCGGGGGCGGGCGGGGGTGGGAGGCCAGTGCACGGAGGGCAGGTGGAGAGGTCCGCGGCAGCGGTGCGGGTGGATGGTCCCCCGTGGGGGTCGCCAGACAACCCGCGGGTCCGCTCCCCTGAGCTTGGATGAATGGAGGGAGGGACGTGGGCCCGAGGGCAGATTGCTGCCCTGCGGGGAGAGGGGAACTGCGGGAGAGGAAAGCTTCTCTCCCAGTGGAGATCCGCGTATGGGGAGTGGGGAGTGGGCCGCTGGAGTAGGCAGGGCAGGCAAGTGGCTCTGGGCTGGCGTCCGTTTGGGGATGGAGCCTAAGCCGGTCGCCAGTGAGCTCACGGCAGCTTAGTGGCCAGAGATGTCCCACTAGTCCGGTCCTCATTGACCTAGACCCCTGCTCCGGACAAATACGTGGGGTAGGACTGGGGTGCTGTCCCAGGGGGATATTTCACTCACCAGACTCTTACTATTCAGCTACCTGGTCGCCAATCCCGCTTTGTTTGGAGGAGCTCTCAGAGTATGCGGGTGTCCCTGTCGGCCATCTTCCCCGAATCCTTTATGTCCCTTTTTAAGCTAAAACTAAATGTTACATCCTCCATTAAAAAGTTTCACATAATAGTCTATTTAGTATTTGTCTTTACTCTGTTGTACAATACACTGATAATTAGTTTTCAGATTTTATTTTAAGGATTAAAATTTTATTTCTAAAAAGAAACCCAACAAAGAACTTTATTTCTTCTTAAAGCATTTGTATGATGCAAAATGGATACATTAGCTTTTAGTTTTACCAATAAGGAATTAAAAAATACTCTGTCATCTACCTTAACTAGTATTTTACTTTGCACTAGAAATATATACTACATCCAATAGTCAATGAAAAACTATCAATTCCTTGTACAGTGGGGAAAAAATATTCTGGGTGAGCATGGCCCCCAGGTAAACATTTGGGGCTGGTGGCGCCATCTAAAGTAGAACATTAAAAGGGTGAGGCAGAGCATAGTGCATCCTTTCCCCACAATGCAAAGTGATTATGCAAAATCATATTCACAGTATTCTTGGGAAATCATGTGACTTAGTATGAAGTGGCATTCCTGATAGATATAAAGTCTTCTTGTGACGTGGAACGATACATGGCTGGTTTTACAGCATCTACATTTCCATGTCAGTTACCAAAAAGAAACTTGTTATCTAAAGACAAAGAACAAGATGAAATCAGAATAACCAAAATTATAGAATTGCATTCTGTTCCCTAGAGGCATAAAGGCATCATCTTATTCAGTATCAGTTTTTGTGTGCGTGTGTGTATGGACACGTGTGCTTGTCTTTGAGAAATATATTTGGAGTAACAGGAAGGGAAAATGAATGGACCCTATTGGATAGACACTGGGGTTGGTGATAGATCAGCTATGCCATCCTTGTTTGAGCTTTTACCGTTCCCTAAATTGTATTGTATTGTTTCTTTGCTTAAAACCTTTTAGTAACAGAATAAAGTCTAAACTCCTTTCGAAGGTCATCAAGACCACCCTGCATGATCTGTTACCTATTCAACTCTCTAAACAGTTGTCATCATTTTCTCCCCATCCTTGACTCCTGTGGACTTGAGTGTCAAGGAGCTTGAGCCTTGTCTTGGGACTTTGCATTTGTTGCTTTCAGTTTAGCCTTCTTAGAGATATTTCCGGAACACCTTTGTGATTCCTCTCGCTCCATTGCACCATGAGTCTTTGCTTCCTGACACTTAGCCCATTTTAGTCGTGTCTAGTGCTTTACTCTCCTCTGTCCCCTAACTAGTTAGCTAATTGGGAGTAAACATATTTTACTCTCTCTGTTAGTAGTGGATTCTCAGTACTCACAGTGTCTGGCACATGTAGGGGATCTAGTAGTCACTGTTGAAGGGTGTTTTCTGGGGGCACCCACTGTTGATTGTGACGTTTCAATTCCTTCTCCATCAGTGTTCACCACTGCTGGTCTAGATTGTTACATAGTTATTTTCAGCAATGAAATATCAATATGTTTATTTGCAACTGAAATGAATAATCTAACAAATTATAATAATATTGATAAGTAACAATATTTTGTGGTGGCTATGTACATGCACGCATCCAAATTTAATTGTGACCATGAACACTGTCACCTTGCCAAGCCTCTGTTCCTGTCTGTGTAGGAGGGATGATAATAACGCCGGAATATTGCAAAGAATGAATGGGTTAGTGCATCCCCCATGGGGACCAACACAGTACCTGAAACACAGAAATAATTTAATGAATTATAGCAATTATATATATGACCATATTTTGTATCATAGTGACTTTTCTTTTAAAAACATGGCTTTTATGTAAATAAGAACAAAGAGATGCTAGTGTATTGAATCAAAAAACTTAAAACTGTTCATTGTTAGAGGGGTAAAAGGAAAATTAATTATATCAAATAAATACATTTTAATGAATCTTTCCAAAACAAAGTGACTTAATACTCAGTTTTTTTAGTTATTTATCTTGTTTAAAACTTTCAAAAGTGTGATATGTTCTTAATAAATGTTTTTTTGTTTTGTTCCCAACTTAGAATATTTTCCATTCAATGATTCTAGAGATAATCATTTTAAACAGAACTCTTAAAATTTTTTTCTTACCTGAATAAGACTAGTATCTTCATTAATTAAGTAGGTACTCCCTTAAAATACATGTAGGTTTCAGAGGGTACTTATGTGAGGCATTAGGAAGATATGGGCACTCAACACCACTTCCATGGGTCAGCAAGTCTAACTTTCCTAATCAAGTGTCCAGAGGTATCCTAGGTGAAAGCCAGCCTCCTGTACAAAAATACTCAGCTTTACTTGTTCTGGACTGAAAACTGCATTATCCTACTCCCTACTCTGGCTTCTGGCTCTGCTGCTGCTTCTCTGATGATATAGCTGTCTTTTGGATCCAGGGGGTTCACTGCAGAGATCTGGGTCCAGAGGGCTCACTCCATCCCTGGCGTTTTACTGGGAATGAGATCCCACCTCCTGCGTCTCAGAGGCCTCTTTTGATACTCATGCCATTCCAGGGAATTCTATTCACAATTACTCACAGACGAATCCTATCAGTATCTTCACCAAACTTCTTACCAGACCCAGGCAAGAAAAGGTTATTAGGGGGTATTTAGAGACATTGGCTAAAATGCCCACATTAAATGATTCACTGTCCCTGCAGTAATCAGGATATTTCTCATAATTCTCCATCCTGGATTCATTTGATCAGCAATGGCTATTTACTCAGTGTATGCTCTAGATATAGAGTACTGTATATACTCATGTATAAGCTGAATTTTTCAGCACAAAAAATGTGCTGAAAAACTGGGATTCGGCTTATACACGGGTCAGTGGTACCCCAGCGAGGTGTAACATCTTGCTGCACTCCCCCTTGCCCCGAAGTAATAGCACGAGCGTCCGTTATCTCATAAGTGACTGTTGTTTCTCCGCTGTTCGTTCAAAGCCCAGCTGACACTGCAGGGCTTTGAATGTTTGTTTACTCACATCGAACCAATCAGAGGCATACTATGACGTGTATCTTTGAATAAACCTTTTAAAGACCATGTGCGAAGGATGTGGTATGAATGGATGTCATCGGGTCAAGCCTGACTAACAAAAGGAGGAAATCTCATGAAGTCTGACATATAGTTAAGAGCAAAGTGGGTTTGAGATGCATGGGAACACATTCCGACTTGCCTCCCAGAAAAGTAGTATTTAGTAATGCTATGGATGGCAGTGAAGACTGCGCTTTGTATGAAAATGACAGCAGGGATGGTGATGACAGCAATCTCAGTGAGGACTGCGTCTATGATGACCTCACACCAGCTGAAGCTTTGCATTGGGATATAGATGATGATGAGGAATCCAGTTTTGAAGGATTTTAACTTCATTTTAGCTTGGTTGCTGATTGGGAATAGTACTCTTAAGGTATCATTGTTGATACCTTATTGTTTTTGTTGAACCTATTTTCCACTTACTGTGCTGGTTTACTAATGTTAAATGATTTGTCCTTTTATTTAAAATAAATATTTAAATACATTACCCCACTGATGTCTCAATTTCTAGTAATTTTATTTTCATTTGTTTTGATTATTGAAACTCACCAATAGCGTCTGAATTATCCACCCCAGGCTTATACTCGAGTCAATCAGTTTTTCTGGTTTCCCAGGCACCTCGGCTTATACTCTGGTCGGCTTATATGCGAGTATATATGGTAGTTAAAGAGCTAGACATGGGATTTCTCTTACTGGATCGTATTTCTTAGAATATAAGATACATGTCACACATATTTAAATCAAACACATTTTTGCTCTACATACTCTGAGAAGGGACATATGATGGAGATGGGCAGAATCTGTGTGAAGGACAGAGTACAACCCTAGGTAAATGTGATGAAGAAGCCGGCAGAGTTTTCAGGTAGGAGAAGTTAGAGAAGACATGCATTCCTGAGGCAGGGAAGTAGGGGCACTGCCATTCTTCCATTGAAGGGAGGCCTCAGACTCTGCTTTGGTATCAATTATTGTTATAATTTCATAGCACTTTATGCAATTTGATTACAAAGAAAGCATACTTTTGCCTGCCTTGTTAATTTGTGCCATGAATTTGCCACTGGCTACAAAGTTCAACCTCAGTCTCCTTGCTCAAGAAAGATTCATTTTCACTTCTTCAGGGTTTCTTTTAAAGCGTCCCCTCCCTGCCAATCTGCTTCTTTGTAACTCATTCTTTGCAGGCTGCTCGCTTCCTATTTTTATTGTGAGTCATCCAATCAGGCGTAATTGTCTCACTCTCTCCAGCTGTCTCTGTTCTTTGGGAGACCAATTCTGCTACAGGTGCATTTTTTTAAATTAGGAAAATACGAGTGACTACATAAGGCCACAGCGAGATTTTACTGTTGAACTCCGAACATTTGAAAGATGATTAGCACCTTTCGCTTTTCATCATGGTGACCACATTCACAGACTAACTCATAGGATCCACTGGACAATCTTTTTCCCTTATCTTCAGCAATCTTTTCACATGGTTTTCTTCTGTTGCTTAGTTATTTCCTTTATTTCTCTCATTGGAAACATCAAATGTATTCACAATTGACTCACATAGCTTCCTCGTAAAGGAAATGTTATTTGAGATAAAAACTGCAAAGTAAAATATTGGAAGGTTTTGAAATAAATGCTTCCTCATTTGAATCTCTTCTCTATTATTCATAAAAGTCTATTTATGTTTAAAAGTTTACAAGAGGATGCTTAACCTAGCTAAGAATATGAATTATGACCAGACCCAAACAAAGCTGCTTCCATCAAGTCTAGTTGACGAAATGTCAACGGAGCAGACAGCTTCATCTTCCTCCCTCCGAGGCACGGGTGCGTTTGAATGGCAGACCTTGCAGTTCTCAGCTCAATGCATAACACATTCTGTTATCAGGACAGAGTGCTACATGGGAGTTTCTGAAAAATGTTAAGGAAAACTAGTATCAACCATCACAGTTATTTTTACTTTTTATTGTAAATAGAGTGCAGATTTACAGAGCAAATCACTCTTCCATTTCATACATTATTTGTTTCATGTTATTGATTTCAATTCAGATAATAACATCATTTATCCCACTTCTTGTTTTTTTTGTTTCAATTTCTCCATCTTTACTAACCTCTTCTGTCTACTGAGGTTTGTCTCTGAGCAAATATTGCCTCCTTATCTCAGACAGTTGATTATTCTAATACCACTTGTAGGAAAAATGGAAGTCCGTTTCAAAACGGATGGGGTTAAGGATGGGGGTCTTCCTCTGGAAGATGACTAGCCGAATCCAAGGAGGAATACTGGTAGCCTCCTGGTTAATGTGCAGCTGCTAATTGCAAGGTCAGCGGTCAGAAACCTGCCGCCACTATGTGGGAGAAAAAGGAGGCTTTCTAACACTGTCGATTCACACTCTCAGGACTCCCCAGGGATGGTTCTCCCCAGGTCCGTAGGTCACTCTGAGGCAGAATCGACTGGCTGGCAGTGAGTTTAAGGAAGAATACTGTACAGGCACAGGAGGCGGGCCCAGTATGCAACCACTTAGGTAAACATGTTGCACACTTGCAGTGTGTTGACCAGCACCTCCTTTGGGTACCTGTGCTATATGTACAAGCCAGTTTGGGAAGCCCCTAGAGCAGTGGTTCTCAACCTTCCTGATGCCGCGACCCGCTCATACAGTTCCTCATGTTGTGGTGCCCCCATATGTGGGCGTATCTGCATGTGAGTGGACCCCCCTGGAGATGGATAGAGGAACAGTGTCTTGGTTCCTAAGACAGGGTCCTTCGACCTCCAAAGGGGTTGTGACCCCTGGTTAAGAACCACTGGCCTAGAGAGACAATGTCCTGAATAAATTATGCCACTTGCCATCCGTTGCCCATGTGCTCTTTCAGTGACGGGCTCCTCGCATTCTTCTTGCCCTTACCCCTGAATTACGGTATAACAGCGAGCTAGTGTTAATCTTTACCATATACCACTGTATTGTTTGGCTGAATATGGACCCATTGTGAATGTGGAGTACGTTAGTTCAGTTCCAGCTCTGAAGGATTATCAAGGGCCATAGTCATATGGTTTGCACCCATCTCTATCCAAACAACCAGCAGTGTTTTAGAGTTTTGTTTCACATGTTTCTCCCACTCTACCCCGGGCTTTCTAATATGATCCCATTCAGAATAGTTGGTGATAACCTGGTACCAAATTGATTTTTCTGGCAGTGTCAGGGAGGCCGACATTCGAGTGGTTTACTAGACTAATACTTCACCGTGTCTTCAAGTTCTTTCACCTTCTTTGCTCTGCACTCCAAAAGATGAATAGTTGCAAATGTTTTTTAAGATTTAAGGTAAAGATTAAAAGTATTTAAAGGTTCTAGAATACATTGTGTTTCATACCATTGTAGGTAAGTGCTTTCTGCAAACAACACTCTCCACCCTGTCTTCTCTGTCTCCCACACTACTCTCCTTTTTTCTGGGTTCTATAATTCATGGCGATGGCCACACAGAATGCACAGGCAATGATCTCAATTATGGGGTTGAATATGGAACTTATTTAATATGGAAGTTACAGTCGATTTGTCAAGGCATGTTACAAATCGCCTTTGGAGATGCAAATAAATGCCAAAAGGCATGCCTGTCCATTGTACACCTCACCCAAAGGCCCTCAGCTCCAGCTTCATGGGTCAGCAAACCCAGCTCCACAAGTTAAGTGTACAGAGACACTTCACTTCCCAAGCCAACCTCAACTGTAGTTGTTCTCAAAGCACTCAACTTGACTTGCTCTGTGGACCCGGAAGTCCACCACGCTGTTTCCTGTTGTTGTTCTCTGGAGTGTTGCTGCTGCTCCTCTGCCACTCCTTTACTGTCACAGTTGTCTTTTGGATCAAGGAGAGTAACTGTACATGGACACCGGGGTCCAGAAGATGCCTTTCACTCCTACCTCCAACAGTAAAATCCCCACTCCCACTTCTGAGATGGCTCATTTATATGCATCAGGATGACAAAACCCTGAATTTTGTTAACAGGCACTCACAAAGGAATCCTATCAATATCATCCCCCAACTTTGTACTCTGACCTATCAGGACAACATTCCCTTGGTAGGAGTTAACAGAGACTACGGCTTGAAGACCCACATTAAATAATTCACTGCCCCACAGTCAGAAACATAATTAATTTGAATGTACTCTTGGTGTCTACAATTCATACAATTAATAAGTTTCACCAAATGTCAAGGACTGTTTCCACTCGTGTTATTCACATATTTAAATACATATATTAGGGTAATGTTTTCATATCACTTATATTACCCTCTGTAACATATTTTAATTCTTATAATCCCAAACAAAGAAAAGTGATGCATCATGTTTTGTGGGTCTAGGATATGTGCTACTTTCAGTAATATTTTTAAAGTTTCCAGAAAATTTTAATTGATCATATTTTCTCTGTATTTTCATACACTTAGCTCCACAAATAATTCTCAGTTATCTCATCCTCAATCTGATTCATAAGGCTAAACATGGATCAGGAAGTAAATAGAAGGACAACTGAGTTAATTCTGTATGAATATTGTGTTAGCACTTCATATGCATTGTATGTCAAATGATCTACAGTGTAATCTTAAACCCAAACTCATTGCTGTAGAGTTGATTCTTACCCATAGTGACCTTATGTAGGGCCCCTAAAATTTTAAGTATTTACAGGCACACATAGCCTTATCTTTCTGCGGAGCCTCTGCTGGTGGGTTTGAAGTTCTAACCCTCAGGTGCTTATTTAACCTCAAGCACCAGGACTTCTTAGTAACAACAGAGACAAAAAAAAATTAGGGAGAGGTATTATTTATCCTCTTACAGATGCAGATACTCAGGCTCAATGAACCTGATAAACTAGTCTATCCTAGACATTAGTGGTCTCTATTATAAGTGATACGTATATAATAATGCTCATTGGTCTCTCCATCTCCATGTTTTACAATGATTCGGGACACATTCCCTGATAGTGAGTACTACAAGAAAATAGAATTTAATTCAGTGTGATAACATGAGGTGAAATAAGGCGAGCATGAGGAATCAGAAGACTTCTATTTTTGGCTTTGTCACTATCTCATTAAATAAGCTCAGGGAAGCATTTAACCTTTCGAAGCCTGAATTTCCACTTCTGGTGGAGAAAAAAAAAAAGGAAAAAGAAGTAGAACAATTATGAGATTTATCTAACAAGGGGTTTGTGAAGATTAAACAGTGTGAGTTTCAAGTTCCTGGAATAAAGGTTGCAAGAATAAAGAGCTTTTTGAATAAATCATTATTATGAGCTCAGCTCATTCTTTGAGATTGGAGGACCATTGCCTTAGTCACAAAGGAAGCAAACATGTTTTACACCTTCTGTGTCTCTCCTCAGCCCAGCTTCATTGTTTAAATGAAGAAGAAATTTGTTGATTTATTTGAGTCTATTACTGGCTTACTGTGTGATCTCTGATAATATAACCACACTGTGAAAGTTCAGTTTACTCATTTTAGTAAGCAGGGACTGTGTTATCTTAAATGATCTTCATGTACACCCACATCCTAGAACAATACCTTGCCCAGATAGGTGCTCAATAAAAAGACAAAACAAAACAGAAAACTCACCATCATGGAGTCAATTCTGACTCACAATAGTCCTATAGTGCAGGGTAAAACTGCCCCCTGTGGATTTCTGAGACTGTTAATTTCTATGAGAGCAGAAAACCTCATTCTTGCCCTGCAGAGCAGTTGGTGACTTTGAAACACTAGCCCTGTAGTTAGTAGCCCAATGTGTAACCCACTATGCCACCTGGCTTCCTCAATAACTAATAGGTTGAATAAATCAGTAGACCTTTCCAGGGTCTCCCTTGGCGTCACTCATTAAATGTAGCGCTGTAGACATCTCAGGCAGAGAAACGACAAGGATACTAAAGGCAAAGCTGTACTGTAGGGAGAATGTTTGGATGAATTAATTCTTTCACTATACTACTCTGAATGTTGGGTCCTGGAAGTTTTCTGCAATTGGGTAGGTTTTAAAATTTATATATATATATATACACATATATTCATGTGGCTGCCACTCTTTCAATCCAGACCCTTTTTGCTGTATTCTGGCACAATTTCCATAATATACATTCACCATTTTAATATTGTGTACTATTATTTATATTTAGCATATACTTTTCTTTCTGTTTAATATAAAATTATATGTAATATATAATTAAAAATATATTTAGTATTCTATCATATTTATTATTACGTAATTCCACAGCAGTTTCATCACTTTAAAAAGAAGCCTTGCATACGTTGACTAGTCAGCCCTTGCTACCCTCTCTTTCTAGCCCTAATCTGTTTTGTTGTCTATGGATTAGTCTATTCTGGATATTTTATAGATGTTGGACTATGTAATTAATATATGACATTTTGCTTAGTTTGTTTTTAAAGTTAGTCAGTGCATTGAAGTTTCATTCCTCTTTTATGCCGGAGGGGTGTCCCATTATATGGATATACCATTTTAACTTATCCATTCATCAGTTGATGGGCATGTGAGATGCTGCTGACCGCAAGATGGCTGTATATCTAGGAAAGACCTAGCCATGGCATAATCCTATGGCAGGTGTGTTTCTTTGATTTTCTTGCATAATAGCTAACCCTTGAAACAAACGAAACAACAGCAACAAAAACAAAGAACACACCAAGTTGCTCTTAATTCTAATGTGACTCATAGTGACCATGTGTATTAGTAGAAAATTGTGTTCCATAAGATATTTAATGACTATTTGATTTTTCATATGTTGAACACCAAGCTTTTCTTCTGAGGTGCCTCTGGACAGGTTCAGATTTACAGCCTTCCCGTCAACCCCTGAGGGTGTTACATATGTCTGTCATCCAGAGACTCCTTAAAGCTCCCCAGTTTGTTTTATGATACCAGTGGGGGGGGTGTTTAAATAAACTTTAGTTTAGAATAAACTTCGATGTACAGAAATATTTTAGTTTCTTGGGTTCCTGAATTCCCTTTAGCATCTTCCTTTGATATCAGCATCTTACATAACTATGATACTATTTATTAAAATTAAGGTTAACTTAGGTCCTCTGTACATTGGCACAACACTGCCAGCTCAATGACAAATCTTATTTAGATTTTACTTGCTTTTCCACTTATGTTCTCTTTCTGTTCCAGGATTCAGTCCAGAATATCACCACACAATTAGGGATCATGTGTCCTTAATCCCCTCCATACGTGAAGTTCCTTAGGCTGTCTTTGTTCAACATGCCCTTAAGACTTTTCAACGGTAATTGTCAGGCATTTTATTTTGTAGAATTTGGTTTTGTCCTTTGTTTTTTCATAATTAGAGTTTGGTCAAACATTTTTTTTCTCATTTTCCTGATGAAATACAATCACATCTTAACTGAGGACATTATTATGATATGAAACTTGATCATATGCTTAAGGTGGTGTTTACCATATTTCTCCATGGTAATCTTATGAGTTTTTCCTTTTCATATAGTATTTATTAGAAAAAGTTATTCAGTGCAGAATTTAGTCAAAGGGAGAGCCATTAATCTTTACATTCTGGAAGGAAAAATATAAAATAATTTGTGAATATGTAGAAAATATCATTTCCTGTGGTTGTAAATGATAATTTTTCTAATCCACAAGTTCCTTTTATGTTTATTATTTCAAATTAACCCCTTCTCATTTGTTCAGTCATTTATTCACTGGTATGTCTAGATTAGTATGGGCTCATGAGCTACTTTCATTTTTAGATTTCAATCCAGTAAATTGTTATTGACTTTGTTCCTTAAATTATCCTAGCTTTAAACAATTCTTTTTAGGTTGCTTTCTGTGTCCCTTCAACATGTGTCTATCTTTAATTTAAAAAATACAATTCTTTATTACTAGCCGATTTTCCAGAATTACCTTATATTTTTTCATCCTCACTCCTTGATTCTTCCATTTCTTCTAGGGATTGTGGCCAGTTTTACTAGACATTAAGATTTGGGAACCAAACTGTTCTCCTTGGCAGTGGTATGTCACTGCTTCTAGAAGTAATTTTCATGTGGGTTATTGTCTCTGTATGTAAACATAGAAACTTAGTTTTCCCCTCTTTTCATTACTTCAGTCATGGGGGACTTGGAATCCTCATATTATGAATACTTCACTTTTCTTGTTACTTTGTCTACCAGTTAGTGTTGTTTTTAAAGCAAATATCATGAGAAAATAAAGCTTGATTTCTACCTGTATTATTTTGGCTCTAAGAATTATAATTCCAATCCAGATCACTTTTCTGAGCTTCACACTTTTACAGCCAAATCCCTCACGAGTCTCTTTACTTAAAGTGCATCTGTCATGTAATATATTAGAGCAATTCATATTCCTTCTGTACTCTTTCCTTGTTGTGTTCATCTGGGTAGACTAGAGAAACAAATCCATAGAAACTCATGTGTATAAGAGAGATTTTATATAAGGGTAATTGAACATTAAGAAAGCATCCCAATGCAGTCCAATCTAAGCCCATATGTCCGATATCAATCTGTAAAGTCCGCTTCAGACTCATGAAACACATGCAATGACGTCAATGCAGGGATAACACAGGCTAGTGGGTTAGAATTCTCTGGATCCAGTGGCATGGTGAGCAACTCAGCACTGGCAGGGGTCTGCATGTGGCTCCTCTAGTTCCCAAGGCTGCAACAGGATAGGTCCATGTGGCTTCTCCTCAGGGAATGTCTTGCAGGGAGTCAGCCTTGCCAGTAGAGAGCCTCTAAGGAAGTGAGCAGAGAGAGAGAAGTATCTCCTGCCTCCAAGGAGGAAAATACAGCAGTTCCCAGAATTCTCTGGAGAAGGCCATGTCCACACAGAGGCCTCATTAGCTATGACTCAATTGAGAGACTAGACTCCACCCCTTCACTCTTAATCACTCAAGTCCCACATTGGTGCCAGGTTATGTTTCTAACGCTCTTGTCTTTATATCTTAATCAACAGTTACAACATCAATCCAATTTTCTCACAGACTCTTAGTTCATCTAAGCTTAGCGCATTTAAGTTCAGCTCATCTACCCAATTAATTACTAAAGCTTGCTTTTGTCTCCTAATTAGCATGTGTATTCCTTCTCCTTTCCTTCTAATTTTGTTCAAGTTCAAATCCTATTATTGTCTCAGACCAGGCGACCTGCACCTGTTCTCCAACTAGTCTTTCTTTACAAAGCATTATTTCTTTCATATTTATCCTCCACACTGCTCCAGCACAAGTCATGCTGAGTTTCATTTCTGCTTGAATCCTTTCCAAAAGCTCCCAATGGTTCCCTGTTATTTACAGAAATTAATCCACCTCCTTAACATATCAAAAATGCGTTGTTTCCAAAGCCTCTTATGTTCCAACAGGTATTGCCTACTTGAATGACTGCAGTTCATATCTAGTCTACATCCATTTTGCCTTTCCTTTTGCACTTTTGCTTACTACATTTCAATTCCTTATAGCAGGATGACTGGCTCCCTCTCTGTAACTCTCTCTTGCCACAACACACACCTCCTCTTTTCTGATATTATCTAATTGACTGGTGGAGTAGCTTCCCACTGCAACCAGGGATTTCAGAACGTAAGTCACTCTTACTGATCGCTTAAAAACATGCCAAGAATTGTGCTGTTTTTTATCTGCTTTATACTTCACATCTTCCTTAAATGACTTCGTGATTTCTTGTCTTTGTTAAGACTATGCTAAGCTGACTGAGTTTCTGATGATTGTAAAGCACCTTATTTCTTGTTTCACAGTGGTGAATAGTTTCTGGTGGACAGTAGATACATAATGTGTTATGTAATGTGAATGTCGTTTTCTGTTAGGTGCCATCAAATTGACTCCAACCCATAGGACCCTATGCCCTATGGGAATGAAACATTCCACAGCCCTGCACCAGTGTCACAGATGTTCCTGAGCCCGGTCCCATTGTTGCAGTCACTGAGTCAATCCATGGCTGAGGGCCTTCCTCTTTTTGGCTGTACCTGTACTTTACCAAGCATGGTGCCTTGTTAGGGACGGGTGTCTCCTGACAACATGGCCCAATTATGTGTGACAAAGTCTTTGCATCCTAGCCTCTAAGGAGCACTCTGGTCTAACTTCTTCCAGTTTGTCCTTTTAGCCACCCATGGTATTTTAAATATTCAATATGTGCTACGAATGCATGAGTTAATTCTGTAACAAATTGGAGTAGACGGAGAACAACTATAGTCTTCTTATAATGTTTCCATTGATGTTTAAATACTGTCCCTAAAGATTCATCCCTCTTGCTATTAAATGAAAGTTGTCATGGACTGCTACAACAGTTGTCACTGGTTTCTGTTTCTAGAAGGTGGCCCTGTAGTGCGGACTGCCTTGTAGAGGAAGATATGGCAGCCTACTTCTAGCAAGTTTATAGCCTTGGGAACCATATTTGGGCCCTTATACTGTTTATGGAATGATTTTACAACGTGAAAATATCTTTGCTAAGTTTGTGTTATGTATGGAATTCGGTCTTTCTCCCCCTCCAACTGCCCCCCCCCTCCCACCTTAAATAAGTGCTTTTAATCTTGACCTCTACAGCTGTGGCTGTCTTTGTTAGGAGTCATGTTAGTTACATGGCGGGCTGCTAACCACAAAATCCATTTTGAAAGCACCAGCTGGTCCCTGGGAGAAATGCTCCTGGGTTTTCTCATCCGGGAAGGCATTGCACTCTCAGAAATGCACGGCAGCACTTTCCCCTGTCCTATGGTTTTCAGCTATATTCTCCTCTCCATCAAATAGCAAATTCCAACACTTTTGAAATTGACTATTACACACTTACACAGCTCATGGTAGTAGTGTTATTATTGGTGCTTATGTTCAAAGAGCAGTTAACAAAACTCCACATCATCTGTAACATGTGAAATAAAAAAGACCATAACTACTGTGTATTTTTTCTCTATTTAAGGAGTTATGCATTTATGAAAGGTCATTATGTCCTTCTGTGCTCTGGGACTTTACTGTTCCATGTGCTAATCTTAGTGGCCTCCGTGCTAGGACCTCTACTGTCTTAAAGCTAATCCGATAATGATAATGAATTATTGTTCAGCTAAACTAATTAAAGGAGGGAAAATATACACACGAATATATACATGTACATATATGTTCATGTACATAGGTGCATAAGCATGTATACTGTTTATTAGTGTTATATAGCTATAAAACCAAACCTGCTGCCGTCAAGTTAATTCCAAGTCCTAGCTTATCACAGTAAAACTCTTCTGTCGGTTTGCTGAAACTGTAAATACTTATAGGAATAGAAGGCCTCATCCTTCTCTACCAAATTTCTCCTATGAAATTACTGGTAGGTTTGAACTGTTGACCTTGAGGTTAGCTGGCCTATGTTAACCTACTATACCACTGTGACTCCTTCATACATCCATGGATATATCCATTGAGAATATCTAGTTGGGATTTTGCTATTTCTTGTCTATATAACATTATAAAAATTATTGTAACCTATCCTTAATACCATGAAGTCATGAGATTTTTACAAGGGCCAAGGTGAGATAATTCTTATGAAAATTCTTTGTAAGTGAAACTTCCCTGTAATGTTACTTGTATTGAAGTTTATGTTTGCCTGAAAATAATATGAAAGTCCCACATGTTGAAACTCTTCTAGCTCCCAAGATTTATTTTTCATCTGTAAACTTCCATTTTAGGAGATATCCTGGCTTGTTTTAAAACAGCATTAATAAATCGTACTTGAAACATAGTAAATATTTTTATCTAATTGTTTGTGGATTAAAATATTAAAAGAGAGAATGCAAGTGCATTTATATTAAGGAACATTTGCTGATTAAGTGACAAAAAGATTAGTGGGGACTGGAAGTCAGGCTGATGGGAATTCAGAATAATAGGAAACAGGTAATCTAAAAATGGGTTAATATAGATCATTTAAAATAAAAAAAAACATTTGGGCAGAAATTACATTCCTTCCCAGTACTGTTTAAGTGGAGCAGATATCATACTTTAGTTTGTTTCTTAAATCCAATTTATTTAGTATAACATTTAGAAAGAAAATATTAGCATCAATATGCTGAACAAGATGGTCAAAGGGGAAAACTCAAAGGAGAAAGAGGAGAAGCCGAACAGGTTCAAAGACTGGCTAATCAGTCCCTAAATAATTAAGAGATGACCAGATGTGGAAGGTATTCAACACCAAGCTATTTAAAACATTGCCCCTTGTAAATGAGGTGGAGTGCTCTATCTCGAGTCTCCCCTTCTCGTGTGCATGTGCCCGGGGCCGCCCTATGAATGGAGAGAGTGGCGTGTCCCTAGGGTTGTGCATTTAGAGACCCTGGTTTGTCGTAAAGCATGCATAAGCCAAATAGCTGCCTAATGATTTTAGGAAAGTGTATCACTGATTTCTTAAATCGACAGATTGAGATGTCCCTAGGAAACCGGAGATAGATGGATTGACAGATAGCTATATATAACAAGAATTAAGAAAGGAAGGACATTCATCACCTAGGATAATAAAAATATAAAGTTTATTCTGTCTGAAAAGGAAGGAATCAATGCAAGGACATTTGAAAGATGGCTATAGGTTACTCAGAAGATTTCTGGTGAACAATGATAAATTTCTCATGAACAAAAGATATTGATGGCAACCACTTCAGCCAGGGGTTGTCAGGAGTTAGCACTGACTTAATGGCAGTGGCAAGGAATGAGATCTGAGGTACATCCTTTATACACCATTAGCATAGTGTTTTGCCTATTTGCTATACATAACAAGGTGAGGTAGTTTATTGTGCTAACCTGGCCAAGAAACACGTGGGGTTAATTGAAGGGCAAAGGGATAGAGGGCTCAGTGAATCTCGCCCTGGTGCAGCTGTCATAGCTCACTTCCTGCAAGACATCCTTAAGGAGAAGCCACATGGACCTACCCTGATGCAGCCCTGGGTGCTGGAGCACCCGTGTGGAGACCCCTTCCAGTGCTGAGATGCTTGCACATTCACTAACTCGGCTTTCCTCCTGCACTCGGCACCATTGCGTCTGTTTTGTGAGATGGAGGAGGACTTTGTGGATTGGTGTTGGACATATGGGTTAATGTTGGACTTGTGGGCTTGGGCAGCACAGGGTTGGGATGTTTTCTTGATGTGCACTTAACCTTTATATAAAACTCTCTCTTATACATGAGTTTCTGTGGATTTGTTTCTCTAAAGTACCCAGACAAATACACAAGGGATAAGCATATATGCAAACAGCTAAATATTTGTAAAGTGCATTGCTGAGGTTATTATTTTATCACAGTAATCGTTTTCTATACTCTAATTGACTTACGACTGAAGATTATCTACAAGATTCAGGATTATTACTGAGAACATTTCTACCACAAAATGCAAGCTCAGAAAGTATATTACTTTGGAAGTAGCAACTGAGATGGTAAATGTTTCCTTACGCCCCCCCCCCCCAATGAATTTTAAATTAAAATGGAATCATCTTATACAGTGTATTGGTCCTTTTAAAAATATGTGAAGAATTGACAATTTGACAAGAATTATTAGAGAAAACCTGCCAGTGGAGATAGATTAAAAGAGGTTTAAAGCATCTTGCTGTCATTTATTATTTACTTCCATATAATATATGCAATTCATAAAGCTGCGTTCCTCTGTATTTTCAAGGTCATTTTCAGTTGCCTTTTGAAAACTGAGTTGGGCAAAGGTGATATGATCAATTCCAAACCAAACTCACTGCCATTCAGTCAATTAAGAGTGATCCTGTATCCAACAGGTCAGAACTACCTTTGCGGGTTTTGAGACTGGGACTCTTTCTGGGAGTAGAAAGCATCATCTTTCTCTCGCAGAGTGGTGGCTGGATTCTAACTGCAGTATCCCACTGTGCCAACAGGACTAGGTCAATGATAATAACAAGTGCTTTGAGAACCTCAGGGTCTATTAATGCACCTGGAAAAAGTTGAGCAAGTAAGACCAAAACAAAAGAAGCAGAAGGAAACACACCATACACAATCCCATCAAAATCCCATAAAGTGAAAATTATACATGCTTAGTTCTCAGGAAGCAAATACACAAAAAATTGTCTGGGATTTCTTCATACTATTCTTTATTTATATATATAAATTTATTTATTTAAGAGAAAAGAAAACGCATAAATACTGTTCAATTGCTATCAGCAATATGTAGGTGCTGGCGATAGATGGATTGTTAGAATGGACATAGGTTGCCTTCGAGAGGCATAAAGACCTTTGAGTCTTAGTTGAACCAGTACCCTCATTTCCAAAAGGCTAAAAGCTATCAGAATGGGCTTGCTACCTGTTGCCATTAAAATTTGGAGGAAGCTCTCAATCAGATGTATTCCTGGAGGCATGAGCACAAGATCCAGTATTTGAAAATAGCAATTCTTAAATAAAATGAAAGAAACTCAGAAAAATAGAAACACACTAGAAATAATACAGTGATATTTAATTCTAAGTAGTTCACTTTTTACCCGTGTGAGCATGATAGAGTTTGTTACAGTAGTTTGTCAAAAATTTTAAGGCTGGAAATAAGATTCAAGTATTCCATAAACCTTGAAAATTTATATGCAAACATTCACCTATATGGCTTTACCTAGATGCTTATTGGAAATGTTTCAAAGTCCACACCTTTTCCTGGTTTCACAAAGAAGTATAACTCTTCCATAAGATTGAAAACCTCTGTTCTATATTTAGGGTTTTATCCCATAGACAAAATTCTTTTCATGACCTTCATAATCATTCATCTTGCTATCTTTGACTGTCTAAGTTACATGCATGTTTTATGATAAAATAAAATATTTTTTGACAAAAATGACTTCTGTAGTCTGCAAACTATTAACCACATTTTTGAAAGACAGTCATTCTGTGACATGTAACTAAATAAATGAATGTAACCATTGTGCATGGTTTTTATTACTACAAATAAGTGAAGTTGATACTCATACCTAATGAATATTTTATATTTTTAATAATTTAATAGATACAATTTAAATTTCAATGACAAAAACAGACAATACTCATTTGATTTTGAATCATCCTTTACAAGTTATTTTTCTTATTAAACAAAACCAAAGTAAAGCTTTTTTAAAATTACAAACATACTTCTCTTTTGATTGCTGTGCAGGAAAGTAATCTTAGGTAATACTTCATTTATTCTTAACTGCATAATAATTGCTTTGTGGATTCAAATATTTTATCTGATCAGAGTAGTTTGTTACAAAATGGAGCACCTAAGCCACATACATAATATTTTAACTTGTTCCCTATTCATCTAATATCTTGTTCATTCACCAGCTGTTAAGATAATTATGGGGATGCAAAGTACAAGTTAATTTCTTAATTAATGAAAATTATATCATTAAATCTAATAATATGAATGCCTTAAAGAAAGTGTTTCAACATAAGAAGTTTGGAGTTAGAGCACACTCAACCTTTTAACATATGTCTTAAAAATTTGTTCTTAAAATAGAATGAGACAAAAATTTAAAATGAGCTTGCCTCATTCATTTTAGGTTCTAAAAGTTAATATGCACAGGGGTATCCCCCTCAAAACAAAAAAAAACAAACAAAAAACAGATTTTAATCAAAGCTATGTATTATTATGTTTTTTACAAAATAACCATATCACCTTCTCAGTACTTTCCATTACATTTGATACATTTGTCAAATCTGTGATTCCATTCTTGGAAATATTTTTCAAACTCATCTGCTTGTATGTCTGACAGCACCTCCCGTATTTCTTTTCTTCACCTCTTCGATGTCAACAAATCATTGTCCTTTCATGTACGTCTGCATTTGGGGAAACAAAAAGAAGAGTAAGGTGTGTGGGGCAAGAGAGGCATGCTGGGTGTCTGTGTTTTGTTTTCTTTTTCCCAAACTGGCGCACTGAGATGGCTGTGTGAGCAGGTGCACTGTCATGGTGGCAAACCCAGTCCCCTATCTGCCATAGATCAGGCCTTTTTTGTTGCACACTGTTGCACAATCTTTTCAGAACCTCTAAAGAGAAAGTTTGATTAACAGTCTGACCTGGTTGAACGAACTCCCAATGCACTATGAGTTGACATTTTTCTTCATTTGGGTAGTTGATGGACACCAAGAGGTTTGTCATCAATCAACATTTTACCTTCTTTGAAATGAGAAAACCTCTCCCACACTTGAATTTTTCCCATAGTGCTGTCCTTTGTAATCTGTGTTCAACATCACAACAGATTCTGCAGCATTTTTCCAGAACAGGAAACAAAACTTCAAAGTCGTGAGCTGTTGTTCTCTTTAATTGACCATCACTAAAACCAAGGTTCGAGTGAAACTGTTTTTACAAAAAAGAAATCACTGTGACCAGAGAGAACGGTCCCAGGTGATGCCACTGGGTTATTGGGTGCTTGCTTAGTGGGAAAAATGCAGAAGCTCAGCTCTACCCAGAGCTTTCATTCTTTTTTTTTGGTGGGGTATCCCTCTTATATTTGAATTCAAACCTTATTTTTAATCCTTGACAGCATATATTCTGCACCCACGGTGGCTAGATTTTTATGTAGATACATTATTCTATATTTTCTGTTAGTTTCATAGAACAATTATTAATTCAATTACCCTCAGCCTAGTCTTTCTACTTCTTAGGGCTATTTGCTGCCAAAATATACAACCCATGAGGGAAAAAAAGAGTTCAAGTTAAAGGACTAAGCAATAGAGAAGGCATTTATATCTAAGGGTCACAGGTATTTGATCATATTTTATGTGGTACTGTGGTTGTTATATGGAACCCTAGTGGTGTAGTAGATCCGAGTTAGGCTTTGATCTTCACAGTTGGCAGTTCAAAACCAGCAGCATCTCTGTGGGGAAAAGACTGAGCTTTTAACTCCTGTAAACAGTTACAGTCTCAGATCCACCAGGGTTATTTATGAGTCAGCTTTGATTCAATGGCAGCGAGTGAGAGTGGTTAGTATGCTTGGCTGCTCACCAATGCGTTGGAGATTCAAGTTTACACAGAGGCACTTTAGAAGAAAATTCTGGCAACATACTTCTCCCCCAGGCAATGGGTACCTTGTGGAGTCCAGTTCTTATCTGACATGGGGCCACCAAAATAAAAATGGATTCAACAGCAACTAGTGTATGCTTTTGTTGCTGATAGATGCCTTCAAGTTGATTCAAAGTCATAGTGGCCCTACTTACAGCAGAACTAAGCACTTCCTGGTCCTGAGATAGCCTCATGATTGTTCCTCTGTTTGAGCTCATGGATTAGCCTCCGTGCCAGTCCATTTTGTCACAGATTTTACTTTGCCCAATACATTACCTAGCATGATGACCTTCTCCAGGGACTAGTCTCTCCTGACAACATGCCCCAAATTTGTGAGACAAAGTCTCACTATGCTTGTCTCAAAGGAGTTTCTGGTTGTACTTCTAAGACTGATTTGTTTGCTCTTTAGGCAGTCCATGGCACTTTCAGCATTCTTCTCCAGCACCACAATTCAAATGCACCTATTCTCCTTTGGTCTTCTTTATTCAATGCCAACTTTCAGATGCATATGAAGTAATTGAAAATACTTGGGCTTAGGTGAGGCACACCTTGTTCCTCAAAGTAACATCCATGATTTTCAACACTTGAAAGAAGTCATGCACGGTAGATTTACCCAGTGAATGCATTCATTGATTATTTAACTATTGCTTCTGTGAGCATGAACATTGATTGTGGACCCAGGTAAGATGAAAACCTTGACAGCTTCAATATTTCATCCATTTACCATGATGTTACCTACTGTTTCAGTTATGTGAATTTTAATTTTCCCTCCCCTAATCCTCCTGGTATTTCTATTCTTGTTTGCCCTGAGGGGTTTATCTATCCTGGATTCCCTGTGTTTTGGGCTCTTAGCTGTAGCAGTGTGCATGCCCTGGTCTAATCCATTTTGTAAGGTACATTGAGGTCATGATAGTTGGGTGAAGGAAGCACCAAAGAGCTAGAGGAAACCCGACACGATCAGTTGATCACTGAGGATAAGATAAGTGCATGAGAAAATATGGTGAATAAAACTGATGGTGCCCGGCTATCAAAAGATATAGCATCAAAAAAAAAAACCCCCCAAAAAAAAGATATAGCATCTGGGGTCTTAAAGGCTTGAAGATAGACAAGCGGCCATCTAGCTCAGAAACAACAAAGCCTGCATGGAAGAAACACACCAACCTGTGTGATCATGAGGTGTTGATGGGATCAGGTATCAGGCATCTAAGACCCAGAATAAAACCATAACCAACATGAATGAGGGGGGGCATGGACTGGAGACCCAATGCCCATCTGTAGACAATTGGACATGCCCTCACAGAGGGACCACAGGGAAGAGATAAGCCAGTCACGGTGCAGTATAGCTCTGATGAAACACACAACTTACCACTGTGAATTTTACAACAGTTTTCTCTTTCTTCTGCTCATTGTTATTAGTGTAATTGTTATTTTTATATGTGTGACATACACATACATAACAAAATGTTCTCCAACTCAACAGCATCTACATGTATAATTTATTGTCATTGATTACACTCTTCATGTACAACAATTGTTGATATCCTTTTCCAAATTATTTTAAACCACCATTAAAATAAACTCAATGCCCCCTAAGCAAAAACTTTCCCTCCTTCACCCATGGTAACCATTGTTCAACTTTGATTTCTTTTTTTTTAAAGTAGGTTCCTTGTTATAATAGTGACATATTATATATTTATTTAATTAAGTTGCTTTTAAAGAGTTGTATGTACATAAATCACAGTCAGTTCTAGTGCTCCCTCCCCCTTTCACTTTCATTGTTTGTTCCCCAATTCCCCTCAGCCTCCTTATCCCTGTCCCTGATAAACCATTGCATCAGTGTTATCTGTATTCCTCCACTCTTTATGTGCTTCATGAACTGGGAAACCTAACAGCAACAATACAAAACAAAAACAAAGCAGAAGGAAGAAAAATAATAATATAAAAATAAAGAGTAATGAAAAGACCACTAATAATATCTAATAAACCAAAAAATATATTTTGTGGAACAAGCAAGGATTCTTTAAGCCTAGAGCAAATTCATGTTAGGTCAAAAGAGAGGTCAGCCAAACAGATTTCATATTATTCCATGGTTCAATCTACCATAATCAAGTTTACAATAATCTTTGTTTAGTAGTGAAGCTGTTTGAGTCTTTTGCCTGTGGCTAGAGGAGACCTGCCATAGGCTTAATCAGGCTAGGTACTCTGCAGATGGATTTTGGGTTCCAACTATCCTCCATAACCTTCTACATATTGGGTGTTCAAAAGTTAAGCTCCTGATACTTTCTCCCTTATCATATTTGGATTTTGTTGACATAGTCTTTGGATCCTAGGGGCTGGTGTGCTTCTTCCATATAGACTGAGTTGATGCCTCACTTCGATGACTGCTTATTTGAATACAAGCCTACAAGACCCCAGACACTATTCTTTCTGACAGCTGGCCATCTAGTATCTTTACTTAACTTTGCTTTAGCACTCGTCTTTTCAGTGATCTTTTAATAGAGGAGTATGGAGTAGAGCTATGTTATAAGAACTAAGTGTTCTTGGATTGGAGCTAGATTTAAGTTGGAGCCCAAATTTCATCTGCTTGTCCATGGGTTATGTCTGCTTTACTTTGGATGTCATATTATGACACAAACAAAATAAAGTCATCAAAAACAACAAGAAAATTTAAAAGCAAACAAAAGATATCCCCATAAAACAAAAGACAAAGAAAAGCATTGTTGATCATCACCCTGGGCTATAAGGCACTTGCATTGATAACATCAATAATTAAACCAATGGCATCAAATTTAAGTTCCTGTTGATATGAGAAATTTATGTGAGCATAGTGCAACCGTGACCTGCAACACATGAGTGTTTCTTTGAGCAGATTAAGTTCTCATTTGACCGAGCTGTTTTCCTTCCATTTTCTCATGTCAACTGTCTTCAGGATGAAAATTTTGAAGCTTTAGCATAATATATACAAGACATTTGTGGATTTGACCTCAATTTTATTCTTGCAGAAACATCTTTTGCCACTTCTTTTCAAATGTCCAAATTCACACAGTTACTCTCCATTTCTCGAAGGAACCATGCCATTTAATCGGATCGTAGTATCTCTGTGTACAGCTGAGGGGAACACTGCCTGGTTCTGCATGATCCTCATCATTGTGACCATGCTTGACCCCATTAGTAGAGACTTGGTGTCAAGCCACCACATTAAGGGTCTACAGTTTGCTTACCCCTCTACTCTTCAAGCACAATGCCCTTCTCCAGGGATTAGTCTCTCCTGGTAACATATCCAAAAGGTGAGAGGAAGTCTCAGCATCTGCACTGCTGAAGACCAGTCTGGCTTTTCCCAAGACAGGTACAGCGACTTACCTTATCCCATTGCTTGTATTCACTGGGTAACCATTCATAATTGGCTTCTTGTATATTTCCATCAGTTTTGCTTGTACATCTATTGATAACACATATGGGTAGAATCTTTCAAAATGGGCACTGTTTTAAAAATATTGATCATGATATATACCTACAGTAATTTAAATATTTGTATTAGTTAATTATGACTATCTTTCCATGTTACAAATACAATATCTTTATTCTTTTAAGTGGTGGCACAGAATTATATTATGAGTTTAAACACAGCATAATGATTTTTTAATTGAAAGGCACTTATTCAATTCTAATTTGATTATATTAAAAAGGATACTACAAAGTTTATTCTTGTACATGGCGTGTTTTTCAGTTTTACAATTGTATCTATAGAATAATCTCTAGAAGGAAATAACCAAGTTACAGGTGTGGATATTTTCAATTTTGTAAAGATACCATTAAAATGAAATATAAAGGTTGTTAAATATTGGGTTATAGTCATAATAAATAGAGAAGGCGATTACTTTCAAGAGTCAACACACCTCAAAGCCTCTTTCAAATCCATGCTAAGTGCTAGACAAATGTTTGCTTTGCTTGTATGGCCTGTTTGGTTTTGATGATATACTTAACCACAAGAGCGCATGCTCATTTCATTTCCAATAGCTTTTATTAAATGAATATAAAAATGGCTATGCTAATTTTGCTTTCTATTTCCTGGGAAAATATCTATTTCAGAAAATATAGCAAAGTAAAATAAATCAAGATTTGATGGAGCAGAGGTAAATTCTTCACTTGCTTATCCACCCCTGCCCTCTTCCACCATGGAAGCAGTGCTACTTAATCAATTCAGATTAAAATAAATGACTGCTTCAGATGCAGACTGAGGGGAATTTGCTAATTGCAGAGCCATGTTCCTGTTTAACCTGTATTTGTGAATTAGGTATGAAAGGATTGTCTGTTATGTCAAAATTATGTCTGTACTATTTTTGCTGTTGCTCTTTTTGGAGTTTTGCATATGTCTCATCAGAGAAAGATGTGAATTCCACTTGGCTGCTAATCATTAGTTTATTAGTTCAAGTGTGTAATTTTTAAAAGTTTCATACACTCAGCTTCTGCGAACATATGACATGAAATTTCTCACCTTTTGTAATGAATACATTTTGACAAATCAGCAGAACATAGGACAGTAGAAATTGGGGGGAAATTTTGTTATTTATGCATCATGTTTCTTTTTTACTTATAATACCACTATTTACATGTAGTAATTTTTAAGTGCACCCAAAGCACAGGTTTTCTTTAGTCTTCTTACTAAAGGTATAATTTGAATAAAGACATTACTTGACAATTGCCTAAGAAGGTGTCATCTCTAGCCAGATTGCCTGTATTAGGAGTTTGATTTCGCCACTTATTAGCTCTGCCACTTTCAACATCAGCAACTTGTTTATCCTCTCTGGGGAATCACATCCATAATGCGAAGAAGGGTACTATCTACTTGATATGGTTGTTATGAAAGATTAAGTCAGCAAGGTGGGTTGGTTAAAATGCCTAGAAGAATTCTGGAAGTTGGTTTGGGATTTATAATATTGCATTGCTAGTTCTCTTGTTTCTATACATAATCACATTGCAAAGTGACTTCCATTTGCAGTTTGAATTCATTATGGAAGTTTTACAAGATGGATGAACTATTTTGGGACTCATTACTTGGGAAATTTTGAGTAGCTAATTCATTGCTATTGAAAATTAAAGTTCTGCTTTGTATTATCTGCTTTTGAATGAGGATTGTTAATTTAGTAAATCAATTTTAAAATGTCTTAACTATTATACATACTTGCTCTGCTCTTCTCCTACAATTAACGTATTGGATATTTATTTTTATATATTCTAAAAGGCAAAGGTGGACTTTAAGTTGTAATGATTCTAAACATATGATTAGCTGAAACAACCACAAAGAAACAAAATGCTAACGTAATCACAATTCAAAATATTATATTTATATAATAAAGGAAACTGAACTGCTTTTATAGAAGCAATCTTCCTAGCATTCAATGACTCCGTCTTTGTATCATGGCTATGCTTTATCCGTGTGTGTCTGTAAACGTTGTCTCTGATGCAAATATTTTTTAGTCTATTTAAGTAGATACTGCTAGGTTTCCAAATATAAGATCATTTTCACACTTGTTACAGTAGAAAATTTAAGCTCAGGAAAACAGTCCAGAGGCAGGAAATAGCTCCAAACTATTCACTTTGTGACTCTATAAAATGAAATTTTTCTAAAAACTGAACAACTACAACAACAAACTCAATGTACTTTAAACATGAGTGTGGACGAGGAATATGTATTTATATTATTAATATTTAGTATTGACATGTTGCTTGCCATATTATAACAATACGATTGGGTTGATTCTCACTCATAGTACCCCTACAGGCCAGAGGAGAATTGCTTTTTCATTTCTGAGATTGTAATACTTCATAGAAGTAGATAGCCTCACCCTTTTCTCATGTAGTAGGTAATGGATTTGAACCACCAGCCTTCTGATTAGTAGCTCAATGGTTAATCCACTATACCACCTGTGTGCTTCTGGAACATAATAAGCATCTAATAACACTGAGATATATTGAGGGAAACAATCCCAGGGTATGTTGGAGGTGGAGGTAGAAGGCAGATGAGGACATAATCATTGACTGTTGAATACCTATAATTAACATGAAATATTAATATTAAAGACCAAGATGATGTAAAACAAAATAAACATGCCCCTACAATACTCAAAATTTAAACAAAGAACGGGTGTTACAATACAAAAAATACTTGGCAAAAAGACAGACTGTTCTCCTTTAAGAAAAATGTGTTCTATCACATCTTCCTCAATCATTATTTTTAAACTATTGATGGATGAAATGCTAATGTTTTACCACATTTACTTTGTGCTCAGACTGAGAATCTGTTTCACTGGAAAGTCCAGGAAGAGAGGCAGAGATGGCATTGTCTTTAAGGCCTTTCTAAAGGCTTTTTCGTGATGTTATCAAAAATGGCTCAATTAAGAGTGCTTTATTTTCCTTACCAGAAAGGCAAGCTTAATGATCAATTGGCCTTTGAATGTGCAGAAACAGTGTGAAACTGAGTTTTGAAAATTAAGAAAATTATTCAATAGCTAGCATAATATTTGTATTGCAATGGTCAAGGAGATAACCAAAAGTCTTATATTTTCCTTCAAAATGCCTGTGTGGCTAAAAGCAATATATAATGTGGAACTTTTGTCAAACCAGTAGTGATATTTTAAAATTTGAATTGGCGGGTATTTTCAGTAACTGGAAGAGCTTCCTTTTGCTTTATGCTATTCCTGTGGGCATGCTTTTGAGAAATGATTATTACTTTAATGGTTTTTCTGGCAGGAAAGATTTTGTCGGCAAGCTTTTCAGTTATAAATTGTATTCCTGAAGTTATGTATCTATTTACTCCCTATAACAAATCAAATGATTTTATGTTATTTTTAGAAGGCAGATTACTTATTAAAAATTCTGTAGCTATACTATGTTAGATAAAATTTTTCATGTCAACTTGAAGATATATGAAAGGGTAGGGGTGGATTTAGCCTGTCAATCAGGTCACCGTCTTATGGTGCCTCCTTGTGGGAGTGACCTTCTTATAAGTGGGGTCATGGGAACCTCCCCTTCACTCCACCTTCACCTTCTTGCTGGCTTACCCTGGTTGCTGCGAGCCCCCTGTGATGCAGCTACTGCCTTGCACCCACCCGACCTGTGATCTTCCTGCATTCTGCATCACTGCATGTGGCTGTGTGAGTCTGAAAGGGACTTATGAGCTAGTATTGTATTTATGGACTTTCTCTGGAGTGGTCTGGTATATTTTCTTGACCTTAAGCTTGGTCCTACACATATGACTGTCACTGGATGTGTTTCACTAGTGAAACCGGCCTAACATAGATACCATGTAAAAAATATTACATAATAGCAACGGAAAACTACCCTTAAGGTGCTCATTTGCACAGCTTATTCCTGTAGCTATCTATAAAATTTAGAATCTAATTGATATAATTTACTGTCTCAAGCCAAATTTACTATATTTTATTTATCATTGTATGCAACTGTGTGAATCAGAACATATTGTGGCTAAATTGCAAATAATGAGAAATTCAGAACACTAATTGTGCTCACGTGGAACCCAAACTTAGTACCAAGGGTTGTCGTTCAAACAGAGAGGGGAGATCCTGCTGGGTTTAAAAAATGAGAAAGGTGTGCATTTGGTTTGTTTTCTTTCACACTTATTCAGTCCCATGCTGAGCAGGGGATCCAAAAGAGCTGGATTACATGAAGAAGAGCAAGGAATGAGGATTGGAGAAAGAATTAACCTCCTTTGATAGGGAAATCCCATTCCTTGCTTGCTGGAAGCCTGCAGGAGCAGAGGCAAGTCCTGATGCAGCTCAAAGATTGCAGCCTTCGGTATGGACTGCCTCTCAACATAAAGTAACCAAAAAGCCGCAACCTGGACCAATAATCAGCACCAGCACAAATGGAGAAAGCATTGATGTTTTCAATAGTTTAATTTTATATGAATCCACAATCAACTTTCATGAGTTTCCATATAGAAGTAAAAAAATATATGGTCATGGACCAAGATGCTGCAAAAGATTTCTTTAAAATAGTTGAAAATCAAACATGTTAACTTGAGAACTAAGGTGTACCTAGTCTCAGCCATGCTATTTTCCTTTGCCTCTGGTGTAGTGGTTATGCCTTGGGCTGCGCACGATCTGCATGATCTGCAGTTCAAAACCACCAGGAGCTCCACAGGAGAAAGACTGGGCATTCTACTCCTGTAAAGAATCACAGCTCGTCATTCATCCGTCCATGTGGCCACGCTGTCCTCATGTTTTGGTCCATCATGGTAGCGTCTGCATGTTCACTTCTGATTCAGAGTGAAAAGAGAGAGCTACAGGGCTGGCCCTAACCAGAGCTCAAATGACCCCCTTCCTGGAAGTGGGTGTGGCAGAGAGCAGAACTGAACCTTCAGGTTGGGGAGAGGGGCCAGCATGCCACACCCACAAAGAGACAGGCCGGAAGGGAGGAAGAGATAAAAAGCGGGGACTGGACCCCAAGCTGGCACACCAGGTTAGGTGGATGAAGTCCCTGCAGGAGCTAATGAGACACAGAGGGGACCGGGCAACCGACAACAGCACGTGTCATGCTGTCCCCTTACTGGAGCAGACTGCGACTGGACATTTCTGGGTCACATGGTGGGGAGGCAGCTCGGTATGAATCCCCAGAATGGAAGGAATTAAGAAGGGAGCACACCAGACCAACAGTTGGAGCAAGGCAGAGCTACAAGGCCCCTAAGGAGCCTCCAAGGGGTGTTCCAGGCTGGGAGGGGCAGCTCATGGACAGTCTTGAAGGCCAGCGAATAGACCCGGGATTTTGTACATTTTGTATATTTCTTCTCTCTTTTTATTTTTAATATTCTCTTTTTATTTTTTCTTATTCATTTACTATTTTCATTTTTTAAATCAGTTTGGGCTATGTCATAGTCAGTGTACCTACCTATGTGGGATAGGCATGGGAGGCATGTCCAGGCAGAGCATCAGGACCAATGGTTCAGGGGAGACCTGGGAGGATGAAGGTGGTGGGGGAAGGGGGCGGTGAGCAGGCTGCGCTATGGACAAGGGAACAACTGGGGTGTTGGAGTCAATAACAAGGAGGAGATAGGGATCTGAGGACAGGGGGCAGGGGATGTAGAAGCAATGGAAAACTAGCTAAGAGGAGGTCTCAAGAGGCAGAAATAAGAGGAAAGTGGCAGTGGAGCAGGAGGAAGGTAAAAAGAAACAGGAAGGACCAAGGAAGCAAAGCAATGGATAGAGGTATAAACATAGTGGTGTACATATGCAAAAACAGTAATCCACAGAAATAGAGGTATTGGCCCATGTACATATATTTATATGGCAATACACTGAGGTAGGGTGTGGACATTGGGCCTCTGTTCATACCCTCCCTCAATACAAGAACACTTTGCTTGAATCAGTCGGCAGTCTGAGATGTTCACCCTCTTGACACAATCGCTGAAGACAAAACAGTTGCATAAGAAAATGTGGTGAAGAGGGTGGATGGTGCCCAGCTCTGAAAAGATAAAGGCTTGAAGTTACACAAGCCACCATTCAGCAGTGAGCAAAAAGTCCACATGGAAGAAGCACACCACCAGTGTGATCATGAGTCATAGGGACTGGGCAATAGGCATCAGCAGACACATAACAAACAAAAACACATTGTTGAGAACGAGGGGGGCTGGAGCAGAGCTCTGAAGACCATCTGTAGATAGTGGAACAATCTCCCTACAGAGGGCCCATAGTGAGAGATGAGTCCCCAGGGTGCAATAAAGCATCACTGAAACACACTATTTTCCTCTGGTTCCTTGAGGCTTCCTCACCCTCCAAAATCATGACCCCAGTGCTGCTTTCCAGTTCAGACTAGACCAGAACATGTACACAGGTATATAAAGGGATGGGAGCTCACGATACACAGAATCTAGGAGTGGGAATGGTGATGCCGAAGGGTAGGGGGAAGAGGGGCAGAGGGCAGGAGGAAGGGTAGGGGGAAGAGGGGAAGAGGGCGGGAGAAAGGGGGAACCGATCGCAATGATCGACAAGTAACCATACATCCCTCTACAGGGGGAAGAACAACAGAACACATGGGGGAAGGGAGAGAGCGGTCGGTGCGAGAGATGAAAATAATAACAATGTGCAATCTATCCAGGGGTTCTGAGGGTACTGGGGCAAGGGGAGCGGGGAGGGAAAAAAGCTGGTACCAAGAGCTCAGTAGAAAATAAATGTCTAGAAGAGAACGAGGGCAACATATGCACACACATGCCCGATTCAATTGATGTGTGGATTCTGATAGGAGTTGTACGAGCCCCCAATATAATGATTGAAAAGAGTGACCACTTGGAAACTCTGTTGGGTAGTTCTACCCTTCTTACAGGGTCACTAGTTAGTTAGCTAGCTAGCTAGTTAGTTAGCTAGCTAGTTAGTTAGCATCCACTCCATGTTAGTGGGTTGGGTTTGGTTATTAGAGATTATTAGTGACAATGTTTTTCTGCTTTGCAATCCTCTAAATGGAACAATGGTAAGGAACTTAATCAATTCTTATTTACTGGAGACAAATGTTTAGTTGAAAAATGTCCAACCACATTATGAAAAAGCATATACTTCTTCATCCTACCGTGACTGGTTAGATTTACCAATTGATTGTGTCAATGATATCTATGCAAAAATTTCCTCCTAATGGGAGAAAAATAAATCTTAAAGACCCACCTACTTTCATTAACTGCAGACAAAAATGGGATTGACAATCAATCAAGCATTTTGTGCCTTGATGCTAGAGTAGTGTATATGTGTTATTATTTACTGGTGATTTAATGAATGCTTGGAGGGGCTGCCTCATTGGCGCTAAAATCTGTGGAGTGGATTGCAGTGTGTTTAGTACACATTCTGTCGTGCTTACAGGAGGAACAAGAGAAACTCTGAAACTTCTTTCCAAATAAGCAAGCACAAATGTATTCAATCAGAAGTCATTTTCACAACTCTCTCAGGTAATTAGAAAGTGAGGCGGGCACACTTTGTATTCTTCCTCAATTAACAGGTGGAAAATATAGATGCCTTCTCAGAACAGGTCAATAATTTATTTAGGCATTTTAATCAGAGAAAACTATTGGGTAGTCGTTATCCCTTAGATATTATAAGAAATTACATCTAACTGGAACTTACTGCTATTTTAAAGAGAATTTTGAAAAGCAGGCAAACCGGATGCCATGAAATTGATATTCAAATGATCATGTGCTTTACTCACAGAATTCTATTTTAGATCTGATTTATTTAACTCTTTGTAGATCTACAACCAAAGCATTGCTTTAAAGGGATTAATCTTAGAAGATACTTGTTTCACATGTCATCTTCCTGTTTCTGGTTTTACTGGTGGGAAACAGACCCAAGCAGCCATTGACAAAATGTGCAACACAACCTGCTTTTTCTGGGTCAATATTCAGATCTCTCATCTTAGCGTCTTGTCAGATTGAGGTTTATATCTGAGTCACCATACAATCTATATTTTATTGGGACTTTTTTCTAAAATTGTCAATCCATCTTTCACTACCATCAAGTCAATGCTGATCCATAGTACTCCAGTGGGTTTATAAGACTGTGGAGCTGCTGGTCCTTTTGAACTGTTGACTATGCAGAAAGCAGTCAGCGGGTAGCCACTATCCCACCAAAGCTCCTCCTTATGGTGGGGCAAAATCTACCTTAGATAACTTACTCCAAGCTATATCTGTTCTTTTAGATAAACCAAATATCATAGGTCTAGGAAACTTCAAAGGGCAGTGTGTTAGTCTGCGTAGATGAAAGAAGCAAATCCATAGAAGCACCCATATGTATACAAGAAAGAGGTTTATATACAAGAGCAGTTGGATATTGAGAAACATCCCATCCCAGTCCAGATCAAGTCCTTCATTCTGATATTAGTCCCTTTGTCCTCTATAAAGCCCTCTTCAGACTCACGAAACACATGCAAAGATGCCGAATGCAGGAAGATCATAGGCCAGTGTGTGGAAAGTCTTTGGATCCAGTGATGTTGTAAACATCTCAGCGCTGGCAGGGTCTCTATGGGTTTTTCCGGCTTCAGAGGTCTGCTTGCATCAGGGTAGGTCCATGTGGTTTCTCCAGCTCAGGGCACTAGTGTAGTTCCATGTGTCTTTTCAGCTGCAATGCTTCCCAGGGAGTCAGCCGAGAGAGAGAAAATGTCTCCCACCTCCAAGAAGGAAAATCAGGAATTCCCAGAATTCTCAGGAGAAGACTATACCCACACAGAGGCCTCATTGACTATGATCTGATTGACTGACTAGACTCCACCCCTTCACTCTTAATCCTCTCAAGTCCCAAATTAACACCAGATTATGTATCTACTACAGGCAGTTCGGGAAGTAAACAACAAAATATTATAACAAAATGAACGAGGAGCTAGAAGTGGAAAAGCAAAAGTGAAGAACATCATTAGCATGCCTAAAACTGAAAGAACTCAAGAGAAAACCCATGCCGTGAACCCCAATTTCGAAAGATTCCAAAGGCAAAATATTGAATGACACCAAAGACATGCAAAGATGATGGAAAGAATACGGAGTCATGTACCTCTAAGAGCTGGTCTACCATTTGAGGAGGTAGCATATGAGCAAGAACCAATGACGCTGAAGGATGAAGCTCAAGCCGCACTGGATGCACTAACCAAATTGAATAAGGAGGAATGGATGCATTTGACTTATGGTGCTGGAGAAGCATATTGAAAGTACCTGGACTTTTAAAAGGACAAACCAATCCTTCTCTGAAGAAGTAAGGCCAGAGCACTCCTTGGATGCAAGTATAGCAAGACTTTGTCTTACATATTCTGGATGAAATGTCAGGATAGAGCGATCCCTGGAGAAGGCCACCACGTTGGGTAAGGTGGAGGGACTGTGACAAAGAGGAAGGCCCTTGAGGAGATGAATCGACACAGTGGCCACAACAATGGCTCAGGCATAGGAGCCATTGTGAGGATGGTACGCACCGTGCGCCTTTTTGTTATATTGTGCATAGGGTTACTGTGGGTTGGAACTGACTTGATGATGCATAAGAACAACAGCAACAACATAGGTACATAACAAAGACTCCAAGTGAATGACCCAGTGACCAATGTGAATCTCCCTTACTCTGTCTGTTTCAGAAGCAGTTTTCATTCTTATCTAGAGTCCAGAAAGCACACACACACACACACACACACACACACACACACACACACATTCTGTCCAACTCTATGCCAGGCTTCATGAAAACGAACAAGCAACAGCAACATCATTGTCATCAAGTCATGTCGGAGTGCTGGTGGTCCCATGGTTATCGGAGGACCACTGTGCTCCATGAGGTTCGCAATAGCTGCCTTATGGGAAGTGGGTCCCTATGCCTGTCTAGGGAGGCAAGTATGGTGGACTCTAACCTGCAACCTGTCAGTTAGCATCCAGCTACATAAAATACGCGCAGCATCCACGGAGTTCAGTGGCACTTTAGGTAACCATTGAGAAGTGCACCACTATAGCTTCCATTTTTTAGATGCCCCCACTCTTTTTATAGTTACAGTGTCTGGTATTTACAATTTCACTTTCCTTCCAAAGCATGTTTGAGTACTGTTTCCCAGCTTGCGTTCCCGAACTCCTCAGAGTTTTCTAAATGGATTCATTTGGCACTCAGCTAGTACACACCTTTTCCCCTAACTAGACTCCAAACCTTCTGACAGAGAGCAGGGCGTTAGTTCAGAAGCTTTGCAATTTGCTGGCTTCTGGGTCAAGAACTTCCAAAGAAGTGCATGCATTACTGGCTGCTTGAACCTATTTTCAGTCTGATAACCACAAATCGAGATGCTGTGAAGACTTCCTCCTCCAGGTATGCTGGCCTGAGAATTTCTGGAGGGCTCTCTTAATAGACAAGGTCATCTTCATCATAGGGAAAAACTCACATTCACAATTTCTGAAGTTCTTGTAGCTAACAAAACATTGTATCCCACATGAGATTTCCATGACTCCTCTTAGCTCTTAAATACTGGAAACGTACCAGGATTTAAGGGTGTCAGCAATTTGACTTAGCTTGATCCTGGATACACAGCCTTTCTGAAAAAGGAGGTGATGAAAGAGTAGGGAGAAATACTTTTAGTTTTATTTCAATTTCTCAAAATTATTTATTAAAGGACTTGCCAGTATCTGATTGCTATTCTGAGAAGGTTATTGAGACACAGAGATAGTCAATAAGCACATTGGGAAATTATCTTTTAATTTAAGATGATTTTTACCGGACAAATCAAGATATTTGTTTAATCTGTGTTCTTTATAAAATGATGTGGGCACATATCTAAGCATATTGCATTAATTTTCCTTGCTAGTTGAAGGGAGTGTTCAGTCTTAAACTTCAATTGATGCCGAAGTATGAGCAAGCCTGGCAAATAGTGATGATTTAATTACCATTTCTTCTTAGCACATGGTCTTTGTATGCACATGGAAAAGAGATAGAGGGAGAAGTACAGGTTAACTTCTGTAGTGAATCCAAGTTCAAAAATGTATCAAACAGCACAGAATATAAAGAATTGAGGTGAGAAGGACAAACAAACAAATAAAACAGAAAATACCGTGGAAGTGATCTTTAGAGACTTCGGAACCCATGACACAAGCCACTTATCCCTTGGTGACCACCACCAGAACCCCAAACCTCCAAAAAGTGTTTTGGTATTTTTTTTCCTCAAGAGTAGTACATAGAAACTCACCACCAGTGATTTTTCTGGTCAAGAATTAAACATAACTGTTCTAAACCCCAAACATATCATGACCTCTGAGTGCGTATGTGTGTTTGTGTGTGTGTGTGTGTATAGCATCCTTAGTTTTTATCTGAACTCATTAACCGGGACTTTCCCTTTGTAGTTAAATAAACAAACAAGAGCAGATGCATTGATTGCTTCTCAACCACAAACACAAAAACAAAAAACAAACCCACTGCCATCACTTCAATGCCAACTCAATGAGGCTGTATGGGATCCTATGGGACAGGATAGAACTGCCCCTCTGGTTCCCCGAGACTATAGGAGCATGATTTCAAACTGCTGACCTTGCAGTTAGCAGCCCAATGCCTAATCACGGAGCCCTTAGGGCTCCTACAATTACATTGGGGTGAACAAACACCTATCCTTTCTCTAGCTCTTCCTCATGTCACTTTTAGATGCTCTTAGTTTTAGATCAGATGATTGCCAGAGTTCTGGGACTACTCTGATTTATCCAGTCAGCAAGTTTCCCTTCACTATGTAATTCTGATGCAAATTATAGGTGTTTGGGCACAAACCCGTGCTTCGTCTATGATAGAGTCTTCCACAGAATTTCAGAAGCTGCACAGGCAGTCTCAAGTGTGCCCAGGGTTCTCATATGACAGTTTGACATGGAGAAATCACAGCTTCGCCCTAGCCGGCCTGTGTTCTAATTCGGTCTTCAGAAGGCAGCATTTGGACGTTACTGTTTGCCACTTTCCTGTTTCATGCCTGTCTCCTTGCATGATGACTAGCCATGCAGAAGTGTGTACATAAACTATTTATTCCTTGACGCTGCAGTTTGGAGCTGAATTGCTCTTGAAATGGGAGTCAGATGAAATCAATTATTTACAGTTTGCAGTCTTTGTGCAAGGTCTTGTCACTAAGTAATGTTATGATATGTCCATTTCAAATAGCTGGTATTTCTGAACACCTGCTATTTTAAGATCCTGCTCATATACCACTACATTCAATTATTTCATAACCCCAATGAGGCAATAGCATTATTATTCACACACACTGAAACACACCAAATGACATTTGGTTGTTGAGCTATTTTTAAATGGCTTCATATATAGTCAGAGAAGATCTGTGAAAATATAAAGTTAATTAAGCACTGAAGCCAGAATCAGATGATGGATGAGAGGATTCTAAAGTACTATGTTCATTTCACTAAGTTATACCTTAAACGTATCTTGAAAATTATATGATTTTTAATGTATAAATATGGAATGAAGAAGAGGTGAAATGTATCTTATCAAAACTATAAAATGTAATGGAAGTCTTGTAGGACATTTGAGCATCTAGTTCTTAATTCATATTGCAATTTGATTGTCTTTAGGGGTTCCACCTTAGTATGAACTCAGACAGAAGCAAGTAAACCTGGCAAAGCAAAGGTTGAATTGCTCCGTATGTGTGCCTCGTCCTGACAGCTGAGATGTTAGAAGGATGCTGATCTTTTGAGCTTTTAGAAGTTTGGATGTATCTGCATTCCAATGGTTATTATTCTCCAGTACTTAAAAAACAAAAGAAAACAAAATGCCAAATTACTTTTTTTATCTGTTACCTATGTATTATATATTTTTTTCTGGGTATGTGATTATACCTCCATAGCTCACTCTGAAGATTTCCACACATATACATATGCATACTTATACACATGCACAGAACACACACACACGCACCACAGAAGACACACACACACCACAGCATCAGGAGAGACCACTCACCGTAGAAGGACACGATGCTTGGTAAGGTGGAGATGCAGAGAAAGAGGAAGGCTGTCAAGCTGAGGGATTAGCCCAGTAACTGCAATAATGGGCTCATACATAAGAACAATTGGGAGGATGGTGCAGGCCCGGCAGGGTTTTGTTCTGTTGTTCATAGTTGCAACAAGAAGGAACCAAATCAGCAACACTTACCAAGAAGATGAGATAGTATGGAGTTGTCTCAACTCTGATATGGGGAAGGGGTGATGGCCTTGAGGTTGTATGGTTCTATAGACAAAAGGATTCTATGTGTGGAACATGTGTTTGTTATTAGTTTATTTATTTCTACCTAGAAGATTAATTCTAGCACTGCTGTTGAAGGCATAAAGTCTTAAAACTATGAGTTCTTATTATAACTTAAGAATCAAGTAAATCTCTCGTTAGAATTTACCTTAGAAAGTACGAATTTATCTTAATGATTTAATTTTTGAATTGAGAAAACCAGCACCCAGGAAGGTTAGGTGATCTGTCCAGTGTGTTGAGCTGGGACTACTCGAGGACTCCTCGTGTTGAGGAGATAAGTGAGGGAAGACTCAGGGATCCGGTTTCATTCAAATTCCCACTTGAGTGACTGGTTGAGTTGACTGGATCACCATCTCACCCCATAAGAAGACCTGAAGTAGCATTTTCTATGAATTTAACATAGCAACACCACTATGTCATGATGCATCAAAGCATTACAGCTACCTAAGAATAGAGACGATGTTGGGTAACGAGTAGCACTACCATCAGCCACAAGAGCGAGCAGACGTTTCTTCTACAACATGGGGCTCTCAGGCACTTTGAAGAAGCATGATAGCATTTTCATTCCATTAAGGGAAACCATGAAGGAAATTACCAATGAAATACTCTTAAGGGTTTGCTGAGACGTTTGCAAGTATTAGTGTACCAACATATTCAGCCAAAGCTCAGGCAAGAATAACAATTCCCTAACTTAGGGAAACACTAGAGAGATATTAATAACAAAAGTAGCTAACATGCTGAATCCATTTAGAAAGCCCAGAACACATTTCTCTCCCTCTTCTTTCTTTCTTGTGTTGGCACTAGCAAGGTTAAATGAGGTTGCTGGTCTTCTGTGAAATACATGGGTATTCCTGTTGGAACTCTGCCCAGGTGTTAGAGAGATTTACCAGTTTTACTGCCTTGCTAAATGTGGCTCGCCATCAGGGATAAGTGAACTTGAAAGGAGAAATTGAACGTGTAGACCCCTAGCATGAACACAGCACACTGGGTGTATCTTGTGTGTTCCGAGCATATGTGTATCTCTGACTACCTCGTGTGTGTGTGTGTGTGTGTGTGTGTTTAAGAACTAATTGTCATTATTTTCTGAAGGAAAGCAACGTATAGAATATATGAAAAACATTTCTGTCTGGCGAACCAAGAGGTTTGAGGGACTATAATTTTGTGAATTTGTTATTAGCTAATCTAGATGAAAATGAAGCAATTGATTGATGTATGTATGGATTGTGAAAAGAGTTGTAAGAGCCCCTAATAAAATGATTAAAACAAGAATAACATAAAAAAAGAAAATGAAACAATTAGTTTCTTTGCCGACCTTTGTCCCCTGCTGGTGTATGACTTAGTATATCTGGCCACTGGAGGTGATTCTCCACCTTTACCTTTAGAGCACTACTTGCTTGACTGAATCTTCATCTTTGGTTCTCAGCCTACATGTTTGTTCTGGAGTGATGCTTTTATTTCTCCTTCTTTAGAGATGATTTTGGTAAAGATGCTCTTTCTAATATTGTCTCTTCTCTCATTTACTGAGAAAAAGTGTTTTTTTTAATCATTTTATTGGGGACTTGTACAATGCTTATCACAATCCATACATACATCCATTGTGTGAAGTACATTTGCACATTTGTTGCCATCATCATTCTCAAAACACTTTCAAAAACATCATTCTCAAAAGACAGCTTTTCACTTGAGTCCCTGGCAGCAGCTCCTTATTTTGCCCCCTCGCTCTCTGTTTCCCCCTCTATCACGAACCCTTGATAATTTACAAGGCATCATTATTTGGTCATATCTTACACTGTCCAACATCTCCCTTCCCCCACTTTTCTGTTGACTGACCTCCAGAGAGGAGGTTATATGTAGATCCTTGTAGTCAGTTTCCCCTTTCCACCCACCTTCCCTGCACCCTCCCGGTATCACCACTCTCACCACTGTATTCCTTGTGTTTCCAGTTCCCATCTGTGCCAGTGTACATCCTCTGGTCCATCTGGATTTGTAAGGTAGAATTGGGATCATGATAGTGGGGGGAGGAAGAATTTAAGAAACAGAGGAAAGTTGTATGTTTCATCATTGCTACATCACACCCTGACTGACTTGTATCCTTATCAAGACCCTTCTGTAAGGGGATGTCCAGCTGCCCACAAATGGGCTTTGGGTCCCCACTCTGCACTCCCCCTCATTCACAATGTTGTGATTTTTTGTTCCTTGATGCCTGATGCCTGATCACTTCGACACCTCATGATCATACAGGCTGGTGTGCTTCTTCCGTGTGGGCTTCGATGCTCCTGTGCCAAATGGCTGCTTGGTTACTCTCAAGCCTTTAAGACCCCAAACACTGTATCTTTTGATAGCCGGGCAACATCAGTTTTCTTCACTACATTTGCTTATGCCACCAATTGTCCTCAGCAATCTTATAGGGAAGGCAAGCACACAATGATATGATTTTTCCTTCTTTAATGCCTGAAACCTGATCCCTTTGATACCTTTTTATCATACAAGCAGGTGTGCTTCTTCCGTGTGGGCTTGGTTGCTTCTGAGCAAGATGGTTGCCTGTTTATCTTCAAGTCTTTAAGACCCCAGGTGCTATATCTTTTAATAGCTGGCACCCTCAGCTTTCTTCACAACATTTTCTTATGCACCCATTTGTCTTCATAGATCATGTGGGGAAGGTGAGCATCATGGAATGCGAGTTTAATAGAACAAAGCATTCTTTCATTGAGCTAATACTTGAGTGGAGGCCCAATGTCCACCTGGTACCATAGTACTAAACCTATAAATATGTGAACATAGATTTGGTTCCTCATCATCATAAATAAATATATTTACAAATGCACACGTCTATATTTAGACCTCTATAAATGCCCTTTACTTCCTAGTTCTTTCCTCTATTTTCTTTTGCTTTCCTCTTCTCCCACTATCATGCTCAGCCTTCATTTGGGTTTTGGCATTTCCTCTCGGTTACGTTACCCTTGCTCAAGCCTTTACCAGGCGTCCTACTCCCTCCTTGATGCCAATTTTGGACCACTTGTAATTCTCTTGTCCCTGAGTTTGTTAACACCACTTCCTTTCCCCACCAACCCAAACTCTCCCTCTCCCTTGTCCCCCCAATCAGTCAGCACAGTTGTTTTCTCTTCTAGATTATTTATCCAGGTATGCTCCCTTCCTGATTCGCTCTGTTTTGGGGGTTCAGACCACACTGCTTTCCTACCATGTGACCCCAGAAATGTCCTCTGTCACAGTCTGCTCCAATAAGGGGACAGTGTGATACGTGCTATTGTCATTTTCCCAGTCCCCTCTGTGACCCATTAGCTCCCAGGAGAGACGTCATCTTCTGAGCGTTGTGTGCCAGTGTGGGGCCTAGTCTGACTCTCTTTCTCTTCCTCCCTCTGGGCCTGCCTCCGTGCTCCATGTGGGTGTGGCATGCTGGACCCTCTCCCCAACCTGCTCTCTGCCAACCCCACTTCCAGGGAGGGGGTCAGTTTGACTCTGGTCGGGCCAGCCCTGTAGCTCTCTCTTTTCATACATTCATCCCTGTGACCACACTGTCCTTTTGGTGTGGTGCTTCATGGTAGGGTCTGCATGTCCCTTCCAGGTTCTGTGGAGACAAGACCAGTACTCTCCCCCTGGTGGATTAGTGCCCTGCTTCCTCTGTTATCATTTCAGTTTAACTCCCCCTTTTTCTCCCTACCCACTCCGTTCTTCCCCATTGCTGTGTTGGACCAACATGTACCTCCTTGGGTTTGGTCCAACCTCCTCCACTTCCTTGTATCTCAACCCAATTTTTATGATATAGGTGGCTTTTCTTCTATACCTACCATGCTAATTACACTTACCTCAGGGGACTCATGCTGTACTTCTCCTTGTGTGGCTGGCTGGCTTCACTTAGCATCATTTCCTCCAACTCTTCCCATGGAAAGACGTGCTCCGTGTGCTCATCAGTGCTTTTTAGTGATGCACAGTCCTCCACTGTGTGTATGTGTCAGAGTTTACTGATGCACTCATCTATCGATGGAAATTTAGATTGTTTCCAACTCTTTGCAATTGTGCATTGCACTGCAATAAACATTGGAGTGCATAAAATTGGTCGTGGTTTATATATTTCTTTTTTTTTTTAACAATTTTTGGGGCTCATACAATTCTTATCACAGTTCATACATATACATACATCAATTGTATAAAGCACATCTGTACAGTCTTTGCCCTAATCATTTTTTTCTCCTCTTTTCTTTTTTTACATTTTATTAGGGGCTCATACAACTCTTATCACCATCCATACATATACATACATCAATTGTATAAAGCACATCCATACATTCCCTGCCCCAATCATTCTCATAGCATTTGCTCTCCACTTAAGCCCCTTGCATCAGGTCCTCTTTTTTTTCCCCCCTCCCTCTCCTTTCCCCCCTCCCTCATGTGCCCTTGGTAATTTATACATCGTTATTTTGTCATATCTTGCCCTATCTGGAGTCTCCCTTCCCCCCTTCTCTGCTGTCCCTCTCCCAGGGAAGAGGTCACATGTGGATCCCTGTAATCAGTTCCCCCTTTCCCACCCACTCACCCTCCACTCTCCCAGCATCGTCCCTCACACCCTTGGTCCTGAAGGTATCATCCACCCTGGATTCCCTGTACCTCCAGCCCTCATATGTACCAGTGTACAGCCTCTGTCCTATCCAGCCCTGCAAGGTAGAATTCGGATCATGGTAGTTGGGGGGAGGAAGCATCAGGATCTGGGGGAAAACTGTGTTCTTCATCGATACTACCTCACACCCTAATTAACCCATCTCCTCGCCTAAACCCCTCTATGAGGGGATCTCCATTGGCTGACACTTGGGTCTTGGGTCTCCATTCTGCACTTCCCCCTTCATTTAATATGGTATATATATACATATACATATATACATATACACATATATACACATACATACACACACTTATATCTTTTTTTTGCATGATGTCTTATACCTGGTCCCTTGGCACCTCGTGATCGCACTGGCTGGTGTGCTTCTTCCATGTGGACTTTTTTGCTTCTGAGCTAGATGGCCGCTTGTTCACCTTCAAGCCTTTAAGACCCCAGACACTATCTCTTTTGATAGCCAGGCACCATCATCTTTCTTCACCACATTTGCTTATGCACCCATTTGTCTTCAGCGATCCTATCATGGAGGTGTGCAGTCAATGATATGATTTTTTGTTCTTTGATGCCTGGTAACTGATCCCTTTGGGACCCCTCGATCACACAGGCTGGTGTGTTCTTTCATGTGGACTTTGTTGCTTCTGAGCTAGATGGCCGCTTGTTTATCTTCAAGCCTTTAAGACCACAGTCACTATCTCTTTTGATAGCCGGACACCATCAGCTTTCTTCACCACATTTACTTGTTCACCCACTTTGGCTCCAGCCATTGTGTTGGGAGAGTGAGCATCATAGAGTTCCAATTTAATAAAAGAAGGTATTCATGCATTGAGGGAGTGTTTGAGTAGAGGCCCAAGGTCCTTCCGCCACCTTAATACTTGACCTATAAATATAGACACATAGATCTATTTCCCCATCCTTCTATATATATTTGAATGTACATGTATTTATCTAGACCTCCAAGAATGCCCTTTGACTCCTAGCTCTTTCCTCCATCTCCCTTGACTTTCCTCCTGCCCTACTACCATGCTTCTTCGCCACCTGGGCTAGAGTATACCTCTTCTCTAAGCAACCTTACCCTTGATCGTTTCCCACCAGGCCTGCCACTCCCCCTTCTCTACCATTTGGGGTCCCATGTTTTTCCCTTGTCCCTGGGTTTGTTAACACCACTTCCTTACCCCCTCTACCCCCTCCACCCCAAGTCCCCCGGAACTGTCGGTCCCGTTGTTTTTCCTCCAGATAGTTCATCCAGCCTGTCCTATTCAGACAGACCTGTGGAGACACTAACATGCATGAAAACAAGACAGAGGAAAACAAAGCAACAATATACAACCAGGCAACAAAACAACAAAAAGAAACCACTGACAAAGAACAGAACAAAACAGTTCACAAGAGAAAAGCTTGTAGTTAGTTCAGGGATCGTTTGCTGGCCCTTAGGAGCATTTTCCAGTCCAGTCTTTTGGGGCACCATGCCCTGGCCCCAAAGTCCACTTCAAGCATTCCCTGGGGACCTTGCCACTCCTTTCCCTTGCTGTTCCGCTGCACTCCCCCAGTGATTTGCCTCGGTGGTCGTGGTTTATTTCTTACCTCTTCTGGATATATACCCAGTAGAGGTTAGCTGGGTCATAAGGTAGCTCAATTTCCATCTTCTTTAAGTATCGCCAGACTGCTTTCCATAGCGGCTGTACATATCTACAGGATCACCAGCAATGTAGGAGAGTTCCCATCTCGCTGCATCCCCTTCAACATTTGCTGTGCTCAGAAAAATTTTGAAATTAATTTTTTTCTAAATGCACCAAGCCTCTATATTACGTTCAGCTGGCTATTGTAATGAATTGCCAAACATTAAGTCATTCAAACAATACAAAATTAGTATCTTACACTTCTGTCAGACAGAGTCTGATAAGACTCTCATCGGGTAAAGCTTGAGGTGTTGTTAAGACTGTCTTTCTTTGCGGAGGCTCCAGGTCAAACATTTTCAGGTAGAGGTTGCCCACAATCCTTGGCTCATGGAGCACTAGCATTTTCAAAGACAGCAATGACTAGTCAAGTCCTTCTCATACTCAGTCACTCAGATATGATTGCCTAATCATTGCAAGCTCTGCACTGCCTCTGCCCAATTTTTTTTCTATTTTAAGGACTGTAAGATTACATTGGTCTCATACAGATAATGAAGGACAATTTTAAAGTCATTTGATTAGCAATCTCAATTTCAACTCTATAATCTCCACTCCTCTTTTATTTATAACCCAACATATTCATGGGTCCAGGGAAACTATTTGATGCAATTATTGCTCCTTCCCCATCTTGTTATACGGATTAATTCCCTGTAGGCATCCTCGGTGTTAATGGAAAGTAATACTCTCTTCTTTTCAAGCGATATTCAGTGGAATGTGGTAGAAAGAGAATATAGCACATTTGTGTTGATTTTCTAATGCTTCAGTAAAAGGCACATCTGAATGGAATGAATTAAAGTTATAGAAATGTATTGTATTACAGTTCTGGAGGCTAGATTTTGCCTTGGCTGCATTCACAATCAGTGTTCATGGAAGCAGCAGTCAAGAGATCAAAAGACAGGTTGCATTGGGTAAATCTGCTGCACAGCACCTCTTTAGAGTGTTGAAGAACAAGGATGGTACTTTGAGGACAAAGGCGCACCTGGTGCAAGCCCAGTATTGCATTATATGCATGTGAAAGTTGGACATTGAATAAGGAAGCCCACAGAAGTATAGGTGCATTGAATTGAATTGAATTGAAATATTAAAAGAACCACAGACTGCTAAAAGGACAAGCCGATCTCTCTGGCAAGAAGTAAGGCCAGGGTGCTTCTTAGAGGCAAGGAGGGCAAGACTTCGTCTTACATACTTTGGACATATTGTCAGGCGAGACCAGTCCCTGGAAAAGGACATCATGTTTGGTAGGGGAGAAGGGCAGTGAGAAAAGAGGAAGCCCCTCAACGAGATGGATTGACACAGTGACTGCACCAATGAGTTCAGGCATAGGAACAGTTGTGAGGATGGCACAGGACCATGCAGGGTTTCTCTCTGTTGTGTACAGGGTGCTTATTGGTTGGAGCTGACTTGATGACACCTGACAACAACAAGCGCCATGTGTCCTGGGAGAGGGTAGCGGGGAGGGATATTGTAAATAGAGCCCAAGATCAGAAGTGTCTGCAACCTTTAACTTGATTGTAACTTTAGAAATAAGGCGTGCTTTATATCTTGATATATAGAGAAAAAGGAGTCCTAGGTGTGGTAGTTATGCATTGGACTGTGAATTGCAACGTCAGAAGTTCACAACCACCAGCTATCCTGAAAGACTACTGGGCTTTCTACTCCAGTAAAGTTACAGTCTCAGAAATTCACAGAGGCAGTTCTAGACTGTTTTACAGGGTTGCTATGAGTTGGTATCAAGTTAATGGCAGTGAGTGAGTTATAAAAAGAAAAAATACTTACCTAAATCAGGTACTATGAGTTTATTTGATCACCTAAAAGTAATGTTATTTTTCTGGTTTTTCATCTGTTAACTTCCAAGATTGGACTGATTTTTTAAAAGATTTCTTTAATTAAAAATATGTAACTTCTTATTTCTCCTATATTCATTCAATCTCTTCCCACTGCTATTGTGCCAATTCTGACTGTTAACATCATATAAAACAGAGAGGACTTGCCTGCCAAACATTTGAAGTCATTAAACTTAGAGGAGTAGACCACCACATCTTACTTCTGGGCATGGCCTGGTGGACTTGCACCTTGACTTTGCAGTTAGCAGCCTCATGCTTACCACATAGCGCCACTATGTCTTCATATTTGTTCAATAGTTGCATGTCTCTTTGCTAGCCTCGTCTTTTTTAAAAAAACTGTGTGTGTGTGTGTGTGTGTATACATACAATAAAGTATTTGGCTGTAAAATTTCTCTAGGTCTGATCGATTCTCTTTTTGAAATTTGAAAATAATAAATGGTTGCTTAAATAATGTACAGGCTGATTGACCTTGACCAGGTGAATGTATGCCAACAGAGATCTAACTCAGCTATTGGTTTTAATTTACTCTCTTATTTTGTGTATCTTTTCCCACTCCCAATCCAAAATATGAAAACGGTTTTTTTAATTTTTCTGTAGCAAAGCCATATTGTTGTTTATGAGTTGTGTGATTTTGTTCAAGTTTCTTAGTTTCTCGGTGCCTTCACTTTCTCCTCTGTACAATGGAGATGGGAAAGGAACCTTCTTTTTAAGATGTTGTGAGGCTTAACTGGTTAGTGTCTGCAAAGAACTTTAAAAAAGGCTTAGGGAAAGCAAATGCTAAGGAAGGATGAGCTATTATGATTGCGGAATAAGGCTGTCTCCAAAATTGTACCGAATAGAGAGATCCTGTAGGATGTTTGAGTCACCACCTCCCACTCCTATCTACTGCTTCCTGGAAACCCTGGGAAGTTGTGAGCACACTGTGGAGAAATTCACTGGGTGCCTCCCCCCAGTCCCTGGAACAGCATGTGCTGCATGTTAGGTCAAAAGGCCTCAGACATTTTACTGTCTAGCTTGAATTTAATGTCAGTATTTCCTCACTGCCGAGAAGAGCCCGACCACCTAATCACAGCGTGGAATGTGCTCTGAGACTGGTGCTGACACCCTTCCCGCACTCATCTGAGACCCACAGGGCAGGGCATTCAGCTTACTCATTTGGGCGTCCATTAGATCCTGTTTATCCCATTTTGGTTTCTCAGGACACAATCATGCGTTTTCCAGAAAGAGAAGCAGATGACAGATGGTGGTGAGGGTATGAGGGAAACACAGTAACGATGGTAACAACCAACCGAGCCTTTTCTTATCACACCTGTGAGAGAAGCGTCCTTCCCATTAGGAAGATTATGACCAATACAAGACTATGACTCATCATAGTGGAAAATGCTTGTAACTCTTGTCATTTCTGTGAATTCAGCTATATTATATTCAAGCAGACTAATCTTTAGGTAATTTGACTGAAAAATCCTAATATTTAATCTGATTCCTTATATCAGTGTTATTTCTTCATTTTCATTTTTAGTTTTCCATGTTCAGTGTGGAAACCAGATCTATTTTCCAAGGATGTTTAAGGAAAACATATCTCAGGCAAAGGAAAACAACAAATTTAAAACCAATTTCATGAAACGAAGCTTGTTCTTACGCAGCTCATTTCATAATTATATTAGTTTTCAATACTGATGTTAAAATAACTAAAGGGTTTTTAAATTAAATTCATTTTTGGTATATAAGTATTTGTTACTTAAGTGATAAAATCAAAATACCTTTAAAATAGGGAATTATTTGTGGGAACTAATCACTAGAAATATACATATATGAGTATATTAGGCTTATGATGTTAAATTTTCCAGACATAAATGAATAGTCAATAAATAATATAAAAAGGTAATTATCAATTATAAAGTACATTGGAAATTAACTACATGATAATGTGTGATGTTAAATTATATGTACATTTACATACATAAATTTCACTCTGTACATTTGCATACATTTATTTATATTAATATGATATGACAACATGGCCATTTCCCATCTTGATATATCAAAATGAAACCCAATCAACAAGGCCAACACTGCTGTTACCTCAGTTAATATGCTATGTGAATTTTTCCAGCCAGGGAAATTTTCCTCATCTTCCTATCTCTAGCAATTCTTTTTTTTTTTTAACATTTTATTAGAGGCTCATACAACTCTTATGACAATCCATACATATACATACATCCATTGTATAAAACACATCTGTACATTCTTTGCCCTAATCATTTTCTTTTTTTTTCTCTTTTCTTTTTTTACATTTTATTAGGGGCTCATACAACTCCTATCACAATCCATACCTATACATACATCAATTGTATAAAGCACATCCGCACATTCCCTGCCCCAATCATTCTCATAGCATTTGCTCTCCACTTAAGCCCTTTGCATCAGGTCCTCTTTTTTTCCCCTCCCTCCCCACTCCCCCCTCCCTCATGTGCCCTTGGTAATTTATACATTGTTATTTTGTCATATCTTGCCCTATCCGGAGTCTCCCTTCCCCCGCTTCTCTGCTGTCCATCTCCCAGGGAGGAGGTCACATGTGGATCCTTGTAATCAGTTCCCCCTTTCCAACCCACTCACCCTCCACTCTCCCAGCATCGTCCCTCACACCCCTGGTCCTGAAGGTATCATCCACCCTGGATTCCCTGTGCCTCCAGCCCCCATATGCACCAGTGTACAACCTCTGCCCTATCCAGCCCTGCAAGGTAGAATTCAGATCATGGTAGTTGGTGGGAGGAAGCATCCAAGATCTGGGGGAAAGCTGTGTTCTTCATCGGTACTACGTCGCACCCTAATTAACCCATCTCCTCTCCTAAACGCCTCTATGAGGGGATCTCCATTGGCCAACACTTGGGCCTTGCGTCTCCACTCTGCACTTCCCCCTTCATTCAATATGGTGTGTATATACACATATATACATACACACATATATACATCTATTTTTTGTCTCTAGCAATTCTTACAGATGGTATCTAGCTGCTCTTTATTTTTATGGGTGTTTTTTCTACCTGTTAGATTATAATAAGCATTAAAGAATAAATAGTTGTATTCTCTTATTTGGAAGTTAATGCAACTTTCCTATGAACTTTTGTTAGTACTCGTTGTCTATTAACGATCTAAGTAGTGTCGGTGGCAGTGAAGCAGTTCGTTGGTTAAAAGACGTGTGGATTTAAGGAGAGAATAGTCTAGAGGCAGTGGACATCAGAAATTTAATTGACTTAAAGTCATGCAAGCCCATGATTCTGAACACTGACAATATTTGAAGCTTGAATGTTTGAAACAGCCCATGTTCTTGTTGTGTCAGAGGGGAGGGTAAAGCCAAGGATGCTTTAAGAATGCAGTAGGTGGGTGAACTGGAGAGTTGAGAAGAGCGTATATTCATTGTCCCAGTAACTATGTATCTGCATCATACCATAAAAAATAGTAATTTTGTGGGGAGATGGAATTTCCATAATAGAATATTCCATTTAGTGATCAACTCTAAGCCATTTTCCGGGTGCATGTATTGTTATACATCAATATATCTTACATTTAAGTAATATTTTTAGAATATAAATATTTGATAATAGATTCTTAAAAGTGTTGTGGTATAAATACTTTGTGGCCATCTAAACCTTATTTAATGTTCGTGAAGACATAGATCCTGAGAACCTGTCTCTTAATATTTATTTCACATAACCTCACTTTGTTTTTAAAAACTACTAATCAGAAGGTAATTTTCTAGGGGTAAAAGTTAGCAGCCAGGATTAATAGGAAGACCTATCTTAAGCATTTTAAATCCATCTAGTTTATTTTTTCTTGTTTTCTGAAAGGAAATATAGTGGATGGGTTGGCACTCTGGGGCAATTTGCCAGTTTTTTTTTTTCTGGAAGGCGGGAATCCTGTCAACAGCGCGTAATCCCAGCACAGTCGTCTCCTTTTACTGCTTTACTTCTCTGACAAAATGACCGTCTTTTAGAAAGTAAATATGTGAACCATAAATACGTAAATAAACTGATTTGTATTTGCACTAGCATACTATTAGCAAAGGGAATACAAAATGCAACTTTGTTGATGAGGGAGTATGCAGTGACATGGATTTAGAAAGCTGTCTCAATGATATCCAAATTTCTGGACTGCGATTGGAAGTAGAGAGCAGAAAAGTGTGATAGATTTAAAGTTAAGCTTTAGGAAGCTTAAAAGAAACAAGGCACACAAAGAGATTATCATGAACATAGAATTTTCTTAGAGGTTATAACCCTCTCATCAATATTCCAAGCATGTATTTCTGTCCACCAAAAATAATTTGTGTAGCAGGGCACATCAATTGCCTGTTCAGGTGACTATTCACATGTTGAATGTGAAATGTCAAATGTTTTCTAAGGCTGAGTTTTCTAAATTAAATCCATGGGTCTTTCTGCTAGGGCAGTGGTTCTCAACCTTCCTAATGCCACAACCCTTTAATACAGTTCCTCATGTTGTGGTGACCCTCCAACTATAAAATTATTTCATTGATACTTCATCACTGTAATTTTGCTACTGTTATGAATCGGGCGACCCCTGGGAAGGGTCATTCGACTCCCACACAGGGCTTGCGACCCACAGGTTGAGAACCACTGTTCTAGCGTGTCTCTGAGTGAACTTCAATTGCCACATTTCCTGGGGTCTCCTGAGTCAATTATTAGTCCCTGAAAGGCAGTATCAGCAATGCGCTTTCTATCATGATGCTCTTTGACACGTGTTGTTATCTTCCATTGAGACGGCTGTCCACACCAGGTGACTGCATGGACAAATAGCTGCGGCCCCGTACGCCTCATCCCCATAGTCCCGTGAGGATTGGACTGTCATGAGCCTTGCATTTGCCTGATACCAGACCTTTCTTCCCAGTCTATTTCACCATTAAAAGAGAATAAACGCATCTTTCTTCACTTACAGAATAACAGAAAATATATAATATGATCGTGCCACCCTGTCTTGGTGGTATGCTGACTGAAATGCAAATCTATATATCACCTATAGAAAAATGAAGATACAGTCATTATTTCCTAGGAGAAACACTGAGGATTCATTTCAAATAAATTACTCTGCATATTAATATTATCAGTCCTGAGTTGTCTTCAGGGCATTTTAACAGAATCAAGATTTAGAACCAACCAATGTAGACACCATGGGGGGGGGGGGATTAAAGGATAGTGGGAATCTTCCAGCAAGTCTTTGGTGCTTTTTGTAATTGTTTGATTCAGTGCATTTCTTCGGCTTAAGGTCTAATTTCAAGTCTTGTATGAAAATGGAAGTGCCACTAGATGGGAATGTGTTTGTGACTTATCCTTAAATTAGTTGTCTAAGTAATCTCTATGGGTCAGTGCTGACTCCATGGTACCTAACAACAACAAACAGTGTCTATGCTGGGAACTATTTGAACTAGGCATCATATCTACAAGTAAGGGAGAGGAGAGTGGAGGATGAGTCATTGCTCAGGAACCAATAAGCTTCTCTGTTGTGTTTGGGTGAACTCTGTAAGACTTAGAAAGGACACTGCAGGCAATTAAACATACTTAGGAATACAACGTAAATGCTCCTAACTCATATTGACTTTCAAGAAGAACCTTTAGTATGATTCTTAATAGGAGTCCTGAGGTTCAGCAGTTAGGAGGAGGTTAATTATATTGATGACTTAACATTTTCATCAACAATACAGGTTCGTTCCACTGTCTTTCAGACGCTCATCCTCATGGTGTCTGCCATCCAGACTTTACAGCTAAACTGCAATATGGCTGAGGCAATTCTGGGTCTTGACAGCTGATGATATAATATCTGGGAGCCTTGGTGGGGTGGTGGGTTATACATTGGACTGTTAAATGAGAGGTTGGTGCTTCCAACCCATGGGGACCCACTGGGCAGCAGTTCTACTCTGTCCTCTAGGGTCACTATGAGTCAGAACAGACCTGGGTTTATAATAACTAATGGTCACAGGTGATTTTCACAGGTGATTTTTTTTCTCCTGGCAGTTTTTAACACATTTCGTGCAACTTGTACATTTGAGCTAGAGTCATCAAAATACTTCTAGAGTACAGTCATACAAAGTTCATTAGTTATATGCTGGTGTATTTATCAAGTTTTATTCTTTTGGAAAGTCAAACAGCAAAACCAGCCCTTTTTTTTGGCTTTTTGTGTCTCTGGCCATTAACTATATGATCTAAGTTATACTTTATGTATCTAATATTAAAAGATAGTTGGCCCATGAAAATCTGTATCCTCAGTGTAAACCATGGTAGTAAACACAATAGCTTGCTTTATCTCTGTTTCAATTCTTTGATTCACTAACGTTTCCTGCCACCCTAGAATAAACTGATAAAAAGCTAAAATGGTAATCATAATAATGATTATCAACCAATCTTTGAAACTTATTGTTGTTAGGTACTATCTCATTGATTCAGATCAATAGTGACCCTACACATAACACAATGAAACACTGCCTGGTCCCGAGCCATCCTCAAAATTGTTCTTATGCTTGATCCCATTACTTTATTCCTATACTTAATCCCTTTGAAACCTAGGAATGATAATACCCACCAGGTGTGTGCCAAGGGATTCCATGCTCCAGATTCTGTGGCCTCTGGACAATGTTTGAAGAAACACAGCAGAGATTTCAGTCAGACTTTCATGATGAAACATTATATGACTGTGTGTGAGGGAGTGAGTGAGTGCATGAGTGAGTGAGTGAGGGAGTGAGTGAGTGAGTGAGTGAGTGAGTGAAAGAGAGAAAGAACATGATTCTGATTGAAGTGAATGAGTGAATGTGGATACATGACACTTAGAGTCAAATAATGACAAATGAAATAGTGATAAGACTTCAGTTTGTTCTCATACACGATGATGTAATTTAGATAACTCATTTGGCAAGTCCCTGCAAGTCTGCTTAAATCACTAGACCGTGTATAGTCACAGCTCAGGAACATGTAGTGTTTTGAGTCTGACTTTTGCACGACGTTACATAAGTGAGTCCCCCTCTACAGGTTAAAGTAGACCAGCTGCAGAACTCCATGTATTAAAAGAACTCTGACTCACAGGGACTCTATGGGCGCGCCGCAAGCTTTCCACGAAAGCACCACCCCGGCCTTCCTCCGGCGTTTCCTCTGGGTGGATTTGAACATCCAAGCTATCAGTTACCAGCCTGGCATGTTAATTGTGTGCACCCTCTAGAAACTACACTGATGTCAGAAGATAATGTTCAATTGCTTTCCCTAAAGTAGACTTTTATTTTTAAGATGCCCTTAATTCATTCGTGAAGAGATATAGAACATTTCAGCGTGCAGTAAAGTGGATTGCTCGAGCCCTAACTGCATTTACAGACCTTTGTGGGCACTTTCAGTAATTGAAATTTTAACTATAAATTATGCTGTGCTCATCTACTTCCATTCTTATTAATCGGGCTTAAATATCTAAAATTATGCTTGTTAATACTCAGCTTATATTAGCAATATTAAGACAAGAAATATCAAGTTATAACTTGGTTGTTAAGAAAATCAATATTTTGTAAGAATTGATTAAGAACTATGAACATTAGATAGGTTGGAGATTACTAAAACCAAATTCGCTGCAGACTCATCGTGACCCTCCAAGACTACACCTTTTCAATCGTAGGAAGTCTGCCTTTCCTGCAGAGCAGCTGGTGGTTTCGAACGGCTGACCATGTAGATCAGAACCCACTGTGTAACCACTACACTACCAGGGCTCTTCAGATTGCTAAAGAATTTCATTATTGGCAATTTTATTTTTATTGATCAAAAAAATTGGAAGTTTAATAAAATGAAGAAATTAAAAGTAATGCTAAGCCTGGTAGAATATAATGCCCCATGCTTCCAAAGAGGGAACTTGCATAAGTTTTGTGGTTTTACATATCACACAGACGTTCAGCCATATGTAACACTGTTATCAGCATCCCTGAATTTCCAAATGAATTTCCAAAACATAAATCTTTCCTTCCTGCATGGGAAAAAACTTTATAGAGTTACATAATTAAAAATAAAGTTATTTTTACATATTGGACTTGATGTTTTGAATAAAAAATATTTTGTTGTCTTGGATGCTTCTAAGATTTTAGACCCTATTTTAAATGATAATGAACATTCTTTTACAACCAATTTTTTAGGTAGAAGAACTTATTATAACTGGTTAAAAAGCTAGTCCATAATAAAGAATATCGAACTTTTCTCTGTACCTACAAATTTTCTAAGGTCTCCATGTTTTGTCATATAAGTACCACAATATCTGAGAGTTGTTGTTGTTAGGTGATGTTAGGTCTGCTCTAAGTCATAGTGATCCTATGACTACAAAATTGTTGTGGCTGAGCCCATTGTTACAGCCACAGTGTCATTCTGTCTCCTTAAAGATTTTGCCATCTTTCAATGACCCTGTACTTTACAAGCATCATGTCCCTTTCCAGGGACTGGTCTCTACCAGTACCAGCTCTAAAATATGGGAGATAAAGTCTTGCCATCATTGCCTCTAAGGAACGTTCTGCCCGTACTTTTACCAAGACAGATTAGTGTGTTCTTTTGGCAGCCTGTGTTACTTTCCATATTTTTGCCATCACCATAGTGCACATGCATAAATTATTCTTCAGTCTTCCTTAGTCAGTGTCCAACTTTCACATGCACATGCGGCGAAAAGACCACGGCTTGGGTCAGGCACATCCTACTCTTCAAAGTGACGTCCTTGTTCTTCAAATTTGAATTTGAATTTGTCTTTGCAACAGGCTTACCCAATGCAAAATTTTGCTTGATTTAATTTCATTTTACATTTCAAACCATGAGCAATGACTGCAGACCCAAACAAAATGAAATCTTTGACAGCTTTAATGGTTCTAAGAGTTAGATACTATTAATTTATCTGTGTTAGTCCGGGTAGACTAGAGAAACAAATCCAGGGAGACACGTATGTGTAAAAGAAAGAGCTTTATATGCAAGAGCAGTTGAATATTGAGAAAACATTGCAGCCCAGTCCAGATCAAGTCCATAAGTGTGATATTAGTCCATATGTCCCATACCCATCTGTAAAGTGCTCTTCAGACGCAAGAAACACATGCAATGACACTAAATGCAGGGAGATCACAAGCTTGTGGGTGGGAAGTCTTGTGGATTCAGTGGTGTTTTGAGCATCTCAGCACTGGCAGAGGTCTCCACATGGCTCCTCCAGTACTAGTGTAGTTCCATGTGTCTTGTCAGTTGCAATGTCTCCCAGGGAGTGAGCAGAGAGAAAGATTGTCTCCTGCCTCCAAGGAGGAATGCCGAAGCTCCCAGAATCATCCGGAGAAGGCTATTCCCACACAGAGGCCTCAGGGGCTATGACCTGATTGACAGGCTGGACTCCATCCCTTCATTCTTCTTTTTTTTTTAAATCATTTTATTGGGGGCTCTTAAAATTCTTATCACAATCCACACATACATCCATTGTGCCAAGCGCATATGTACATTTGTTGCCATCATCGTTCTCAAAACATTTGCCATCTACCTAATCCCTTAATAACAGCTGCTCACTGCCCCCCTCTCTCCCCACTCCCCCCACCTCATGAACCCTTCATCATTCATAAATTATTATTATTTATTATTTTGTCATATGTTATACTGTCCGAAGTCTCCCCCCGCCCTCTTCTCCACTGTCCATCCCCAGGGAGGAGGCTATACGTAGATTTTTGTAATCAGTTCCCCCTTTCTACTCCACATTCCCTCCACCCTCCAGGCATCGCCACCACTCTCACCACTGGTTCTGAAGGAGTCATCTGTCCTGGATTCCCTGTGTTTCCAGTTGCTATCTGTACTTATGTACATCCTCTGGTCTAGCCATATTTTTAAGGTAGGATTGGGATCGTGATAGTGGGGGAAGGAAGCATTTAAGAACTAGAGGACAGTTATGTTTCATCGTTGCTACCCTGCACCCTGACTGGCTCATCTCCCCACAACCCTTCAGTAAGGGGGTGTCTGGTAGGCTACAGATAGGCTTTGAGTGTCCACTCTGCACTCACCCACATTTACAATGATATGATTTTTTTGTTCCTTGATGGTTGATATCTGATCCCTTTGACAGCTCATCCCTTCATTCTTAATCCTCTCAAATTGACAAACGGTTATATAACTACCACAAAGTCTATTTAACAGATGGAGGTACGGAATGCCATTTGGGGATCAATGAAACTTCACTTTAACCTGCCTCTTCAATTTTAGTTATTCATGACCCAAATATAATAGTGCAATCATAAAATTAAGCACTAGGCATTATAAGTTTTCTCTCATTAAAGGATTTTAGATTGCATTTGTGATGTAATGCTTGCTTATTAAGGTAGGGAGCCAAATTACTTAAGTATTAGTATTATTTTTTTAATTGGATTTGGGTATCCACTACACAGAGGAGCCAGCCCCAATCCCAACTACAACGTGGACATCTGCCCCTCCCCCTAGTAGATTTTATTTCAAATGATGGCATTGAATCTGCAGCTCCGGAAGAGGGATCCACCTGATTGGAGCACACAGGAGCAGATGATGGGGGAGGAGGAGAGAGTGGAGCACATTCTGGCCCACCAGGCCTTGAGGACTATGTTCCTGATTAGAACGGCCAGTCTACAGAGAGGACTACATGGCCGGCCCCACTATGAGACATGACATCCCTCACTGACCCATCGCCTTAAAGGGGACATTACTGAGACACAGTGTGGGAATTGCACCCAATCTGATCCTGCTACACGGAGGCCAAACACTAAGGGGGTGCAACAGAACAGCAAGGGAACAGAGCAGCAAAATTCCCCAGGGAACACTGAAGGTGGACTTTGGGGCCAGGGCATGGTGCCCCAACTGACTAGACTGGAAAATAGTCTTAAAGGCCAACAACAGTCCTTGAACATGCTTTTCTTTCTTGTGTTTTTTTTTGTCATTGGTTTGTTGTTGTTGTTTCATTGTATATTGTTGCTTGGTTTTGCTCTGTCTTGTTTTGTGCATGCATGTTATTATCTACGCAGGTCTGTCTAAATAAGATAGGCTAGATGAACAATCTGGCGGGGAAAACAACAGGACTGACAGTTCTGGGGGGACTGGGAGAGAGGGAATTGGGGGGGAAAGGTAGTGGTGTTAACAAACTCAGGCACGAGGGAACAAGTGATCCAAATCGGTGGTGAGGAGGGTGTAGAAGGTCTGGTAGGGCGTGATCAAGGGTAATGTAACCAAGAGGAATTACTGAAACTCAAATAAAGATTTAGCATGATAGTGGGACAAGAGGAAAGTCAAAGGAAATAGAGGAAAGAACTAGGAGGCAAAGGGCATTTATAGAGATCTAAATAAAGGCATGTACATATGCAAATATATTTATATATGAGGATGGGAAAATAGGTATATGTGCATATATTTATAGGTTTAGTATTAAGGTAACAGAAGGACATCCAGAAGGACTCAAATACTCCCTCAATACAAGAATACTTTCTTCTATTAAATTGCCATTCTATGATGCTCTCCTTCTGGACATAACCGCTGAAGACAAAGCGGGTGAATAAGCAAAGGTGGTAAAGAAAGCTGATGGTGCCTGGTTATCAAAAGATACAGTGTTTTGGGGTCTTAAAGGCTTGAAGGTAAACAAGTGGCCATCTAGCTCAGAAGCAACAAAGTCCACATGGGAGAAGTACACCAGCCTGTGTGATCATGAGGTGCCGAAGGGATCATTTATCAGGCATCAAAGAACAGAAAATCATATCATTGTGTGCTCACCTCCATGATACGATTGCTGAGGACAAATGGGTGCCTAGGCAAATGTGGCGAAGAAAGCTGATGGTGCTCGGCTATCAAAAGGTGTAGCGTCTGGGTTCTTAAAGGCTTGAAAGTAAGAACAGCACCAAATAAGAACAAAAAAGGGATGATAAAAGAATGATCTATCATATATGAAATCAATATTGGTAGTAAGTTATATTGGCAGTATGATTTTGTGCAAATCTCTGAGTGAAAAGTCTGAGTAAGCTACTCATTATTTTTGTGCAATGAAAATAGGATAAAAATGGTATCATTATTCACAAAGTTATGTTGAAGGACAAGCAGGTAATAGACCTTTAAGAACTGATTCAAGGAGGCGAATTCAGAATCCAGGTTTATGTAAAAAACATGACAACGTCAATGAAAATGGCTGTTTATGTGGGTGTCCAAATTAGAATTCAAAAGTTACTTCTTGTGTTTGATAGATATTCTACTAAGGACTCAGGGTGATATTTTTTGAAAGGAATTTTTTTTTAACAATCCCATAATTTTGAAATCTATGTTTGTGCCAAGATGTTTTTCATCATGTTGAATTCTTGCTTAAAGTACTGTTTTCTCCTCTACTCTCTATGTGTAGATACAATAAGTTATTGTCTGCAAGTCTTCTTCAATGCATCATGAAACTGCCTGTGTCAGAGAAGAACTGTGAATTTTTCAGTGGGTGAATTTTCCAAAGCAGATTTTCAGGTATTTCTCTGATACCTCCTCTAGGGGGATCTGGCCCACAAACAAAGAGGCTTTGTGATTGTGGAAAATAGGACCAACAGTGGGGATCCTTGTCTCCATGTGAGGATTCAGAGAGTGAATTTATGTTTCAATGGGTGTATATAATCATAGGGCTTACGAATCTTTTAAAAGTCGTGCATGTAATAGAGTGAACATGTAATAGACTGAATGTGTAATAAGATAGGTGAAAGAATGGTAAGATAGGTAAAAAGAATGGTAATAAGATAGGTAAAAGAATGAGTCAACAACCTAACCTTATATGCCCTTGAACCCTCTTGGGGGTGGGGTGGGGGGAGTCTATGATCTCTATCAAAAGGAGATGTTAGATGGGAGTCAGCTACTATTTAGGATGGGAGAGGCAATCCAATCTCATTGTTCTAATTTCTCCGCCTAGATAATATGTGTGGATTCTTTTGATTTAGCCCTGGATGTTAATGCAGATCTCTGAAGAATGCTGAGAGCTATCCATTCTTTCCAGTGAAGGATAAGCTCTGTCTTTAGTCTCATAGTGCCTCTTTTTCTATGCATATTCATCATAGCACTTTATTTGGCAAGGTAATTGATTGTTTTATTTTCTAGCTACTCCAATCACTTATATAGAAAAAGGAAAATTATTTATTTGTACCGCCTGAACCAAGCATTGTTTCTGGCCCATAGTAAGTGCTGAATCACTTGTGTAGAAGGAAGGCGTTGAAAGAGTAAATCAGAAATCAGCATGAAAAGGGCAGGGAGGGACAGAAATGCTCTTAGACAAGTAATCAAGGAGTTTCTGGATCGGCTGATTGGTGGTGGTGGTAGTAGGTCCTTTAGGGTCTGTTCTGACTCATAGTGTTCTTATGTCCAATGGATTTAAATACTGACTGGTCCTGTGCCATCCTCACAATTGTTCTTATTTTTGAGCCCATTGTTGCCGTCACTGTGTCAGTCTTGGTGAGGGGCTATCTCTAATTCAGTGTCCCTTGTCTTTATTAAACATGATATCCTTCTCTGTGGATTGGCCTCAACTGATAACGTGTCCAAATTATGTGAGAAGTCTCACCGTCTCGCCTCTAAGGAGCACTCTGTCTGCACTTCTTCCTGGACAGATCTGTTTGTTCTTTTGACAGTCCGTGGTACTTTCCATGTTCTTCACCACAATTCAAATGCATCAATATTTCCTTACATTGCTTAGCACTGTAATCCATACTGAAGGCTACCTCCCTTGATCTTTGTCAGCTGGTGCTCCAGGTCGTCCTCATTTAAGCAAGCCGACTTGAGTCATCTGCATAAATGGAGGTGGTTAGTAAGCCTTCCCGCCAGCCTGATGCCACATCCTTCTTTCTATAATCCAATATCTCTGTTTGTTTGCTTAGCATACAGCTTGCACAATTATAGTGAGAGGATACAACCCCTAGCCACCCTGTTTCCATGTTTAGGCCATGCAGTGTTCCCTTGTTTTATTTGTACAACTGTTTCTTGAACCATCCACAGGTTTTACATGAGCACAATGAAGTGTTCTGGGATTCACATTCTTCTCAAGGCTATCCATAGTTTGGTATGTTCCAAACAATTGATTGCCCTTGCATACTCAACAACACAAACAAAGATTTCTGATATTCCTCGCTTATAGCCAAGATCAATCTCATATCAGTAATGATATCCCTTGTTCCACATCCTCTTCTGAATCTGGCCTGAACCTCTGGAAACTCAATATACTATTATTGTATACAATGATTATTGGATGACCTTCAGCAAATTTTTACTTGCATGTGATATTAATAATATTATTCTGTAATTTGAGCATTTTGTTTGTTCACTTTTCATCAGAATGTGTGCAAATATGGACCTCTTCCAATATTTTGGCCAGAAATCTGTTGATATCTCTAAAAATTCAATTTTGAAGCAGTTGACTCATCAGAATTATTCTAGAGAAATAATGGGAGGAAGTGATTCTTACTTTTACTGATGTATATGGCTCACTCCAGTACTGGTGTAGCCTGGGTCCATTTTATTTTGTTGTTTTAGTAAAAGCTACATAGCAGCAATTTGGGAGAGGGAACAATTTCTGTGAGTTTCAAAATTAGTAGCTCTTTAGAGGAGTAGAAAGCCTCATCTTTCTCCTGTGGAGTGGCTATTGGTCTTGAGACACAAACCTTATGGTTTGCAGCCCCAAACATCTGCTTATTGTGGCCCAGATGTATTTGAAATGAAAATTACCTCTCTCAAACATCTAAGTCGAGAAAATTTTAAAACAACACAATATTTTCTAGGTTTTCTGTGGGTTACAAAAGTTCATGACCCTAAAGCTCTACCCCCAAATTAATAATTATTTCTGATAAATACCAAAACAGAATGCTAATTTTCAGAAATTCTGAGTCATACAGAACCTAGACATTCAAAATCCAAATCCTGAAATGAACTATAAACAAAGCAGTCAAAGCTACAATAGTCGAAGGAAACAACTGAGAGAAAAAGGAACAAACTTTAAACAACAGCGGAGAAAATATACATCAAGACAATAAGAATGAATATGGTTCCTGAAAGTCCCGACACATGGATTCATCATGCCCAGACGACTCACCTTTGTGGAGTCTGAGGGTCCATGGAAATGTGGCCTAAATCACCCCTTTCTTTAAAGCCATTTTCTTTAAAAAAAATCATTTTATTGGGGGCTTAAAGCCATTTTCTTAACCCTCCAGCAATCCCATCAAGAAGTTTTAGGTGCAAAAGACACTCCTAATCTGAAACAGCATTTAAGGAAAACATTTACTCTTAAAATGATAAAGACAATAGTAAAACAAGGACTCATTATCCAGATGAGGGGCTCATAAGAGCATGAGGTCTTAATGCTTTGGCATTGTGCTCATAGGAAGTATCGTATCCCATTCCAGAGTGCAGGTCTACACTCTAGAGAACTCAATTATGATGAGCAATTCCAGTAGTGCACCAGGACCTGTAATGATGAGTCCTTTAGTTTGCCTCAGTATTACTGTTTGCACACTGAGTATAATAAAATGTATAAAAATGAAAACAGACCTATTTTCCAAATATGACATTAACCCATTCCCACCTTCCCACTTTAGTATACTGACAGCAGTCACCGCTGTGATGCCTCCTCTCTCTGACCTTATCCACCAGGGTTATCTCTTCACAAATGAAGACTGTCCTTCTCACTCACGCTCGAATTAGCGTGAAGTCCATTCCAGCTCACAGTGATCCTCTAGGACAGGGAAGAGCTGCCCCTCCAGGGTTCCAAGACTGGAACTTTTTACATGAGTAGAAAGCCTCATCTCTCTCCCAGGAGCTGCTCGGGGTTTGGATCTCCAGCTCCTGTCTTTCTAGCCCATGACAGAAAGAGAGTTGTCAGCTCTCTGCTGGCTCTTATTGCCCATGGTGAGTTCAATAATTCCCTAGAGTGATTCATAAAACGTACAGAGGCTAGCTATATTTATATTTTCCACTCCGCCCCCCTTCCCTTTAAATATTCAGAAAGGATGCTAGCAATGGTCTACGTATTAAGTAAGATCTGGGATAGGTCCCCGCATGAGATTTCCACTGTCCTCACTTTCCCCCTCAATCCAAGGAAACTCATCTGTAAGGTTCATGCTTAAGACTTTTATTGGCTCATTTCTAGTCGCTTGTTGGAGATTTGCTGCATGGCCTTTATTCATTATGTGAATAAATGGGTGCCCCTCCTCATTTGCACAGGCTCAATTGTATGCCTCCAAGGCAACAGCAAGTGTTGTCTCACTCATTCTTCTAGAAACAAAAGAGCCCTTGGTTGTTGGGAAAACACATCTATTTTAGAAACCAGCGATAGGAGGTCAAATTAAGTTCTTGGCCCACACCTCATTCTATCTAATTTTATTACTTTCCTCTTTTCATTTCCCTCTTGGGACAAGGTGAGGAATATCAATCTTGACTTTTGTGGCTACTCATTTCTACTATGCCAAAAAGTAAATGCATTTGATGTTCTTTATTTTGATTTACAAGACTGTAGTTATCATTGGCATTAGGTAATTAAACAGTTAATGCAAAATGAAACTTCTAAAGGTTTATCTGTATAAAGAGAGAAAGACAGAATAGTTTAATGGGGACTGCATGTATTTTAAATAGGAAATATTGTATCACTAACATTGAATTACTGAGTAGTAGAACTGTTGAGTAATGGGAAGTGAGTGTTTTACAGTAACTCATACACATCACAGGTGCATGAGAATAATGTTGAGTAAGAGAGTGTTAAGGAAAATGAAATGGCTTTCCTCAAGTGAAGCTTTAGGAGCCCATGGCACTTTAGAAAGGTCACAACTAGTTATACAGGTAAAAAAACCAATACAGTCGAACATGTTCTAGGTAGTCATAGTTTATTGAATGTCAGATTGGAAGGGATGAGAGAAATTTTAGTGATTCCATTGCTAGGATGTTAGAGTAAAGAATGCTGACTTGTTATGAAAGAGCGATTCAATTAGTAGAACCACCATGAATAAAAAGGATCCAGTTCTGCTGCTGAGCCACATATCAAGTTATGCTGAGAATGCAATTCAGTTTTATTTTATTGGCCAAATGAGGATATAGTCAAAGTAATTTTTCTTCAGGCTTTAAATCATGTCCAATTAAAATAATCCCTAAGCCAAGACAGTGATTTTAACACATAGAATGTTTACTCATTATTATTACACTTTAACAACTTTGCAATGAATTGTTTTCTATGCATGGAGGATAATAATACTGCCCGAAACAATCTAAATTAAAATATTGTGCAGTGATGGTTGTACAGGCCTCATTATATACATAAATATATTTGGTGGAGATAATGACTTATTCTGCATGTCTTTCTTTCTTCTTCCTTTCTTTCTTTCCTTCTTTCTTTCTTTCTCTCCCACTCAAGACTAAGTGGAGACTACAAGTCGATCCTGCTATGTGTGGATATATACACAGAGAAAGAGCTGTCTCAGCTTTAAGATGACACTTCCTCTATCCACTTGCTTACTGTGGTTTCCACTGATAAGAAAACCTGTAAAGAATTTGAAATTGTTCCCTTGGTAGGACGTCAGAGAATGCACAGAGTGTTAGAAAGATCAAAGGAGAAAGTGTCTACTCTTGGTATCATAAATCACAGCTTTATTGGTCAGTTTCATTGGAAAGGCCCTTCTACTTCGCAGTTACACTTTAATTTCTCTTTTAATTGCTTTTTTTGGTCTTATATCTTCTTCCTGTGACAGAATTGAGTAAAACTTCATTTCAGTCCAATACACAGAAGATTTTTCTGAGAAAATAGTTGCCATGGGATATTTTAGAAAGATATTTTTAGTTTACCGGACAGAGAAAACAGCATGCTCTCTATTACAATTGTATAGATTCAGTATGGCCCCAAAATCCCTTTATGGTTTTTTCCTCCTATCTTTTTGTCTTTCCTTCCCTTCTGATACAACTTCATAACAGATGTAATTCCTGCTGCCACCTGCCCCTTGTTTATTTGAGATAATTCCTTTTTATCATCTCATGTTCCTTACTACTGATAATTATGGAAAGCTTATTTTAAAGCCAGATTGCCTATGAAATATGATCCTTCACAAAGAACTAAGCTAATATTGAACACATTTACTCAAATAAGATGGGACTTGCACAAAGAAATATATAGTGGGGATATAAACAATTAGTATTTTAATAATCCACCCTGAGAACAACCAAGGGATCATTCAGTGACTTTTCTTTGTGGCCTCGGCATTAGGATAGGAATTCGGACCAGGAGGTAGGGTGTCCTGCGATTTCTACCACTTAATATTCCTGGTCAAATGGCCTACACTGAGTGAGAGATACATTTAAAAGGTGATGGAATGTGATTAGATAGTTAAATAGTATTGGTGGAACAGACTGAAATTAAATAACTTCATGTTTGAGCTTTGATTTATCTACCCAAAACCTTGTCACATATGATTTTTTAGAGAGAGATATATACATATATTTCAAAAATATGTATACATTTATGTGTGTACATCTCTATACCTTTATATATCTATATATATCACTGACAAGTCAATTCTGACTTGCAGAACTACCCTTTTCAAATTTCAAGGCTATAAATGATTTTTTAGAGTAGAAAGCCTCATCTTTCTTCCTCAGAGTGGCTGGTGGGTTTGAATTGCTGACCTTGTAGTTAGCCATTCAACCTGCTATGATCTTGTGCTTAGGAGCCCAATCCACTATGCCACTAGAACTCCATGTACATAAAAATGAACATGTATCATTACAAGTAAAGTAATATTACAGTACAATATTCTGCATTAAATATTATAGTCCATATACTCTTCCTTTCTTCATGTTTGAGTTTATACATACCCCATATGGCTTATTTAAATCCAATCAATGTATTTTTTATTATTGATGCATGTAGAAAATAAATTGTTAAGATTTGTGTTACAAAAGCATTAAATATACATAAAGTGTGATCTCTACAAGAAGGCATTTTGCTGTTTTTATTCTGAGGTGATCTGTAGAGAAGAAATGAGGTAGCTTTCCCTTTAGTCTTTTATCCCTTCTCTTTTAAAGTATTCCAACTCAAGGGGTACCTCTTAAGATGTTACTTTTATGGCTCTCACTTTTACCTAAATAGTCATTTATAATTTTTGTTAATTTGTGTGTGTGTGTGTGTAAGGTCATCTGAATTTTAAGTCCTCAGACTTTGTGTAGGGTACACTTTCAGATAGCTCTGTGTTGAACAACCAGAGAAAAGGGCTGGGGAAGCATAGACTGTTGGCAGCTTAGGAGGAAATGACATTTATAACTACACTGAGAGGAAGAAAACCCTAAAATTTGTGTGACAAATTCAATAACAACTACAAACTTAAATATTTCTTCCTGACAGTACACTCTTTCTCTTTTATGCTTCCCACTAGATGTCTGATTCCCAAAATATTTTAGCCTTTGAAGAATGATGATAGAAATCCTCCTCAGTGAACTGTAATGATAGTGAGCTTATGGTAGTATAAGTCCTTTAAATCTGACTTGTGTTTTGTACAAAATTTATTAGAAATCTTAATCAAATTATTCAATAAACGATATACTGAATTATATTTCGAGCAAAAATTACAGGAATACCTTATAATTTCCAATAAAATCAAGGATCAAACAAGACAAATTGAAATGTGATATCTTAAACTTTTGGATTAGCTTCATGTTTATAAATACATTTGGAGGTCCCTCCTTTGTTTAATGAGAACCCTCTTCTGCCCCAGTGGAATGGAACAGAACACTTTTGAAGCACATATGGTTGATGAAAAACAATACAATAATAGAAACCTAACTTGACAAGTTTTCTCATTAAAAATGTGTATTCAATAAAGAAAGTTTGGGTAAAAGACAAAATATTGTGATTAAAGGCTTTACATTTTTTATTTGAATTTCTGAGAAGATAGTAAAGTTATTGGAATTTGATCTGACGCTATCAGATATATTAGTATCTATAAAAAGAGGCCTCCACCCCTCAGTTGAAACAGTTGTCTTCAGTAAGTGGAAGGTCAGCAAAAAGGATGGCATCAGGGAAGGGCCCTGGGGGAAGTGCAAAGGTTGGGAGTTGGGAGATATTCAGGAAAGTGCAGGACACTGAGAGATGTGGGAAGCAAAGGAGGTAAATATTATTATATACACAGTCCTTCAATCACGGTGATATATGGGTAGAAGTGAGGATAAACATAGGCTGAACTTGACTGGGAGGGGAAGTGGTTGTCTATGTGCAAATAGTATTGCACATAGGTGTGTGCAATACTATTTAAAAGGTGACTCACACCTATGTGCAATACTATTTAACTGTCTAATTTCATTTATAGCTTTGAAATTTGAAAAGGGTAAGTTTGACAGAGGATATTTCTACATGTATATATAACTTTGCTGTACATGTATTCAGGAATGTGATGGGGCATACAGGGGGCAAAATTATGTGAACTTGTTAGAAAAGAAAAGAACTACCTTATACCAGTTGTGTCTCTCTAAGTTATGGTGACTTTTCCTAGGGTTTCTGAGAGTGAAAAATCTTTATGGGAGCAGATGATCTTGTAGTTCTCCCATGGAGGAGATGGTGGTTTTGAACTAAATCTTGTGGTTAGCAATGCCGTGCTTACCTGACAGCACCTCAGGGAGTGGTGGTTATATAATCATTCATCAACTTAAGAGGTTTAAGAGTGACTGGGGTGGAGTCTGTCAATCAGATCATAGCCAATGAGGCCTCTGTGTCAGCATATAATACGAATAAGTATGGTGAGAGGCTACTCCCCTGACACACACCTTTCCTGATTTAAACCACACAGCATTTCCTTGTTCTGTTCACACAACTGCTTCTTTATATGATAATACATGCCCAACATTCCTTGTTCTGGAATTCCCATTTTTCTCCAGACTATCCAAAGCTAGTTATGATCCATACAGTTTAATGTCTCTCCATGGTCAATAAAATGCAAGGGAGCATCTTTCTGGTATTCTCTGCTTTGAGACAAGATCCATCTGACATCACCAGTGATAACCCTTGTTCCAAGTCTCCTTAAGGATGTGGTCTGAACCTCTGGCAGCTCTCAAGTAGTGGTAACATGTCTTCGACATTAGCCAAACACCTGTAGGTAGTGGGCTCCTGGGCTTAGTGTTCAAGACGACTACCTTGGGGGACACTTTGGTCAACTGACGTAACATTATCCACAACCGCTATGTTCTACCTCCTACTTTGAGAGTGACTGAGGTATAAAGGCTCATGAGTAGTTTTTTAAGGGGAAAATATTGGTCTCTCACTATCTGTAGTAAAAAAGAGTGAAGAAAATTGACACATAGGGAAACAATTATTCCAGTAGACTAATGGATCATGTGAAAATCAACCTCTACTACTTTGACTTCAGAAGAACTAGATGGTGTTTGCCTACACTATCAGCCCCTCCAAAAGATTGCACATTAGGAGAACTTGGATAGAGCTGGAGAAAAATGTAGAACAGAACACAAAATCATAACATGATCATTACCAACAAGAAAAGATCCCGCATAATAATAATGATGATTAAAAGCATAAACATTGAGTAATATTTTTAAAATACTTATTGTCATCAGTTGATTTTTGACTAATGGCCCTGTAGTACGGGGTAGAACTGCCCATGTGGTTTTCTGAGACTGTAGTACTTTACAGGAAATAGAAAGCCCAATCTTTCTCCCACAGAGCTGATGCTAGTTTTGAACTGTGGACCTTGTGGTAACCCACTGTGGTCACACAAATGATATTCCCACTGTGCCACCAGGGCTCCATTCAGTGTATTTAAAAGCTAATCTAATATATTTTAAGTGAGTAAAATAATAACTTTTGATGCATATCCACCTACTTAATTAGTGTTTATATCCTAGTCTAGTTTGTGTATCTATACAATCACATCACTTTGATCTACCAAATTTAAAAAAGTTTTACTTGAGCTTTCATATCATTGATACAGCAGAGTTTTAGAAATGGACCCTTGATAGATACTTGATACAAATTTACCACTACAATTATGGCATATTCTGCTCACTTTTTTTTGGGGGGGGTAGAAAAGCTCAATTAGGCATCTTTAGACAAACTCTTTACACTAAGAATGTATCAAGAACTTTCCTTGGGAAAAATGAAGTTCATTTGAAAGAAAGTCTACCAATAGACATGGTCTGACTAAAATGCCTTGGGAACTTTTGAAATGGTCCGTAGTGATCAGTATAAGGCCCATCTCCTAAGCCTCTACACAAAGATGTGTCATGCTCACTTCTAGATAATTCTTCTCAAGAATTATCCTAAATTTGAATTTGTATACAATGGACATATCTCATGCTTAAGGTATTTTGAGATACGTGGAGCTACACGAACTGGAATAAGAACATGGAACATTTACTAAGTGCTTTATGTATATCGACTCAGTTAACCTCATAACAATGAAATAAGTTAGTCATTAACTATTGTCATCAGTTTACTAAAAAGGAACCAGGGGACACAACAGATAAATTATTTGGTCAGCATCACATAAACAGTAATGATGGCTTTGGAATTTGAACCCAAGATCATTTGACTCAAGGCAATCCTCCTAATGCTTTGCACAATAGAGGAAAAAACAAAACACAATGAATCCAAGCAGTGTAGCTAGATGCTAAAGAGCTAATTTCATTTATTTTACCCAATACTATCATATGTGTTCGTTTTCCTAAGTGATATTAAAGTGGAGGTTTTCGTTCTGCTTTGTTACTTGTAAGTGGCAATGTGTGGGGCTGCCAATTGCAGTCAGCAGTTCAAAACCACCAGCCGCTCGGAGGAAGCATTCCACTCTGTCACACTAACAGTCTCAGGAACCCACAGGGACAGGTCTAACCAGTCCTATAGAATCTCTGAGTCCGCAGCGACTCCATGGAAGTGAGGTGAGGAATACTATACAACGATAAGAAGAATCACACATAAAAAATTCAATGTATTATGAGGGACAAGCATACTAGTTAAAAACAACGATAGATAGAAATCCTTTATTCCAGTTTCAATAATGATGATAGAGGATTTCAAGCGATTTGAGAGAAATGTCTTCTTAGTCGAGCTAGCTGAAGGAAATGAAGAATGAGATGAACACACGGAGAGCAGTGTAGGTAATTTGAAAGCAGTCCCAGAAAATGAAGGTTGTCGAAAAAGCTTTTCAAAAAAGAAAATTGAAATGAGGGGCAGATATAAAAGTACTGATACTTTAGATAGATTTATATCTTTAGGTACATAAAAATGCCATGTTACCTATGATATATGTATCCTCAGCTGTGCATATTTGTAATGTAGGGAATTGTCAGAAAAATCACTTAAGTCCAAATTAATCCATATATATACACATACATATATATTACAGCTTTATATAGGTTCTATATCTGATAATGATATAATCTCTGAAACTTGGTTGCATATAGATGATTCAGCTATTTCATAAGAATATAAAAAATTTAAAAAGACGGACCTACTTCTTCCCTCAAGACAAGGATGAAGTTACTTTTCTCGAGGCTTAGTCTTTTCCATTTCTCTTGCACTGACACCACTTCCACTGTACCTAGGAATCCTGTTGGTGCAACAGTTAAGCACTGAACTGCCGTCAAAAGATTAGTGGTTCAAATCCATATACTGTTCTGCTACATGGGAGAAAAATAACAGGTAAATGTTTTTATATGGTCTGTAAGTTAACTCTAAGTAAAAATCAACTCAAAGGCACACCAACAGCTATATTATAGCTGTCTACGTATACTCCAGAATTATGCTCCTGGATGGCAAACTCATTCCTATCTGTAAATTCTTAATTTTTAGGACAGGACTCACAATAGCAATTAGGGTTTATCTGTTTCAAAAAAATTGTGGATGCAATGTATAAAATAGTTATTGGTTCTTTAGTATTAAAAATAAAACATGAAAGTCTGAACTAGTAATGCATTAGGAATTATGAGGAAGAAAACCCAGATAGGAGATAGTACGAATAGTCTACATATCACATAGACCTCACAGGTTTAATGGCAATGAAAAAATAGATATGAGAGACAAGTGAAATCTGAGACATGTGATGTTTGAGGAAGAGTTGGGTTTTTCAAAGCGAACTCTATCTGTCCTTTGGTAACACAAGAAAGAGGTTGGGATGGGGATAAATAATTGTTGACTATCATCACAGAATTATTTGAAAACCAACAGCAATAGATGAGGAAACAAATACAAAGGGGCGGGGGATCTGAAGAAAATAGTGAACTGTGGGGAAAGTGGATTGAAGAGATTAAGTAGAAAAGGCACAGCCAGGAGACAATCAAAATATCTGTATTTGGGATACAAAATCCAGGACATTCATTTTGCAGAGTGGAGTAAGTGGAGGAATGTGATGAGGGGAGCAAGGAGTGAGTGTTACAGCAGTACAGTGACACTCATGTCACTGTGGCCTAGCGAAAGTAAAGTCTTCTCTCAATTGCATGTAGTCGTCGTAGTGAGATATGACCAATCTAATGGGGCTAGAAAAGGACATTGAGTCGTGTATAGAGAACAATGTCAATGCCATGCCATTTTAGTGTGAGAAAAAATGGGAAATACTAGAGGTTCTCATTTTGTATCTTGGCATTCAGAGAACAGGAGTTCCTTTAAAGTGTCTTAAAAATGAAATTTTTGAGTTAGTATTTTAGTAGAAGAGCAGAAGGTTGTTTTTTTTTCTTTTTCAATGTATTAGCACTGGCTCACAAAATTGAAATTCTGGATGTAGGAACAGGAGGTAGGTGATTCAAAACTCTGAGTCAAAGAATGAAATGTCACATATAGATTTTGAAATGCTTTTGAAATTTCCCACTATCTTTAAGAAACAAAATAAGAATTTCAGTATTTCTTTAAGTGACATGGGTGAACATTTTGCAAGATTTTGAAGGAAAGTAATTGCGAACATCTTTATTACAAAGCAGAGTATTTGATGGGGGTGTTTTTCCCTTAGGGGAATTTTGAAGATACCTCATCAGCACAGCTATAAAAATGTTAAAAAAAAAGGGTGTCTTTAAAAAATTATTCCTTGTGTTGTTTAAACAGAAATAGCATTTCCATTTCATGACTTTTCTACATCCCCACTCATTGGGCTGAGGTGCTCATGAATATATTGCTAAGAAATTATACCGGGAGCAAGGGAGGAAGAGGGAGATTCAGAAATAAGACAAGAAAATGAAGTATGTGATTAATGTTCTCCATGACAATTGCCTCCTTTGCCTTGAAACCTAGGAGTCAGAATGGACTCCCTGATGGTTACTTTGGGTTTGGCTAGGAGTCCTGAAAGGCTACATGGTTTTCAGCTACCACTACTGGGTATTTTGGTAGAAGATTTTGTAGGAAAATTCTGATCAAAAGGAAGACCATATTAAAAAAAATTCAAATTCTAATGGGAGCTAGATGAACTTTTGTAACAATTGCCCCAGAATACCATATATATATCTTGGAGTCTTCTTAAAATCGAAGCGTTTAGCTTAGCAGAGTAGGACATACCTACTTTGAGTCCTATGCTCTGTTAAGATCTCATAGCCCATTTTTTGGCCACTAGAGTTCCCCTCACAGAGGGGTCTAGGGGAGGAGATGAGTCAGTCACGGTGCGATGTAGTACCAATGAATAATACAGCATTCCCCCAGATCCTGGATGCTTCCTCCCCACCAACTACCATGATCCGAATTCTACCTTGCAAGTCTGGATAGAGCAGAGGTTGTACACTGGTGCAGATAGGAGCTGGAGGCACAGGGAATCCAGGGTGGATGATACCTTCAGGACCAGGGGTGTGAGACGTGATACTGGGAGAGTAGAGGGTGAGTGGGTTGGAAAAGGGGAACCGATTACAAGGATCTACATGAGAAGGGGGTGAAGGGAGACACTGGATAGGGCGAGGTATGACAAAATAATGATGTATAATTTATCAAGGGCTCATGAGAGAGGGGGCAGCAGGGAGGGAGGGGAAAATAAACGGGGACCTGATGCAAAGGGCTTAAGTGGAGAGCAAATGCTTTGAAAATGATTAGGGCAAAGAATGTACAGATGTGCTTTGTACAATTGATGTATGTATATGTATAGATTGTGATAAGAGTTTTATGAGCCCTAATAAAATTTTAAATAAATAAATAAATAAAATTTTAAAAAAAGATCTAACTATATGGACAAAAGTTATAAAGGATAAAAACTGAAAGTTGAGATTGGATCCTTAAGAGGAGTTGCGGTTGTTAGGTGCTGTCAAGTTGGCTTTGACTCAAAGTGACCTTCTCTACAACAGAATGAAACACTTCCTCTTTCATCCTTCCCTTTGTTCTTAGGTTTGAGGCTATTGTTACAGCCATGTTTCAATCCATCTCATTGAAGGCTGTACTCTTCTCCACTGCCACTGCTCTAGCAAGCATGATGCCTTCCTCCAAGGGTTGTTTTCAGTTGATAACATGTCCACAGTACATGAGCCAAAGTCTCTAAGGAGCATTCTGGCTTTTTTCAAGCCAGATATGCTTGCTCTTTTCAATATTCTTTGACAACATCATAATGCAAGTGCATAGATAATTCTTTGGTCTTCTTATTCATTTTTCAACTTCCAAATCTATGAGCCTTTTGAAAATACTATGACTTAGCTAAGGCACACCTTACTCCTCAAAGTAACATCCTTGTTTTTCAACTCTTTAAAGAGGTCTTATGTAGCACATTTATCCAATGCAATTCATTGCTTAATGTCTTGATTGTTGCTTTCATGAGCTTTGATGGTGAAGCCAAGCAAGATGGAATCCCCCAAAATGTCTGTCTTTTCTCTTTATATCATGATGTTACCTATTGGTCTAGTTGTGAGGATTTGGGTCTTCTTGACATTAAATTGTACTCCATATTAAAGGATCAAGCTCTTAATCTTCACCAGCAAGTTCTTCAAGTCCTCCTTATTTTTAGCAAGCAAGATTGTATCATCTGCATATCATGGGTTGTTAATAAGCCCTCTTCCTTATACTGACTTCTTCTTCATATAATAGACCTTCTTTGGTTTTTTGCTCAGCATACAGATTGGGTAAATATGGTGAGAGGATGCCACCCTGGCACACACTTTTCCTCATTTTTAGAACATGGTGTATTTCCTTACACAACTACTTCTTAATTCATGTACAGGTCTCACATGAACACAATGAAGTTTTCTGAATTTTCATTATACTCAAGACTATCCAAAGTTTGTTCTGATCCACGCAGTTGATGCCTTGGCATGGTCAGTTCAATATAAGTAAACAACTTTCTGCTGTTCTCTGCTTTTAGCCAAGATCCCACAGAGGTCAACAATGATATCCCTTTTCCAAGTCCTCTTTTGAATGCAGTCCTAACCTCTGGCAGTTCCCTATCAATGTTTTACATAAACCATTGTTGGATGCTCTTCAGCATAATTTTACTTGCATGTGATATCAATTAAATTGTTCTATAGTTTGAATATTCTGTTCTTTTTTCTTGAAAATGGTTACAAATATGGATTTCTTCCAACCAGTTGGACAACTTGGACAATTGGTCTTTTCAATTTCTTGACATAGACAAGTGAGTTCTTCCATTGCTTCCTTGGCTTGTTGAAACATTTCAAATGGTATTTCATCAATTCCCAGACACTACTTTTTGGCTAATGCTTTCAGTTCAGCTTGAACTTCTTCCTTCTATATCATTGGGGTTTCCTCACATTCTACCTCTTGAAACTGTTGGATGTAGTCTAGTTCTTTTGGGACATTGACTTTGAGTTTCATCCCCTCTCCATTTGATGTTTCCTACATCATTCAGTATTTTGGCTATAGAATCTTCCAATTGCAACTTGAAGCGTAACATTTTTTTGGATTTCTTTCATTTTAAAATATGATGAATATGTTGTTCCTTTGTGGTTTTTGAATTCTAGTTCTTAATACATTATATTAGGTTATAATACTTAGCCATCTTGAGTTGGCCTTTGAAATTTTCTGCTCTTTGACTTAATGATTTCTTCCATTGGCCTTAAGTACTCTGCAAGTAAGAACACGTTTCAGAGTCTTTTCTGACATTCACTTGGATTTTTTCCTTCTTTCTTGTCTTTCTGCGTCTTTGTTTTCTTCATGTATGCTGATCTTTATGTCATCCCGTAGCTTATCAAATTTTTATTATTAGTTTTCAATGCTTTGAATCTGTCTTGATATGCCCTTAAAATTCTCATGTGATATACTCAAAGTTATATTTTAGTTTTCATAGACTTCTTTTCATTTCAATCTCAACCTGAAACTTACATGTACATGTTTCATGCTCAATCTGTCCTGTTTTTAGCTGCTGATACTTATTCTTCATATTTGCTTCTTACAGATGTAGTTGTTTTGATTTCTGTGCATTTCATCTTGAGAAGTTCACTTATATAGCTGCCTTCTGTGTTGTTGAAAAGAAATTTTGAAATGAAAAATTCTTCAGTCTTTTAAACTTCTATAATGAGATCTATATTTTCATTTTAGTTATTGGGGTAGTTAATTTATTTTGCCAATCTGGCCGATAAACACTTGTGGGGTTAATTGAAGGGCAGAAGGATAAATGGACTGGTAAGCCACGCCTTGCTAGTTCTCAGGTCTCTTGCTTTATGATGGTGGGAACAGGGTGCAGCTGCCATAGCCAGTTCCCTGCTTTAGCTGGCAAGGCTTACTTCCTGCAAGACATCCCCAAGGAGAAGCCACATGGAACTACCCCAATGCAGCCCTGGGTGCTGGAGCAACCTTGTGAAGACCTCTGCCAGTGTTAAGATGCTTACACGTTCACTGATTCAGCTTTCCTCCTGCTGTGGGCATCATGATGTGTGTTTTGTGAGATGGAGGAGGACTTTGTGGAATGGTGTCAGATATATGGGTTAATTTTGGACTTATTGATTTGAGCAGCACTGGGTTGGGATGTTTTCTTGATGTGCACTTAACTTTCATATAAAACTCTCTCTTATACATTAGTTTCTGTGGATTTGTTTCTCTAATGTACCCAGACTAACACAGTCATCAAAAACATATGTTTCAACTACTGTTTCTTTCTCTTTGCTTCTAACTTTTGCATTCCAATTGTAAATAATTATCAATGCATCTTGATTGCATGATTGATCAATTTTTGACTAAAGATATTGGTCGAATTTGTCAATTTCTGCAGCACTAGTTTTACTGGTTGGTGCATAAATTTGAATTAATTGTATATCCTTGAGAAGCATTGTTAACAAACCCAGGGACAAGGGAACAACAAGTGACCAAATTGGTGATGAGGGAGGGTGTGGGAGGTCTTGTAGGGCATGATCAAGTGTAATGCAACAAAGAGCAATTGCTGAAACCCTGGTGGGGACTAAGCATGATAGTGGGACAGGAGGAAGGTCAAGGGAAATAGAGGAAAGAGCTGGGAGGCAAAGGGAATTTATAGGGGTCTAGATAAAGACAAGTACATATGAAAATATATTTATGTATGAGGATGGGGAAATAGATCTATGTGCATATATTTATAGGTCTAGTATTAAGATATTAAGGTAGCAGAAGGACTTTGGGCCTCCACTCAAGTATTCCCTCAGTGAAAGAATACCTTTGTCTATTAAATTGGCATTCAATGATGCTCACCTTCCTGACACAAACACTTAAGACAAAGCAGGTGAATAAGCAAATGTGGTGAAGAAAGCTGATGGTTCCTGGTTATCAAAAGATACAGCATCTGAGGTCTTAAAAGCTTGAAGGTAAACAAGCAGCCATCTAGCTGAGAAACAACAAAGCCCACATGGAAGAAGCACACCAGCCTGTGTGATCATGAAGTGCCGAAGGGATCAGTTATCAGTCATCAAAGAAAGAAAAGTCATATCATTGGGTGCTCACCTTCATAATACAATTGCTGAAGACAAATGGTGCATAAGCAAATGTGGAGAAGAAAGCAGATGGTGCCTGGCTATCAAAAGATATAGTGTCTGAGGTCTTAAGGGATGGAATGTAAACAAACAGCCATCTAACTCAGAAGCAACAAAATCCACATGGAAGAAGCACACCAGCCTGTGTAATCACAAAGTGTCAAAGGGGTAAGGTGTCAGGCATCATCAGAACAAAAAATTTTACCATAGTAAATGAGGGTGGGTGGGTGTGGAATGGAGACCCAAAGCCCATTTGTCGGCCACTGGAGATCCCCTCACAGAGGGGTCTCTGGGAGGAGATGAGTCAGTCAGGGTGCAATGTAGCAACGATGAAAAATACAACTTTTCTCTAGTTCCTAAATGCTCTCCTCTGTCCCCCCCCCCCCAATATCATGATCCGAATTCTCCCTTGCAAATCTGGCTAGATCAGAGGATGTTCACTGGTGCACATAGGTACTCGAAACACAGGGAATCCAGGGCAGATAATCCTTTCAGGACTAGTGGTGTGAGTTGCGATACTGGGAGCGTAGAGGAGGGAGGGTGGGTTGGAAGGGGGGAACCGATTACAAGGATCTACATGTGACCTCCTCCCTGGGGGACAGACAGTGGAAAAGTGGGTGAAGGGAGACATCGGACAGGGCAGGATATGACAAAATAATAATTTATAAATTATGAAGGGTGAGGGAGGGAGGGAGGAGCGGGGAGAGAGGGGCAAAATGAGGACCTGATTCCAGGGGCTTAAGTGGAGGGCACACGTTTTGAGAATGATGAGTGCAATGAATGTACAAATGTACTTTACACAATGGATGTATGTACGGATTGTGATAAGTGTTGTATGGGCCCCTTATAAAATGATTTAAAAAAAGAAAAAAATTGTATTTCCTTGAATTGGGATATAGTCCTATCACAGATAGCATTGTACTTCAAGATAGATTCTGAACTGTTCTATTTCACAATGCATGCAAGAACATGCCTCTTGATTATGTAATTCCAAGCAAAGTAGATTACACAATTTTCTTACTCAAAGCAGCCAATACCATTTCAGCTTACCAATGCCTAAAATATCAATCCTTATGCATTCCATTTCTCATAATTACTAATTTTCCCAGTTTCTTACTTTTACATCCCAAGTTCCAGTTATTAATTGATCTTTGCAGTTCTTTCTCCTCATTCTGCGACATTCCGCATCAGCAAATAATGAATGGTCTGAAGGCTTTACTCTCACAACCTTTAGTCCATCCATATTCTTATGACTGATTGTACTTTGAGAAGGCAGTTCTTTCTCAGTCATATGGCAAGCACCTTCCAATCTGAAGGGCTCCTTCCAATATTTTGGTATAAACTCTGACGATGTTCTGCTTCAACTCATTAGGTTTTCTGTAGCTAAAAATGTCTCAATGCTATCTATAGAGTTTTAAGTGACCCAATCTTCTGAAATGGACAACCTATTTTTTTCTTCAGAGTTTGTTTTTATTCTGAAACCTATTCACTTTGGGTGATCCTACTAGTATTTAGAATTCCAGCATCATGGGAACATATAAGACACCTCAGTATGACAAACTGACAGAAAAGTGGTGGCTTGTGTCTTGCTGTAATGTAATTAGTGAATATTACTTGTGGAGAATCAACCCAGTAAAGAGGGTAAAAATGAGTGGACGACCCAAAGAGGGTAATCATTGCCTGCCACTAAATAGATATAGATACAGAGATAGAAATAGATATATATACATATATATATGATTTTGTGTATATGTTTTCTGTGTTTGTTAATAAAATAAAAATAAGTGTGTTTAACTAAAAAGCAATACAGATGAATATGAAATAGTTTGTGAGATGAGAACATCACATTTTAAGATAAAATTGATCTTTAACAAATGTCATCACATATGCTGATTGTACATGAGCAATTAAATAGCTTCTTGCCCAATATTGTTGGCCTTTATTGTTCCCTGCTGGTTGCCTGAAGAATTACTCAGAATCTCCACAGGGTAAATGATTTTATATTGTACCTGGCTAAGTAGTGTGGAAAAGCATTTGAATTTTGTGTAAATTAGGTTTTAAATACACTTGAAGCTGTCTCTAAAGGAAAGAGAACAATTTGGTAATCTTAAATCTGGACCTCAACTCTCTGACCAAGCATGAATCTAAATGAATTTATAAGAGGGATTCCATTAAGTTTAAAGATTGTGATCAAGACAGTAATATATTTGGTTAATAAAGCCTTGTTTAAAATGATAAAAATCCATGAAAAATAGAATATTAGAGTTACAAAGAGATTTTAATATTCTTTGCCCTCAAATTACTTGCGTTGTACAGTAATGACCAGTGATTCACAATTCTTGAGGATCTGTAGTCTATATTTTCCTGAGCCTATTATGATGACAATAATTAGAAATCATGGATTATTAAGTCCTTCAAAATTGTATGTGTGTGTGTGTGTGTATGTTTTATTACATGTTGTCAAGCCAGTTATGGTACAGAGCAACCTTACATACACCAGTCATCCTCACAACTGGTCTTATGTTTGAGTCCATTGCCCAAGGATATAGCCACTCTCTCAGTCCTTATTAAAGGTCTCCCTCTTTTTCATTGCCTCGCTATTTTACTAAGCAGGATTCCCTCAAGGATTGATCTCTCCTAACAAGTCCAAAAGTATGTTAGTCTCACAAATATTGCTTCTAAGGATCACTCTCTGTTATCAAGCCAATTCTGACTCATAGGAACGCTATCTGGCCTGGTAGAAATCCCCTCTTGGATCTCTGAGGCTATAAACCTTTGCAGAAGCAGACAGCCTCCTCTTTCTCTTAGGGAGTGCCTGGTGGGTTTAAACTGCTGACCTTGAGGCTAACAGCTCAAAGCTCTGTGATGGATTGTGTGGATGTGTTATGAATCTTGGCTGGAAGAAGAGAATACCAGAAAATGGTTTCTTCTGTTTTATTGGCTATGCCAAACTCTTCAATTTTGTGGATCATAACAAACAATAGATAACTTTGAGAGAAATGGAAATTTCAGAACACTTCCTTGTGCCTATGCATCAAGAAGCAGTTGTGAAAATAGAACAAGGGAGTACTACATGGAAATCAGGAAAGGTGTGTACCAGGATGGTGTCCTCTGATCATACTTATTCAATCTGTATGCTGAGAAAATAATCAGAGAAGCTGGATTATATGAGGAAGAATATTACATCAAGATTAGAGGAAGGCTTATTAACAACCTGAGATATGTATGTGTCACAATCTTGTTTGCTGAACGTGAAGAGGAATTGAAGCACTTCCTGATGATCAAAGATTAGAGACACCATTAAGGATTCCAACTCAATTTTTAAAAAGCCCCAATCCACAAAACTGGACCAATAGATCCAAACCAATAGGTTCATCAATATCATGATAACTAGAGAAAAGGCTGAAGTTGTCAAGGATTCCATCTTGTTTGAATCCACCATCAATACTCATACAACCAGTAGTCAAGAAAGCAAGCATCTTATTACATTAGATAAAAGTGCTACACAAGACCTCTGTAATGTGTTGAAAAGCAAGGATGTCACCTTGATGCTAAGGTGTGCCTGATCCAAGTCATGATATTTTCATTTGCTTCATATGAATGTGAAAAAGGACACTGATTAAAGAAGACCAAAGGAATATAGATTCATTTGAGTTATGGTACTGCTGAAAAAGTACCACGGACTGACAAGAGAACAAACAAATCTGTATTGGAATTAGTACAGCCATAATGCTCCTTAGAGGCAAGGGTAGTGAGACGCTGTCTCATGTATTTGAACATATTATCAGATGAGACCTATCCCTGGAGAAGTGCATCATGCTTAGTAGTGTATAAGGAAAGCAAAGACATGAAAGGCCCTTGAAAAGATGGATGGACACTGTAGTTGCAACAATGGGCTCAAGCCAAAGAATACTTGTGAGGCTGGGCAGAAGGGGGTACTGTTTCATTCTGTTGTATATGGTGTAGCTATGGGTCCTAACACTCTTGTCCTTAACGACAACAAGTAGGTCTCCATCTGCTTCAAAGGAGCCATGTATCCCTAATGACATCTGTTTTTCACATTATCTTATGTAATGTCGGGTATGTATAGCTCTCTTTGAACCAAAATTCATTCACCTCTTTTTAACGTCTACTCCTTAGCACTAATTCTAAATACCGGTAACTACTACAATAAGTCAGAGTCACCAATCTGATATTTCACTTTGATCAAATGAATGTCATTTTTTGAAGAATATATAACATGCATATAGACTTCAAATCCTGCGTAGTTCCTGACAATTTCTTAACTTTAATTCTCTCTTTAAAGGAAAGGGCTGATAAGTAAAAACAGTTTCAGATGTGACATTTCCAATATAAAATAAAATGAAATGATGGAATTTTGTCACAGAAATCTCTTTACTTTTCTATGGAACAGCTTTCAAGGCTTCTATGTGAATATACTTATGTACAGAAATAATATAAAAATAACGCATAGTATTTTATTTTATTATTTTTAAATCATTTTATTGGGGCTTATACAACTCATCACAATCCACACATACATCAATTGTGTAAAGCACACTTATACATTCGTTGCCTTCATCAGTCTCAAAATTTGTTTTCCACTTGGGTTCCTGGAATCAGCTCCTCATTTTCTTTTTTTTCCTCCCCCTCCCTCCCTGCACACCCCCTCCATCATGAACCCTTAATCATTTATAAATTATTATTTTATCTTATCTTACACTGCCTGACGTCTCCCTTCACCCACTTTATTTTATTTAGTTAGTTAGTTTTATGGCTGCAAGGCATTGCTACATTCAAAAGAACATTTCCGTTTCTGACCTGACCTCAATTAAATGCCTTTATCTCTGTTGACTAAAAGATTATTTGAGTTCATTGCTGCCCTTTTTTTTTTAAGCTAAAATATGTCAATAACAAGTGCATTATACATTCTCGGTGTGAGGGATGGAGAGTACTGCTCAGACATTAAAGAGGGAATGAGCTGCTGCTGCAGTTAATGATGAAGTCAGATTTCATGAAGTCTTTGCAGTCATTTGGAGAGAAATGTTATAGATTTCACTAACGTTTTTATTTATAGATCAGCCCTCCCTTTAGCAGAAGCTCAGATGTAAAATTTGGTGATGAATCTGTTTCTTTTAACAACTATCTGATTCATGGATTTCTCATGAAGGATATAGGATAATCTTCGGGTATAATTAAAGTTCTGGCAATAATGTGCAAGAGAAGGAAAATCAGCTTTGTGTGCATTTTGCATATTTGCTGTGGGATCTGCATATTCTCTGCTATATAACTCATGGCTCTGTACATCTTTATCTGTTTAACTCTTGGATACTTAAAAATAATAAATAAAATTATTTCAAAAATATATTTAGTTAGTTTTTCAATCTCATATATAATTGAGAAATAATCATTAGTTGCAAAAGTTTTCCCAGTAAGTTCAAGATTATTTTTATTTTAATTTAATAAAATAATTTTAGAATCATATCCCATAGTTATATCAATTGTATAGGTAAAATAAACAAAAAACTTGAAAAAGGTAATCGACAGACATGTGTATTACTGCTGAGAATAATATAATATGAACATGAATGTTCTTTAGCAATGAGATTTTATATCTTGCTGCTGTCTATAGGCAATCTCAATGATATTCTTCTGCAGCCACTTTTCCATTTGTTTTAAGACATTTTTGCTAATTAGACTGAAAGCTTGTAATAAACAAGCTTTAAGTCAACATATTTTTTTAGAAAAAGTATTTATACTATCCAATAGAATAATATTTTTGTTTCCTTAGGTTATAACTCATTTTGTCTATTGCAAGGCATAATTGATGCAAGGTGTTGAGATTATAATTCTGGATAACAGCTAAACTTTAATTTCTATAATGTTTAATTTTCACTTTAATATGCTTTAAGATTTGTGTTTTGGGTAAAAGTTTGCGTAATAAATGTATTTGTAGTTCCACAGGGTGCACCAATTTGCGTGGTATTTGTTGCTCCCCAATGGAACAGCATTTCTCCTACTTCCTCCTTGGGCCCCTTGTCTGAAATTGTTCTTTCTTTGGTCTTTCTGTGTTCTAAACTCTTTGGGGAAAATGCTGCCTTTTCTTAGTCCATAATCAACCTTAGCATTACACTCATGATATGCTAAAAATAAATAAATCCCATGCTCTTGGGGTGGATGGGAGCAGGAATGGAGGGTTTCCTTTGAATAGCTGTCATGGGAGAAATCAGAAAATTCAAAATTCAATTATTTTTCAAATAGTTTCATTGTCATATAACTCATATATTATATCAATTAATAGTTCAATACTATTAAGAAGAGTTGTAAAATCATCACCACAATTAATTTAAGAACACTTTGTTCTTTTTTTATATACCAATTTCCCCCTAATCTCCTCTGCTAGCCCCTCAAAAAAAAAAACAAACAAAAACCCAGGAAAAAGAACCCTAATTGCCATCCAGTCAATTCCAACTCATAGTGACCCCATGGCATAGGGAGGAACTGGCCTCTAGTCTTCTGCGTCTGTACCGCTTCGTGGTTATAGCAAGTCTCATCTTGTTCCCTTGGTTTAGCATCTCAGCTTGTAATGCAGGGCTCTCTCAGGGCCCTTCATGACTGACCCGATTTTAACATTGGTAAAGCAGGACACCAGCGGGACACCATTGATAAAACTCATATGCTGATGAAATAGCCACAGGGCAGCTGAAAACCATATACCATAGCTTGTCGTGCATTCTTTCCAAAAATCAGGACTTTTTAAAAATGCTGCGGAACACGGGAAAAATGGTTAGAAATCGGGACTGTCCTGCCAAAAGCGGATGTCACCTAGCTAGTTACTCTCCCTATAGGTTTCCCTTCCTGGATTTCATATACGGAAAATGATATAAAACAAAGATAAGAAACACACACACATACCCAACAATAGACAAGAAACACACACCCAAACACAACAATGACAAAACACAACAAGCATTTTAGTTGCAAAGAAAGAAGATGATTTCTTGTGGGGATAGCAGGGGAAGATGTGGTGATGGGGGACTGGGAGCTAATAACAATGAACACAAGAAAGAAGAAAATGTTCTAAAATTGATTATGGTGATGATTGTACAACGCTTTTTGATATGATTAACGATTTAATTGTATGATATGTGGATTTATGTGCCTTTTAAAAAGTGAAAACATAGTAAAATATTAAAAATGGAAATGAATTAAAATGGGACATAAGGGAGATAAAATGATAAGTAGTTTCATTATGCCATACCTACATCTGCCATCATCGCCCTTACAATGCTCTGCCTGATAGCATGACTATACCCTCCCCGGGGCTCTGGTCAGAGGGGCTTCCCCAGAGAGGTCATCTTTGTAGGGAGCCTCAAAATTGATTTTGGGATTTGTCTAGCATCAACGGGCTTCTAAAAATGATTGTTCAGAATTTAAGCTTCCTCATTCAGATTTGAATTTTACTATTTACAGTCCTTGCAGCATGCAGTCTCGTGTTGTTCTCTCCCATGGGCTCAGTTAACACTCATTTAGATCGCTGTCTGTTTGAAAGCATGTGTATTAGACTCCAGACTCTAATAGCCAGGCACCAACTAGTTTCTTCATCACCAACTAATTCCTTCAATGTTCTCTTTATGAGGGTGAGTATCAAATAGGGTCATGTTCTATGAACTAATTAATCTTAGGCTAAAACTCTGATTAAATATGGCCCTCTAATCTATTCATATAGCTATGGTTCATACATGCCTCTAGTTTACTTTGGAGACATAATTATTTTATGATAGATATCATTATAAATCATCCTCATGAGACATAAGGTGACTCTATTGATAGTATCATTAATTTAGCCAGTAGTCTAGAATTAAAACACTGCTGACAAAAGAAAATTATTCATTATAGGCCACGTTCTCTGAGATAAACATGTTCTCTGAGATAAACATGTTCCCCCACTCCTATGTCCTTAGTTGATCTCCCAGTAATGTTCTCTAATAATTTTTATAGAAGAGTCTGTTCATTTAGATGACCTAAAATTGTGTTATATGACGATAGCTGATTAGTCTTCTCCCACTCTTGCCAAAAGTTCAATTCTTTAAAAATCTGGTTGTTTTTTGAATGGGTGATATACTAGAAAGCTAAATAGTGGACTAAAATAAAATTAAAGGAAAAACAAGCCCAACAACATAGAGTTACTATGCAGGCTGCTTATGGACAACCAACCACGTTATGGAATTTAGTTCTTGAGTTTGGATTTTAAGGTCATCTCTATTCATTGGCCTACTATCATGCTTAATGGTTGTATTTTTGCTCCTAGTTCATTGTTAATCTCTAGAGTCTTAAAAGCTTGCAAAGGACTATCCAAGCACAACAATTGATCTATATTGGCTTGGACCAACAGAGGAAGAAGGCAAGTCACAAGAAGGAAATGCATGACTGATTGCCTTCATGGACTTCTGACTTTGCTGTAAGACCAGAAGACCTAGATGCTGCCTGACCGCCATTAATGAACATTTCGATTAAAGAGTCTGTGAAAGTATCTTGATCTTAAGAGGATTAACATAGAGAAGCATTTCAAACTTTCATACAATCTCGTTTTTTCTTGAGTCATGGAGACTCGATGAGCCCCCAACACAATTGTCTTATTACCTAAAACTTAAGCTAAAAATCCATCCTTTAAGCCATTCAGTAGTTTAGCAGAGAACAAATGTCTGCCCTAAGCATTATATGAGGTCAAATTGACAGCACCCACTAAAAAATTAGATAAAAATTGTAGAGGTCAATGAGCTAATGTTAATAGGATAGGAACAACCTGGAAAACATGGGATTGGTTGCTTCAGTGTCTAACACTAAAGAGTTACATATGCAGAAATTATTGAATTAGTATATATATTCGCAACAATAATAACAAATACTTTATATTAAAAGATTGACTGTAATATGAATATATGAAGTAGAGATTTATGTTGAGTAGCTGTGATTTTATTTAGGGGGGAAAAATCCTACTATGTTATTTACTTGTCACTTTCTCTAGATGTTTCACCTAGACCCATTCCATCAACAGTTCACATTTATTGTAGTCAAACTTAATATATTAGATTTCCTATCCATCAATTATACTCGAATTTCCAAAGTAAAACCCTATGGTTTAAGAAACATCGTGCTAAGCATTTGTCATATTAATTACTATGTTTTCCCAACTCTTTATTCCTGCCATCGGTCATCAGATTTTTTCCCCACAAAAATTGATTTAATTTTTTTTGTATTGCTTTGGTTTCTCCTAATTATTATTTTTTTTCAATTTTGAATATGTAATCTGATACATTAGTAACCATCATCCTACTTTATGTAGTTTAAAAGTTGATATACTGTCACCTAGTTGATTGAATCATTAAATTAGAAGAAAATTGAATACAACATATTAGAGATAAATGTTGAGGTTCACATTGTTTTATCTGGTTGGCACATATATTTATCCCAAGTATACATCTATTGTGTTACTACCCAGAATGCTTTCTCCATTGAAAACACAAAAATAGGAAGGTGATATTGGCAAAGGATTTGTTGGCATGATGATCATGTATCAGATCATCCCTTTCTTTTGGTAGCCCTTTGCAAAATGGGAATCAATGGAGTGTGGGATAGCTTGCTACTTCTTGTTTTTTTTTTAATACTTTTATTGGGGGCTCTTGCATCTCTTATAGCAATCCATACATTCCTTCAATGTGTCAAGTACATTTACACATATGCCATCATCACCATTTTCAAAGCATTTTCTTCTCACTTGAGTCCCTGATACCAGTTTCCCAATTGTTTCCTTGCCCTTCTCTGCCAGCCCTCCTTCACGAACCCTTGATAAATTATAGATTATTATTTCCATATCTTACATCATCCTCCATCGCCTCCACTGACTTTTCCATTATTCATCCCCCTGAGAGGGGCTTCTATTTACCCTTGTGATCAATTCCTCCTTTCTCCCCCTACCCTCTCTTATTCCTACTGGTATCTCTACTCTCCTTGCTGGCCCTGAGTAGTTTAACTATCCTGGATTCCCTGTGTTGTGGGCTCTTATTGGTGGCAGTGTGCATGCTCTGGTCTAATCTGATTTGTAAGATAGAATTGAGGTCATGATAGTAGGGGGAAGCAAGCACCAAAGAACTAGAGGAAAGTTGGGTGTTTCATCAGTGCTATACTATACCCTGACTGGCTCATCTCTTCCCTGTTACCCGTCTGTGAGGGGATGTCCACTTGTCTACAGATGGGCATTGGGTCTTTGCTCCATGCCTTCCCATCCTCATCCTTCACCTTGGGTATGGTTTTGTTCTAGGTCTTAGATGCCTGATACCTGATCCCATTGACACCTCATGATCACACAGGCTTGTGTGCTTCTTCCTTGTGGGCTTTGTTGCTTTGCAGCTAGATGGCTGCTTGTGTATCTGCAAGCCTTTAAGACCCCAGATGCTATATCTTTTGATAGCCAGTCACCATCATCTTTTTTCACCACATTTTCTTATGCACCTGTTTTGTCTTCAGCGATCGTGTCTGGAAGGTGAGCATCACAGAATGCTGGATTGTTAGAATAAGATGTTCTTATGTTAAGGGATTACTGGAGTTAGGCCCATTGTCCATCTGCAACCTTAATTCTTAACATATAAATATGAGTACAGAGTTTTATTCCCCTCTCAATATATCTATGTCTATGCCTATATTTAGGCCTCTATAAATGTCCTTTGCCTCCTGGTTCTTTCCTCTGTTTACTTTTTACTTCCCTATTGTCCCACTATGTTCAGCCTTCATTCAGGTTTAATATTCCTTGCTGTTATATTGCCCTTGACTGAGCCTTACTAGGCATCCTACAACCTTCCTTCCATTGATTTTAGTTGTTGACTTGAAAACACTAATAAAGGCCAACAAACAGGCCTCAAACTATTTCTAGGCTTTTTCATTTTTGTCAGTGACTTTAATTCTGTTATTATTATTTTGTTCTTGTGTTTTGCTGTTGTTGTTATTGTCTTGTTGATTTTTACTTCCTTTGTTGTTTTATTTAGCGTTGCCTGATTTCTGCACTTATTAATGGAGCTGCATGACTTTCTAGATAAGATAGGCGGGATAAATAATCCAGAGATGAAAAGAACAGGACCACCCAATGGTTCCGGCAGGGTATGGGAGAAGGGGGGTGGTAGGCGAAAAGAAATGGGGGGGGGAGGGCATGTGGGACAACCCCGAGGCAAGGGAACAAGAAGTGAACTAAAAGCAAGCTTGCTTCTTGATGGAGAGATGAACACTGGGTCGTTTCCTATGCTTTCAAATGAACAGTTTAAATGCCCATCCAGCTGATTAAAAAAAAAAGAATAATTTACCTATCTTAAATATTCTTGAAGGATCCTGGTAACTCAGTAGTTCTGCATAGGACTGCCAATCTAAAGGTCAGCAGTTTGAAACCACCAGCCATGGTGTGAGAGAAAGATGAGGCTTTCTACTCCCATGGAGAGAATTGACTTGATGGCAATGAGCTTGATATTTCAACTTTATCTTTTCTATTTTAGCATTTTTAATTTTCCTTGATTTTCAAAGCATATGATTTCTATGATTATTTCTTGCAATGCTATTAAAATGAATATTGGGATACCATTCGTTCTTCTCTAGCGACACTACTAGTATTGAGTCAATTCTGAATCATAGACACCCCATATAGTTTCTGAAACGGTACATTTAAAGGGAGCAGACAGCTCTACCTTTCTCCTGCAGAGCAGCAAATGTATTTGCATACCCTCTTTGGTCTTTGGTTAGCATGTGCATTATTGTTTATTTCAATGCAATATCCAACTAGGAAACTTGGTAGAATATTCTGGCAATCAGATGTGCGTATTGCAGAATATAAAGTGACTTTCCAAAATGTAGGTCAGTGAAGTAGAAATATATTATAGAATGGTGGTGTTTATCAGAGATTTATTTAAGAATGGGGATAATGAGTTGTCATTCTGTGAATTATTAAGTTCTGTATACTTAAAATGATGTAATTTAGTTTATTTTGCATTGGTTTCAAATATAGTAGGATTCCTTTTCTCTTTTCCTAACTAATGAAAAATCCATAGAAATGGAAATTAACTGCAGCTGTGATTTTATGAATGGTTTCCTAGAAACCACATTGAAGGAAAATTCAATCCACAAATGAGTTATATACCGTTCTTCTATGCACGCGCAGATGGGACATTGTGAGTTTTCATTGTCTTAAAATATTAGTTATGCTTTATCCAATGAAATGTTCATGTTTTCATTTAAATATGCAACTTATTTACATTTTTACCTATTTTTAAAATATATGTCACATACTTACTGATTTTTGCTTGTTAGCACAGTCTTAGAGCTCCTGTATTATCTTTTATCATACAATGAGCGTCATTCTTTCTTTTGTTGATTCTAAGCATAGGAAATGGATCCCTGGTGGTGTAGTGGTTACACATTATGCGGTGAACTGCATGCTCCACAGTTCAAAACCATCAACAGCCTCTTATGAGATACTGGATTTTTTAACCCCCATAACAGGTTCAGTCTCAGAAACCCACAGGGGGTTACAATGAGTCAGTATTGACTCGATGGCAGTGAGAGGCATATGAAATATATTTATATAGAGTTTATTACTTGAATTTTTATTATATTCAGGCATTTATAGTTTGTAGTTTTAGTACTATTATTGAACAAAATAAAAGTCTAGAAAATGTGTCTTTTTAAAGTTTACAAACTTTTGGAGGCGATTAAAAATGTGTAGCAGTAGACTGATGATAGAACTTATACAAATCTGAAATGAAATTTAAATATAAGATTTCTAACTAGGGAATCCAGGAAAGGTAATTCCTTCAGGACCAGTGGTTAGAGTGGTGATACCAGGAGGGTAGAAAGAAGGTGGGGCTGAAAGGGGGAACTGAGTACAGGTATCTACATATAACCTCCTCCCTGGGGGACAGACAAGGGAAAAGTGGGTGAAAGGAGATGTCAGATAGTGTAAGATATGACACAATAATAATTTATAAATTATCAAGGATTCATCGGGAGGGGAATGAGCAGCTGATGCTAGGGGCTTGGGTTGAGTGCAAATGTTTTGAGAATGATGAGGGTAACGAATGTACAAATGTGCTTCATACAATTGATGTATGTATGGATTGTGGTAAGAGTTGTATGAGCCCCCAATAAAATGATTAAAATAATAATAAACAAACAAAGAGTTCTAACTATCTGATAGAAAGGAGTGATAATAGATGTTTGTGTTACTATATTACTTGAGTCGATCATATTCAAATCATCCTGCAATTTCTTTGATAGAATTTCTATTCTGATTGAGTGAAGAAATAAGAAGGTGTATCATTCCATTTACCAAGCTTCTTATGACTAGACTGAGATATTGGCATATGGTGTTTATGGTTTCTTTTTCCAGTAAATATTGTAGTGACTTGACAATGAAATTTTTGGCTTACAGGATTTATATAAACCCAAAGAAACTTTTTGATGGGAGGACTCTTTGTTCTGACCTATCCCTAATTTATAGATTAAGATATTGAATCTTTATAAAATTTGTGGAGAAAAGTATTTTTTCAAAGATTACAAAAAGGTCTTGTAACATAGAATCAAGATCTAAAAATATTGCAACACAAAAGATCAACCCAACAAATCAAGTGAGTTGGATATTAATAAAGATTTATGTGTGTTAACAGCCTAGGTTCCAAAAACCAAACCTACAGTTACAGTATAGATCCACAACAACTCCTATGAAGGAGACTCAGTACAGTAAGTTCTAAATGCATTATCAGTCTCCCAGGAGCAGGACAGTTGCTAATTTTATCTCAGAAAGCTACTGTAGCGGAAGCATAGCATTTCTCCTACTTTATTCTCTGTATTTAATAGTCATCATCCATCTAACTGTAAAACTTACCAATGTCATCATTAAGATTTTGGATAATAGCCTATGGAAAGATATTGTAGATATCAAAATTTATGGAAAAACATACACTATTTAAATGGATGTATTAAAGTGAACATTGCCTAAGCTTAATGTCTTGAAGCATAAATGAATAAAACATGTGACACACTAAGATGAATTTGTGAGTAAGGTACTGAAAGAAGTTACTGTTTTATTGTATGCCATCACAGGCCCAATTGAGGCATGATGATAATTTGGAAAAAAAATAAGAGACCATAAAGAAGGAAGAACATTGGAGTAGGATGTGAAAAACTACAATGCATTGGCTTGTATATATCATTGAGTTTTTTGATGAAAATTACATATTGAGAAGATAATGTCTAACATCTGATTGGAATGTAACATTTGAGCTCACTAGAGAAGTTAGAGCTAGAAGGATAGATTTACAAGTCATTTATAATGCTGACTATTCCTGTTATTGTTTTTGTGGACTATCATTGAGCTAGTCCACACTCATAGTAACCTTTTGTACACAATAACGTTGCACTGTCTGATCCTGTGCCAGTCCTACCCTGATTGCTATATTTGACCTCATTGTCATAGCCACTGTGCCCATACCTGGTTGAGAGTCTTCCTCATTTTTGAGAATCTTCTACTTAGCAATGCATGGTGACCTTCTGCTGTCACTTATCCCTCCGGATAAAATTTTCATAGTATGTGAAACTACGGTTTACAGTTATTGATTCTAAGCAGCATTCTGGCTGTAATTCTCGTATGACAGATTTGCTCATTCTGCTGTCAGGATGTGGTATATTCAGTATTCTGCCCCAAAACCATAATTTGAGGGCATCCAGTGATGGTTTAATAGGTAAAAGGAATCACTGAGTGAGAGGGCATGCAGTGTGCTTAATGAAGACAGGGGATGTTAATGAAATATGTACACTTGTATTGGAATAATGAGTGTGAGTCTAGAATATTTTAGAACTATCGGGGGAATGTCATTCATGTTAGAACAAGAAGTCAAATAATACTTCATTTTTGGAAGGACAGGTGATAGTCAAACATTATGGAGCGTTTAGAATGAGGATTCAGAGGACGCTGAATTCTGATGTTTGCCTTCTCAAGACAGGTCATTGGCAATTGTTTAAATAGGAAAATTTTTTACATAGAGAAAAGTATTGATTTATCAAAATTCTAGAAATATTTATTCTAATTTTCTATGTTTTAAGAATAGTAAACCCAACCAAACCAATGGACATAGAGTGTCCATTAGGAGTCACAGCAATGTTATACAGCATTTCTGAAGCTTTAAATCTTTATGCAAACTGATAGCCTCACTTTTCTCCCTGAGGAGTAGCTGTTATGTTTGAACCACTGACCTTGCAATTAGCAGCCCAATACTTGTCATTCTGTGCTATATTTGGGATTAACTCACTATGAAATTTATGCTACTTTCTATTTGTAGAAACTTATAAATACATGTATTTTTAGAATGGCACAATTTGTCACTCTATAATGACATGTGCATATGTATAAACCTATGTACAGCAAATTTTACATCTCAAAGTGTTAAGTGTTGCTGATAGAGGCAGATACATATTCAAAGTCATTTCTGTAAACTATGTCAAATTTATTGAATGAAGGATATTGGATTTTTAAAACTCATAAAATATAATGACTTTGTGACCCTTCCTTCACATTACTCTCCTCCAACAACTTCATATATTACTCATATGGAATTGAATGACAATTGAATGAAACTGATGTTCAGAAGATACTCAGCCAAGGGTGTGAACATGCGTCATGCTACATCAGAAAATGAAGCTCCCTCTGTGTTCTGAAGGTTAACCCTATTGTAAGTGCCTTTCAATCGAGGAGCTCATCTTCTAGTGCAATCTCAGACAATGCTCCCTAACCCGCCATATTGTTTTTGCTTCTGATCCCTCAGAAATGGACTACTTATTTCTTTTTCCTACTCTGTATTAGTCTGGAAACTCAGCTAAAATTTTTCCAGCATGGGTGATCTTGGTTGTACTCAAAGTATTTTTGCCCCAGCTCCTAGCACCACTGAGACACATAAGTTACCAGATGACGTGATGCACTGACAGACATTTGGTGGTCAATAAATACAGGGATGTTTAATGAACACAATGTAATACTTCATTGGTTAATAAAACTCAGGCAGTCTTTGTTTTTTATCAATGAAGGTGATTAAAACTTAGGCAGTCAATTAAGACTATTGATTTGAATATCAGTGAAATTTTATAATGTAGAATTTGTTGGTATAGGACGCATGAAGAAGTTTGATGCAAAGTGATGCAAACTTAGTGAGATGATGTTTTTGCCAATGTTCTCTGCCTCTTTAAGTTGAATTAGACAAATGTATATATTAATAAACAAAGCTTGATTATTGATAATCAGGGCTTAACATAGTGTGCTGTGTATTTTGTATTTATTCTTCTTGAAAAAGTGTATAAAGCATGAGCTTGAACCCAATGATAAAAATTACATTGTACTTTCCATTAAAAAATACTGGGTCTAGATGACAATGGACTCATTTCTTGATAGTTTCAAAAGGGAAGAAGATTATCAATAAAAAAATCAAAGCGACATCTATCAATCAAGATTTCCATACCACCAGAACTTGCCTATCACAAATGTCTGTGAATAAAATCATTATGTGATATAAGATAGTTGTGAGACTTTGTCTTTAGGAGAACTGCACTACAAGGCCTCTACCAACTGGAATTTATTTTGTGTGAATGGAAATTTATTTTGTGCGAATGTGGATTGGGAACACTCAGTTCCACAGGAGAAATGAAATGACCACACACTCACAGGACTCCTGGTGGTACAGGAGTTAAGCACTCTGCTGCTAACCAAAGCTTTGTGATTAAAACTCACTCATCACTCTGCAAGATAAAGACTGAAATCCGCAGCCTTAAAGACTCTAACCTAGGAAACTCAGTGGGGCGGGTTGGATGTGATGTGTAGAGTCACTATGATGACACACAACAACAGCACACAAGAAATATAACATCCAGCGTCTCTGGCGGCAGAATGGTTAAGAGCAGCGGTTCTCAACCTGTGGGTTGCTACCCTTTGGGGGTCGAACGACCCTTTCACAGGGGTTGCCTGATTCATAACAGTAACAAAATTACAGTTATGAAGTAGCAATGAAAATACTTTTATGGCTTGAGAGTCACCCCAACATGAGGAACTGTATTAAAGTGTCATGGCATCAGGAAGGTTGAGAGCCACTGCTTTAGAGCTGGGTTGTTGATTGTAAGTTTGGTGGTGAAAACCCACGAGTGGTTCTGTGGACCACTGACCATCTTTTCCTAAAAAGACTGAAGCCTGCAGGCCCCACATAGCAGTCTAATCTGACAGAGAGGGTCCCAGTGGATGGGAATTGCTTCCAAGGCACCTACCAGAACCAACAGTATGGGAACATGGGTGTGTGTCCATATTACAGTCTGAATTTTTACAACAGTAATACTGAGCATTCAAAAATGGAACATGCAACAGATTGAGGCTTATGGGGTTATACAGAAATGTTTCTAAACATGAATCTTGATTCTCTATTATTGGTCTCATTAGTTAGAGCAGCATTAAGGGGTATTTGAAGATATTCTGATCAATTTGCATACATGAAAGCCAAAGACATGTCACACATATGCATTATAGTCTCTAAATTTTTATTTCTGTAAGAAATACTAAATCTTAATAAAATTCATCTTGTCATTTTATTTAAAGATCATCTCACTTAATCACATTGTTCTATGATTTGAATTCTTTCAGAATAAGGGCATAATGCTATTTTTTCCAATTTTATAGTGCATGATTTAATTTCACAGCATGTCAACTATAACACTGAGTAAAATGCTGACATTTTATTTGAAAAGATAGTGTTGTTAGGTCTTATTATTTCAATAACCTTCAATTCAGGCATAAAATTAATATATGTTAATGTGAAAAATGTATTGCTATGCTTCAATTTAAAAAATTGTTAGCTATTTCTTATTTGGGGCTATGGGGGACAACACTGGAGACACAGTGTGGGAATTGCATCTGATCTGACCTTACCGCACCAAGATGAAACACTAAGGATGTGCAACAGAACAGCAGGGACAGCAGAGCCATGAAGTCCCCAGGAAATACCAAAAATAGACTTTGGGACCAAGGCGTGACACCCCATCAGACTCAACTGGAAAACACTCCTACAGGTCCACAAACAGACCTTGAATTGTTTCTAGGCTTTTCTCTTTTTTTTTCTCCTTAGTTTTTTTATTGTTTTATTTTCTTTTGTTGCTTTGTTTTGCGCTGTCTTGTTTTTATGTGCATATCATTATCTCTGCATGTCTATCTAGATAAGATAGGTAGGATATACAATTTGGAGGAGAAAACAAAGGAACTGGGTTGTGGAGGGACATGGAGACAGGGAGGCAGGGGAAATGAAGTGTTGCTAGCAAACCCAGGGACAAGGGAACAGCAAGTGATCCATAGCAAGGAGGGTGCAGCAGAGGGAGACCTGGTAGGGCTTGATCAAGGACAATGTAGCTGAGTGGAATTACTGAAACTCAAATGAAGGCTGAACATGATAGTGCGACAAGAGGAAAGTACAAGGAAATAGAGTAAGGAACTAGGAGCCAGAGGGCATTTATTGAGGTCTAAATACAGGCATGCACATATTGTTCTATTAATCTGGCATTCCATGATGCTCATCTTTCTGACATGATCACTGAGGACAAAGAGGGTGCATAAGCAAATGTGAAGAAAGCTGATGGTGCCCAACTATTAAAAGTTATAGCATCTGGAGTCTTAAAGGTTTGAAGATAAACAAGCGGCCATCTAGCTGAGAAACAACAAAGCCCACATGAATGGATCACACCAGCTTGTGTATTCACAACATGTCGATAGGATCGGGTATCAGGCATCAAAGAACAAAAAATCCTATTGTTAATGAAGGGGAGTGTGAATGTAGACCCAAAGCCCATTTTTAGGCAACTGGACATCGCCTTACAGAAGGGTGATGGGCAGGAGGCAGCCAGTTAAGGTGCAGTATATCACCAATGAAGCACACAACTTTCCTCTAGTTCTTAAATGCTTCCTCCCCCCCCACTATCATGAGCCCAATTCTCCCTTGCAAATCTGTCTAGATGAGAGGATGTACACTGGTACAGATAAGAGCTGGAAACACAGGGAACCCAGGATAGATAAACCCTTCAGGACCAATGAGAGTAGTGATGCCAGGAGGGGAAGGGGAAGGTGGGGTAGAAAAGAGGAACTGATCACAAGGATCCAAATATAACCCCTCCCTGTGGTCGGACAACAGAAAAGTAAGTGAAGAGAGATATCGATCAATGTAAGACATGAAAAAATAATAATTTTAAAAATTATCAAGGGTTCCTGAGGGAGGGAATGAGTTGGGGACTGGAGGGGGTGGGAAATGAGCTGATACCAAGGACTCAAGTAGAAGAAAATGTTTTGAGGATGAGGGCAAAAAATGTACAAATGTGCTTGACACATTGGTTGGATGGATGGATTGTGCTAAGATTGTACAAGTCCCCAATAAAATTATTTTTAAAAATTCTCTTACTTGGATCATTGAAATTTCGTTTTCTTTCTATGAGAAAAATTGTGACTTTAAGTAATTAAAATGGATGACTCAGTTGGGACATTCAAAATACAAAGATTTTGCTCTTTTACTTCCAAAATCATTCCCCCTAATTTTCTTGAACCAATTTAATGCATGTTGAGTTTTATATTTACATTTTTTAAGATAATTTTTTAAAGGGGGCTCTTACAGTCCTTAAAACAAATCATATATCACTTGTATCAAGCATATTTGTACATATTTTGCCATCATTATTTTCTAAACATTTACTTTATATTTGGGCCCTTGGTAACAGCTCCTTATTTTTCCCTTCCTCCCCACCTCCCATCCTTGTGACCCCTTAATAAATTATAAATTAGCATTGTTTACATATCTTATATGGACCCACTTTCTCCCTTCCCCCATGGTTTCTGTTGTTCCTCTCCCTAGCGTGGTGTGTGGTTATGTGTCAATCATTGTGATTGGTTCTCCCTTCTTCTCCTCCCCTCCCCACCTTCCCCCTACCCTCCTGGTATTTCTACTCCCATTTCTGTTCCTGAGGGGTTTATCTCCCTGGATTTCATGTATATTTACCTTTTTAACTATTTTTTAATAAATCATTTTATTGGGGCTGATACAATTCTTATCACAATCCATACATACGTCAATTGAGTAATGCACCCTTATACATTTGTTGCCCTCGCCATTCTCAAAATTCACCTTCCACTTGAGTTCCTGGAATCAGCTCATTTTCCTTTCCCCCCCCCGCCCACTATTTTTTTTAATTTAAGAATGTGCTTACCAATAGCATGGGTGGCATAGTGGTTATAAGTTGGGCTGCTAACTGCAAGATATGTAGTTCGAAGCCACCAGGTATTTATTGGGAGAAAGAGAGTAAAAATTAGTCTTGAAAACCTACAAAGACAGTGCTACCCTGCCCTCCAGAGTCCCTAACAATTGAAATCCACCCGATGATAGTGAGTTTGGAGATTTGCTTATAATCTGTATTCAAAGAGCCTTGAGGATTTAACCTCTAAACACTTAAGTGCTAGCCAAAAAGGTTGGCCATTTGAACCCCAGAAGAAAGACGTGGACGTCTGCTTCTATAAAGCACGCAGCCTTAAAATCCCTAAGGGCGATTCTACTTTGCCACCCATGATCATTGTGAGTCGGAAATGACTGGAAGTGCCCAACAATAACATGCTAAATTAGGCAGACATCACTGCCCCCTCCAGAGCCTGTCAGCCCACTACTTAGAAAATGGTCTCGTATGTTGTACGTGTTAAGTACATCATTTACCCATGCTTAAGCACTCTAGGACTGATCTACAATTTCTGAAAGGCAGAAGTGGCCTGACAACTCTCGCCTGGAAACCAAACTAATTTCTATTCGTGACCACTGCTTTTGTACTTTCCTTATTTAAACCAGCATCTTGTTGTAGAACTATGGCCATGAAGTAGCAATCAGCTGGTGTCTGAGAAAAGAAGTCTGTGCCCAGTGGAAGTGACTTTTCTTATAAATCCAAAATACTTTTAGCTAATGCGTTTTTAAGCTGCGTGCCAGCATTATGCCCTTCCTTGTAATCTCTTCTCCACCCCACTTAGCAGATGGCTTAGAGCCCACAGAGCTGAGCCCTGCCACAGTCTGCTAATGGCCCTATTGTCAGCACTCTTCATCTGCAGGAGCAAAGCCACCACTTACGGTTCTGGAGCGTGTGCAACCCGAATTCCAGCTCGACTCTGCTTCCCAAGTGTTTGTACTTGGCACGCAAGCTAGAAGAGACGTTTTAGCTCATCTGCTTGCCCACCAAGAGGTGGAAATTTTCTCTAATGTTTGGTATGTCCTTGTGGAATTTAGTTAGTTTTCTCTCAGAGCTATACATGGAGTTTGGGTGCAATAAAAGAGATTCTGATTCCTTATAATACATGGGAATACAGCAATGAGAATAGGACCCACAGGGCTATCATCTCCTGTGGAAAGATAAAGTAAACCAATTGCCATCAAGTCCATTCCTACTCATGCTCATGCCATGAATGTTACTGGAGTCGAACGGCGCTCCATAGCATTGTCAGAGCTGACAATTTTTGGAAACAGATCACTGAGTTTTACTTCCTGTTCTCCTGGGGTAGACTTGGAACACTAACTTTACAGCTAATTGTCCAGTGCTTAATTGCTAATGACTTCTGGCGGCATAGTGGTTATGAACCGGGGTGCAGTCAAGGTCAGCAGTTTGAAATCACTAGTTGCTCAGTAGGAGAAAGACCAGACTTTCTTTCTCACAAGATTGCTGTGAGTAGGCATGGAGACTAGACGGCAGGAGCTTTTGAGAGGTTAATTGCTTGTTATCCCAAGGGCCCTATGGAAAATATATGAAACAATCTCTGCGTATGCCAAAGTAATGAAGACCTGAACTTTAACTATCTCATCATTCCATTTATAAACTTGATGTGACATTTTAATAAGCAGCTACCTGGAAAAATCTGTTTCTATAATGGAGGAAAAATATGAATATGGATATTCAGATTTCAGTGACATCATTTTACTGTATTTGTGTCTTGGTGGTTAAGAGATTGGCTGCTAGCCAACAGCGCAGTAGTCCAAACTCGCCAGCCACTCCACGAGAGAAAGACTGGATGGGCTACTTCCCCAACGCTTCTAGCTTTGGAAACCCTCTGGGCCAGTTTGACTCTGTCCTACAATATTGCTGAGTTGATTTCAGCTTGATGACAAAGCATTTTGAAGTGTATTTGTTTATTGATTGTGCTATAGTAAAGGGAAAATAAAGATATAAAAAGTATTTTTAATTTAATTTTATTTTTACTGTGAATCAGGTAAAGGTTTCCAAAGCAAGTCGATTTTTAACTCAACGATTTTTATACGTTTTGTATAATCGCATAGATTGCAATCCCCAGGATGTAACATCTCCTCGCGCATCCTTCCTGTTTCCTGTTTCCTGTTTCCGGTCTGCCTATTTTCCTAACCCTTTTGAACTATGGCCTTGGGCAAATGCTGCCATTTTAAGGTCAAGTGGGTGATTATCCTAAAGTTTGCATACTAGCATTAGTGTCCGTCTTAAAGAGTGGTGTATTCTTTGGCTGAAATTTGAGCTATGGGGTAAATTCATTTCAAGACTTGAAGGATGAAAAAAGGCCATAGTCCTGGGGGTTCCACACATTCCCATTTGACCAGTAAGTAAGAGTTTTAAAAATAGTTTTGAGTTTTGTTCTATATTTTTTTTCTCCCCCTCTATCCTCTTTATCAGTTGGTAGCAATAGATAGGTACCCTATTTCTTTTGGTCGTAGGGTTATGGAGACTGATTTTCTCTTAGTCCAGTGGCTTGTTTCCAAGTGTCATTGATATAGCTTACTGTCCTTTCCTCCAGGCAGAGAGCGGTCAGATGTTGCCCCGTAGATGTTGATTACAAGTGTTTTCCACTCTAATTGCTACTTATCAAAGTAGAATGTGTATCCACGTATCTCCACACAATTGTTAGAGAAATGTGTATGTAACAGCTTTTGCCTAGTTTCCCTGCCTCCTTTTTTTGGTCAAACTTATTATATAGTTTCTTATAAGTTAGCAAATGTTCAATGCTTGCTAAAAGAAACGGACTTAAAATTAGTGATGAACAAACAAAAAACCCACAATCCAATTGCATAGATTCGCTAAAGCTTATTTGGGACCTGACATAGTTTAGAATTGCACCCCCAATGCAGTAGCTCCTTCTTTAGGGCTCCATTTCTTCACTGTCAAACTTCCCCTAAACTCATTAAGACTCATTTGTCTCTGTCAGTGACACGCTCTCAAAAGTCAGTTCATGTCCTGCTGCTTTGTCTCAGGGCCACTTTGAATAAGGTCAGTTTATGAGAAAAAGGAGAGCCTAAGTTAGTGAATGTATTATAGCTCAGGGAATTACATTTTTCTTTACAAAGTTCTATTTGAAAGAAAACGTGCAGGCTAAGCAATGTGTGAATAAATTAAATATGTATAATAAAAGTTTGCCTTCTATTGAGGAAAAAAAACACAACTCAGAACACTCTCCACTGGTCCAAAGATAGCAGAGAGGCTCTGACCTCCTTGTCTGAAGGATATAAAGTTCTGTAGGATAATCTCTTAATACTCTAGAGGTGCTTTAAATGTGTGATAAAAATAAAATATATAGTACACTGATGATTTCTCTTAACCCAAGGGAATTTTTAGCAATTTTAATGGTATATAATTCACATATCATACAAAGAGTTATTTAAATATATTATAAAGAGGTATGAAATCATCACCAGAATCAATTTAGTGACATTTTCATCATCCTTGTACCCATTATTATTAGCTCCCCATTCCTCACAATCTTCCCTGCCATAATTCTCATTCTAAGAGTAGAGAATGGATGGCTTGAATATGCTTAGGGTAATACTTCATAGATTCAGTCTAATTTTAAATCATAATTCAATGAAAGTAATTCTAAAGTTATTACCAAGTAGTTATATTTTGAAATACCAAATTCTAATAGCCAGCCTAATATAAAATCTAGGAAATTATCTTCCTATATATATAAAGGATAACCTAATTTTTAAAAGTGAGCCTGATAAAAGGTTGGTGGAAAGGTCCATATTACTCTAAAAAAAAGGTATTTTCAATCTTCTTTAACATAATTGCAAGTAAATCCTTGAAGTTTGAAATTTCTATGCAATAAAATATGGTCGTAAATGTTTTAGCTGCAATTGTTTTCTTAGGTAAATAGAGACTTTCCAGTCTGACATTGAGTGACACAGATTCTATAAGGTAGTATTTAGCAAATAACTAAAGTAAGATGAAGCTGAAGTCCATATGAAAAAAGTATTTTAGAAACAGTGTGGTGGGAGAGACTTAATGAGTCTTGGAAAACACTCTTAGAGATCTATTAGAGCAGAAAGTTATTTATTCCTCCAAAAAAAATCACAAAGGAAAGAAAGAGAGTGAGGTGGTTCAGGTAAATTCAAGTGTAGTTGGGATATACACTTAGGAGCAAGTCAGGGAATGTAAATAGGCATTTGAAATGCAGTGACTAATTTAATATGGCTCCCACCAGTTGACCTTCATTTTCCAAATAAGCCTGCATAAGAAGGAGGGAGAAGATCTGGACAGGATTATCTGATTCAGATTGTGAGTAGCAGTTATAGGATTTATTGTGCTTGCATTCTCCTGGGTATAAAATCAGCCACCTCAGGTTCAGAAAGGAGGGGTACCTCCCTACCAGCCAGAGAGAAGAGCCAGGAATGGACTCATATCCTTGTGCATTAAACAGTTTCGATTCCGGAGAGAGCTTTGACCCCTATGGAGTGGCAAAAGAGTGGCAGCAGCAGAACCAGGAGCCAGCCCGTGCCACAGAGCAGTGGACTTGCCATTCTACAGAGCATGTGAAGCTGAGTGCTTTGGGACAGGAGGCTGGCTTATGGAATGGGGTCTCTTTGGGCAATTAGTTGGGGAAGTGGTTCTACAGATCCACGGAGCTGGAGCTGGAGCTGAATGTCTTTGGGTTGAGACTGACAGAGAAGTGGCGTGCCCTTTGGGCATTTTGGCAGCCCTGAAAGAGTTTTAGAACCTTGCCTGGGCACAGCAGAGGCTGAGGGCAGAGAGAGGCCTGCCTGTGAGCACAGAAGGGAAGAAACTGTCCTGATGAAACAGCTGTATCATGAGCATTTCTAACTTGAATTCCAACCTGCCAACTTTGCTAATAAACCACATAATTGTGAACGCTGTGAGTGAGTGCTATGTAGCCATTGCAATGAATGCTAGAGCAACAGAACACTGCAGAAAAGTAGGGATTTGTGTGGGAGACTGAGCAAGACCAGTAGAGAGGTGGTAGAGAACAGAGCAGAGTCTGCCTGTCACAGCGCTGTGCTGATGGGGTTCTCCCCTCCCATCATTTGGTTCACAGTCAAGCACTTAACCATTTGCACCACCAGGGTTTCTGCAGCTTGAACCGGAGAGATGGAAGCCTATGCTGCAAACAAAAGAAGGGTCTTTGAAGTAATGGGATCAGCAGAGTGTGATCCCCTTTAGAGTCATATTTATGGCTAAAAAAACAACCTGCAAGGCATTGTGGAGATTGAACAATGGCAAAAAGAGTGTTTGCAACAGGGAGTATTTCAGTGACGTGTACCTTGCTAAGCCCCAGACAAGTTAGTCGTGGTAGAGGAGAGAACACAGCAGATTTAAGACGTACAATTTACAGTAGTAGTGTCAATCTGGCAGCTGCAGTAGTACTGTTAGTTACGTATGTGAGTAAGTGACAGATTGCTAATTGAAACTTTGGCAGTTCAAACCCACCAGCAGCTCCAAGGGAGACAGATGAGGTTCTCTGTGCACCCAAATATTATAGTCTGTGGAACACAGGAGGGTGTTCCTCTGAGTCAGTGGACATTCTTAGGACACTGGGTTTCCTGTTGGTTTGTTGGTGTCAACAAAAGGAACAATGTATTAGCGAATCTTCAGTTTTTCGTCCCTACAGAACGTTTATAAGAAACAGCTGCATCAGAGTGTAGAACATTCCTTCAATTTTAGATGCATGAACTACGGTCAATGTTTTGAGTACAATATTGCAAATCCAACATTCTAGTTTTTATTTTATTTTTAACTTGCCAACCACCACCACTACCACCACCACTCGTCTTTATGTAATCCTGTTCATCACCTGTTTGGATTCAAGCTACCTGGGTGAATCCTGTGTCCACATTTTATTAGCTTTGTAGCACTGGGAATGTCACATAAATCTCTGTGTACTATTAGTTATATTACCTATAGAATGGAGATAATGGAACCTAATTATTGATGTCAAAGCAAAGTTTAAAGAAGTTGATGTACATAAATATTTAATTTCATATGTTGGAAACCAGGAAAGATATATTCCATTATTTTGGCAATTCCTCGTGAGTGGGATGAGAAGATTTCTTCAGATCACAGGTATCGTGAAATCCCCAAACGTAAGGAGCCCATTGACTATAATTTATTTACACCATTTAATGTTTGTAGATTTCTCATTGTGATTCATTGTCTCTACAACTTTGGAGACAGCAAAACATACAAATAATAACCAAACCACTTACCATTTAGTTGAATCTGACCCAGGGTAAACCCATGAGTAGGAATACATTCATGGAGTTTTCAAAGCTGTCAAAATTTGCAAGGAGATCACTAAGATTCATCTACGGCAGCCTTAGGTGGATTTGAACCATCAAGCTTTGGCTTTGCAGTTGAGCATTTAATAGCTTGTGTGCCTCTCAGGGAGTTCCTACAACAGAGAGAACTGACCAACTAAATGACTACCAATAATATTTTGTCACTTCAAAAACTATCATTTAATGTATGATTGAGCTATTGAATTGTATGACATGTGGATTATGTGCCAATACAATGTTTTAAAGGTCATAACTTAAAAATTGAGTTAGTGTTCTGGAATTAATTGAGCAAAAATTGGGTAAAATTTGCTTATTAATCCCTTCAGATACAGAAACATTCTTTTGCATCACAGACATATTTATTGATCTTTCAAATAGACATACATCTTGTTTTTCTTTTTGAGTGGTTTTAAAATGCTCCAGAGCAATTAGAAGATTAAAATTCAAAAAATACAGAAACATACTTTTTGAAAGGCACTAAATGCCATATCTAAAAATGCAGCTTTACATTCTAAGTTTGTCTCTAGCCAATTTTTAAGAACATAATATGATGTGAAAGAAACCTCATTATTTTTCTTTAAGTGTGTTTAGTGCTGTATGATTCAAAAAGTATATTCATCATGAACCAAGCCTGTGCTTCAGAATCAAGACTCTATTAACCTTGCTGACCACGTTCGGAACAGGGACCCAATAGCCTTCACCTAAGCTTCATGTTCAGTGGAGTTAAATCTCAACTCATTCTAACTCCAGGTCAGTATTGCTCCATCTTCAGTTGGCCTATCTTAATGCATCTCTATTATTATTTATATTTAATTAATGGATACAGAATACAGATAAAGTATAAATATATAAAGAGATAAGAAGATTCAGAAATTGATTGGCATTCTGTGCATCTGCTCTCTGATTAATCTGGAGTAGCCAAAACTTCTGTTAAAGCAGTCCCATCTACAAATTTTCAACTTGCCTTTGAAAAATTGGAAAATTCCTAGAACATACTTCTGGTAGCTTAAAAATGACACAGTTTGTAGTTTTTTGAATCTGACAGTCATGTGGTTTACTATGCCTGAAACAATAGAGTAGCTGCAACATGGAGCCCACACATAGCAATGGTTGTGAGGGTGGTACAAGATCTGGCGGTATTGTGTTGTGGTGAATGCAGGGTCAGCAGGGCTCGGAACGGACTCAATGGCACCTGACAATTATAACAACGCAATTTAGACCTTTGCCCACATCGAGGTCTGGTCTTTGTGCCTTTCTGCTGTAAACTGTCCTGGAAGCCCTGGGATTTCCTGAAGCACAGCAGTCTCTCTGTCATTGCAGGGTGCCTCGGGGACCACGCCTCACAGTTTATGCCAATGAGTTGACTCATGGTGGGACAGTCAGACCATGTGCAAATCAATCTATTAATCATGGCTATATCTTTGTGGCTATTGCTACGCTTCAATAACAAAGTAACAGAGAAAACTCCACTACAAAACAGTGCAGAAAATATTAAAAAACATGGCCTCAAGAAGGAGGTGAAATGACAAGGTGTCCCGTGTTTAGCTAACCACAACTTCAGTAATCTGCCCTACCACGTATTCTGATAACAAGGTCTTTCCATCCCGGTCCATTGTCAGAGATCACTCACCAGAAGCTTAATCCACGTTAAGGGGGATCCTGAAGAATGGGTGTGGGGCTTCCCCTGTCATCCATAGCCGTGTCTGTAAACCAGGTGGTCAGAATTTACACTCTAATGCTATTCGCTCCTCCTGGAGGAGGTTTTGTTTTTAGTGAACAATTCTTGGATCATCACATAAGGCAGTGTGCTTCATCCATGTGAATTTAACGGAACCCCTGACTTAGATGGCTACTTCATTTCAGACAACCCTGATGTTGTAATCTTCACATATTAATCATCCAGCCTATTTGACAATCAGATAGATTGAATCTGTATGCTGCAGCAATGAGCTCAAAACTAAGAACAATTGTGAAATGGTGCAGGATCAGAGAGTGTTCGCTCTGTTGTGCAGAGTAGCTATGTCTTGGAACTGACTCAGCAGCATGTTACAACAACACATTATCCTCCTGTTCTGTTCAAATGATTGTCTGTCTTATGGTCTTTGTACAGGCTACAGATTTGCAGTGGTATGTGTAATAATCCACACAGAAAAATGCCTTTGTATAGTCAACAAAACAGGACAGTATCTTTCTAGTCTTCTCTGCTTTTTAACCAAGATTTATCTGACATCAGCAATGATATCTCTTATTCCATATCCTACTTTGGATCTGGGTTGACTTTCTGTTACTTCCCCACCAGTGTTCTTCTGTCACATTCTTTGAATTACTTTCAATAAAGTTTTACTTTTGTGTGATATCAATGCTATCATTCTTAATTTCTGCAAGAAAGGACACAGATGTGGCTCTCATTCTTATACTTGTCTAGATAAAGGTTTTCCAAATTTTGATACGTCTGAGTATTACCAGTATTGCATACATGTTAGAAAACATCTCTATTGGTTATCTCTCAATTCCTGTTGACTATTTTTTACACTAATGCCTTCTATATAATATGAATATCTCTTTCTGGACCACTGAAATTTTACCACATCACACCTCCATAAATAGTTGAACATGGACCACTGTTTTTGGTTACTTTTTCCTATTTCTTCCACCTTCTTTTGATGTCTCCTGAATTCTTCAATATGCTGTGCATAGAACTCTTTGGCATCAAAAATCAAGGCTTACTTTTTTTCCTTCCATTTTTTTAACCTCGAGAAATGCCAATCATTCTTCTTCCCTTTTGATTTCTAACTTCAGAAATTCTGATATCTAACTTAGAACATTCAACTATAAAACTTTGTCTACTTAAGCCATCTTATGAAATCTTCTGTTTAGCTCTTTCATTTCATCATTTTCTCTAGTTACTGTAGATACTCTGCTATGGAGAATATTTCAGTGTCTGTGATAACATACAATTTTTTCCCTCTCATTTTAATAACATTTTTCTTCATGTATTATGTCTATCCTTAAATATCACCTCATGATTTGTTAGGGCTTTAGTTATTACTGTTCAATACATGAAATCTATTCTTAAGATGGTCTTACATTCAAATAGCATACACATAGATTCACACTTTGTTTCATGTGGACTAATTTTCATTTTCTTCAACTTCAACTTGAGCTTGTATTATGAGCAATTGGTGGTATATTCTACATTTGAACCTGAACTTGTTCTGAGTTTTATGGGGTTTCATTATTATCTCCAGAGATATAACACCAAAGTATCCCAGAGTCACTGAGAATGTTGGTACTGGTTCTTTGGTAGGAACATAATGCTTCATAGTGCTTATCATGTGAGAATGACATGGAGCACTGCACTAACAGTGATATTTAATTAAAGTTCATGAACCAAGTATTACTTTTAAAGACAGTATATATTCCTCCAAAAGTAATTTTAACGGCTATTTTTGTGAGTGAAGGGAGACAACAACTTTAAGATTTTGAAATAGTAGTAACAATATATAGTTGATCAAGGATTCATGAGGATGGGGTGGAGGGGAGGAGAAGAGGAGCTGATACCAAGGGCTCAAGTAGGAAGAAACTCTTTTGGAAATGATGGCAGCATATGTACAAATATGCTTGACAAAATTAATGTATAGAATGTTATACGAACTGGAAGTGCCCCAATAAAAAGGATTAAAAATAATAAAGGCCATTTCTGTTACTTGTTGAAGTTGTCATGGGCATGCAATTATTTACTAAGTAGAGTTAAATACTTGTCCCCCAAATACACTGAGGATAATAAAAGCAAAATGAAAATGATTGTTGTAATATTTAGCAGGGGGACATTTGAAAGACTGTTAGGAACATGAGTTTCTGTATTATAAAATTGAACATAAAACTGTTAACATTATGACTAATAGTCCATCCTAACAACACCCTCACACGCACTGCCATCAATTAGCACTGACCCATAGCAACCCCAGAGGACAGCGGAGTGCTGCCCAGGGAGTAGCCAAGACTAACTGCTTAGGAGAAGAGAAAGCCCCATTGTCTTCTCATGGAGCAGATGGTGGTTTCAAACTATTGAACTTGTGGATTGCAGCCCAACATATAACCCCTATACTGTCAGGGCTTCTAAAGAAATTAAAAATTAATTTAGTTCGTATTTTTTTACAACTTTGGAGCAATATGAAATGTGTAAGTCAATCTCACCCACAGTTATTTTGACTGTTTTAGAGTCTGAAAAAACATGTGAATTTTAATTAAGTTGAAAATCTCTCTACATTAATATTAACCCAAATCTTGCTAAAAGCAATACTCCTGGATAAATCATAATTTAAAAATGTATGGGATAAAAACCTCCCAGTCCATACATGTTTTCATCTGACAGAAAATGCTGAACATATACCAGAGATAAACTCATACAACAGCACATAGAAATGACTTCACATATTTTATTTCAAAATATTACCAACCAATGCTTAAAAATTCCAATAAGTAGTATAACTATTCTATTTTAGTTGTTGAACCTGTCTATTAACAAAACAGGCAAGTATTTGTTGAGGTACTGTGTGCTTATGAATGTGGGTTTGTATGCACCAAATGTTCAAATTAACATAAAATATCATATTTGTTAAAGGAACAAATTAAAAACTTTTCCAGGACATCTATATCCGTATCTCTCAATCTCACTTTTCCTCAGAGTTCTTGTGGAATTTCTCATTGTGCTGGTGGCCAATGGACTTCTCTTAATATGGTCCTGATGACAAAAAAACAAGGCAAAAGCAGGCAATACAGACTTTGATTTTCAGTCACCCAACCTCGCGCGCTAGGCTGCTGTTCATGCTTTGTCCACAGGCAAGCCTGAAGTTCTTAGTAATAAAATGGATGATGCTTCCTGAAATTAACATAAAGTATGGACCAGTTTGATTTTGGTGGCTTTCTTCTTGTTCTGTTCCTTTGCCACTAGGATGGTACTAGTTCCTTCTCTGTAAAACTATTTATCTATATCTAAATAATCCCCTCCCAATCATTCATATGTAATTAAATATATACACGTGTGCATATATTCATATACACGCATGTATGTGTGTATATGTATACATTTATGTGCACACATGTATATGTATGTATAATTACATATGAATGATTATGAGGAGGTTTCATGGAGAAACTCAACTTTTTCATGAACTTTAAAAAATCATGTGATTAATTGGGAGTTAATACGTATACCATATCCTTCCATATACAATTACATCAAGCAGGGTTGTACAGTTGCTACCACAATCACTTTCCAATCATTCGTTTTCTTTCCTCACTCCTTGACATTTGAAGCCCACTGTGGATGTGGCTGTTTAACTTTTGCCTCAAAAACTGAACCCACTTCTGAGCCACTCAGCCATTCGAATGAAGTTATTTTCTCAGATTTTCTTAGCTGAAATTCAGATGTTGATTTCATTTCTTGTGATGGGCTCTGATATATATATATATATATATATATATATATATATATATATAAAACAAAAATTCTTCCAGACTCCTTTAAAAAAAAGACAAGAATTTCAGGTATTTTTTCAACTTTACTTTTACTCCTCATCCACCTGAAATCCCTTCTCTCTTCTTCAATGATGTCTTGTCTTCCAGTACCATGCCATAGTACCTGTTGCCTTTTCTTCCTTTCTGCGGAAGAAAACCAATAAGCAAGCGAGCAAAAAAGGAATCAAGGTACTTTGGATTCTGTTGTAACTTAGGAATGACCCCATGGGTATCAGGATATAACTGTTCTCTTTAGACTTTTCAGTGACTGATTTTTCATCAGCATATCTTCAAGTCTGTCTTCCGCAAGAACTTCTAGGGAGATGGGTCCACAAACCTTTTGGGTAGCAGCACTGCTACTGTTTGTGCCATTCAGGGCGACCCTGTCTGCTGAATAATGATCTCCAAATTGAATCTTCTTCTTCTTCAATGTTCTCTTACGTGATGAACTTCGTGTTGACCTCCTGAAGGGATAGTCATGAGAATTGTCTCTTCCGTACCTTTTCTCAGGTCAGCAGGGCGACAGTAGTTATGCCCTTGTGCTTTTTCTTCCATCTGTGCGCATCTTCACTTCCTCCACTTTCAACAGGACTACCACCTCTTCTTGAGTCATTCCCACCTTGGTAGGCCTGTGGCACAGAAGATGTTCCCAGTGGCCAGAATGGTCTTGCTAATCATGGCATGCCTCTGCTGCAAAGTTTGAAAAGAAGTCTTCAACACTTGACATACGTGGATCAAGGCTTACGTACAAACTGAGTTAACCTTCTACGCCAGCAACCTTTTACAGTGTCCTTTGAAGCAGGTCAGAAGAAATAATGGAGGCGCCCAAAGTTCTCCACTATAGGCTCTGGTCTCTATTTTAAACTTGAAAAGAAATAAAACAAGTGGCATTGCCACATGTACAGGTTAGCCAAAAGAAGGTTAATCCCCTAGAAAATAAGGAAATGTACTTTCTTGGTGAACATCCTCTAAGATAGATATACTTGTTTTAAATGCCATCCGTTATAATTGTCATGTGGTACTTTTTGCTATAACCGTATTCAGCACAAAGTGTCACGAGTCAAACCAGACTCATTGGGTTTAGGGCAGCTTGTAAATGAAGACATAAATTTCTGGAAGAGTTACTATTAAATTTCTGTTACTGTAAGCTTATTTATTAAATACAAACTATGATTTACTCCAAATGGAGGGAGTTGTACTCGTGAATACTGTCCACCTTTTTCTTGAGTCCTAATTACTATTGAAAACAAAAAACGAAATAAGTTGAGTTGTATCCCTTTAAAGGTGAAGAGACACAGAATGGTGAACCAGGTGGAGATGGATCTGTAAACTAAGGCCTGAGGCTCCTAGAAACTCCTAGAAGTTGCTCAGGTCCATAGAGAATATCACTGTGTTAGTCTGGGTAGGCTAGAGAAACAAACTCATTGACACTCTTATGTGTATAAGAAAGAGGTTTACATATAAGAGCTATTGAATATTGAGAAAACGTCTCAGTGAAGGCCAGATTGAGTCCATAAGTCCAATATTAAGCCATATGTCTGATACTAATCTATAAAGCCCTCTTCAGACTCACAAAATACATGCAATGATGCTGAATGCAGAAGGATCACAGGTCAGCGGGTTGGATTCTTGTGCATCCAGTGACATTGTAAGCATCTCAGCACCAGCAGGATTTCTACGTGGCTTCTTTAGCTCCAGAGGTTTGGTTGCATCAGGGTAGGTGGCTTCTCCAGCTCCTAGTACATACCACCATGTATCTTGTCATTAGAGTGTCTCCAAGGGAGTGAGCCCAGAGAATGTCTGTCTCCCACTTCCAAGGAGGAAATCTAGGAATTCCCAGAATCCTTAGGGGAAGGCCATATCCACACAGAGGCCTCATTGGCTAAATCCTGATTGACAGCCTAGACTCCACCCCTACACTCTTAATCCTCAAATTGACACCAGAATACCACACTCTCCTTGATCTTTGTTGGTCTGAATTCATCAACTAGCTTCTAGAACTATGAGACAATACAATCTTCATCCTTTTATGCTATCCATATCGTGATCTCTGTAATGGCAACCCTCAGAATCAAATGAATGGATCTTTAGGAGACTGGTAGACCTCATTCATATATAGGACTCCTATATGTATGCTACACTAATTATGTATAATATAATTAGTATAATACATAATTATGTATAATGTTATACCTAATTATGGTACTTGTTGACTTTCTGGTATGTGATAACAGACTTGAAGATTAGTAGGTTTTCCTTCAAGTTAAGACAGCATTTGTGTGGAATAGGAATTGGTTACATATTTTCCCCTTGAATTTCGCTGAAAGGCATTGTTACATTATGTTGTTCAGAATCTTGAAGAAATCAACATACATTCAACAGATATTTGATGAATATAAACATTATGGACCACAACATTTTAAATATGAACTTTATAGCTGGTTAGGGGAATATACGTTTAATTATTGAAATTCTTTACTTTGGCACCAGCTAAGTGAATCCACTAGTGATAATTAAAACTTCTTCAATGTATGTTCATTTATATAATTAAGATTGTTTGATGCATGAAAGCCAAGATAGATAACCCTTCAGAAACAGTAATAATTCCCAGAGGGTATGGGAAGAGAGTGCGAGAAGTGGAATGGGGGGGGGGGGGAGTTGATATCAAGAATAAATATATAAGCTCACTCAAGGGGAGAGAATAACAAAGTTGTAGGGAATAGATATATTGGATGAGGTAAGATATGGCAAAAATATAAAGAAGAAAAAAAATTATACATATACCGTATATACTCGAGTATAAGCTGACCCAAATATCTGCTGAGGCACCTAATTTTACCACAAAACTGCATAAAATTTGTGCTGAAAAACCTCGGCTTATACTCGAGTATATAGGCAATAGAAATAATAAGGATTAGGGGGGCTTGGGGGGGAGGGAAGTGATAGAGGGGAGCTGATATCAAAGAGTTCAAGAAGGAAGAAAATGTTTTAAAGCTTATTGTTTTAGCAACTGTATAACTATGCATGATCAAATTGATTTATGGAATGTTGTGATATGTGGAAGAGCTCATAATAAAATGATTAATTAAAAATATATAAATAAATAAACTATCAAAAGGAGTAGAAAAAACGAATTAGGGCAACTACCTTAGATCTTTATGATGGAACTCTCAAATGGAATGATGGACTTTTCACAATGTAGAGAAGCAACAGTTGTCATGTGTTTGGGTATCAACTATGGGTTTCCTTCGTTCATGCATATGCTAAAATGAAAACTGTGCACATATGGTCTAGATCGTAATAAGGTACTGTGGGCATATATCAAGTTGAATACTATATCTTAAAATAGTCAACTGGTAAAATGAAAATAAATAGCAAACCATACTACTAAGTTTCTATTTTTGGACTATCTAGTAGGTTCAAATTCCAATCTGGATCATTTTTATTCTTTTGAAATAAATGCCTTTAATTTAGGAGTTATTGTTTTTTTTCTGCAATTCACTCATGTAGCAAAGTAGGCTATGAAATATCATTGCTTTTTCTTCTTTTTCTTCCTTTCATTAAATTACTTGATATATTCTTTCTATGAGTTCGCATTCCAGACATCCTGCAGTTTTATGACATTATAATTCACTTTTTATTTCCTAAGGTGTGCTGTTTTCTAAAGTAGAAGAACCAGATGATATAATGTGTACTTGATTCCTTTTATAAATGAGAAACTTCAGTTGCTTTCTTGATGAGGTTATGCTCTCTGGTAATGCCATGTATTATTAATATTTTGGTTGTGTATATCAAATGTAATCCCTATTACATGGTAGCAGAATATGTGTTTTTGTGTCTATTTCATCAAGCAGTATATTTTGGAAAGACGAATATGTGTCTCCTTCACATCTTTTAGGTCAGTGTGTGGCATATTAGATTTTGAGGCATTCATGAATGAGGAAATGGTTTTAATATAAGTATTTCCTGACTCTATCTAAATCTCACGCTTGCCTTAGAACGCAATCAAACACTCTGGTGAAACTGATGAAACTTTGTAAAATTGTGTCGTTTTCTCTGTTTCTGTCTCTATGTTCCCCTGTGAGACCTAGAGTGTGTTTAATTTGGAAACTATTTCTTTTTAATGTGGTAATGACTACTATGGTATTCAGTGATACACATTAGGGTACCCTCCCAAAAAACCAGAATTGCACTGGACCTAGCGGAGCTTTTGTAGTGTACGCAATTGTCCTGCTAGGCAAGCATCCAGCAAGTTACTCTGAGTTAGTGCACCCAGAAGCATGGCCCGGAAAGGTTCTCTCTGGTTACAGTGAATTTTCTCATAAAAGCAGTTTTGCTTGAACCTCGTTTTTTTTGTGATGGCTGATTTAAGAGAACAATGTGTGGCTGTGAAATTTTGTTTCCTGCTCAGTAAAAATGCCCCCAAAACTTGTAATGTTGAACACAGCTTACAAGGACAGCGCTATAGGAAAAACTGAAGTGTATGAGCGTTATTCTTATTTCAAAAAAGGTGAAATGCCAATTGATGACAAACCTCGTTCTGGATGTCTGTCAACTTTCCAAACAGATGAAAACATCAATTCTAGTGGATTTGGATTTCATTCCAACATGTCAGACTGTTAATCAATCTTTCTTTTTACAGTTTCTGAAAAGATTACAGAGTAGTGTGCAGTAAAAAAGGCCTCATTTGTGACAGATGTTGGGACTGGTTTTGCCACCATTACAATGCACGTGCTCACGCGGCCATCTCAGTGTACCGGATTTTGGCAAAAAGCAGCTGCACTCTTGTCCCGTGCACCTTACTTACCTGACCTTGCTCCATGCAACTTCTTTTTGTTTCAATGAATTAAGAGGGGCATGAAAAGACAGCAATTATTTTGATACAGAAGAGGTGACGAAAAAAAACGAGGGAAGTCCTGTTAGCCACCTAGTCAGATGAGTTTGAAAAATGTTACCAACAATGAAATCGGAGATTTGACAACTGTATTAAGTGTCATGGAGCATACTTTGAAGGTGATACGTTTGTTTGGTAAAAAATTTAAATACATAGCTTGGGGGGAAAATTCCTCACAAGAGCAACACGCTGGAAATAATATGTCATAGCTCTAAGACAGTTAATATTTCCTCTAATATTGTAATATATCACTTTATTTTATGTGAACATAATTTGAAATAAAAGGCTTGTATTTGAGGGCTGTTTAAATGAAGCCACTGCATCTTCACACACTAGAGTAAGACTTGGCCCCATGAGAAGCCCATAGAAACTGAGAAATGGAAAAATGGCCATTTGTGAATAACTTTTATGCTCACACGGCAACATTTTGTTTTGGACTATCGCAGCAACTGAAATTTTATGGAATATTGAAGTCCTCCTTCCCTCTCTTCTTTCCTTTGCATGCCTTCTCTTTTCTTCCTTCCGTCCTTTGTCCTTCCTTAATATTTCCTCTTCAATCTGAGGGCATTGGCTTTTTAATGTGATCATAATTTTATGCCTCAGAGTGGATTTTGACTTTAGGGATCCTGTAGGACAGTGTGACTGGGCCATCGGATTTCCTAGGATGTATGGGGGCAGAACACTGGCCCCTTTTCTCTCTAGTCATGGCTGGGGGCTTCTAATTCACCTGTTGGCAGCTGAGCACTGAACAGTGTTACCAGGACTTCATCAAGTTTAATGGCTAAATAATATTCTCTATCTTGCCTGTGGGAGTTACAAAATTTGGTGTCAATATGAGGATTGAGTGTAGGGGTGGAGTCCAGCCTGTCAACCAGGATATGGCCAATGAGACCTCTGTGTGGGCATGACCTTCTCCTGAGGATTCTGGGAAATCCAGTACTTCCTTCTTTGCGTCTGGAGACTCTCTCTCTCTGTGAGACATCCTAACTGACTAAACACATGGAACTATGCCAGAGCCCTGCGAGCTGAAGAAGCCAGGTAGAGACCCCTGTCAACACTGAGAAGCTTACCACGCCACTGGTTCCACACGATTTCCCACCCACTGGCCTGTGATCTTCCTGCATTCAGAGTTTTGCATGTGTCATATGAGTGTGAAGAGGACTGTACAGATTGGTATTGAACATATGGGCTAATATCAGACTTAAAGACTTGATCTGGGCTGAGATGTTTTCTCAATATTCAATTGCTCTTATATAAAAACCTCTTTCCTATACACCTATGAGTGTCTGTGACTTTGTTTCTGTAGTCAATCCAGACTAACACATTGCCCGTCTGCATCTTTATGTAACCCAAATTGCCATGTACACTCATATACATGTATCTCATCCCCCAAATGATCAAATATATCATCTATTTTCGCCTCTGAGATACCACATTCATTGTTTGGAAACCTCACCCTTCTTGTTGGAGTGGAAGGATCTTTATAGTTACAAATGTGCAATCTCATTTTAGAAGACAGTCATGCTATGTTGGCATGCCAGATATAACAGTGATTGTGATCAATTTTAAGGCCCAAAGAGGATAGAATATTGTGATTTAGTCATGTTGAAGACCTTGGGTATAAAAAGGCAAGGCTCTTTTTTTATGCTTATTTCTGTTTCTGTGCCTTGGACAATGTAGGTCATTAAAAATATGTTGCATATTGACTAAAGTATTTTTGACATGTTGTTTAGAGTAAATGAAATTATAGCAGATGGGAATGATGACAAAAATTTATTTACAACAATTGGAGATTTGTGCCTTCAGATGGCTAGAATCTTGAAGCCAGATCCATGGATGTGTGGACAAGCTGTGTTGTTTTGCCCATGGATTCTCAAATGTAGAACAGCCCATTCTCATCTCCCCAATGCACACGCTCTATTAAAACAGTGTACAATACTGATTAATATTAATCATCTATGGTCTGGATTGGGAAATTGGACCTTGAATGAGAAATACTTAAAATGTCAGTTGTTTGCCCCATAACATGACATTCATTGATTATATGACTGCAAACAGAACCTATGCTTTTTTCCCTGAAAATGTCCAAGATAAGATAATGTACAAGGTTTTATTACAGAAACAGAAATATGTAATGCTGAACACTTAGGAGAAAGTTAGTCAGCTATTCTCTGTCATATAAATTACATAATAAAAGGAAGCTAAGAACCTGGAGAACAGTCTGGACCAGGAGACCGTGGTGGAATCTGTATCCCTACAGCTTTCAGAAGGAGGACCTAACAGCCAATGTCCGAGATTTCACTGCAGTCCTGCTTGGAGGGAGAAGGACGAGAAGACCTTTTAAGAAACAGTCCCCATTCACTTCCCATCATAGAAACCACAGCAGTTAAAAATAGCCCTACTTACCAACCGCTTTCACAGTAGGCTCGGGTCAGGCAATGATTCGAGTGCATTGATTTCAATCGACTAGTCTAAGTGTATTAAAGAAAAGCACATAAACCAAATCTCAAAACCACACTACACAGCATAATCTCTGCTATAAATTAATTTCTATGGCGTAATCCTCTGTACTTTTTTTAATTCTAGGATGCTTTGCTGCCACAGGACTTTTTGTTGGTACACCACTGGTTACACACAGAACTTAATTTTTTTTATTAAAATGAACTTTAGATAGGATATATTATTTTGACATAAGGTAGTTACAATGTAAGCTTATGTCCTTTTAAAAGTAAGGGAGTGAAAACTGACAATAATATTTTGTTTTGTTCTTAACATGGGATTTTAATTCAGTAGCTTGCACGTACTTACCTCTACGTTCCTTCAGTCACCGATGTCTCTGTTAGGGGAGGCAGTGCATGATTTTCAGTTTACAGGAATGTCAAAATAATTGATAAAACATGTTTGCAATCGGATGTTATACTACCCTCCCCTGAAAAGAGCTAAAAAACGCTTTTGCCTCGCTTCATCCCTGCCTCCCTTTATCTCCTGTGCCTTCTATAGATCACGTTTTGACCAAGCAAGGGTATTTCTTAAATCTCAATTCTAGGGATGAAGTATTTCACTAATACCATGTTGTGTTTTCTTTCGGTGAAGGTGTTTATCTTGGATGGCTTTGGTGGAATTGATTTTTGCCATTCAATTTTCAGTGGGATGTTGCAGCTATTTCAGAATCTCGGTGATAAGCATGGCACGTGCTTTCCTTCTTCTTCCATCCTCTTGTATCCCTCTAACTGCTGCTATAGCAACAGACTGGCAACAGTTGTAGAAGAAACTATGCTCAGACTAAGGCCAGATGGAGGCAGTTTGTGCCAGTTGCGGCTTCGCTGAGAAACTGTGTGTAGCAGTGATGAATTGAAACTTGGCTGTGCGCCTTCCAATCCACAGAAACGACAGGCAGGGAAGAAAAGGGGCAGAGACGATGGAGAAAGAAGCTATGCAATTGTTCAGTTCAGTGTGATCCATGTAAAAATGGAAGCTAGATTTCCTACTTAGTCCCCCCACCCCCAAATAATGTAAGAAATGCCAATGTTGATGTTCTGTTAAAATAAAACACACAATGCCTTTACCTCTGTAATAATTTGTATCTCTGTACAAATTAAGTTTTTACCCTATATTCTTAGCCTCACAACTACTGAAATCCTGAATTTTCAATCATCAATGAACTTTTATTAAATAGCAATTGATATGAATATCAAATGAAAAATGATTTAAATGTAAAGTACACATTTCCATAAATATCAGTACTTTTAATTAAATGTATTATGATCATGAGTTACTTTTAAATTTTTTAAAGTCATTTTATTGGCGGCTCGTACAACTCTTATCACAATTCACATGTACATCAATTGTGTAAAGCACATCTGTACATTCATTGCCCTCATCATTCTCTAAACATTTCCTCTCCACTTAAGCCCCTGGTGTCAGAGCTCCTCACTTTCCCCTCCCTCCCTACTCGCCCCTTCCTCATGAACCCTGGATAATTTATAAATTATTATTTTGTCATATCTCATTGTCCGACATCTCCCTTCCCCCACTTTTCTGTTGTCCATCCCCCACGGAGGAGGTTATATGTAGATCCTTATAAATGGTTCACCCTTTCTACCCACCTTCCCTCCACCTTCCCAGTATCACCACTCTCACCACTGGTTCTGAAGGGATCATCTGGCCTGGATTCCCTGTTTTTCCAGTTCCTATCTGTACCTATGTACATCCTAGGGTCTAACGAGATTTGCAAGGTAGAGTGGGGATCATGATGGGGTCGGGGGGTGGGGGAGAAGAAGCATTTAAGAACTAGAAGAAAGTTGTATGTGTCATCGTTGCTACCCTGCACCCTGACTGGCTTGTATCCTCTCTGTGGTCCTTCTTGTAAAGGGATGTCCAGTTGCTTTGGGTCTCTACTCTGCACTCACCCTCATTTACAATGATATGATTTTTTGTTCTTTGATGCCTGATATCTGATCCCTTCAATACCTCATGGTCACACAGGCTGGTGTGCTTTTTCCATGTGGGCTTTGTTGATTCTCAGCTAGATAGCTGCTTGTTTAACTTTCAAGCCTTTAAGACCCCAGACACTATATCTTTTGATAGCCGGGCACCATCAGCTTTCTTCACCACATTTGCTTAAGAACACATTTGGCTTTATTGATCATATCAGGAAGGAATGCATCATGGAATGCCAATTTGATAGAACAAAGTGTTCTTGCCTTGAGTGAGTATTTGAGTAGAGGTCCAATGTCCATCTGCTGCCTTAATAAGTATGCACCCCTAAAATATGCATGCATATCTATTTCCCCACTATACTATATAAATATAATCACATATGTACATGCCTGTATTTAGACCTCTATAAATGCCCTTTGCCCCTACTTCTTTCCTCTATTTCCTTTTAGTTTCTTCTTGTCCTACTATCATCCTCAGCCTTCATTTGGGTTTCAGTAATTTATATCAGTTTCGTTACTCTTGCTGAATCCCAACCAGGCCTCTCACACCCACCTTGCCACTAATTTTGGATCACTGTTACTTTCTTGTCCCTGGGTTGGTCAACACCAACTCCTTTCCCCTGCCTTCCTGCCTCACTCTCTCCCGTGTCTGCCACCTCCCCCACCCCGAACCATAAGTCCCATTGTTTTCTCCTCCAAACTGTTCAACCAGCCCATCTTATCTAAATAGATCTACAGAGATAATAATATGCACCAACAAACAAGGCATTGTAAGACAATGCGACAGAAGAGAACACAAAGATGACAACAAAAAAGAAAACCACTGATTTGGGATCACTTATTGTTCCCTTGTCCCTGAGTTTGTTAACACCCACTACCTTTCCCTTGCCTCCCCTTTTCTCGTGTCCCCCAGAATTGTCATCCCATTGTTCTTCCTTCTGGTTTGTTTAGCCCGCCTATCCCTTCCAGGTAGACATACTATGTACCACCCCAAGACTGAGTACAACAGAGTAACAATAGAAAGTAAAGCAATAGCTACAACAATAACAACAACAACAAAACTTATAAATAATTCAGGGTCTATTTGTTGTCCTTCACATGAGTACTTTCCAGTCGAGTCTGATGGGGTGCCGTGCCCTGGTCCCACATCTATCCCTGGGGATTTCCTTGCTCTGCTCCCCCCACTGCTCTGCTTCATGCCCCCAGAGTCTGGCTTCGATGTAGTGAGCTCAGGTGGGCACCATTCCAGATGAGCCTGTCAAGCTGCAGTGTAGCAACGATGAAACATACAATTTTCCTCTAGTTCTTGAATGCTTCCTCCCCCCACTATCATGATCTCAATTCTACCTTACGAATCCAGCTGGTCCGGAGTATGTACACTGGCACAGATAGGAACTGGAAACACAGGGAATCCAGCACAGGTGAACCCCTCAGGACCAGTGGTGAGAGTGGCGATAGCGAGAGGGTGGATGGAAGATGGGGGAGAAAGGGAGAACAGATTATAAGGAACTATATATAATCTTCTCCTTGGGTGACGGACAATGCAGAAGTGCGTGAAGGGGTACATCAGATGGTGTAAGATATGAAAACAGAATAATAATTTATAAATTATCAAGGGTTCATGGGGGAAGGGGGACGGGGAGGAGGGAGGGAAATGAGGAGTTGATACCAAGGGCTCAAGTAGAAAGCAAATGTTTTGAGAATAATGATGGCAACAAATGTACAAATGTGCTTGAGACAATAGATGGATGTATGGATTGTGATAAGAGTTGGACAAGCCCCCAGTAAAATGATTTTTAACAAAAGAAGGAAAACTGATGACCCAGAGAAGAATAAATTAATTAAAAAGGAAACAGAAAAGGAAAAATAATTAAAAGGAAAGAAAAACCTGTAAATAGATCAAGGTCTGATTTTTGACCTCTAGGTGTGTCCGCCAATGAAGTCCGATGGGGTGCCACGCTCTGGCCCTGAAGTCTATCCTTTGTACTCCCTGGGAGCTCCCTGCTCTGTGTCCCCTTCCCACCCACCCCCACCCCGTTGCTCTGCCACATGTCTTTAGTGTTTTGACTCGGTGTCTCCGGGTCAGACCGGGCCAATACTGACACTGAGTCTCCAGGCCAGGTCCTTTTATACATTATTCTTGAGAAATTACTTTATTTACTATCAACAGCAATGCTTTCAAGTAGATAATATTTTCTGAGTTTACAAACGGGAAAATGATGGCAGAGATGATTAATTCGCTTATGATTTGAACCATGGTAGTCTTAACTTTTAAACAGGTAGTTTAAAGATTAAAGGTAGTCTTAATGTTTGAATTCTAATGTTCTCATTTTTAAGAATGAGCTTTTTTTGTTTTAAAGAGAAGTTACAATAGAACCATTTAGATACATATGGGCTTTACTTGTGAGTCTCTAAAATTTTATTCAAACAATGTCCTGAAATTTCTTGATAAGCCCTGTGTGGTACTGGATCATTTGACCACATGTCTTGAATTTGATACCAAATTTAATATAATGCAAACAACTGTGAAATTTTAGCTCTTATTGTATCCAATTTTGTATTCAATTTTAGAAGCCCTGATGGTGGGGTGATTAAGTGATGGCCTGCTGAGAAAGGCAGGTTTTATGTCCTCACTAGCAGTTACAGTCTCAGGAACTCACAGGGTCAGTTCTACCCTGTCCTATAAGAGTTCTATGATTTGGCATCACTTGATGGCAGTGAATTTGATTTAGATAACCAGTTTTAAGCTCTTGTTGCATTTCCTACTGTGTCAATAAATATGAGAAATAGAATATTCTAATAAAATATTAATTTTTCTCTGAAACTGATCATCTGGAGGTGGAGGCAATTTTAACACAAGTCAGCCTATTTGGGCATCATCCCAAGCAGTATAAAATCAGTCAGGCACCATAAGTCCGTGCCTTACAAAAGGGTGGCATCAATGAACAATCCTTGAACTAATTACAAGCTTTTCTTTCTTGTTGTCTTTTGTTTTATTGTCATTGGCTTGTTGTTGTTTTGTTGTATATTATTGCCTGGTTTTGCTCTGTTTTGTTTTTGTGCATGTTATTATCTCCGCAGGTCTGTCTAAATAAGAGAGGCCTGATGAACAATCTGGAGGAGAAAACAACGGGACCTACAGTCCCAGGGGATGTGGGAGATGGGAAGGTGGGGGGAAAAGAAGTGGTGTTAACAAACCCAGGAACAAGGGAACAACAAGTGATCCCAATTGGTGGTGAGGAAGGTGTGGGAGGCCTGGCAGGGCATGATCAAGAGGAATGTAACAAAGAGGAATGCTGAAACCCTGGTGGGGACTGAGCATGATAATGGGACAGAGGAAAGTCAAGGGAAATAGAGGAAAGAGCTGGGAGGCAAAGGGCATTTATAGAGGTCTAAATAAAGACGTACAAATGCAAATATATTTATGTATGCGGATGGGGAAATAGATCTATGTGCATACATTTATAGGTTTAATATTAAGCTAGCAGAAGGACATTAGGCCTCCACTCAAGTACTCCCTCAATGCAAGAATACTTTCTTCTATTAAATTGGCATTTTATGATGATCACCTTCCCCACACAACTGCTGAAAACAAAGTGGGTGCATAAGCAAGTGTGAGGAAGAAAGTTGATGGTTCCCGGCTATCAAAAGAGATAGCATCTGGGGTCTTAAAGGCTTCAAGGTAAACAAGCGGCCATCTAGTTCAGAAGCAACAAATCCCACATGGAAGAAGCACACCAGCCTGTGTGATCACGAGGTGTTGAAGGGATCAGGGGTCAGGCATCATCAGAACAACAAAAAAAAATTACTATAGTGAATGAGATGGGGAGTGCGGAGTGGAGATCCAAAGCCCCTTTGTAGGCCACTGGAGATCCCCTTGCAGAGGGATCTTGGGGAGGAGATGAGTCAGACAGGGTGCGATGTAGCAACGATGAAAAATAAAACTTTCTTCTAGTTCCTAAGTGCTTCCTCTCCCCCCCTCACTATCATGATCCCAATTCTACCTTTCAAGTCTGGCTAAACCATAGGATGTACACTGGTACAGATAGGAACCAGAGACAGGGAATCCAGGGCCGATGATCCCTTCAGGACCAGTAGTATGAGTGAAGATACTGGGAACATAGAGGGAGGGTGGGTTGGAAAGGGGGAACTGATTCCAAGGATCTCCATGTGACCTCCTCTCAGGGGGAGGGACAACAGAAAAGTGGGTGAGGGGAGATGTTGGACAGGGCAAGATAAGACAAAATAATAATTTATAAATACCAAGGGTTCATAAGGGAGGGGGTAGTGGAGTGGGAAGGGAGGGGAAAATGAGGACCTGATGACAGTGGCTTAAGTGGAGAGCAAATGCTTTGAGAATGATAAGGGCAATGAATGTACAAATGTGCTTTACACAATTGATATATGTATGAATTGTGATAAGAGTTGTATGAACCCCTAATAAAAATTTTTAAAAAAAGAAAAACAAATTTTAAAATACAGATCAATCTCATAATATAATGCTGTCCTTATTCTTACAAGGAAGTCCAGTTAATACTACTATGATTCAAATTTAGACAGCAACTACTAAAGCAAGCAATCAAAGAATTGAAGAATTCCACCATGTTACTTCATTAGAAAGTCATCAAGTGTGAAATTAAAATGCATTGACAATTTTGGAAGATTGAAGTGGTAAAGTTAGAAAGAAAGAAGAAAATGTAGTTGAAATTGTGGTCTGGTGATAAAAACAAAACTAGAGATCACAGGAAAGAATTTTGCAAAATCAAGGGCTCAAGGAGAGAGAAAATGTCTTGAGAATGATGATGGCAACCAATGTTCAAAAGTGCTTGACACAATGGATGGGTGTATGGATTGTGTTAAGAGTTATACGAGCCCCTAATAACATGATTTAAAAGAAAAATCTACATGGAAAAATTGTTATAGCTGTGTAAAAACAATAAAAGTGTGGCATGGAAGTTTCAGACATGCTTTTGCATATTTTCCTCTCTTCTCATGAAATAAACACAATGGACATTGAACAGCTAATTACAGACTAAGTATTTAAAATTAAGCTAGTTCAGCTTTTAAATATTTGATTTTTCCCAAGCACTAGATATTTGAAAAACTAACTAACTGGTGTCAATCAGTCAATGCCAATTCAAAGTCGTAAATACGGTGTGATTTTTTTCTCTCAAGTCGTTCGCTGACGAGTAAAGTCAACTAACAGGACAGCTGCTGGGTTTTGTAAACAGGCACACTCACATAAAATTCTGTAAACTCAAATCTGTGACTAATGAGTAAGGCGTAAAAATTGGAACTGTAAAAGTAAGTGATATAGGTGCCCCATAGGACCTGCTCCAGCTACTGAAGGGGAAAAAAATATTATCATCATCATGCCAAGTCAGTGCCCATGAGTCTGAAGTCAGTCATGTCTCCACCCTCCACCATCCTCCAAAGGCACTTTCTGTTTCTCAGCTGCGTCCAATAACTCATTAAAATGGCCACACAGAACTTACAGACAATACTCATGATTACAGGCTCTTAAAGGAAGTTAAGAGGGCGCACATCCTCATGACACAGTTATTCACACAAAACCATCTTTTCTCAGCGGTGTACACAAGGAGGTCTCTCTCTGGACTTCAGGCTCTCAGTTTGTGCAAAGTTACAAGACTCTTTTAGGGCTGTCAATACATGAATAGAGACAAACAATTCTGCCATAACCCTCAACCTGAAGGTGTTCAAATCTATCTGATTGGATTAGCAAATCTAGTGCCACAATTAATTTCCCAGAAGTATCCTACTACATAAGCCACCTCCTGCTCAAAGACCCTCAGCTTTTAACTCTGTGGAGTAAGGAACCCTCATGGCATAGTGGTTATGTGTTGGACTGCTAACCACAATGTTGGCAGTTCAAAACTACTATCTGTTATGATGGAAAAAGGTGAGGCTTCCTACTCTCACAAAGAGTTACAGCCTTAGAAACCTCCAAGACCAGTTCTACCCTGTCCTAAAAAACCTGCTATGGGTCAGCATCCACTCTGTGGCAGTGAATTTGTTTTTTCAGTTTGATGGGCTGGGAAGTACACAGCATTGTCTCATGCCGTAGCTCTTGCTTAAGCTTCCACCTCTCTTTGGCACTTGGTACAAAGGAACACTCTATGCCTGGCATTTCTCTCTTGATGGTAGTGATACACACCTTTCTACTTATTTGATGGCTCATTTTATAGCCAGAAGGACGTCAATAACAATGAACTCTGTCACCATTTACTAACGACTGAATCCTATCAGTGGCTTTACCCAACTGCTCTTACCCAGACCAATCAGCAAAAGATAATTTGTTAGAGTGACCATAACCAGGGCTAAAAGAACCATATTAAAGGATTCACTGCATTACAAGATCATACATTGATTTTAATGTTTTACTTTCTTCTTTGACTGCATTTATATTTTCATGATGCATTTTATGACTATTTCTTGTGAGGTGCCATCGAGTTGGTCTCCCTCCTAGGTATGCTGTGGAGGAAAGAATGACACGTGGCCTGGTTTCGTGCCGCCCTCACTATTGCTGTTGTGTTTGGACCACTGCTGCAGCCACTGTGTCCGTCAGTCACTTTGAGGTCTTTCCATTTCTTTTTTTTTTTTTTTTTTGCTGTCTCCACTTTCCCAAGCACGATGTCCTTTACCAGCAACTAGTCTCTCCTGACAACTTGTCTGACACATGAAAGACAAAGTATGTCAGCCTTGCCTCTAAAGAGCCTCTGGCTAGACTTCTTCTAATATAGTGGGATTTTCCATAGTACTTTCAATAGTCTTCACAGCACTGTAATGCAAATGCATCCATTCTTCTTCAGTCTCATTTATCCAAAGTCTAATTTTCACATGCATATGAAGCAAATGTAAATATCATGGCTGGTGTCAGTTGCGCCTTAGGTCTCAAAGTAACATTTTTGGTTTTCAACACTTGGAAGAAGACTGTGCGGCAGAAGGACTCAATGCACAATTTGATCTCTTGATGACTGCTTCCATGAGCTGAGCATGGAGCCCAACTCGACAGCTTCAATCTTGGCTCCTTTTAGCATGATGCTACCCATTGGTCCAGTTGTGAGGATTTTGGCCTTTATCTTCATCAAGTGTTCTTCACTCTGAGTAAGCAAAATTGTGTTATCTGCCTATCTCAGGCTGTCAATAAATCTTCTTCCATTCCTGATATCAAGGTCTTCTTGATATCATCCAGCTTCTCTGGTGATTTGCTCACCATGCAGATTAGTCTGGTGAGAGCACAGAACCCCGATGCACACCTTTCCTTATGTTAAATTATGCCCTACTCCCTTTTTCTGCTTATACAACTGCCTCTGGATCCATGCACAAGTTCTGCATGTGAACAATGGAGTCTTTCGAAATTCCCATTCTTCTCAAAGCTATCCATAGTTTGTTGTGATCTACACAGTCGAATGCCTTGGCATAGTCAATAAAACACAATAAACATTCTCTGATGTCAGCCAAGATCCACCTGACATCAGCAATGATATCCCTTGTTCCACAACCTCTCCGGAATTTTGCCTCAACCTCTGGCCATTTCCTGTCAGTGCACTGCTGTAGCAGTTATTGGGTGATCTCCAGCAAAATCTTACTGGCATGAAAAATTCTGATATGGGTCCATGACTTGAGCATTCCATTGGGCCATCTTTCTTCGGAATGGGCAGAAATATGGATCTCTTCCAGTCAGACGACCCAGTAGATGTCTTCCAAATTTCCTGGCAGAGACAGTGTGTCTTTTCAGTGCTTTCTCTTCTTGAAACATTTCAAATACTATTCTATCAATTCCTGAAGCCTTGTATTGGCTCATGCTTTCAGTGAAGTTTGAACTTCTTCATTTAGTCTGATTGGTTCTTTCTCAGATACTCCTTGAAATATTTGAATATCAACCGCTGTTTTTGATAGTTACTGTGTGCATTCTTTCCCTCTTCTTTGGAGGATTCCTTCAATATTTTGTCCATGGAATCTTTCAATATTGCAGCTCACGTCTTGAATTTTATCTTCTTTTATTTTAAGATAAGCTGAACGTGTTCTTTAATTTTGGCTTTCTAACTAGGTCTTTGCCCATTTCATTAAGATATTTTACTTTGTCTTCTTGAGCTACCCTTTCACATTTTCTGTTCCGCTCTTTGACTTCATCATTTCTTCCATTTACCTTAGCTACTGTACAATTAAGAACACTTCTATTACTTCAATTATATATGTATCGACAAAGCAATGTTAAACAGATTAATACATTGAAATCCTTTTAAAGTGCTTAATGTTTTTAAAGACATTCCACATGTGTTAATATATCTTACTAGGTGTAATATTGTGGTAAACCATAGGAATTATAGTGCTGGTGGAGAATCTTGAAATTCCCATGGATTGCAAAATGAACAAACAAGTCTGTCTTGGGAGAAATACAGCCAGAACATTCCTTCCAGCAAGGGTACTGAGACTTCATCTCGTGGACTTCGGACATGTTGTCAGTAAAACCAGTCTCTGGAGAAGGACATCATGCTTGGGAAAGTAGATGGGCACCAAAAAAGAAGACGACCTTGGACAAGATGGACTTACACAGTGATGGCATGGATGGACTCAAATATGGGCACAGGTGTGAGGAATTCCCAGGACCAGGCATTGCTTTGTTCTCCTGTATGAGTCAGGACTATCTCAATGTCCCCTAGCCACCACAACAATAGAAGGGTATGCGTTCTTGGTTTTGTTTATACTTTTTAATTGAAGATATGTGTGCGTGAATGTGTATATGAATGAATATGTTTCCATTGAAATATTCTAGACACAAAAGGAATAATTTCCAGAAGTAATTTCCAGGTAGTAGACTTGGTGTTATCTCTTCAACTGATATATTAACTTTTATATTCTTTACACCTTTAAATATGCCATCATTTATTTATATGATAAAATAGATATAAAGTTACTCTTTCCTGCACAAATTATTTTAAAAATTGTTTGTGAACATATATATGTACATGTGTGTATGTATGATATATATATATATATATATATATATATATATATATAGAGAGAGAGAGAGAGAGAGAGAGAGAGAGAGAGACATATTCAGGGTATCACTGTGGAATAAGTACTGAGTTAGTAACCTTAAGGAAGCAATTCAAAGCCAGTGGCCACTCTGCAGGAGGAAGATGCACTGTCTGTTCCAGTGCAGATGTATGATTTCAGAAACCTTGGAGAGCAGTTTTACTCTGTCCTCGAGGGGATCTAGAGGTTGAAATGGACTCGACAGCAATGCGTTGCGCACGGGAGCAGACATGTTGGGGAGTCGCAGGGGCACTGTCACGTTAGCTTGGCTGCTGTCTGAACGCACCATGGTACCCCGAGGGGAAAGGTGATGCTGGCTGCCCCAGCAGCGCTTCGCAGCCTGTGAGATGCTGCCCAGGGGTCCCTAAGAACCCCAATCTTCTCAGTGGCGTTGTGACACTTGCTTTTTAAAGTGTACTTCAAATGTCCAAGGATCATTACTAATGGATTCTTGCTGTTGTTATAATAGCAATATTATCAATGGGTGACGTTATGAACAGAAAATTGTTTCTCTAGAAAGTCAGAAGTGCTCTCTCTGGGCTTTAGCGACATCTTGTTAGAAACCTCCTAGCCCTGAGAGCCAAGTGGAGGAAGAAGAGAATGCGCAGACTGAAGCGCAAGAGAAGAAAGATGAGGCAGAAGTCCAAGTAAAGCAACCGGGTGCCCCCTCTGAAGCCACAACTGCAGGACTATGGAGTGTCTGAGGCCGGGACACTGCTGCTAGCTGTTGGCTGTGCGCTGCCCACCTTCTCCGCATCTGCAACTTCGCAGCCATTCCATTGTCTAGAGACCCGGCACTTTGCTCACACTACCCAGTCCGGCTTTGATCCTCAGCCCGGACCTAAGACATTCTAGACTCGTTCTGCCCTCAGTTGTGGCTCAATGTAATGTGCACAATAAATCATCTCTTCTGCTGTCTTGGCTGAAGAATCAGAAAAAAAAAAAAGAAGAAGAAAAGAAAGAAAGTCAGAAGTCAGAACAGGATGCCACTCCTTTCTACACTGGGGGGAAATCATCTAAGCCCTTCTTTGAGATGCAGGTGGCATCTGTCCCCTTGCTCTTCATGCTGGTTGATTTTGTCCCTAATCCTTGCCTTTTACATCTCTGAGGTTATTGGATGAGAACACACTTTGACTGAAAACCTTATCGACCTAGCAAAGACAACTTGACTCTCAGGTGGAATCATATTTGCATGTATAAGAGGTAGAATTTACAGTACATCTTTTTAGGAATAACACATTCAATTTATAATGGAATATACATACTTTTCAATGGAAATATATATAAACCTTTTTAATGCCCTTGTAGTTTCCCACCTACCAATTTAATCCCTGGACATCTCATTAATTCATATTCATATAATTGTTAATACTCTGGAAGTGTAGACATTTTGTTAAGTATTTGGTGATAATACTAAGAAAACAAATGAATGATTGTTTTTCTTTTAAAAGCCAAATCAGTGCCAGTATTTCAAAGTGTGTGAATAAGTTTAATAATTTTGTTACTAAGAAGATTATATATTTTTAAAATAATAATATAAACCTAAAAAAGCTTCCAAGGGCCCCTAGATGGCACTAAATGCTTCAGTGTTTAAAAGAAAATCATAAAAACACTCAAAATTAAAACTTACTATAGTCCTTAGTATTTCAACTCTTTTGGAAATATCTTTCCCCATGTCTGTTGTTTTATTCCAAATGTATTCCAAATTATTTTTGCTATTCTTTCTTAGTATTTTTTCATAATTTGGCTGAACAGCTGAGATAAATTGAATGTTTTTCCTCAGAAATAAATTTAATTACATTAATAAATATGTGGTTTTATATTATATTTATTTTTATTATACACGTATCAATTTCTTTTCAAAAAACATTTTTGTGATACATTTGTATTTTGGAGTCCTCATTCATGTCCAGTCAACAGTCACTTAAGAGGGTTATCACATCAGAAACAGCAGAGGCAGTTGTGAGGACATGAATGCTGAGCTTAAAGGGACAGTTTCTACTTGCCCTTTAAGGTCTCTTCCTTGACCTACACTTTGGAAAGACGGAAACCATAGCCTATTGCAACAAATTCTTTTATTTTTTCTTTTGGCAACAAATTATCAAACTCACCTTCATTCACTGCAATGCTGCTTTCAATTCTATAAAAACATTTTTTCTTCTTTTCTTGCAGCAAAATAAGGCTAATTAAGAAAAGTATGTACCTGTTCTGATTAGCCTAAAGTTCTACTTAAAGACATAAAGACAGAACTAGATCTAATCATGAAACCAGAGACTACTTTTATTATAAAACTGCTGTATATGTTATTATTAGTTAGGACTTAATACATCTATCATTATATATTCCAATTGTGTCAAGTATAATGTACACTTACTACCACAATCAGTTTCCAAACATTCTTTTTCTACATGGACTCTTTGACACCGTCTTCCATTTACCTTCCCTACCACCACTGCCTAACCCCCCCCCCATTAAATATATTAATGACACAATGAAAAAACCCTGATTATCAATGAAAGCTAATCATATGTCGGATGTCTGTGTTTAGATTTGTACAAATAAAGCTTTGCTTTGTATAAAGTCTCACCAAACCATTATACAAAAGAACTTTATTTTGTTAAAATTATAATTTATTAATCAAGGGGAACAATTTAAGCTTTTATATTGTGCAAAATGTTGACATGTATACTTTTAGTAACCATATTAAAATTTAACTCTCCTTTACATGTCATTTTTCTTATTAATTTATCATTAAGGCTTTTCTGTAACAGATAGTGGCTTCTTTTAATAAACTCACTTTGTTTAAAGTTTTGAATAAGTTAAAAAATAAAAAGGCAAGTATATATATTTGAAAAATTCACACTTTTAATTTAATTTTTCACAATATCAAAAACCACTTCTGTTAGTCTGGGTACTCCAGAGAGAAGCAAACTCACAGACACTCATGTGCACAGGAAAGTGCTTTATATACAGGAGTGATTGAATATTGAGAAGCATCCCAGCCCAGTAAAGATCGAGTCCATAAGTCCGATAGTAACCCATATGCCTGATACCAATCTATAAATTTGTCTTCAGACTCATGAAACACATGCAATGACCCTGAATGCAGGAAGATCACAGGCCAATGAGTGAGAAGTCTTTTGAATCCAGTGGCATAAGCATCTAGCCCCTAGGGCTGCATCCGGGTCCATGTGGCTTCCCCTCAGGGATGTCTCGCAGGGAGTCAGCAGAGAGAAAGTGTCTCCTACCTCCAATGAGTTAATAGTGGAGTTCCCAGGATCCTCAAGAGAAGGCCAGGCCCACACAGAGAGCTCATTGACTAGATCCTGATTGAGAGGCTACATTCCACCCTACACTATCAATCCTCAAATTGACACCGGGTTATGTAACTACCACAGACACCAGATTATGTAACTACCACATCACTTTCCTCTACTATAAATTATTTTAGAAAGTTTAAGCAATAGATATTTGCAATATATTTAGTATTTGGTGGACAAATCCTTAAGTAGCATTTATCATGGGCTATGCATATAAAACAAAATTCTACTTCTATTTGTAAAATAGATAAAATACATGGTATGATTAATAATCGAGAGTGTTGAGCCAGTCCTGAATTCCATATCCGTGACACTGTCTTTCATATTCTTATAGAAATTGGCATCTGTTTGAGCTAGCCTGAGTAGGTCTCTGCTCTTTACAACCAAGGAACCCAGATGAGCATACCACCCAGCTGACCTCTAGGCTCGGGCTGGAAAAGGCAGCTTATCATGAGGGTTGGAGGGCAGAAGAGTGGAATCCAAAAAAAAAAGAGAGAAGAGTTTCAGGTAGAAGTAAGTGCTAGGAATAAAATGAAACTTGGTAATGTCAACAGAGGAGAGAGAGGAAGGGCCAAGAGAAAGATTTTTGCTGGATCTGAATGAATCTTTTGTTCTGTTGCAATAAAATATCTAAGGGCAAAAGTATTTATTTTGTTGATGATCAAAATTCTTTAGATTTTAATTTAATTAGACTTGAACATATTCCTATATTTCAATGCACGATTAAGTGAAAAGCATGTGGTTTTTAAAAGTTTACTTTGGTAGGCAGCATTTTTTTTGGGGTGTTAGCTGCCGTCAGGATTGCTGGGTTCACGGGAAAGATTACAGAGACAATTCTGTTCATTGAAATAAACTAGATGTAAGTATTTTGAATTTGGGCTTTATATTTTTGCCAGCTTCATTTTGTTGGCAGGTCTACGCTTGAGTATATTGTTTCCTGATATTGTGTTAGTCCCTCTCCCTTAAGGGTTCCCTTATTTTCACTGATGATATCAGGATGCCCTTTTCTTATGATTGACCTTTCCTAAGAATATGCCCAAGTGAGCAAGATGAAGTTTCATCATCCTAGTTCTAAGAACCTTTCTGATTGTATTTCTCCTAACCCTGCTTAGTCCCTTGTTCTGATCCCCTGCTACCACGGACTTGATTGTGACTTCATAATGAATCTTTATAGCAGTGGTTCTCAACCTTCCTAATGCTGGGAGCCTTCAATACAGTTCCTCATGTTGTGGTGGCCCCAAACCATTAAAATATTTTTGTTGCTACTTCATCACTGTCATTTTTCTATTGTTATGAATCGGGTGACCCCTGTGAAAGGTTCGTTGGACCCTCAAAAGGATCATGACCCACAGGTTGAGAACCCCTGGTCTAGAGCCTCCAGATGAATTGGGTATGGACCTGGTGAACAAGAGAAAAAAAGAATAAGAATTTGGTATTTTTGTCTGAGTAAATTTATATCTAGGAAAAGTTTAGATGTTATTTCTGGATTTATCATTTCCAAATTGAGAATCATGCATTTCAAAGCATTTGCTGGATAATTCAGTGGGGACAGAAAAACAACAAAAAAAGATCATTTAAATATTAATGTGGTAGTTACATAATTTCGTGTCAACTTGATAAATATGTGCAGGGGTGGAGTCCAGTCTGTCATCAGGTCACAGCCTGATGATGCCTCCTTGTGGGAATGACCTTCTCATGAGGATTCTGGCACTTTGCTCTCTCTGCCTCATCGTCCTACTGACAAGCCATGCAGAGATTTGCTGAGCCCTGGGAGAGCCTCTCTCTCTGTGTTGCACCTACTCTGCTGTTGAGTCACTTGGAGAGCTGTTGGAGACCTGGAGATGCTTCTACCACTACTGGATCCACAAGATTTGGCACCCACTGGTCTGTGATCTTCCTGCATTTTGAATCATTGCATGTGCTGTGTGAGTCTGAAGAGGGATTTATGGACTAAGATGGGACTTATGTGCTAATTTTGGGCTTATGGATGTGATCTGAACTGGACTAGGATGTTTTATTAATATACAATTACTCTTTGCTATAAAGCTCTTTCTTATACATATATGAGTTTCCCTGGATTTGTTTTTCTAGTCAACCCAGACAGACACAATAGGAAATGTTAGAATTTCTCAGTTGGACATCATGGCCTGTCTTCATTCTTAGAGTGTAGATAGCAGAGGCTAATCTTTCCTCTAGAGAGAAATGCAATCGATGTATTTCTAACATTTGTCATCACACCCAACTCTTAAATTACCCATTCTTTCCAGGGAGAGGAGCTAATACAAGAGTGTAACTATCTATAAAAATGGAACTAATAATTCTGTCAGAGATTATATTTTTGGAAAACATGAGAGAAAAAGATGGTAGAGGATGTAATTAAATTGCTATTCTTCCGTTACCAACACATGCACACACACAAACAACTAAGAGAACAGTGCATCTGTGGGGGCGTGAAATTGCTTACTATCACTCTTCATAACCGTGTAACTCCCATCCAGTGTATTTCATGCAAATAAGGTGTAGCTCTCTGCCCTGGAGTCAATTCTGTCTTGCAGCAACCCTATAGGACAGGGCAGCACTGCCACTGTAGATGTCATCGACAGGAACGCCTTACAGGAGCAGGAAGGGCACAGCCTTCTCCCACAGAGGGGTTGGTGCTTTCAAACTGCTGACCTTATTGTTGGCAGCCCGGTGCAAAACCACTAGGCCACCAGTGCTCCTAATAAGGTGTAGAGCATACCAACTGCAGATTAGTCTGTTTTATCATTTTACTGGATATCAGAGTGAGCAATTCAGAAGCAGGAAGATAGCCCGTGGCGATTGAAAAAGAAATGCATGTGTGAGATCCTTGTAAGACTTGGCGGAAGCAACTGAACCATTAAGAGGCCATAGCGCCAGACTATGAGATGGAGCAGAGGAGTAGGAACAAGACAGTGAGACAGAGCACAGGTCTTTCAGTCCCACAGGCGAAGGGTTCATATGGCTGAGAGAGCTAGGACCAGAGAGAGACATGGCTGCCAGCATGGCTGACCAAAAGCATTGATGACAAATGACTCTCTGATTACCATTTGTATTCCACTGGCTTCCCTAATAAAACCTCATCATTGTGAGTATATTCTGTGAGTTCTGTGTGGCCATTGAAAATATTTCGTTTTCCAGGCAGAGAACTAAAGTGCTCTGGGAGGAAATGTTGTTATCAGAAGGGGGCAAAGAATGGAGAAGGAGGCATGTCAGACTTCTGCCCTGTGACAATATGCTTGGGTTGGTGTGGAGGTCGATCCTTCTTTATGGAGCCAAAGGAGGGCAGATGCAATGCTGTACCATTTTTTCGGCATCTTTACTTTTAGATTATGAAAGCAATTCATTATTTACAAGTATACTATAATAGAATAAAGATCGTTTAGCATCTTTTCTCTCTGAAAGAGGATATGACCCTCGGAAAGACCAGAATTAACAATAATTGTCCTTCTGCATTGCACTCACCCATCATTGTGAAATGCCATTCCAAATGTGAGCCTGCTTATCAGATGGTGTGTACTGTTACTCGCCATTAAGCCATGGGATGTTATCTTTGTGCACAGCAGCTGTTAGGATAAAGAGTGAGAGAAGTAGAAGAGGAGGGTTAAATATTTTGATGAGCATTTCACTAATTCCTGGAAAATGTCACTAGGAATTTTAATAAAGTGAGAAGAAAATCATACCACTTATTTCTGAGAATTATTATTTAAAATATGAGTTGGTCACAGAGATTTCATAGCAGGATTTTTTTATTACTGAAGTGCTCTAATATAGTTTATAAAGGATAATAACATCAAATAATTAATTTTGGGTTTTACTTGTAGTGGTGTATACCTTGTAACCAAAGTCACCACAGTGAATATAGTTGTATGGTTATGATTTGAGGTGACATAAGTTATTGCACAAATGAAACCCAAATTTAATCTGGAATTATGAGCTGTTATACCCATATTACACATTAGCAAAGAATTATTTATTCTACCTGATTTGCTATTCATTCAGTTATTTCTAAAGCCCTGACCTATATAAATGCATATTCTATCTCACCTATTACTTTCAGATAAAATATTTATCAGTTTGGAAAATTACATGAAGTGAAATATTCAATATACTTTAAAAAATATGATCTTATCTGAAATGTTGGTATGATTCTTTACACTGTCAAAAATCATGCAGACTATCACATAAGCTTCCTTTTGTCTGAAATTTTGTACTTTGACTTGGGCTGGATTTAGACAAGTCATGTTAACTAAAATATTAATTTTTAAGTAAGAAAAATTAATATTCTTCAAAATTCCCTGAACCCCTCATATTTAACCAGAAAAAAAGAGGAGGGTCCTCAATGAGATGGATTGACACAGTGGCTGCAACAATGGGCTCAAACAAGGGAACAATTGTGAGGCTGGTGCAGGACCAGGAGATGCTTTGTTCCATTGTACACAGGGTCGCTATGAGTCAGAGCCAACTTGATGGCATCTAACAACAACGATATGCCAAAAAAAATTGAATGTACGCTAAGGAACACCTGAGTGTGGTGCCCGGGTATTAGCGAACAGTCAGGAGAGGGCAGGATGAAGGAACCAGCCAGCCAAAGGGGGCAAAATAAAAACAAACACCTACCATAGAATTGAAGCCAACTCACGGCGACCTTGTGAGACAGGGCAGAATCGCCTTTTTGAGTTTCAGAGACTGTAAGTCTTTACAGGAGTGAAAAACTCTCCGTCTTTTGATCTCAGAGCAGCTGGTGGTTTCCAAATGGTGACCTTGCCGAAAGCTGCCTGATGCATCACCGCCACCGGACCAGGCCTTCCCCAGGCTGAGGGAAGAAAGCTGTCATTTGAGTAAAGGCTTGAACAAAGAAAATAAGAGTGGTCGGTTAGCAATCCCATACGTATTCATGCACAATTAGATGATGAGTACTTTCTATTTGAGATGGCGATATCCATACATTAGGCTGGCTTCTCTGATGTGTAGAATTCAGTTATTTTTTAATCATGTAAAAGCAATCAGTATTTCTGGATCAAGACTCTTATGTTCCACCCCCTCTATTTTTCATTCAACACATATGATTCAGTTATGTGTGTCTTTATTCCAGGATTCTACAATTTATTTACTTGTCAGGTGTTGTGTCATTCTTGCATTTCCCAAGAACCTGGCCTAACTAAGCTCTTTTGATTGAATTTATTCTTCTAGATCTGTTCCCTCATGTGGGAGAAGTAATTAGATTAGATTTTGCTGTTCTTTTCCTTAACCTGTGATGTGTATAATTTACTACTTTTATTACTAATCATCTTGCATTATACAAACTAATTATATATTCAAGTCCTTGAAATTGTAACAAGAAGTCTTATTATTTTCTGTATTTTCTCAGGAGGAATAAAAAATTATCTAAATGTTCCTATAGAGGCACATTTGTGTTTCAAAAGTGGCAATAGGTTTTCTTGTCTGTGGTGTGCATGGTAGGGTAAAACTCTGATAGATTATGGCTTTTAACTTTGAAATGACCCAGATATATCAAAAGTAGTGATTGGACCAACATGCACTGCTACAACCAAAAGAATACTTAGAGCTGATTTTGCACAAGCCCCGTCATCTTACTGACCTTTTAAATTTACAGTGCTATTCTCAAAAGTATATTTGATATTGAACAGAATTTATTTTTAGGAAAGCTTGAGTCTGAGTCACCATGGACCACTGTGAGTCTTTTTGTATGAACTTACCAAATGTACAAATACCATGAAAAACACTTGCTAACAATTTTCAAAGTTTTAAATATCTGTCTGATATTATGAACTACATTGTTAGTCTAACTTTACTAAACAGACTAGTTTTCCAAAACCAAAATGATTATTGATTATGTTATGGGGAAATAGTCCTGATGTTATTAATGCTGCGAAAGATATCTGCTTTTCCTTATTGGATGATTAGAGAAGAGTTCAAAGTTTTAAGTACAGCTTAAGAAGATAAGACATGCTAATTTTAATGGGATGAAAAATATCTGGGTAATTACAAACACTAATGGTAACATAGAAGAGTTACTGAGTAAACATATACAATGGAGGTGGGATTTTAGGCAAACTGCGTAATTGCAAATATCTGTTTCAACAATGAAAAAGAAGGTTTAGTTAATTGCTATCATTTGGTTCTAACTTGAAATCTGTTTATGTTTTCTCCTAATTTTTAAAGCTCATAAAGCATTTACTTATAAAAGAATAATATTTCTTTACACTATTTTAAAATTTATTTCATTTACATTATACATTAAATATTTCCATGAGAATTTTGGCAATATAATTGTTATTTGGTTTATTGAATAGTTCAAAAGCTTATTTTTTTAACATTTTAAAGGTACTATAGTATTAATAATAATAGTATTATTATTAGTTATATAGTATGGAAGCGCCTCACAAATGCACGGATAAAGTTCTTTCTTCCACAAAGTGTACACAGAGTAAGTGATTTGGTTGTATGTGGTAGTCTATATCAAATGAAGAAATTTGAAAATAGGTTAATTTAGAGCCACACATTCCCTTTGAGTAATTTACGTTTTCACCGTTGGTCTTGGTGGATGTGGCATATCTTGACATCCCCCAGGGTGCTGAACGCTAGGCAGTCATCTTCAGAAGCACAGAGGAGGCCTTGGTCAACTACTTTGCACATAGGACTCGGAGAAATCAAGTAGCTCACTGATGATCTCTGACAGAGAACACGTCAGACTTGGAATCAAGGTCAGTTCAGTCCTGATACATGTAATTCACTTTGAATAGCTGTCTAACAGGGATCATCATTCAGGGTGTAGTAGCATTGTGGGAATGGTTAAGTTTAAAAAGAGTTGATTTTAAGGATCACTGGTTTGTTTATTTTATTTTACTAGAGAACAAGTGCAGAAGAAAAACAATGCAAAACCCTCTTGTCCCCTGCCAGACACTGGGGTCGGGGGTGAATTTATGGCAGAAATCCATCCCCTTGGGAAGGTCACACGATACTTCACACATACCGGTTGGCATTACTCATTACATTTTCGTAGAGACTTCCTGTTTAGTCCCTCATTTAAACTCACTGGCGTTTTTTAAATAGAGAGAAAGGATGACGTTATGGCTATTACAACAACATATGATGGTATTTCATTCTTGACACACAAGAGTTTTTTTTTATAATTTAGTAACATATGACCTATAGTCTTTTATATGTATTCTAGCAGAAGAATGACTCTTTTTCCTTGTTGTAATTTGAAATCTGACCCCACTTCTAGCTTGGTACAATGTGTTGAGTTACTTAATTACAATCACACTTTCTTTGATCATCTGTGTAATAGACGTATTTCAATAATATATCTCTTGATGCTGTTGTGATACCAAAATATGCAAGCATACGTTCCAGGTAGTCAACATATAATAGCTGAAACCCTTATTACAGTTTACAAAATATTGTATTAATGTCCAGCCATTCAGAATAATTTTAACAATTTCTTCCAAGCCTCAGTATAACTGTGGGCTGGCAGAAGATTTTGTATTCTACGTGCATAAAATAGTTTGTGATATTTTAGATCATGATATATTAAGTTAGATTGGCCATGTTGGAACCTTTTGTACACCACTTACTCTTTGAACAATTTAATATATTAAAGTTCCATTTTATTCATCGAAAATTTATATAATAGTAATATATAAGTCAAATTATTATTGAATGTATTAAATGTCACAGTGCACCAAGACCAGAGACTCTACATAAAATAGTTGCTATTCTTATTGCTATTACTTAAATTACCATAGATAACAGGTACTCTTGTGTGTTGGACTGCTAACCATAAGGTCTGCTGATGAAAACCACCAGATGCTCCCCAGAAGAAAAAGGAGGCTTTCATGCACTATAAAGATCCATAACCTTGGAAATTCTAAAGGGCAGTTTTCTCCATGAGTGGAATTGAATTGATGGCAATGAGTTTGTCTTTACATGGATTCTTTGCAACATAGATTTCCATCCAGAAACCTATTTTATGAATTAAGATTGCTAACAACAGCTTCATTCTAGAGAAAAAATAAAAATAACTATCTAGAAATGGACAAAGAGATCTAGATGTAGATATAGGTATAGATGTGTATTTAGAGATGCTAATAAAAATGTCATGTCTGTATTTTGAGAATAAGAGGAAATCCCTCACACGAAACAAAAACCAAGTCACTTCAGTGGAGTTGGTGCTGATTCATAGTCACCCTCTAGGACAGAGACAAACCGGTGGCCTTGAACCTCTGACCCTGAGGTTTTCGATCCAAGGCCTAACTCACTATCTGACCTGAGCTGCTTTTTATAAAAAAGGTGCTAATTAACCTGTAAGCCAGAAAATTTCTGAATAAACAGGTTAGATGAAATCTGTCTATCTCACTAATACACTAGTTGTTGGAATTTACAAAACACTCATTATTTATAACACTTAATATGAAAAGATTTTAATTTAGTGATTTTTAGTAAGATTAAAATTTAGCAATCTTATATATTGTATTTTTCCATATGTGTGGTGATATTCTCTAAATTTAAATTATTAGCGGAAAATAAGAAAGCAGGAGACAAGTGAGAGAATCTGGGGGAATGAGAAATAGCAGAATATGATTTTTATTGAAGACTTTAAAAGGTTTATGGCCTTCTTCCTGAATAGAACTGACTGAAATAAAGTGTACCTGTGAGGTATTTACATGACATTAATACATCACTTATTTAAACTATACTGAGCCACCTTTGGAGATGCACATCAGATCATTAGTTTCTATCCTAGACGAGTTTTGTATTCTTCTCCATTAGCAAATGGTATGAAAGATAGCATGAGGAAATGAAACAGAAAACTATCACATCTAATTGTAATCTATTAGGAAATTAGGGCATACTAATGGTAATGAGTTGACCTCATTTAAGTTTTGGCCACAACACCAAAGGCCAAAGTACCACCTGTGCCCTACATACCACAGATGCTCAGACCTTGAGAGCCACTTTTCTTCCTCTTTCTGTGCCAGTAATATGCCCACACCTCCAACGTGAGCATACACTTCTAGATGGATGCCGAGATTCATCTTCCCCTTGGGAGCTCTCGTCTCACAGTCTTTCTTTCTCCAGCTCATATTTTCTCTAGCTCATATTGGAAAGATTAGGTGCAAGTGCTATTATAGAGCCTACACATCAGGGGTTACATGATAGCTCCCCAGGTGCCTGGACTGATGTTTTTTTTCTTTTTTTGCCAAGCACCCCTCACCCCAACCCTGGCCTGCCCCATATTTAACCCACAGCACTGTAATAATTTCATGATTGCTGGGACTGTCCTGGTTCACGTCTTTAATTTAAAGAAAGACAGCTGAGGGACAAAAAGAATCCCCTCTGAGTCACAACTCTTCCTTCCTAATGAAAAGCTTTTCTTTCAGACCCCAGGAAGTACTTCGGCTTATATCGAATTGCTTCCTTTGAGCTGTATGCACTTTTCATAAGTTATTAGGAGAGACCAGCCCCTGGGAAAGACATCAGGCACGGAAGGCCAGTAAAAAAGGGCAGTGTTGCAGCAGGAGGGATTGACAAAGTGGCTTCCATTATGGTCTCCAGCATAGCCATTGTGAAGATGGCTCAGCACTGGGCTGTGAACTACTTGCAGAAGAACACAGCAGCAGGATTGGAGGAACAGTTATTTACAATATTTGGTAAACACATGGCAGAGCCTTGTTTGCTGAAATTGAAGAGGATTGAAGAACTTACTCATGACTATCAAAGTCTAATCTTCAGTAGAGATTATATCTCAACATAAGGAAAAAAATTTCACAACTGTACATATAACACCATGGCAAATGAAAAATTATGAACTTGTGAAGGACTTAATTTTACTTGGATCCACAGTCAACACCCATGGCAGGAGGCTGTACTGCACCGGCAGATCTTCCCCACAGGACCTCTTTAAAGGCCTCAAATGCACACAATGCTATTTTACAACGACGATGTGCCTGACCTAAGTCTTTTCAGTTCCTTCATATGTCTTCATGGTTCGGCACTGGGCTGCTGACCCACAAGATCAGCATTGTGAAGCCACCGACGCTGCCTGTGGAGAGAGATGAGGCTTTCCACTGCTGCAAAGAGTTAACGGTCTCTGAAAACCCATAGCAGTACTTCTACCCAAACCTATAGGATCATGATGAGTTGGAGTTGACTCTGAAGTGGAAGTTTTTGGGCGTGTATGTTTGTGTGTGTGTGTGCGTGTGAGTGTGCGAGTGTGTGTGTATGTGTGTGTGAGTGTGAGTGTGTGTATGTGTGAGTGTGTGTATATGTGTGTGAGTGTGTGTGTGTGAGTGTGTGTGTGTGGGGGGGCAGGTGCAAAAGGAAAACAGAACAAGTGTCACAGATACTTTTCTTCAAGTGGGGTTTTCTCAATCTAGTCATTTTGTGTCCTCTTTAAACTTCACACACGAGTTCTTACTTGCATCTGCTGTGCTTGAGTTCATGTACTGTCTCATCCATCATTTCTTCTGGTACTTCTCCCACCACCATGTTCGCCCACAGCTAAAATGAGCCCTCATTCCTCTTCGAAGTCTATCAACCTCTCACCACCTCTTCCAGGCTTGGCTTTATTATGCACATTTGTTCTGCTTCTACTGTAGCAGTTCTCAACCTGTGGGTCTCAACCCCTTTTGGGGGGGGGGTCGAAGGACCCTTTCACAGGGGTCACTGATTCATAACAGTAAAGAAATGACAGTGATGAAGTAGCAACGAAAATAATTTTATGGTTGAGGGGGGGTCACCACACATGAGGAACTGTATCAAAAGGTTGTGGCATTAGGGTATTAGGAAAGTTGAGAACACTGATCCAGGGTCCTTAGTTTCTGCCTGACTTAATCACAGGAACATTCAAATAATCAATATCACTTACTGTGAATATCTAGCTTCTAAGCTCTCTTACAAGAATCGCTGCTCTCCTAGTTCTTTAAGTCCCTCGGTTAGCTGATAGGAAAAAGTGGTGGAATGTCCATGTACCCTTTTGGGTGATTCTGGTATGTGTCAGCAGCCATTTCTTTCCTGCCACCATATGCCCTGTTTTCACTAGTCTCCTCATGAGTTGGGTCAACACCTGCATGTATTTTGCAGCTCTGCGGACAGTAGTCTCTCATCGTCTCTCTTTAACCTCAGCTCTCACGGGTCTGGCTGCAAAGCTTGAGAATTTGCCTTTAGTGAAGCATTAGAACATGGTGATTCAACTCTGCATTTAACTGACTGCTTAAAGTTGTGCAGATTGAAAGTCTAAGTCTTTTTTTCTTAACATTTTATTAGGGGTTCATACCTCTCTTATCACAATTCATACATACATCAATTGTGTAAAGCGCATCTGTACATTCTTTGCCCTCTTCATTTTCAAAGCATTTGCTCTCCACTTAAGCCCTTTGCATCAGGTCCTCTTTTTCCCCTCCCTCCCGCTCCCCCCTCGCTCATGAGCCCTTGATAATTTATAAATTATTATTTTGTCATATCTTGCCCTGTCTGACGTCTCCCTTCACCCCCTTTTCTGTTGTCCGTCCCCCAGGGAGGAGGTCACATGTAGATCCTTATAATTAGTTCCCTCTTTCCAACCCCCTGTCCCTCTACCCTCCCAGTATCGCCCCTCACACCGCTGGTCCTGAAGGGATCATCCGCCCTGGATTCCCTGTGCTTCCAGCTCCCATATGCACCAGTGTCTTGTCCCTAAGCACTTGCATCTTAAAACTACCAGTTTGTGGTTTGCTAAAGATTTGCTAAGTTAATTCTCAGGACCCATGTGGCACGGTGTCCAACCAAGTGAACATGGAAACAAAACGTTGAGTTGTATTGGAAGAGATGAGTCCTGGTGCCTTAGCTGTGATGCACTAGACGGCTCTTCCCAGGGTCATCAGTTAGAATCACCTGCAGCTCAGAGGGAGAAGAATAGTTTTCTACTCCTGTAAAGAGATCAGAAACCCACAGGCACACTGTCCTTATAGGGCTTCCATGAGTCGGAATCTTCTCAATGGCAGTGAGTTTTGTTTCATTTGGTTTCAATAATAAGAGAACTAAGCTCACACCAACTTGGTAATATAATTAAACCTGATGCAGCCAAGTCGGTTCCTACTCATAGCATCCCTATAGAAAGGAGCACAATTACCCTGTCAGGTCTCCAAGGTGATCCATCTTTACCCAAGCAGCGTCATGTGTCTCTAAGTTTTAGCTGCCAACAAAAAGGTCAGAGGTTTTAAAACACCACTCACCTTGTGGGAGAAAGATGGGAAAGCTGGTGTGTCTGACATTTCAGCACATGGAACAGGTCTATAAATCATAATCCACTCGAATGCACCAGGTAATGTGATTGGGATGCTGTTAGATGTGGCACCTCTAACCGGTGCTCTTCATAGTGCAGATTTCTCTGGTCTATTTTTTAAGGTTGTTTTTTCCCCCTTCAAATTTTTTATCTCTTAAAATGCACTCATACACAAGCCAATAACAAAACCCTATCAGGGACAAGTCCCCTCAGGTTTGAGGGATGTGAATCTCAATTATGTCTGAAAAGGAGGTGCACTCCTTCCCACGACTTTCACTCTGAACCTTCCCAGAGAGATGTCCACCCATTGCAGATGTTCTCCAGACATTAAGAGGTGACGTGTGTCTTACTTGAGAGGCTCAGCCACGGAACGAAGTATCAGTTCCTACACGCTCACTTTGAGAGACTGACAGGTTTGTTTTTTTGTTTTGTTTTTCTGAGACTGACAGGTTTGATGTGCATTGTGTTCCTGCCATCGGGCTCTGCAAGCTCAAACTTCTCAGAGTTCTGTGTATGTTTTCAGCTCTGTCCACTCGCTGCAATTTATAATTTAACAAGTATGTTTTAAAACCTCACAGTATACCAAGTGATTAAATGCAATCAAAGTTATGAATTCATATCACCACAGAAGCCAATATGTGGCTACAGAGAGATAAATCTTGTCAGTCTATCACTCCCAACAGTCCCTGATTTACCAGTTAGATCTTTCTAATTGTGTCTTTATGAATTTGCAGTTTAAGTTGGAACAAATGCATATGGTTATTTTGCTTTATTTTATTTACTAAAAAATGGCATAGCATACTTTAATGATTTAAAACTTTCACTTGAAGCAAATTAATTCCATTGTGATGAAGTTTGCTTCCAGTTGGTTCAATTGTTTGAAAGTTGGGGTCACTTTACATAATAAGGCTGCCTAACATTCTGCCCTGCTCAAAGATCACTACCTTCTGTCAGAGAGCAGGCCTGGCAGCACTGCTCTCAATGTATGCGGCTTTCCATTGTCCTAGCAGTAATTTAATCAGGACGCATTATCCCTCTTCCGAGTCTACCATTCTCCAACATTAACCCATTATCTTTTCAGCTCCAGTTACCAGGGTGAATCTTCCCAAATGTGAAAATTCTTCTATTTCATGTTCTAAGACTTCTGCCCCAAGGAGTCTCTTAGAAACTTTGAATGAACAGGTCTTTAGGAATTTTCCTAAAATTGGATGTTAATAACTTTGGAAAAAAAACATAGGACGGAATAGAAGTTTGGGGAGTCAAAAGAGAGGAAAATGATGACTTTGTGCATGAGAATTGGCTCCTTGGAAAGGTTATTAGGCAGACAGGAATGCTCAGGCTGTAATACTAGAGATTTAGTGAAATGAGCTTCCACGTGGGAGTCAAGAAAATTATGAAATGGTGTAAATATGTTAAAATGTATTCACGTTATGTGGAGTTACAAATAACTCAATTAGTCCTGAGTTACGAATATGTTTCCATTTCATTAAGGTACTATGGCCTAAAACATGAGAATCTCTGTGGCATGAGTTAATCTGTGATAGAGTGATTAATCTTTGGGTGTTTTTACTTTTGGCATGGTTTCACCAGAGATATATTTTGGGGAGTTAAATCTGTCACCTATTTCCAGAAGATCTTGGGTGAGAGGAAACTATGTTTGTTTTTAAAATCAGGAAACGTGTGCTCAGTGCTGTAGCCTTTCACCATACTTATTGAATCTGTATGTTTACTATGAAATCCAAGAAATTGGAATAAATATAGATGTATCGGAAACAAGTTTAACAACCAGTGGTATGCAGATGCCATAACTTTGTTGGCTGATAATATAGAGGACACAAAGCACTTGCTTGTGAGTTTAAAGGACTATGGCTTTTAGCTCTATGTAAAGGAAACCAAAATCCTCACAACGGAGTCAACATCATGATAAATGGAGAAAGATTGACACTAGCAAGACTTTCATTTTATTTGGGTCTATAATCAATACTTATAAAGCAGCAGTTAAAAATCAAATTGTTTTGCATTGGGAAAATTTGCTGCATAAGAGCTTTATAAAGGGCTGAAGAGAAAGGATGCCAATTTATGAGCTTAAGTTAGCCTGTTTTCCATTGCCTACATGCCTCTGAAAGTTGGATAATGAATAAGGAAGATTAAGGAAGGGTCGATGCATTTGAGTTATGGCGTTAGAAAGTATTATTGACAGTACCATGGGCTTCCAGAACAAACAAATCTGTGCTGGCAGTAGTACAGCCCGAATGCTCCTCAGGGAGAAGATTGTGAGACTGTGTCTCACGTGCTTTGGGCATGTTAGCAGGAGAGAAAACTTCCAGGGAATGTACACCAGGCCTTGTAGAGTGTCAAGGAAAAATAGGAAGACCCTCAAAAGGACGGAGGGAGGCACTGGCTTCAGTGATGCGCTCGGTAATGAGGATGAGGCAGGACCAGGAGGTGCTTCGTTCCCTTGTTCACCGGGCTGCTATGAGTCCGAAAGGCTTGTGCTGTTTAGTTATGTTATAACATTAATTTAATCATTTTTATACTATTCTAATTTTCTTTGCCTAAGTTATTAAAAAGGTCGACCTATATATGGCTCTTTTACATAGCTGCATGCCTCATGGAATTTTGAAACTTAAACCCATCCTTTATCTTAACTTTTGGACTCTTATTTCCACTTCTAAAAATCTCCTTAAATACATATACTTAAAAACATGTCTTATTATGTGAAGTACTTTAGAGATTACTTGTGAATATATACATATATATGTGTGTGTGTGTGTGTGCGCGCGCGCTTGGGTATGTGTATTTGTATATGTTTATGTAGAGAGTGACAGAGAGACAGAGATGTTGTCGAGCTTTAGTTTCAAGATAGCAGCTTATTAGAAATTCAATTTCCAGGATATATATTCTGATAGATTTCCTGGAACAGACACACAATCCTCACTTTAATAAGAACCTCAATGATTCTAATAGAAGTGGTCTGCCAGTCATATGTTTTAAAATTCTAATTGAAGGTGCTTGCTTCCAACAAACATATGGTCCACTTTAATTTTGCCAGCCCACAAATCAGGAACACGTTTCATGTTTAGCAAAATTTTCACACATTCTATTGCATGCCAATGTTAAAATCTGACTTGGATTTGTCTGTTGTTTAACACCAATTCAGCACTGAAATATTACTCTAGTTACATTAGAGTCTAAGATTGGGACAATAAATTGATTAAGAAATGGGAGCTGTTCTGTCAAATGTTCTCACAGGCTGAAATTGTGCACATCTATAACTATTACAATAGTTGTAACTTAGGCAAGGGAAATTTGTATATAACATATCCAAGAGACTTCTGTGGCTACTCTCTTTTCAACTTCAATCAGATAAGACTTTGTGTATTCTGAATGATGTAAAGAAATGTCATGGAGCAACATGGACAAAAAGAGAACAAGAGGGATGGTGCCGTCAAGTTGGTTCCAACCCAGGGGAATTATGTTAGGCTGGGTTGACCCACAGACCCTCATAGATGTGTAAGAAAGAGCTTTATATCAAGAATTAGTTATATATCAGGAAATCATCTCATCCCAGGCCAACTCACAAGTCCGATACTAATCCCTAAGTCCTCTTTGGAAGGAAGGCATATGCAAGGATGCGAAGTGCCAGAAGACCACAGGCCAGGGGTGCAAAGTCATGTGGATCCAATGGCCATGGCTTCTGGCAGCTCTCAGAATGAGAAAGCAGAAAGAAAGGGAGCTTCCCAGGGCCCGCCTTATGAGGAGGCCACAGCCACCAGGAGGCACCATCAGACTGTTTATCTAATTGGCAGGTTGAGCACCACCCTACACTTAGGTATATCTTCAAGTTGTCATGACATTATGCAAGTACAAGAGGGACCATGTGCACCACAGAAGGAAACTCTGCCCTGCCTGGCACCGCTATCCCATTACAGTCCATCATAGCCCATGCACTGCTCCATTTTGTCCAGATTAAGAGCTCCTTTTTGCTGCCCCTACTTCAGCAGCTTGGGGTTCTTTTCCAGGGACTTGTCTTTCCTGACATGTCCAAAGTGAGATGGAGTAGGGCTATCCTTGCCTCTAAGGAGCCTTCTGACTGTACTTCTTCCAAAACAGATTTATTGGTTTGTTTGGTAATCTATCGTGCTTTCAATATGCTTCACCAGCACCATGATTCAAATGCATTTATTCTTTTTAAGTCTTCTTTATTCTCTGTCCCACTTTCAAATGTATATTAAACAACTGAAAATATCATAGCTTGATTCAGGTGCACACTAGTCCTCAAAGTAACATCAGTGCTTGTCAGCACTTTAAAGATGTCTGGTGCAGCCGATTTGTCAATATGTGGCCTTTGGTCTCTTGACTGCTGCTAGAATACCAATGAGTTTTAGGATAAGTACCAAATATTTGCGTGTTGCACTACCAGTTATAGCACCTCTACATTTATTACATGGCATGTGATAGCATTCTCTAATATTTGTTTATAAACAAGGAGCTTTAAAAATCCCAGATTTTCTAGAAAAGCTACCCCAAATATGTTATTGATTGTGGAAAATTGAGTGATTCATGTCAAATTTACCAATAAAATAATTTTGATGAGCATTTATGATTCATAGATTGCTTTTATAAGTCCCTTTGCTTTGATTTATTTAAGATATGCCACACACATAGAGAGAGTTGTTAGGTGTCATTGAGCTGGTTATGACTCATGCAACCCTATGGTCGGCAGAAAAAAAGATGACTACCTCCTCCTTTTCCAGCTTCAGAATTGTTTGTATGTTTGAGCTCTGTTGCAGCCAGTCAATGATAGTTTGGTTTTATTTCATTTTTCACTAACCCTCTACACAATGTCCTATCCCCGGACTAATCCCTGTGGAACTCACGTCTAAAGCACACAAGACAAAATCTCATCCTCATTTCTAAGGAGCATGTGGGCTGTACTTGCTCCAACAGAAATTTCTTTCTTCTCTGGAAGTCCCAGGCATAGTCAACATTCTTTAACAACATTCTTTAGCGTTATTCATATGTCCCGATCCTCCTTTGAGCTCCTTGACTCATCGCCCAGATTTCATACACATATGGGGTGAGTAAAACGTCACCTAGACACTCCTTAGCCCTCCAAGTGACATCTTCTCACCTGAACACTTTAAAGAGACGTTGTGTTCTTGCTGCTGTTTTCTCAGTAGAGCTCAGCATCTCGAATTGTTTGTTGAGCATATTGACTGAGTGGGTGTGGTGAAGGGGTACCACCCGGACACACACCCTCCTGATTTAAAAACCCGCAGGAGCCACTTGCTTTGTTTAAAGATCTCCCTCATGGTGTATGTACATTTATTCAGTGAGCAAATATTATTTATTTATATTTTGTTGAAGAAAATTTAAATCAGTATGCAATCTAATGATCAGATCTCTCAAACTGTCTTTATAAATTTTTTTGCCCATAAGCCAAGGAATAAAGTGCATTAGAAATAAAAAACATGTAAGTGTACAAATTAAAATTCAGTAGAATAATTATCAAATCACTTATTATCAAATCATGCATTAAAATGTATAAATGTAAAAAAGAGAATTGAAGCTAATCTAAAAGGGCTTATCTGCTTTGCAATTCAAATGAATAACATATTTTCAATGGGAAACTAATGTTCTACATGTCACTATGAAATATTAAAAAATTTACAAAGACAATAATACATGTCTTCCAGTGAGGCATACTTTGCTTCAAGATATGATTTTATTTCATTCTAAGAGTGTTCAATATAATTTCCTGCCATTTATTAATTATTTTCAACAAATTTCATTAAAAATGTACTAAGTTAACCTATTACCTTAAACTATAATGAGTACAACAAAAGAAGTAGTGGTGAGCATCCTTTTCATTCTATCTTGGAGAACATACATGAGCATACATAAAATAGAAGGCAAACATAAATTAGAATGCACATAAACCTTAATTATGTATTCATCTGAACATTTTGTCTTGATTCAACACAAAAATGCTAAACATTATGTAATGTATAGAAGCTGGAAAGATAAATTCAGCAGCTTTTAAATACATTTAATATCATAGAGTTTTATTCTTTCTAATAGACTTCTCTTTAACAATGTGAAAAGAGGGGCAAAACTGTAATATTAAAAAATATAATTTTCATTTGACATATCTATACATCCAGACTAAGCTCAAAATAAAAACAATAAATAGTAACCATAATGAGTCATTTTAACAACATTTAATTTTATCTTTAAGATCCTCTTAAATATCTCATCTACTTTACTATTTTAAAGAAGCTGTGGAGTTATTAAAGTTGCCATGGTTGTCATTGGATTGCTTGACCTTTCTAAACACGTGCACATACACACACAAACTTTCTCTATAATTTTATCCAATTCCTTCATAAATTTAAGTTTCATCCTGGTATTTACCTCCTCTAAAACATATCTCATATATCATTGGGATTGAGGGCATTAAAAATAGCCACATTTCTTATCTATCCTTAGAGTACCCTTATGCTTTATTTTAGTATTTATGCTTAAGTATAATGCATGAATATTTGCCTGTCCTTTTCAAAGACCACTTGTTCCTTGTATATTTGGTATTCCTCCTATAATGTTTTACACAGTATTTGATCCTTTGCATAAGGCTCATAAACTATGTGTTGGAGAAATAAAATAATTCAAAGCTTTTAAAATACTATAGATATACTCCATTTGGCTGCATACTCTCCCGAAGATAATCTTGGTTTTAATTATGTTTAATATCCTAACCATACTCAAGTGGGCTATATTAAATATATCTAGGCATGTAGTCCAATTTCAAAAACCTACATTAGTTTAAATCAATGAACTGGTATTTTCTTGATTGCCTTCTCAACATCCAGTCGGAGCTCCCCTAGCACAGTGGTTAAAACAATCACGTGCTACCAAAAGTTGGGCCCTTGGAATCCGCAAGATGCTCTGGAGGAGAAAGATGTGGCTTTATACAGATTAAAAACAACCCCCCCCCCTCAAGCAAGTTGATTCCAATTCACAGTAAATCTGTAGAACGTCTTCATATACTCTCCTTGACTCTAAATCTATATAGAACCATATTGCTGTAGAGCAGGTGGTAGATTTGAACCACTGATTTTATGACCAGCAGTTGTGTTTTTAACCACTGTACTACTGAGGCTCCTTCCAGTGAAAAATTAGCTTTAGAAGCCCTATAGGGAAATTCTGCTCTTTCCTGGAGGGTTGTTGTGCGTTAGAATATAATTGAGCAAACAATTTGGTTTCAGGGGGCACTGTGCGAGATGCCAAGTTTTTAGTGGGAGAAAGATGAGATTATCTGCTACTGCAAAGGGTTATACTCATGAAAGCCCTGCACAGGGCCCTGTGTGTTAGAATTAACTTGATGGGAGTTGGTTTGGATTTTAGTGTTACTGGGTATATGCCATTTGGTATAACATGATTACTTATTAAAAATAATGAAAGCATTCTTTCCAGAAACAAACCCAAAGAATGCATGTTTTCTCATCTGATTGCGAAGATGTTGGAAAGGTGAAAAGTCAGGATGATATTTATCATGCTACCAGCATTGGTCTAGTTTATGGGATTGGGCACATCACAAAGTGAGCACTGATGAACATAATGAAATTGCTCAGAATAGTGACCTATGGTTAATTCATAGAGGACACGTGACAAAGGAACTGCCTAAAATGTTCTCTGAAAAATAATAGGTGAAAGCTAAATCAAAATAACTAAAGGTACAAGACATGTTTTCTACAAAAGGACAAAGGTGAGTAAAGGTCAAAGAGGGAACCAAGTTAGCCCTCAGTACTGTTAGTGAGGAGGTCTACAGTCTTGACAAAGCATAGCAAATGACAAGTTACTAGTAAATAGCAATAAAATTTGCTAAAGTTATTTTAAAGCAATATGTAATGAAATCAATGTGCAAAAATGTGCTACAGATGACCAGGGACAACACTAAGATCCTAACTGAAAATGTTTTCAAAGGTTGCAAACATGTTTTACAAAAGAGGAAGTAAAATTAACAAAAATAATGTTCATATTTGGGTAGCAAATTAAAATGAGCTGTAATTTATTAATAATTTTGATGAATTTTTAATATGTTATTCTGGTGAGAACACAGAGAGAATGGCACTTTGTTCACTATTAGTTGAAATATAAATTGGCAAAACTTTCACAAAAAGTAGGTAAAATGCAATAAACATTTAAAAATATTCTATATACTGTGGAAATCAAAATTAATTTGTAAAAAATTCAATCTGTCAAAATGATCATAGTTGTGATCAAATATGTATATATGCCTCTTGGAGTACATCAATTAAAACAAAAACATGTTTTAATCTCATGAAGTTCACATTCTCATGGGAGGGCACAGATAAAATATGATAAATAAAATATACAAATTATGAACTATGCAGGGTGATTTACAATCATGAATGTGCATGCATGACCCCCCCCCCACACACACACAGATAAAAAGTAAGTAAAGCAATGGACGATTGGATCACTTATACATTTGGATCATAAGAGAAGAGGTAGAACTCTTGAACAAAGGCTTGAGTGAGGTGACAGAGTTAGCTTTAATAATATCCAGTAGGAAGAAACCAAAGGCACATAAAACAGACAATGCAAAGTTTCCAAATTAGAAAGACAACTGGTCATGCCCCAAAGTGGTAGATACTCAGACACTCTGTGTGATGGAAATGAATTAAGTAGAAGAAAACTAATAGAAAATGATGGCAACAATGTAGCGTGTGTGTGGTTAGATCTTGTAAGATAAAACAAGAAACTTTTGGATGAGCAAGGGTTAACTAATCAAAATGGACATGAGGTAAAAGAGTGCTGATGAATTAATTATGCAGGAATAAAAGCATTTATGGTTTATGGAAGCGCTGGAAATTTGAAGTCCTGGTGTGTTAAGCCAAAAAGAAAAACAGACAATTTCACTGCCACCAAGTCTAATTTCACTTACAGTGACCGTATAGAACAGAGCAGATCTCCCACATTGGGTTTCCAGATCTTAACGGGAGTGGAAGGTCTGATCTTTTGCCCCAGGAATACCTGGTAGATTCAAACAGCTGACCTTGAGGTTAACAGCCCACCTGGCAACCCAGCAAGCCACCTGGGCATCTTCCTTGTGTGTTAAGGACTCCTGAAAACATCAGTCAAGTGTCAGAAAGTGGAGTAACAGAAAGGAGTGGACACAGAAGTAGAGTGGATCGGCTGTGATGAAGAGATTGGAAATTTAAAATATCATTGTCTTTGAAGAATTACCTTGAAAAAGTAATTTTCTCCCTGGAGTTTTATGCAGAGAAATGAACTGAAAAGATTTCAATTTAGAAATATCTTACTCATAATAATATTGAGGAATGTGTTGTTGGATCAATTCTGATTTGAGATTTGGGTGATCTGGACCAGTGACAAAAGGGACTGAAATAGTTTACAAAGCACAACAATCAATACTTGATGTTGAAGATGATGAACTGGAGGCAGAAGATAAAGAAAGAAAGAGAAAGAGGTGACTCCGGGGTGTGCAATTTTGACCACATGATGTTAAGTTGCCTACACTTTCTTCCATTGATAATATCTAACGATTAGTCACTTGGACATTTGAATATGACAACCCAATCAAAAGAGAATTACAAGGTAAAATTTATAGCAGAATATTTATAGTCAGGGCATTCGGGAAAAGCAACAACATATCTGGGCAGATATGGCCACTTATGAGAACTCAACTTGACAGCTATAAGACTTAGAAGCCAATGAATTAATTATGCATAGAAAGAAGGAATCCCTTCATTTTGGCAGAGAGTCTTGCACCCCCCCCACCCCAAGACCTTAAAGCTGGCCATGTCAACAGCTGCCCAACCCCCAATCCATTCCACTTCCATAGTCACTTCCAAAGGATGAGAATGTATGAGATGTCCAAATAGTGTACAAAATGGGAAAAGGTGAACTAAGACAGGACTTTCAACACCAAGAAAATGTGTAAGAAGGAAATAAATTATTAGAAAATGACAGGAAATATATAGGAAAATATTAAAAAGACCGTGATGAATAACTACAATCAAGTGAATATTGATATTTATATTATTCATTATAATTTCGTGCATGTTCTAAGTTATTTTTAATATCTTACTTTTTATAATAAAATAAAAATAACCATTTGTTTATTTTAATTTCTTCCACTGTACTTTCAGAAAAAAAGTTCATAATTGATTAATGAGATATACATAGTTTTATACACTAAAATTCCTTGGCTTATTATGTTATTCAGGTAGAAGAGTTTGAGATCACACATTCAAAATGAGAACAGAACAAATATAATTTACATTTATTCCTTAAGTGAGAAACAAGTGTAGTTATAGTTATATGTTCCTTTTAATTATGAATCTGTTTTATACAACATTTTTAATTGTGTAACATAAACTAAAAAATATATGATATGACTCTTGGAGAACAAAACACAAAACTCAGTTGCAGAAACAGAGTTATAATTAACTGTAGCTTTTTCAGTTTCTACTTGCAGAACAGGAAAGATAAAACATCTTAATTTTTATTTTTTTCAGGTTGTATTAAAATATCATCCAAAATACAAATTTAAGAAATATAATTTACAGAATGTAATTTAAATTATCAAGTCGAATAAGAATAAAACTGGAAGGCATACTAACATCTTCCTACGACTTCACAGAAAAATGAAAGCGTTAACATGGTAAATGGCATGCATTGGACTGTTTGTACCATTAGTTTTGTACATTGGCTTTGATAGTATTCTTATAAGTTTACAGTATCAAAGTTTATTTCCACAGCTAGAAATGCGTTGACTTTGTGGAGGAACACTTGCTTACGGGAATTCCGGCTAAGTGGTACTGCCAAAGAAAATTCCCTGCTAGCTTGTGAAAATCCATTATCAAAGGGAGATTAGCCTACCATCCATGAAGACGTTTAGCTTTAGAATGTTTTCCAAAGATCCAGAGGCTCGCTGGGGCTTTTAGCAAGTGATTTTTAAAATAAATAAACTAAGTATTAATAATATTACATCAATGGTTTTTGGGATATAAGATGCAATAGCATTAAATGGGAAAAATTTTTTTTCTCCACTGTATTGCAGAAAAGTTTCCTTTATTGGTTTCTCAATGCATCATTCATGATTTTATGTGAACAGGCTTGAACTAAAAAAGCCCTTGTGGTGCAGTGGTGAATGCTGCATTTCAATCTCTTCTCTGCAGGGGAACGATGGGGTGGTCTGCTCTGTCATGTTTATAGTATTGATAAGCATGGAGCAGTTCCTCCTGGCCCTATGGGGCGACCATTACTCTGAACCATTGGTGGCAGTAAGGAGTTTACAATGATTTAGAAGTTTAGTTTGATGTCTTAGGTAGTACATCGCATGGCCAATGTAAAACACATATTTTGTAAAGGTTTTGAAATAATGCTTTGGGTCTAGAAAATGCCACTTTTGAAAGGATGGGTAATATATTGTTCAACTTCTCTAAGCTTCAGCCAACACTTCTACAAAATGAGAGTAAAGCTCTCATTTAATAAAATTATTGTAATTAATACATACAAAATATATTTGCATACACCATGCATTAAATAAATAATAGTAGTTCTTATTGTTGTATGATTATATAGTTTAAATTTGCTAAAAGGAGTTTTGGCAAACAATGTATTATACACATTAAATTAGCATTCACTGTTGTTTTTATTTTTAATTCTAAAATTATTCTAATCAGGCTGGTTTCCAGAAAACTATAAAATAATCTTGTGCTCATTTCATATTTCTATACACTAAGTACAGTTTAATGAACCATTGTTTTCATTCTTAAAGGGATATACAAGGGGGACCCCAAAACATGGAATTTTTCCCAAAATTATGTGTTTATATATTTTATACAAAACAACCTTATCACCTTCAAAGTACTCTCCAATACACTTACGACATTTGTCAAATCTGCGATTCTGTTCTTGGAAACGGTTTTCAAATTCCAATGTTTGGATGGCTGAAGCCACCTCTTTGTTTTTCCCTTCACCTCTTGTACATCATCAAATCATTGACCTTTCATGTCCCTCTTCATTCACGGGAACAAAAAGAAGTCGCACAGAGGATAGTCAGGTGAGTAAAACGCTTGGAGCAGGAGAGGCGTGCTGCTTTTTGCCAAAAACTGGCTCACTGGTATGGCTGTGTGAGCAGGTGCATCGTCATGGTGGTAAAACCAGTCCCCTGTCTGCCATAAATCCAGCCTTTTTGTCTTGCACTATTACACACTCTTTTCAGGACTTCTAAATAGAAAGCTTAATTGACAGTCTGACTGGTGGAAGGAGCTCCCGATGGACTAGGAGTTGACATTTTCATCTGTTCGGGAAGTTGAAGGGCATCTTAAAGGAAGTCTGTCATCGGTTGACATTTCACCTTTTTTGAAACAAGAAAACTGCTTGTACACTTGAGGTTTTCCCACAGCGCTTCCTTGTAAGGTGTGTTCAACATCACAATAGTTGCTGAAGCATTGTTTCCAAGCAGGAAACAAAATTTCATAGACACACACTGTTCTCTTAAATTGACCATGACAAAAAATGAGGTTCGAGCAAAACCGCTCTCACAAAAACAATTCACTCTGACCAGAGAGAACCTTCCTAGGCGACACCACTGGGTGCACTAACTCAGAGTGAGTTGCTGGATGCTCGCCTGGTGGGAAAAATGCATACTGTGAGAGCTCTGGTCATTCCTGCGCAATTCCATTTTCTGCAGGAACCTCCTTGTATCTTTGGTATAGCACGTACCAGCATCTAAATGCAAAATTTAATATCTAACTCTTTAATTTATAACTGCTTTTTAAATTTTATTTATTTATTTTATAACTGCTTTTTAAAAAGAAATTATTTTTAGCTGGCTTCAGCATGTCTGTGTGCATATGCGTGTATGTTTATTCCACTGAAATTATTTGATCTATATTTTGAGTAAATAATTTGAGAACATCAAGTTTATGAAGAAAGACACAGCAACAGTTTGGAAAGAACTCATTAAGTACCTATAAGGTGCAGATGACACAATGTTGCTTGCTAAACGTGAAGAGGAATTTGAAGTACTTATCAATGAAGGTCAAAGAATGAAACCTTCAGTATAGATAACTCCTTCCTATGAAGAAGCCGACAATCCCTCACAGCTGGAGCAATAAGCAAAATCTTCATACATGGAGAAGATATTGAAGTTTCAGGGATTTGATCTACAATATACTGGACACATCTGCTATAAAAGTTCTCTTTCATGGTTCTTAAAAGAAAATATGTCACTTTAAGCTCACTTGCTCATGACTCAGGCCATGGTGTTTTCAATCACTTCACATAAACATGAAAACTGGAAAATAAATAAGGAAGATCGGAGAAGTGTCACGTTTGAATAATTGTGCTGGCCAAGGGTACTGAAATTACCATGTTTGCCAGAAGAACAAACAAATATATCTTGAAAGTATAGTCGGGACATATATAGTTAATTTGATTTCTGTGTATTTAATTTGGAGAGGTCCATGTGTATCGTCGACATTTGTGTTGTTGAAAACAGGCATTTCTGTGAAAAAAAATCATTGATCTTGCAGAATCCTACCATGAGCTCTCCAGCTTCATATCCATCAACAACATAATACTTTCCAACTACTGTTACTTTCTCTTTATTTCCAAATTTTGGATTCCAATCACCAATAATTATCAATGCACCTGATTTCATGTTTGATCAATTTCAGACTGAAGAAGTTAGTAATTTTTTTTCCAATTTCTTCATCACTAACTTGAGTGGTTGGTAAATAAATAATAATGATAGAATAATGAATTCCCTTGAATGCAAATAGATGTAATCATATCAGAGACAGCAGTGTACTTCAAGATAAATCTTGAAATGTCCTTTTTGACAAAGAGTGCAACACTATTCACCTTGAATTTGTCACTGCCAGCATAGTAAACCATATAATTTTCTGATTCAAAATAGCATATAAAAAAAGAAAGAAAGTACAGTCAGGATACTTATGAGCAGTGAGAATGGCGAGAATTGGTCTACACAGACTTTGGATGGGTTTTCATGAGTGGCCATGCCCTGGCGAAGGGCACTGTGCTTGCTAAAGTTGCAGGCCCTCAGGAATGAAGAGGCTTCTCAATGACATGAACTAATGCTATGGCTACAATGGACTCAAAGGTAACAATTGGGAGAGTGGCACAGGACTTGACACTGTTTCATTCTGTTGTACCTTAGTTTGCCAGGAGTTGGTACTAGCTCTATAGCACCTAACAACAATCACACCAATGAAAAGTGTGAGTAGTGGTATGAAAGTTAAAAATACGTTTATTGCAGACGTGAAAAGAAAATACACATCCACACACTCCATATCCGAACATTGTGAAGGCAAAAGCCGACTCCGGAGTCAGAGAACTTCAGCAAGCTGAGCAGGAAAGGCACTTAGGCCAGTGAAGAGGATTAGTCCGTTAGCTGTATGGCTGTGGTCCTGGTTCTCGTGTTAGGGTGAGTTCTCCAGAGAATCAAAACCAGTGACACTCATATGTGTTTGCATGTAGAAAAATATTTATATGGAGAAATGGCTTTCAGAGTTTTAAACGGAGGTAAATCCAGTCTGGTTCAAGTCTGGCTTCTTCTGATTTATGCGGCTGTGCCCACTGGATGAACAAGAAGCAGGATGATGGACCAAAGTTGGTCATGGGCAGTAGACCAGGGGTAACCTACTCCCCATGAAAAAAAATAAAGAAAGAAAAAAGTTCTGCTGGGCAGAGCTGTCATAATGCACATTTTTTCCCCACTAAGCAAGCCTCTAGGAAGTCACTCTAATTAGTGCACCCAGTGGCATTGCCTCAGAAGGTTTTCCCTGGTCACACTGAATTTTTCATAGAACAAGTTTCGCTCGAACTTTCTTTTTGTGATGGCCTATTTAAGAGAACAGCATACAGCTGTGATATTTTGTTTTCTGCTTGAGAAAAATGCCAGAGAAACTGTTGTGATGTTGAACACAGCTTACAAGGACAGCTATATGGGAAAAACTCAGGTATACTGGTGGTTTTCTGATTTCCAACGAGGTCAAATGTCAAATGATGAGTAACCTCATTCTGGTGTCTGTCAACTTCTCGAACAGATGAAAATGTCGACTTGTAGTAAATATGGAGTTTGTTCTACCAGGTCAGACTGTTAATCAAGATTTCCATTTAGAAGTTCTGAAAAGATAGCATAATGGTGTGTGATGTGAAAGGCTTGATTTGTCCAGACAGGGGACTGGTTTTGCCACCATGACAATGCACCTGCTCACGCAGCCATCTCAGGGCTTCAGTGTTTGGCAAAAAAGAGCATGCCTCTCTTGCCCCATACATCTTACTCACCTGAGCTCACTCCATGTGACTTCTTTTTGTTTCCATGAATGAAGAGGGACATGAAAGGACAGCAATTTGATAATGTAGAAGTGGTGAAGAAAAAAATAAAAACAAAGGAGGTACTGTCAGTCATCCAAACAGATGCGTTTGAAAAATGTTTTCAATAATGGAATGGAAGATTTGGCAAATGAATGAAGTGTAATAGAGGTGTAATTTGAAGTGTAATTTGAAGGTGATAAGGCTGTTTTGTTGTTGTTTTGTTTTCAATTTAAATACATACCTATGAAAAAATTTCCATTTTTGGGGGGAATTCCCCTTGTATGTAGGAGTAAACGAATCCAACAATGGCCAAATGACTGATTTCAGAGTCATCAGACAGCTTCCGGATTGAGAGCTAATGCAACAGGATATTAAGAAACCAGACCCAGGATCCAGTGCCAAAAGATTGCAAAATCCCAACGAGGTCTCCACTCTGCTATGGAGCTCTTTCTTATACAAAGGCCATACCCCCAAGGAGCTGCCATCTGTCTTCAACCTGATTGAAAGGTTGGACTCTATCCCAACCCAAAAATCAACATTAAAAAAAATGACTAAGCTGAACAGCACAGTTTTATGAGTTGCAGTTGTGAAATTGTCTGCCTTTTAAAACCACTTGTTTAGTCAGCATTTTGTCTCGAGCGGTGCTGACTCTGAAGGACGTGAGCTTTGTCTCTGTGAGCACCCACTGTGTTCTGTCTAACACTAACCCGACGATCCTGTGGAACTAAGATGATGTGTCAGGTCTGGCGTTCAGCCCTGTGAGAGGTCAGCATCAATAGAGCTACCTGGATTGCAGACATTCTTAATTGTATCAGAATCATGTATTGCCATTTCTTGGGGTTTAATCTTGCAGAAAGTGCATATGATTTTTGAGGCTGGATAACTCATGCAGACTTAGAAGAAAATAGACATGCCTCACCACAAACAATTTTGTTCTATAAATTATGTGATGTAACTAAAAGAGAAAAAGTGCAAAATCATTGGTTACACATTTAACACCTTCAATGTGAATATGCTTGAAAATTGCAGAATGTCATTAATTATTCTACTTTTAGCCTGGTATGCTGAAGTTGTACATATAGACCAGTTTCCTATGTAATCTACTGAGGGTAATATTTAATATTTTACTTCTATACACACCCCTCCTCTAGGTCTTTCTGCTTTATGTTGGTTCTCTGGCCTGTTGTGCACCCAGTTTGCAACTGCGTCTAGAGATGGTGAATCACCTCCCTGGACAGTACTCATGCTCCATACCTGCCCAGACATCCTTCGTTTTCCCTTTATTTTGTTTAGTCGGAGAATGCCACTTCAATAGTAAAATATAGAAAATTTAAGTGCTGTCCATATGCCTAGATCTAAAGCTTAAGCAAATAACTACAAATAGTACCATTATTTTATGGAAAGACATTCAACACATCGTACTGAATGAAGTACTCCATGCACATATGTGAATATTGACAGATCCTCTGAAAATATGCTCCTGTCTGAACATAGACAAAACTACATTTTATTAAAGGTATTGTAATAGAGAAAAATAGATAGTAAAGCAGTGACGCAGAATTAAGTACAATTGCTCTTTGCTTTTTCTGTTGTTCTTCTGTTGTATATATTTTTTAAATTTTCATTAGGGAATATATTCCATAAGTAATTATAAATGGGCATTCTGGCAACAGTATTGAAGACTGAAGGATGTTAAGAAATGATGTCTTTGTGAATCCATTAAAATATCCAACTTAAAAATGATCAAAAAATAAATTAATAGCAATCAATAAAATTATGTGAAAGAAGCACAAATATTAATATTGTAAAAGTAATAGGAATTATAGAGACAAAGAGATTTATTAAAGGTGAATGATCTCAAAATTCCTGGCTATTAGTTTAGATGGTGTTGCCACACTTAAAAAGACTAGAAGAAGAATGTTATTTAAGTAAAAATAAAAATTTCATTTGTCAGTGTATTGAGGGCAGATAGCAAAAATAAATTAAATCCATTTAAAAAATAAAGGAGATTATGCCTTAGAGAAAGAGTCTTTTCAGGAGTGGATGTGTTAGTTAGAGATGGGACCCTTTGGAGAGTGAATTTTCAGGCAAAGCCATCAGCAAAACAAGTGTATTAATGTGACTTTTGGCAAAAAGCTCCATGGCCATTGCCATCAAATAGATGCTGACTCACAGCAACCCTGAGGGCAGCGTAGGACTGCCCCTGGGGGCAGTTTACTGTGGCTCTTTATGGAGCAGAAAGTCCCAGCTATCAATCCGGGTGTAGCCGGTGGTTTAGATTTCTTGACTTTGCAGTTAGCCGTCCAACTCATCACCAGAAGTACCTCAAAACCAACCCTCATACAGTTACTGCTCAGGCTTACAGTGACCCTTTACGGTGACCGCCCTAGTATTTCAAAGGAAACAAATTTCATAGTGTTTCCTAGAGAAGCAAACAGCTTCATCTTTCTCCTGTGGAGCTGTTGGCTAGCAAGTTCAAATGGCTGACCTCATGGTCCTCAACCCGGCATGTAACCTACTATACTACCAGGACAGCTTAAAGAAGAAGTCATGGGTACAGAAAGTAGATTAGTGGCTAAGAGAGTGAAAGGAAAATTAGGAACTATAGAGAGCTCACATGAGTGCTTCTGTTCATAGATTTGTCTTAAGAGAAGCAGGAGAATGGTATAGAGATGGGGTCTTAAGCGAGGAAAGTTTTAGCCAAATTTGGATTTTATTGATTTAGTTGGGGGGAATTTTTATTCTTAAAAGGATATTTGAATTATTAATATATTTTTAGCTTCAATACAAAGTTGGGGGGAGGGTAGGACACTATCTAGGAATTTTGCATGCTTAGACTTGATTTTTTTTCCTTTTATCTTTTCTCCTAAATAGTGCCTTGTTTGGGCAGCATAACACTTGAATTATTGGTACATTCAATCTAACTAAAGATGAGTTAAATCAGTGATGTGAGATAGATGAATTGTTAATAATACTAGTACTAAAAGCGTTTGGTGTTGAAGCTTCCCATGTGCATCAAAAAGAGTTCATTGGAGAAAAAGCTAGGCCAAGTGAGAGAAGTTTTAGAAGGCAGTTATTCCAATTCATTCAATAATTAATTTCGATGCTAAAGAAGAAGGGCTGGAAAGGGATATAATTTTCAAAACACAACAACAGACACATAGAAAACCGGTTGTTGACCAACCAAGTTACAATGAATCCTTTAGAATCTCTAAGCTTTAACCAAACAATGCACACCTTGAACCAAAGCAACGAATCCGCCTGAGTCTAGAAAGGCGGTACTTAGTCCCTCTGAAGCGGGAGTCTGTCCCTTGGATGCAAATCTTTGTTGCAATGTCCCCTTCTCTGTAACTTTTAGTGTTGATTCTACTTGCAAACTCTTCTCACCATTAAGTCAATTTTGACACCTGGAGACCTCCTGTCATCATAGGAAATCTGTGATCCTGTCTTAGGCTTTTCATTCAAGGTTATGGCCTTTCAAATGCAAATTTCCAGTTCTTTTTGTGTGTGTGTGTGTGGTGCATCTGGATAAGTTCAGTCAACTTCCAGACATTTTCACATACAGTGATTTCGAAGTCATCTACTACTAATGTATTATATCTTCAGTTCCTCTGTAACTATTGGTCTTGCAATGATTAATTTACCTTATTTTGATTTCTGATTTTGTCCTTCCAATTGTGCTGGTCATCGACGATCATAATCCAGATATAGGGCTAGAATTTACTCATTCTGTACTGCATATGACCATTCTATAGTACAATTCTAATATTTTCTTATATACTTTAAAATACAACCAGGCCACATATGCACAGAACTCAAGCAATAATGATATCACTGTGAATTCTCATTGACACCATGATAGTTGTACATTGAAAGCAATGTTATTTCAGCAGTAAATTAGCTAAATTGTTCATTTTAAATTGCCTACTAAATATTTCTCTTCTGTTTTTCATTTTAGCAGTAAAATTTGTCAATTTTTAAAACACAGTTTTCATAAAATTTCCTTGACAGATAATGTAATTTCTGTAAGCTTTCAGATTACTTTATGGAGTTTACTACATCTATCAGAATTTTTAGGATGATTTTTATGTCATTTTGAGGGGAAAATGTTGTACAATAAGAATTCTCAACTGCTGCTATTCAAAAATCCACATAAACATTTTATTTAAACGTGTACTCTGAACATATTAATTCTATGTATTTACCCCAGAATGTGGACCTTTGAAGATACTTAGTTTTTAAATGATTTTCCTTTTAAATCCTGATAATTTTAAATATTGATAAAAAGTTTACAAAGATTTACAGATAACTTTCGAAAGAAGGGTGACTTAAAAATGATAGTTTGAAGTATAACACAAATATATCTACATTTGTGGTACTAAAATATAAATGGAAGTTTTCTTCTTACAGAAAACAAAAAACTACCAACCATAATACAATAAAATATTCTTACAAATTAACTCATGTATTACATAATTATTCCAAAGCAAAGAAATAATGTGGAGGCCTGAATTTATGCTGAATTTACCAAGAGATTGTTACAGTGATTTGTGATCTTAAATGTTGGCTGATATCCCAGATTGTAATGATAGTAACCTTTTGAATTCCTCCATTTAGAACTCATCACAAATGCAGAGTTCTGTTGAGTTTAACGCATGCTAATTCAACAGACTAATCTAAATTTTCAGTTATTTGGACAGGATTTTGGCTCCACCTAGGTGGTTGTTACAAGCTTCGTCCATTTGCTTACATTGATGATGGATCTGAAACTCCTTAAAACACAACAGATTATTGTGTCAGATTCACTATCAGTGGAGACTGATATTATTTAGCTAATTCAAAATACACCACCACCTACTTTTCCTGCTTCAAAAATAAAATAAATCATTCTTATAGTCATGAATGGGGCTGGTGTGGGGGTTGTTGTCTAGGTAGTAAAGGAAAGGGAACAATCCCTTCTTTTAGGGTTACGCGCACACTATATTTACAGAGTCCTACTCAGAATTTGGCTGAAGGGATTGTTCTTATCTGAACACCTACACCATAATCTTATAAACATACTCCCCCCCACCCCCAATGAAGTTTGTAAGCCAACCACTTCTTGCCTTTATCTGCCCCATTTTGAGTATCTAATTGCTATACTGCCCATTTATATAAACCCCGTGCTCTGAGGAGACAATCATATTCTTTGATGACTTCATTCCAGTTGGAACCTTGTGAAGTCCGCATCCAGAAGCAAAGTCAAATCAGGACAGGCCCTCCATAAAGTCAGCAGTAATATGCACCAGTTCACAGCCTCAAAAATATCTTCATCTAGTCAGGTTCTGGTCAACTCAATGGGGCTGCCTCACTTAACCTCACCCAGGTGCCCATTGACTGCTTGCCTTTCAACCATGGGTCCTACAACAAATTCTCAACAACACTAGACCTCTTGGGCAAGGTCATGAACGTCAGACCAGTCAACTCGCTCTCATATTCTCTAGTCCCTGTGAACCCAGTCCACAGGTATCTGCGGCCAAACTCAACCCATCTCTTTATTGCTGTGTTTCTCTCACTTCCACTCGACTAGTGGACCCAGGTGGTCACCTAGCTGGTCACATGCTTCCCACATTACATTACCGGCTGCCCACATGCTTCCTTTAATAGTTAATTCCTAGAGTTCCTTTCATGTTCCAAATTTTTCCACCTTCAGGCACAAACCAGGAGTTCAAAATTCGAAAAGTCAAAGAGTTCAATCTGTCAGCACCCCCTAGGCAAGTCTCTTCACCTTTGAAAGTCCTGAGCATTCAAGACATTGGGTGCGGCTTTATCGTTTTTTTTTTTTTAGAGCCTTCTTTGCAGGCGTGTCCTAAATCATTTAAATTCCAATTTAATGGCTGAAGGCAAGTAGTCTTACAAATTCTCCATTTTTACTTCCCAATAATCATTTCTATCATTATATCAATAAACAGAATAAATCAGTATAAATATAGTAGAATCAGATATTAAACTTAATCTTAAAACAGTGACGTTCAATCTTATTTATCTTATCTCAATCCTTATGTAAACTGTTCCATTGATACAAATTTGACCTTAGGCCTCTGTCTGAATCAAGCTTCTATCAGCCATTTTGACTTTCTGACAGTTGTTTTCACTACTCAGTATGCTCTCTGAAAAAGTCAAGGGTTAATTTCACACCCTGAGCTTAAAATATGCATTAATACCATTAACTTTTACCATTTCAAATAGGAATAATCAAAGACAACAATCAAACAAAATAATAAAAACTTTAACTTCCCATATTCTTTCCAGAAAACAAGCTAGTTAATGGCATGGCCATATCTGACCTCTTGCTAGACAAAGAAAAAGAACTACCATGAGACAGAGGTCAAACAAATACTTACTCTCCATCTTCACAATTTCTTTCTCTAGTATCCCACTCTCAAAGTACCATAATATGTTAGTCTGGGTAGACTAAAGAAAAAATTCAAAGAGCTTCATATATGTGTAGGAAAGAGCTTTATATCAAGGAGCAATTGTATGTTAAGAAAACCTCCCAGTCCACTCTGGATCAAGTCCTTAAGTTCAATATTACCCCATTTGTTGATAGTAGCGCATACATTCCTCTTTATACTCACAACCCTGTATTGATGCTGAGTGCAAGAAGTTCACAGGCCAATACTGAAAAGTTTTGTGGATCCAGTGGAAGTAGAAACATCTCAGCACTGGCATGTGTCTCCATGTGGCTCCTCCAAATCCAGGTGTCTGGTTCTATCAGCGTAGCTCCAAGTGGCTTGTCATCAAGAATATGAAGCAGAGAGTGTGGGTCTGGCCTCCAATGAGCTATTTATCTCCTTAGTGCCTCCAAATGAGGTCATCAAGCTGTGACCTGATTGACAAGCTAAACTCCACCCCTTCGATCTTAATAGAATAAGAATATTAATTCACTTTTTGTCTGGTACCACAGTAAGGACTCTCTTTAAATAGAAAATCACACTGTTATATCAAGGGCATTTGAAATAAACACTCTCAAAATTCTTCCATTAAAAAAATGGACCATGCATTTCAGACTTCCTTCTATTGAATTTGCTTCCTTTCTTCTCTCCCGTCTTCATTTTTCTTCTGCTATCCTCCCTTCCTTAATTTGCTGTTCTTTCTATGCTCCCTCCCTCCCTCCCTCCCCTCTTTTCTCCCTCCCTCGATCCTACCCTCTTCTCATCTTCCTCCTTCTTTTTCTTTCTTCGTTTCTTCATTCTCCCTCCTACTTTCCTTTGCTTTCCACTGCTCTCTACTTTGTAAATGTGTTAAATATATGCTTTGGGGGATACAGTCTTTGACTCTCAAAATTAAAAACCTATTGAGGATATTGAGACACGAACACATATTTATAACAATAAGTTTAACATTTTAAGGATCCCTGGTGGTACAGTACCTAGCACTCAGCTGCTCACCCAAAGTTCTGAAGATTGACAGTCTAGCCTGTCAATCAGGTCACAGCCTGATGATACTTCCTTGTGAGGATTCTGGAAACTTCCTCTCTTGTGGTGGGCCACACTCTCTTTACTATACCTTGCTGTTGAAGAGCCACCCTTGGAGAGCTGGAGAACCATATGGTGACCGGCACCAGCACTGTAATTCTTCCACTGGCAGTGGAGCCACAGACTTTTCACCCGTCAGTCTGTGGTCTTCTTGCATTCATCATCATTGCATATGCTGTGTGAGTCTGAAGAGGAATTTATGGACCAGTATCGGGCATATGGGCTAATATCAGACTTCTGGACTTGATCCAGAGTAGGTGGAGATGTTATCTCAATATACAATTCATCTTTGATATAAAGCTCTTTCTTATATACATATGAGTGTCTCTGGATTTGTTTCTCTAGTCAACCTGGACTAACATACTGTGGTACTTTGGGAGTGGGTACAAGAGAAAGCAATCATAAATATGGAGAGTGGATAGATGTTTGAACTCTGCCTCATGATAGTTTTCCTTTGGCTAACAGCAGGTCAGATAAAGCTACACTGCTTACTCGATTATTTTCTGGAAAGGACATGGAAAGTGAAGGTTTTGATTCCTAGAAGTTGTCTGTGGTTAATTCTGTTTGAAATGGCAAAAAATGAATATAATAAATGTAAAATTTGAGCATGGGAAAAAATCACCCCTTTAACTTCTTGGAGATCATACTGCTTAGGCAAAATGGCTAAGAGAAGGTCAAAATGGCTGACAGAAAGCTCCACCTGGTTTGATACAGTCAGAGGCCTAAGGCTATGTTGCATATGAATGGAATAGCTTCAATATGATACGATTCAATTTTACTTTTTGAAGACTTGAGTTTAGGTTCTGACCACACTAGACTTATTCTGATTTCTTCTAACTTGTTATTGATTGAAATGATGATTGGGAAGTGGAGATAGAAAGTTTGTAAGCCCCTTCTCTTCATCATGAAACTGGATCTTTACATGGATGTAGGATATGCCTGGAAAGAAGGTTCTGAAAGGATAAGCCCCACCAGTGTCTGGACATGCTCAGATATGCGAATTTGAAGGGACTTGCGAAGGGACTGTTGACAGACTGAAGGAAAACAGGAACCCTTTGATGTCTTCATTTTTGAATTAGTGGTTTGGGGGCCCGAGACTGGAAAAATCTGGAGCCATGGGATTGAGTATAAAGGAAGTCAGTGGGCAACCTGGAAAGCCTACTCGGTGACGACCTGGATCCATTTGTTGAGTGGAAGTGGGAGAAGTGCAGCATTAAAAGACGGTTTGGCCACTGACACGTTGGATCTTTCTCACAGGGACTAGAGGAGAAGGTGAGAGCAGTTTGGCTGGTCTGATGTTTATGGCTTGTTCCAAGGAGGCTGGGCTTGTTGAGAATGTGTGAAGGGACCCATAATCAAAAGGTGAGACACACAATTGGCACCTTGGTGAGTTTAAGTGAGGCGGCACAATAAGTTGACCAGATCTGACCGGATGAGAATAAGATTTTTGAGTTTGTGAATTAGTAAATATTGCTGCTGAATTTATGGGTGGCCTATCCTGATGTGACTTGCTTATCGATGTGGACTCACAAAGCAATTGGAATGAAGATTCTTCTCATCAAAGGACATGCCTGTCTCCTCAGAGCACTGGGTTTATGTAAGTGGCAGTACAGAAATTGAATACCAAAATTGGAAGGATAAAGGCATAAAATAACTGGCTTACAGATTTCATAGGTGGGGGTAGGATATAGTTATAGTATTGTAGGATTATGGTGGGGGGCTTCTTATAACTGTAATTGTTAAGTATAGGATATTTTTGTTTTGTTCACTTAAAGAATATTGTGTTTATTCTGATGATGGCTGATACCTGATCCCTTTGACACCTCGTGATATCATTGGCTGTTGTGCTTCTTCCATGTGGACTTTGTTGCTTCTGAGCTATATGGCTCCTTATTTACCTTCAAGTCTTTAAGACCCCTGGCGCTATATCTTTTGATAGCCCATCACCATCCACTTTCTTTGCCACATTTGCTTATGCACCCATTTGTCTTCAGCAATTGTATCATGGAGGTGAGCACGCAATGATATGATTTTTCTTTCTTTGATGCCTGATAACTGATCCCTTCGGAACCTCGTGATCACACAGGTTGGTGTGCTTCTTCCATGTGGGCTTTGTTGCTTCTGAGCTGGATGGCCCCTTGTTTACATTCAAGCTTTTAAACCCCAGATGCTATCTTTTTTGATACCTAGGCACCGTGCTTTGTCTTCATCACTTGTGTCTGGAAGGTGAGCATCATAGAATGCCAATTTAATATATGAAAGTATTCTTGCATTGAGGGAGTACTTGAGTGGAGACCCAGTATTCTTCTGCTACCTTAATACTAAATTTATAAATATCTGCACATAGATCTATTTCCCCATCCTCATACATAAATATATTTGCATATATACATGTCTTTATCTAGAAAATTTTACCATAGTGAATGAAGGGGGGGGGGAGTGAGTGGAATGGAAATCCAAAGCCCGTTTGTAGGCCACTGAAGATCCCCTGTCAGAGGGGTCTTGGGGAGGAGATGAGCCAGTCAGGATGCAATGTAGCAATGATGAAAAATACAACTTTTCTCTAGTTACTAAATGCTTCTTCCCCCCACCACTATCATCATCCCAATTCTCCCTTGTAAGTTTGGCTAGACCAGAGCATGTACACTGGTACAGAGAGGAAAAAGAAACACAGGGAATCCTGGGTGTATGATCCCTTCAGGACCAGTGGTGTGAGTGGCAATACTGGGAGTGTAGAGGGAGAGTGGGTTGGAAAGAGGGAACTGATTACAAGCATCTACATGTGACCTACTCCCTGGGGGACAGACAACAGAAAAGTGGGTGAAGGGAGATGTAAGACAGGGCAAGATATGACAAAATAATAATTTATAAATTATCAAGGGTTCATGACGGAGAGGGAAGCAGGGAGGGAGGGGAAAAACGAGGACCTGATGCCAGGGGCTTAAGTGGAGAGCAAATGTTTTGAGAATGATGAGGGCAATGAATGTACAAGTGTGCTTTGCACAATAGATGTATGCATGGAATGTGATAAGAGTTGTATGAGCCCCTAATAAAATGATTTAAAAAAAAAAGAAAAAGAAAATCTATGTGGCTAGGCTGGCTATGAACTGCAAGAAAAAAAAAAGTCTGTCACTTTTAGTCAAGAAGTCACTGTTAATCCATAAAAAAAAGAATATTGTGTTTAAATGAGGCTGAAACCTTTTGAGTTTTATGCATTTTAACTTTATCCTGTTGGATAGAGATATGATTTTACTATTGTTTTGTTTAAAAATTATGTATGGCTAAATAGTTGTCAAGTTGACATGTGGTGGTAAAGATGTCAAGTTGACATGTGGTGGTTTGTAAGAGTTACATATTGTCATGTCATCTTGTTCAATAAATGTAGGGGTCGAGTCTAGCCTGTCAGTCAGGCACAGCTGGAGGATAGCTCCCTGTGGGTATCGCCTTCTCCTGAGGATTCTGGAAACTTCCTCTCTTTCTCTCTGGAGGTAGGCCAATCTCTGCTTCACCTTCCTGCTGAAGACCCACACTTGGAGAGCTAACGGAGCCACATGGAGACCCGCACAAGTGCTAAGATGCTTCCACCAGCATTGGATCCACAGGACTTTTCACCCACCAGCCTGACATCTTCCTGCATTTGGCATCATTATATGTACTCCATGAGTCTGAAGAAGAATTTAGGGACTAATATCAGACATATGGGCTAATGTTGGATTTATGGGCTTGATCCAGACTGGGCTGGGATGTTTTCTCAATATACCATTGCTCTTTGAATAAAGTTGTTTCTTATATATCTGAACTTTTCTGGATTTGTTTCTCTACAAAACCTGGATGAACACACTCTTAAATCAAATCCAACCCTTGTTATTGAGTTGATGCTGACCTGGCTCTTTGTGTACCAAGTGTTTAAATATTTATAGGAGCAGAAAATCTCATCTTTCTCTCGAGAATTGGCTAATGGGTTTGCACCGTTGGCCTTGTGCTTAGTAGCCCAACGCATAGCCCTTGGAGGCACTTGGGCTTCTTTTAGGTCAGTCCTACTCTGTCCTGTAGGTTTCTTATGAGCCATTGTCAACTCAGTAGCAACGGTTTGGTCTTTTTGTAGTTGTTGTTAACAGTTATTGGCAAAGCTCTGTGGGAGGAAGTCCTAATTCTCTAGAGAGAACAAACAAGTCTTTCCTGAGGAAGTGATATTTGTGCCAAGTCATGAAGAATGAGTAAGAACCTCATTAGTAAAAAATAAGTAAAATGACTAAAAGGACCGTGTTAAACTAGCAGAAAATAGCACGAAGGAATACAAGGAACTGTTAGGAGTTTAGTTTGCCCTAGGCTGAGAGAGGAGGATGGAAAAATAAGTATTAAAGCAGGTTGAAAAGGGCACTTTATGTCAATCCTAAGAGTTTGATTTAGATGAATATTTTTTGTTTCAATCAAAAGTTCAAGCAAGACGTGGTTGATGTTGTTAGGTGCCTTTGTGTTGGTTCAGGCTCTTTTCAACCTCGTGTACAGTAGACTGGAACACCACTCCATCCTGCACCATCCTCACAATGGGTCTTATGTTGAAGCCCATTGTTGTAGTCTGTGTCAATCCTCCTTTTCTAGGTTCCTCCTCTTGTTTGCTACCCCTCTACTTTACCAATCATGATGTCCTTTTCTAGTGACTGATCCCTCTGATAACATCTCCAAAGTACGTGAGGCACAGTCTAATCATCCTGGCTTCTCAGGAGAATTCTGGCTGTACATCTTCCAAGGCAGATTTGTATGTGTAAATAGGATGAAAGTGTCAGAAATAATGGCAGAAACAAATTAATTTGTTAATGAGCTAACGAAGCAGATTTATTGGCAATTATGTTGATGAAGCAGGATACAATCTACAAGATTAGGTTGTATTTTGAGTCAATATCTTTTGAGATATTAGGAGTTTAAATAAGCAAATTCAGATCAGGGAAACCACTGTAGTCAAGAAAGAAGCACAGAAGGAAAATCCCATCCTTTAGAACCAAAGGTCTTTGTAAATTCCTCCAGAGCCAGCGGAAGATTGATACCAAAATACAAGATTTCCAAAGGATGCCAAACATACTGATGTTTACAACAGACAAGGATATTCCCCAGCACATAAACATAAACTTTGTGTTAGATCAGGTTGAGTTGAGAAACAAATCCAAGGACTCTCATGTATGAGTAAAAGAGAGGTTTATATCAAGAAGTAATTATATATCAAGCACACATCCCATCCCAATCCAGATCAAGTCCAGAAGTCTGATACTATTCCATAAATCTGATGTTGGTCCATAAATACATCTTCAAACTCACACAGCCACATGCAATAATGGCAGAATTCAGGAAGATCACAGGTCAGTGGGTGAAGTATTTTGTAGCTGTAATGGCAATGGACTCATCTCCAGGGATCGGGCTGCCATCAGCTTGGCTCAAAGTGGCTTGTCAACAGGAAGGTGAGGCAGAGCAAGTGTCCTCCCCCTCCAGGAAGAAAGAGGAAGAAGCCGACTTCAAAGAGCCATTTATCTAGGTTGCCCTCCAATCAAGCTGTCTTCTGATTTACAGCCTAAAGTCCACCCATATATTCCTAGGAGAGCCATGTTGGCAAAACAACCTATCAGAGCCCACCCCGTCACTCTTGCACCTTCAAGCTGACATGAGAGTATGTAAGGACCACAACTTTGCCTAGTTTTAATTTACCTCCATGCCAGATTCTTCTCCCTTTTACTATAGAAATAAATCCATATTTAGTAAATGATGCTAAAGAAAAATGACATGCATTCCTTAATGTTCTCTGAGAAAATGAGTTTCAATCTGGAATTCAATGTTGATATAAGCAATAATTTTAAAAGTAAGATGACATTATATTCTGAAACATACATCTAGAGCCATTTCCGTGTTGTTGGGTGCTCTTGAGTCCATTCTGATTCATAGTGACACCATGTAAACAGAAGTCAACTTACCCAACCCTGGACCATTCTCAGAAATGTCGGTATGGAGAGCCCATTGTTACAGCCCCCTGTATCAATAATTTTATTGGGGATCGACTTCTCTTAGGCTGGTGCTCTATTTCATCAACATGATGTCCTTCTCCTGGGTCTGGTCCCTCACTTTTAAGGACCTGTTATGTCACAACTGAAAGCAGTCTGGTGTGGTTAGGTGCTATCGAGTTCGCTCAGACTTATGCAGTGATCCTTGGTACTACAGAATAAATGTTCATTGTCAATGCCATAGTTAAAGGAGTTCAATTGTCCTTTGGTCTTCTTTATTCACCGTCCTTTTTTTCATCCATATAAACTGATTGGAAATTCATGACTTGGTGTCTGGTGCACGTAAATTCTCAAAGTGATGTCTTTGCTTTTGTCACACTTTTAAGAGTTTTTTTGTTTTTGTAGCATATTTGCCTAATTTGATATTTTATATAGCTAAGTGCTGTTTCCATGGACACTGATTTGTGGATTCTTTTGTGTTTTATATTGGAGTCTTGTTAACCGCATGTCACAAGTTTATAATGCATTTTTGCCCAATCCTGATTGTTCTTCACATTGTTGAGCTTCTCAAGATTTCTTGCTTAGTATACAGTTTGAATATATGTGGTGAAAGGTACAACTTTGATGAACCTTTTCTAATTTTAAATGATGCAACAGCTTCAGCTGATGTACAGATTCCTCATGATGAGCACACTTTAGTGTTTAGGAATTCTCATTCTTCACAATGTTATCCATATTTTTGTGATAAACATAACTGAAAGCCTTTGCAAAATCAATAAAGCACATATAAGCATCTTGCTAGTATTCTTTGTTTTCCACTGAGATACTGTTGACATCAACAATGATATAAACAAATGAAAAGAGTGGTGTCTATGGCTATAAAATGTATTATTTGAATAACAAATGTATTAGCTCCGTAACATATCTAGATAGGAATGTGCTCTGATGAAAATAGGTGGGAATTCTCTGGGGAGGAGAGAGTGTGACCTACTCCCTGAGTTTCATAGCAACTACTTGATAGATTTTTTTTAGGGGGTGATAACAATATTGTTGTCGTTCAGTGCCTTAGAGTAGGTTCCTATGCATAGTTATCCTCTGTACAACAGAAAGGAACATTGCCCCGGAGTGCATCAGCCTCGTATTTGTTTTATTTGAGCCCAGTGTTGTGAGAACCACTTCATTACGTGTTTGCACATTTTTGTTGATAAAATTATCAACCTCATATTAACAGGGCTTTGTTTTTAGGGTCCTTCAATGTATATTCAGTTGTTTACTTAAAATAATTCTGACCGCTAAGTATTTTCAACGCATCAGGTGGTCTGGCAAATATCTAGATGTATTATTATCCGAACTGATGAAACATCATAATGAATTCTTAATTCTGGATAGTGTCCAAAAAGTAAGTCGAAAACCATGCTATTTTCCAATAGATCAAATTTTAAATTCAGAGACTTCTTGAGGTGCTGCTAACTTTGCTAATTCGTGTTATTTACTTTACTTTGAGTTTCTTTTCATGAGTTGCAATAATAATTTTTCTTCACTGTGTTTCAGTAAATTGTAGACGGTGTGCGTTTGTTCGCTAATATTTGTAGTTCTATTTTTCTTAATTTCTACCCAAATTCATGGTGGACTCTTTGGCAAGACATATGCCAAGACAATGAACCAATCCTACTTTCTCTCCCAAAACATCTCTGACACAAATCCACTCAAATGAAGTGTTCTGAACTCCACTGGGCGATCTGGCCAGTGTCGCGGGAGTGGTGCCAATGCCTCCTTTAACTCTGGAGGCCATTACAGGAGACACCAGGAAGTAGCATTGCATTCTTTTCATTGTTTACAGAATACGGCTTTCCTTTATTCATATTTTCCCAGAAAAATAATACAATGTATTGGTTTATAGAAGGTGGATGGGATATTTGAAAGATACTGCAAAGTTTTTAACTTCTTTAGTCTTGAAAGTACTGAATAAGAATTTCGCTAATAAAATTTAAGGAGAAATTACTTATGTTGTGCCTGATGTATGAATTATCCTCATTTTGTTCTTTATTTCTTAACTAGTGGGAATAATTTTAATTTCTTAAAGTCATTCTTTTTTATTTGTAAAATAAAGCGTATCATATAATTTTATATGCAGAATGTACTTCAGAGGTAATGTCCTTGGTATGCTTAAACAAATCAAATCAGAACAAAAACCTCAGATATAAAAATCGGGTTCACTGAGTGTATTCTTATCTCTTGGTGTCAAGTCATGAAGAATTTTCCCAATGACTAAATTTGTTTAATCCTCTATTTGACTGCCACTTATATTTACTGTCTGCCTTTTTATTTCATGCTAACGTTGTTATATTAATATTTACAAAATGGTGATATTAATGAATATCTTAAAATGTTTGATGAGAAATATGACATACATTGCAACTTAATGTTTTGTGTCAAGCTGATTAAGTTTTGCTTAAATGAAAACTGTAGAATTTTGAAAATAAAATGTTGATTCTCTTAATAACCATAGTTAGAAGGAGCACTGGTGGCATAGTGGGTTGCACACTGAGCTGCTAACTACAGGTCACCAGTTCGAACCCCCTGGTGACTCTCAGGGTTTCGATGAAGCCGTCTGCTCCAATACAAATTTAAAGACTTGGAAACTAAGGGAAGTTCTGCTCTGTCCCTTAGCATTGTCCCTATGACTTGGAATTGATGCATTGGCAATGAGTTTAGTTTGGGGTATATTTAGTAATGATAAATGCATTCTTAATGGTGTATTACTTATAGTACTATTTCCCATATTCATTCAATCCAAATAAATTGATTGCAATGCCAAACATTGTTGATTACTTGAGAATTTAAGAAAGTTTTTATATGTGAGACCAAAAATATTGGTGTGTACTCTTTCTTTTAAAATGTATAGAGAATAGAAAATACAGTATTGTGTGATTTTGTTTTGCAATATTATTTTAGGAATATATTTTAAAACCAAGTACCATTATGATACTGATTTATATTGTGCATTTTATATGAGTCTGAGAACAAAATAGAGGGAATCCAGTGCTCTTGATTCCATCCACGTCCAGTGTCTTAATAGGACCAAATAGAACTTTTCCGTAGAGTTTCTGGAGCTGTCCTCCTTTCTAGAGTCTGTAAAGCTCCCTTTGGCTGGCAGTGCAATACCTAACCCACTGTGCTACTCCAGCTCTTTGATTTACGCCGTGTTTAATAAATGTGCTTACCTGAGGATTAGTTATATCTCTTTCTAGATGCTATTGTAATAAAATAGAAAATTTGTCAGGTTCATTCTCAGTGATTTCAAACCAGTATCATAGCTATTTAATGGCCATCTATTTATTGTCAAGGTGTTCTCTCACTTAACACAATCAAGACCCTGTCTATTTGCGTCGATAGTTCATGCTCCACACATTACACACTTAAACACTTCTCTGTTTTAAGAATGCTTATTATATAGATGAATTTTAAAACCCAATGACCCAAGAAAGCCATAAAAGCAAATATCTGTTTTTAGCAATGATAAGTATATTTGTACATTTCATCATATGGTGTGTATTTGCCTTTCAAGAATCATAAATCCATGTAATTGGTTTCATATGCTGAGAAAATGCAAACAGAAATTGCAATAGATTTGCTATTTAGGGCTCAAAATGCAGAGATAACGAAATCCACACTCAGTGGAGCATGTAACGTGCTACAAATCCAATAAGAAAAGCTATTACTCCAAAGAGAGACATAGAAAGAAAGACAGGGATGAGGACAGAAAAATAAAATTGTGATTGTTCTTAACATCATACTGTTTCTAAAATGCATTACTCCTTCATATTTTCTTAAAAAACTCAAAGTTATGAAAATATCATCTGAAATTAATTTAGAAGAGCTATGAATAATTCACAGAACTTTTTTCAAAACATTTTAATGTGGTGGTTTGTTTGATATTTCAACATCTCTTGACACACAATGCACACACACAAACTCAGAATAGCACTCAATTGACCCTAATACAATCAGTTTCTTATGATGTTATTTTATTGTGTAAGTACATAGGAGAGAATTATTAAAGAGAATAAATATATCTTCTTAAGTTTCTAAATGTCTCCCGAATATGAAGGGGAAATAACACATTTTTCAGGAAAGAGATCATATTTTGTTAAGTCAGCATACAATTGCTAACATCAAATTGAAATTAAGTGTGTATGTGGTAATTTGTGGTAATTTATTATCATAGAGGCTTCAGATAACCATTTAAAAAATAAGCTTCAAAGCTTACCATGAAATACATATATGGTTAGTTTGTTCATTTAAGTAGTTCAGTGGTTGCAAAATCTGGATACATGTTCAAATTTACAGCCACGTGAAGTTCACAGTAGGCTGATAGAAAATGATCTGGGATGATTTCATTTTAATTAATTATATCTTTCTAGAGTACTATCATAACTGGGTTGTTTCCATGTGTAAACTCCTTCCTAAGGTAGTTTAGGCACATGGGACTTATGGCGGCTCGTTCTGTTTTCTAGGTCACGGTCATTAAGTGATGACTTTGCGGTAGCCCCCACGAAGGGCAAAATTATATGCTGCTTATTCTTCTTTGTGTGCAACCCTTTTTAATTTTTATTTTCTTGCTTATTCTTAAAGTACTTAAAACATGAAGAATTGGGTAAATTCAGTTAACAAAACACAATTTTCTCTTGACTTATTTCAAGTTACCAGATCATATTGGCTTGCAATTCGAAGAGAAATGAGTAAGCTTAGTAGAAATGCTTTCGCTCAGTGTGGTACTCATTAGTACTGACCCATTTATACAAATGCATTATCAGTCAAGTATCCTCGGTGGGATAAGAAGCATTTGTTGAGCATCCACACAGTACCACCACACTGTGCTTGACAGTTTCATGGACCGTATTTTGACAGTATGTACTTTATCTATCCCATCGTTTTCTACTAAAAATATTGATATTATCCATAATCCCATGTTTTGTCACATTTATCATATTTCTCTTATTAAATCATTATTTTTTAGTTTAGTACATTAAATACAGAGCAATTTCACATGGAGGCTTTTTATTTTTCTAGCTTTTAGGTAATTGAAAATAAAATACTGAATTTAAAATGTATGATTAGATGTAGTTGATATGTTATATGGCACAGTAATTGCATAAATTTATATTCTTAAGAATTATTAGGATTCCTAAATATAGTTGAGAAAAATGCAGAACCAGTTACCAGTAAAATGTCTATAATTTCATTTTTTAATATTATAGATACATATATGTATATTTAAGTGATTTAAATAATATGCAGACATGATCAAAATGACAGAAATTTTAAAGAAACAAATGAAATACAAATGAAATGTTATTTTTTTTTAATTTTCTTACCCTTTTTAATCTTTTTTTTTTTAACAATTTATTGGGGCTGATACAATTCTTTTCACAGTTCATACATATACATACATCAATTGTATAAAGCACATCTGTACAGTCTTTGCCCTAATCATTTTTTTCTCTTTTCTTCTTTTACATTTTATTAGGGACTCAAACAACTCTTACCACAATCCATACATATACATACATCAATTGTATAAAGCACATCCATACATTCCCTGCCCCAATCATTCTCAAGGCATTTGCTCTCCACTTAAGCCCCTTGCATCAGGTCCTCTTTTTTCCCCCCCTCCCTCCCCATTTCCCCCTCCCTCATATGCCCTTGGTAATTTATACATTGTTGTTTTGTCATATCTTGCCCTATCTGGAGTCTCCCTTCCCCCCTTCTCTGCTGTCCCTCTCCCAGGGAAGAGGTCACATGTGGATCCTTGTAATCATTTCCCCCTTTCCAACCCACTCACCCTCCACTCTCCCAGCATCGTCCCTCACACCCTTGGTCCTGAAGGTATCATCCACCCTGGATTCCCTGTACCTCCAACCCTCATATGTACCAGTGTACAGCCTCTGTCCTATCCAGCCCTGCAAGGTAGAATTCGGATCATGGTAGTTGGGGGGAGGAAGCATCCAGGATCTGGGGGAAAGCTGTGTTCTTCATCGGTACTACCTCACACCCTAATTAACCCATCTCCTCTCCTAAACCCCTCTATGAGGGGAACTCTATTGGCCGACACTTGGGCCTTGGGTCTCCACTCTGCACTTCTCCCTTCATTTAATATGATATATATATACATATATACACATACATATATAAATATACACATATATACACATACATACACACACTTATATCTTTTTTTTTTTTTGCATGATGCCTTATACCTGGTCCCTTGGGCACCTCGTGATCGCACTGGCCGGTGTGCTTCTTCCATGTGGGCTTATTTGCTTCTGAGCTAGATGGCCGCTTGTTCACCTTCAAGCCTTTAAGACCCCAGACACTATCTCTTTTGATAGCCGGGCACCATCAGCTTTCTTCACCACATTTGCTTATGCACCCATTTGTCTTCAGGGATCCTATCACGGAGGTGTGCAGTCAATGATATGATTTTTTGTTCTTTGATGCCTGGTAACTGATCCCTTTGGGACCACTCGATCACACAGGCTGGTGTGTTCTTCCATGTGGACTTTGTTGCTTCTGAGCTAGATGGCCGCTTGTTTATCTTCAAGCCTTTAAGACCCCAGTCACCAAATGAAATGTTATTAAGTCAATTCTGACTCATAGCATCTCTATGTAGGGTTGTCAAGACTGTAAGTATTTAAGACATCAGGTAACCCCATCTTTGTCTCACTGAGAAATTGGTGCATTTGAGCCACTAATCATATTGTTAGAGACCTGACAGTATACCATACTCCTACACATGAGTTAGCTATACTTAAATGTCTCAATTAATAACTAGTATATTATTTTCTATCACTAGTCTTCTCTGAGCATTTAGTAATTATAACAATAGGAATATTGTTACTGCATAGTCACGTGATAGCTCAGTCCTGGTCTCTGCTTCCAATGGTATGATACTGAACCACTGCCATCGAGTCAATTCCAATGCATAGGTACCTCACAGAACAAAATCAAACTGCTCCTAGGGTTCTGAGGCTTTGCTTCTGTATATGAGCAGACGGTCTCATTCGTTCGTCTACACCAAACAGGCTGGTGGATGCCCACTCCTAGCCTTGTGACGAGCCACTAAGCCACCGGAGTTCCTGGTTATGCTATCAGCGTATTTTGAAAACAAAGCTCAAATGAATATAGAATTTTTCTTTTTTTTTTTTTTGCTCATCACCAATACTCAAAAAATGGAATTAAGTGGAAATATCTGCACATCCTTTCTGTGTGAAGGCAGGAAGAGGGACAGGCTACATGACACATACTTCGAAGGGACACTTTCATTCTGTTGAAACCTGTACTTATAATTGTGAAAATAAAAACCTCTTCATCTACAAAGACCAGCCATCTATCCCACTGTGTTACAGTTCCAGTGAGGAGAATAACATTTCAGAAGATAAGTAATGAAAAAATAATGAGAAAAGTTATATCAAAAGTGAAGACTCAAATAATAGAAAGTGAAGACTCCTTTTTTCAATTAAAAAGCCCATAAAGAACAAGCTGGTATTATTTACATATTAAGTGTATTTTTTACATTTAATTTTATAATAATTCATTTGCTCTATATTTTTAATAGTATCTGTCCACAATTGATATGGAGAAAATTGGTTTTCACCGTATATAGATTACAGATGTCTGCACTAGTTGACTATAAACTTGCAGAAGGGAAAAAAAGATCAAGATTCAGATGTTGGCAGATTAAAAAACAAAATTAAAAACAATTTTTTTTGAGGCTAGTAAAGAACAAGATAGAAAAGTTTAAGGTACACATTTATTTGAAAACTTGAGGGTCAGATGTTGGGAAAATTGAAACTCCACAGTGCCATTTGGCTCTGAGGTAAAACTAAATCTTATATAGGTCATGGTAGTCAAGAAAATTTTAGAAAGTGAAGAGAGCGGTAAAAAGACAGAATGGATGTGGTGAGAAAGGGGGATGTATAAACTTCAGATGTGAGAAATTGTCAACCTTTAAAGAAGGATTCGATGCTGCGATCTAACTTCCTCTCTAGTTAGTCTCAGTAGCCAGGTAGAAACAGTGGCTCTTTTCTTTAACCAGGCATCGATAGTTTTCAAAGCAAATGTAATGAGCAGTGAATGACTCATTAATAAGTGGGAAGATTAAGTGCATGTTAAGGAAAAGTCATGCTGATAGAACCAAATAAAGTGGATAAAACAGAGAAGGAATTTGGTTTGTACAATTGATTCAAAATAGTCTGAAAATAACAAAGGGGGTCTAGGGAAATAAAACATTTCCAGGAGAACACAAGGCTTCTAAAGTATGAAGAAATTGAGGTAATCTGGTTGGGAAAACTATGAGGAAACAGAAATTTTAGGAAGAGCACTTGAGAGAAAAAGATGAGAATGATAGAATGATAGAAAGTAGGTCATTGACAATTCATTGAGTTTTAGAGGAGATCGTGGAATGAAGGAAAACCCAAGGGCAAGGGCATGGGAAACATCCTGGGCGGTTAAGAAAGTAGATAACTGCACTTTGACTCTTGGTGAAGGTTGATGGGGATGAGAGACCTAGATGGCTGCCTTCCCTGGAGATTAGGAGACATCCATTCCAGGTGAGCTACTAGATAGAATTAGACAGATCCAATTAGTCCCATAGCTGCAATCATTGGACAGAATTTTTTTTAAAAAAAGGTTGTAAAACTATGCTCTCTGAAATCCTAGGGGGACTTACTGAACTTAAAGGATGATACTTCCAGGTAAGAGTTATGTAAAATATAACTCCTAAAACATAGATGATCTCATTTAGTAACTATACAATAGTCTGTGAGTAATCATTTGCATGTATTTCGTGTAAAATATGTGTCATGTTGTGCAAATAAATATCTATAAAGAGAAAGAAATGAAATTTAAAAGTGAACTCAACTTTGTTTTGTATTTTACTAAATATGTTTTCTTTGTCTAGAGAGCCATTTCCAATGTACGTAATTCTCTTACTTTTACTTTGATAATACTTTTGAAAATATATTAGAAGCCTTGAGTCAATATTGAGATGATAAAATAAACTTAGTCTGTAAGTGGTTCTTATCTCTGTAGGCAAAGACTAAGGACAAATCAATAAAGTCAATGGAAGTCTTAAGTTGATCTTGGCTTTTGTCTTTGTGAGATTGTGACTGGGAGTAATTGAATGTGATGTAGAGTGAACAGCCAAGGAAAGTAAACCCATTCCCATATGGTAAATTCTAACACAATAAGGCTACAGGACCGATTAGAAGTACCCATAGATATTTTTGAAGGCTATGAATATTTATGTAGTGACTAGTGAGTTTGAATCTCCAATCTTTTAGTTAGCATCTTAATGTTTAACCACTTCAGCTAGGCTCTTCCATAATTTCATATGTGTGCTATTAGATTGAAAGACTTATAGATCCAACTCATCAAGAAAGAAGATGGAATTAATTAATCTTCGATTCGGGCTAAGATTAAATGAAATATCAAAGTACATTCCTATATCTATGGTTATATATAACCCTGGGCAAAGATTGAGACACCATTATCATTTTACTGGGGAATATTGTAAACCATCCTCATGAGGCACATGGTAATTCCACTGATAGTATCATGAATTTAGCCAATGCTGTAGAATTTAAAGTACTGTTGGGAGTGTATATGGCTTATCCATGTACATGTATGGGATAGCCTTTTAGACTACAATACATGGATTTTTAACTTGTCCAGATTACAAACTTAAATGACAGGCTACTATTTATGCAAATAACGATGCTTAGAGATAGGGCACAAGTTTCAACAACATTCATTCAGTAAATTGGAACTATGCCTGCTGGATTACACATGCCTTAAAAAATGATATGAAAATAGCAAATATACGGTGGTCAAAAGTTGCCATTTATTGAGCATTTTCAAAGCAAGAGATTTGAACCAAAGTTCAATGACTTCCAATTCCAGAACCATGGATCGGAAGTCATCAGTTCCTTCTTGCACTGGGGTGTTTCAGTTTTAATTCCAAGGCAGTATTTTGGTTCCTTCAGTCTATTATAGGTGTGTTTTAGATAAAGTCTGGTTTTCTTAGTGGGGCTTTCAAGGTTAACCCATCTGGTATGGCCTATGAAGGATATTGTGCACCTCCAAATAAAAAGTCCAAAGTCCTGGTTGTCTACAGCAATGGTCTGAGTCACTGTGTTAGTCTGGGTAGACTAGAGAAACAAATTCATAGACACTTCATATATATAGGAAAGAGATCTATATACAAGAGCAATTAAATATTGAGAAAACATCCCAGCCCAGTCCAGATTAAGTCCACAAGTCCAATATTGGCCCTTATGTCTAATACCAATCTATTTATTTTTTCTAATACCAATCTATAAAGTCCTCTTCAGACTCACAAAAAGCATGCAATGATGCTGAATGCAGGAAGATCATAGGCCAGAGGGAGCAAAGTCTTATGGATCCAGTGATGGTAAAAGCATCTCAGTACTGTCAGGGGTCTCCACAAGGCTCCTCCAGTTCCCAGGGCATAGGGTCTATCAGCATAGTGTCATGTGTCTTATCCATCAAGTATTTGTCAGAGAGAGACTCTAGAGAGCCAGTGTCTTCCATCTCCAAGGAGGAAAAATAGGATTTCCCAGAATTCTCACTAGAAGGCCACACACAGAGGCCTCATTGGCTATGACCAGATTGACAGACTATACTCCACCCCTCACTCTTTATCCTCTCAAATCCCAAATTGACATCAGATTATTTAACCACCACAGCCTCCAAGGGCTGGGTAGAACTTCAATCAAAAGTTACTGATTAGGAACATAACACATTGTGTGAGGGTTTATCGAAATGATGTTAAGTGTTTTAATTTCCTAATGGCAGGTTTCCCCTCTTGGTTTACCCTCCAACATAAGTGAAACCACTTTCTCTGAGACAGGGATATGCTCACCTACCCCTGGACTTAAATTTCCATTAAGGTTCATTGTGCACCCTTGTGGTAGGAGTGTCTGTTGATTGGGTGACCAACCCTGGAACAGTGCTCGATGGCAGGAAGCGGTATCTCTTCTCCCTCTACCAACAACCAAGAAGCTGACTGCAGTGGAGGCCTCCGTAAACTAAGTGATTTTTAAGATGTACAGAAGGAGGTGGTGAAATAGGCATCATGAGTATTAGGCAGGAACACAAGCTCATGGCTTTGGAGACTGGATTAGAAAACAACATGGCATGAGACAGAGACTTTGTTTTTGTGTTAATCCTTATAATGCTGGTCTCATAGAGTAGCTTTCCTTTAGTGATTGACTAACTTTGATGATCAGAATAAAAGTTTCCAGGTCTGCTCGTGCCATGAAGTGCTTCATGGTTTCATCACTATTTTAAAAGCATGCATTGTAGTTCATTGTGTTTTCTTATCCTCTATTCTATTGCTAGGCATTTATACTGGTTCCAGCTTTCTGGTTTTGTGAACTATGCTGTGATGAACATGGAAAAGCATAAGTCTGTTCATATTTTCTCTCTTACTCCTTGAGAGCATATACCCAGCTGAGATATTGCTGAGTTATAAGGGATTTCTAGTGCTAACTTCAGTTCATTTTTGCACATAGAGGAAGATATGGGTTCTGTCTCATTCTCTGCTGGTGGAGATCCGAGTTTGCCAGTGCCATTTGTTGAAGAGGCCTTGTATTTCCCATTTAACGTGGTAGAGTCCTTTGTCGAAGATTAGTTGACTGCAATTCTTACGAACGGGCCCTAGTGGATATTTGCCGTCAGGAAGAGATCACTAAAGACATGGGTGCTATAGCAAAGCATGATGAAGAAGTGTGACAATATTCTGCTTCCATTTTTTAGACCTTCAGTACCTTTTCACTTTTCATTATAATACTTGACTGCCCTTTGAAATTTTCCATCCAGCTATTTGATTTCATCATTTGCTTCTGCAGATTACTACCATTAATACTTATAGAATCTCTTCTCTTCTGACATCCACTTTAATCTTTTTCTGTTCTTTATTTTTATATTGACCCTTTGTTTTCTTCATGAATGATTTTTTGATGTCTTCTCCCACCCCATCAAGTATTCTGTCATTAGTGTTCAATGTGTCAAATATCTTCTTGAGCTACTCTCAAAATTCATGAGGAACAGACACAAGTTCATATTTTGGTTCAGTTGGACTTGTTTTCATTTTCCTCAGCTTTAACCTGAACTTACATTGGAGCAATTGATGGTTTGTTCCACAGTCTGCTGTTGGCTGGTAGACTGGTGTTAGCCGCTAATGTTGAGCTTCTCCATGGTATCTTCCCAAAGATGTAGTCAATTTGATTTTCTGGGTATGCCACCTGGAGAAATCCTTGTGTACAGAAAGCATTTTCTATGAAGAAGTATTTGGTCTTGCAAAATTCTGTCACGTGATCTCCAATTTCATATCTCACACCGAGTCCATATTTCCCAACTACTGTTCCTTCCTCTTTGTTTCCAACTTTTGCATTCCAATCACCAGTAATTGTCAATGCATTTGATTCATTTGAGATTGAAGTTATTGGTAGAATTCTTCAATTTTTTCATCACTCGCTTTTTTGGTTGGTGCATAAATTTGAATCATAGTTGTATGGATTAGATTCCTTTAAGGAAATAGATAAAATCCTATTACAGACAGTACTGTAATTCAAGTGTGATTTTACACTGTCTCCTTTTTGGCAACAAATACCATGCCATTCCTCTTGCTTGTGTTATTCCCAGCATAGGAAATCATATGAGTTTCTGATTCAAAATGGTCAATACCAGATCATTTCAGCACATTAATACCGAGGATATCGATCTTTATACATTCCATTTCATTTTAGACTACTTCCAATTTTCCAACTTTGTACATTCAAAGTTCCAATCATAAGCAGATTTTGCACTTATTTCTTCTTGCCTTGTGTTGTTCCCCATCCACAATGAAGACCCTGAAGGCTTTAGTACGACAAGCTTTACTCCATTCGAGTAATAGCCGTCAACTTCACCCCTAAAATACAGCTGCTCCTCAGTCACATTTCTCAAGTGCCCTTCAACCGCAGGTGTGCATCCTCTGGCACTGGCTCAGGCAATATTCGGCTTCCATTTATGAGGCCTTCAAAGCTATGCATAGATTGTCAGTGGTCGCTTAGTGTGAAGTGAGGAGCCAAGTACTTCTTCATGGTCTTAGTCTAGAAGCTCTGCTGAAACCTCTTCTCTCTGGGTGACCGTGCTGGCATTGAAACACCAGTGACAGCTCCCAGCATCAGAGCAATGCGGGAGCCATGACAGTGTGGCAAACTGATACACATGTACTGAGAGTGGAGTTAGCTTAGCATTCAATACCTTATCATTTGTTCTCCCATTTGACCAATTTTAAATTTGTCCTAGTTTTTATTAGTTTCTGCTTTCTTCTCAATTAAAGATTATTTTTGTACGTTTCTTATTCTTTTTCTTTTTTTGGTTGTTGTTGTTGTTATTTTGTTTTATATGAGAAATCCAGGATAGGTAAATATATTTCAATAAAACTGCTAATTTTTTTTTCACAAAAGAAAAGCTTGTAGTTAGTTCAGGGATCGTTTGCTGGCCCTTAGGAGCGTTTTCCAGTCCAGTCAGTTGGGGCACCATGCCCTGGCCCCAAAGTCCACTTTCAGCATTCCCTGGGGACCTTGCCACTCCATTCTCTTGCTGTTCCGCTGCACTCCCCCAGTGCTTTGCCTCGGTGTGGTGGGATCAGGTCAGATGCAATTCCCACACTGTGTCTCCGGTGCTGTCCCCTGTATCGCCCTTAGTCACTGAGTGGCATCATTTCTCATAGTGGGGCCAGCCATGTTGTTCTCTCTGTGGACTGGAAAACTGCTAATTTTTTATCACATCAAAATGTTTTGATATATTTTTCAACTTATTTATAGATATAGGCTATACAGCAGAATTAGAAATTTGGCCTATTAAAATAAGATGTGATTTTCATTGCTCCTCTGATACATATTTTAAAATATTATATATGGCATATAATTCTGCAAATATTAGGGCAGTCTTTGTGATTCAGAAAAAAAATACCCTACTCAGAGCATTTTTCAGATTTGGAAAATTAATTATCTGAGAAGACATCTGGCCTCCTCTGTGTGCCCAAGGGAGAAGAAGAATCTAACGCCTCATCAGCCCAAGGCTCAATGTCATAAGGGAGAGTTCCCACCTGCCTCCAGGCTGCACCATCTACTGAATCCTAACACCAAGTGTGCTTCTCACAACACTACACTTCTGCTAAGTTCGCTATTTCCTTGCAGTAGCGACAAAAAGAAGCAGAGAAAGCAACAACTCACAGCTATGGGAGTCTCCTAGGAAAGTTTGACTCAGTAGCTGGAACAATGGGCTCAGGCATGGGAACTATTGTTAGGGTGGTGCCTGACTGGTCACTGTTCTGTCTGACTTGGTGGCACCTAAAGGCAACAACTACAAAAGTTAGTAAATTACTACAAATCAGAACCAGTGAACAGCAAAGATACAGTCATTGGCCCACAGTTGGCACATCACCTCAGCCAGCAAAGTCTTTCTAGCTGATCTTCAGGCTCTCGGTCCCTTGGCTTCTGGCTCCGTGAGCCAGAAAGCCTGCATACCATTCTGCTTCACTGTCTCAGTCTCAAGGGAGCAGCCCTTCTGCTCTTTCTAGACATATTTCCTTTGCTGTGTCCCAGCTTCTGGCGCCTCTGGTTTCAGGCTCTGGCACTTCAAGCAGAGATGTTTAATGAGTTCCGGTGATGACTCTTTCTTGATGGACTTGCATGCCATGAGAGTACCAAAATTGATCAATCCCCTTCCATTAGCATTACATGCACCCTATTTTCATGGTCCCTACCAATCACTTGGCAGGAGTTACAAGATAAATGGATAGAAGAAATATTAAGAAGTTTCACTTTACCAAATTGCCCTGTCAGGAATCATGGGATTAAAATGGGCAGAATCCTAGAAATCAAATACTAGAAAAGGGATTTATTCTACTAACCAATGAGAATATGTGATTGGATGTTCTCTCACATGGAGATTATCTCATGCAATGCAGTGTCCTACTGTACATGAATGGATGGAACCTTATATGAGCATCATTTGCACTCTAGATTTGTAGAAAATAATATTAAAGAAAATCTTTTAAAAACTAATTTTTAAAAAGACTATCATCTATCATCATCTCTCTAGCTATCCTCCTGAAAGTACCACTTAAAATAAAATACTAGCCAGTGAGAACAGCATATCTTTTTAATTACTAGTGAGCACTAGTAATTACCCTGAGCACTAGTGAGGTTTCAAGTCAAATAAAATTAAGCATAAAATAAACCATTTTATTGCGTTTCCTTATTTCACATATGGCGACAAACTGTTCATGCTATAAAGGTTACTAAGGTTATAATTGATGATCCCCTTGAATACTTTCATTCGTTTATCACCAGAAATTTACAGGTTTTGAATTATGGTACAATTTGAATGTAATATCAGATGGACTTAAATGAGTATTAAGATTTAAAGGAGATTTTATCACTTAAGGTTGTTCACCTCATTCAAAAAGAAAAACAAACTCACTGCCATCAAGTGCATTATGACTCATCGCAGCCCTATAGGACAGGGTAGAGCTGCTTCTGTGAGTTCCTAAGACTATAGCTCTTTAGATGGAGAAAAATAAAAATAATTAATTGATGAATGATCAATATCTTCTGACCAATGAGGTACTTAAAACTGTCTTTTGTACATAAATTAGATTCGATATTTTCTTCTATGTTTAATGTGATTCTCTTCGAATGTATGTGCTCTATATTAATTTAGTTTCCTCATCCAAGGTGTCTATGGTTGACTTTTAACAGGTCCACTAACATCCAGGCCCCATGAAATGATTATGCCTGCTCAGAGACGATCATATCAGATCCTGAAACTTTATATATGGATGGGCTATTGTTAGGTGCCGTGAGTCAGTTGTGATCCTTAGCCACCGGGTGCCCAGCGGAATGAAATGAAATATTGTTTGAGATGCCATCATAACCATTGTTCGACTGGAACACGGATGGTCAGTCACCGTGTCAGCTCATCTCTTGAAGGCCTTTTTTCTTTTGTGATGACCTTGTACTCTACCAAGCTTAATGTCTTTTTCTAGTGACCAGTCTTTCCTGATAACTTGTACAACGTACGTGAAACAAAGTCTCACCATCTTTGCTTCTCAGGTATGTTCTAGTGGGACTTCTTCCATGATATATTTGTTTATTCTTCTGGAAGTTCATGGTGTTTTCAATATTCTTTCCCAATTCTTACTGGGAAATTAAAAGACACAAATTCTTTCCTGGTCTTCCTTGTTCATTTTCTAGTGTTCACACGCATTTGAGGCAATTGGAAATATTATGATATGGGTGAGACATATTTTAGTCCTCAGAGTGAAGTGCTTGCTCCTTACACTTTAGAGAGGTTTTGTGCAAATATCTGACCCAATGCAATATGTATACTTAGCTGCTGCTTCCGTGAGCATTGATTATGGAATCAAGTAAAATAAAATCTTTGACAACTTTAATTTATCAGTATGTTGTCTAGGATTGTCATTTTTGAGGATTTTGGTTTTCTTTCCATTGAGTTGTGATTGCTATTCAGGCTTTCACATTTTATTTTATTAGCAAGTTCTTCCAGTCCTCTTTCAGCGAGCAAGATTGTGCCATATGCATGTTTCTGGTTGTTAATGACCCTTCCTTGAGTCCTCATTTTGCCTCCTGCACACAGTTTAGCTTCTCTGATATTGGTTCCATGCACAGGTTGGCTAAATATGGTGACAAGATACAACCCGGACACATACCAAATCTGATTTTAAGCCATGCAGTAGTCCTTGATTCTGATAGCATGACTATGACCTGGTCCATGTACAGGATCAGCATGAGCACACTTAGGGATTTTGTGATTCTTAGTCTCATGGTATGGAGCCCTGGTGGTGACGTGGTTAATCATGGGGCTGCATTTCTCATGGTTGACAGTTGGAAACCATCAGCAGCTCCAAAGAAGAAAGGCTCAGCTTTCTGTGCTCGTAAACAGTCTCAGTCTTAGAAAGCCACAGGGGTTCACTTTGTATCAGCATGGACTCAGTGACCATAAGTGAATATTCTCATGTCATCCACAGTTTTTTGTTTTTGTTTTAGTGATCCACACAATCAAAACACAGCTAAGGTGTTTCTTCCTTTGCTCTAGGATATATCTGACGTCAGGAACGTGATCCCACGTTCTACCTGCTCCGTGAGGGTAGCTTGAATTTCTGGTTCCCCACGCTAGTGTGCCACTGCAATTACTGTTGAGTGGTCCTCAGCAAAATTTAGTCACTTGTGGTAATGATGTTACTGTTTGCATAACTTCTAGATGATGGTGGGTTATCCTTTTATTGGGAGGATCACAATATGGATGTTTTCGTCATTTGACCTGGTAGCTGCCATAATAGCATCTTGGCAAAGACTGGCCAGGGCCTCGGGTACTGTCTCCGTGCTATGAAGCATTTCACTTGGAAGTTCCTCAACTGCTAGTGCCTTATGTTTCAGTCATTTTTCAGTGAGGATTATACTTCTTCCTTGAGTCCCTTGTGTCTTGATCATATGTTACCTTTGAAAATATTTGGAAGTTATTCAGTTCTTCATGTGATACAGTGATGCTATGAAGAAGCCCTTCTGTCTTCATTTGATGCTTCATGCATCATTCAATGATTTCCTTATTTAGGCTTTCAATATTTCAACTCATAGTAGCTTGCATTTTTCTTCTTTTTTTTCAATGTGAGAAATGCTGATACATTTCTTATTCTTTGACATTCTAACTCCAGGTCTTTGTATACATGCACACACACACACACACACACAACACACACACTGCCATCGAGCAGAGGCCAACACACAGCTTGCCTATAAGACAAGGTAGAACTTCCCCGTGAGTTTCTGAGACTGTGACTTGGTTGCTGTTGGTAGGTGGCATCCAGTTGGTTCCAGGCCACAGGGAGTCTAAGCTCAACAGACTGGACCGCTGCTCAATGCAGCAACACCTGCACAATGGCTCCTATGCCCGAGCCCTTTGCTGCAGCTCTGTGTCAGTCTATCCCACCGAGGGCCTTGCTTACTGCCCCTCCACTTTACCCAGCGCGATGCCTGTGTGAAAGGACTGGTCTCTCCTGATAACGTGTTCAAATTATGTAAGACAAAACCTTGTTATCCTTGCCTCTAGGGAACTCTCTGGCCGTACTTCTTCCAAGACAGATCGGGTTGCCTTTTAGCAACTCATGGTATTTTTGATATCCTTCTCCAACACCACCATTCACATTTGTTGATTCTTCTTTGGACTTCCATATACAATGTAAACATTCATATGTGTATGATCCAATTGAAATCTCATAAATTGTGTAAGGGGCACTTTAGTCCCAACCCTAGTCATCAAAGTAACATCTCTGCTTTCCAATACTCTAAAGAGGTCTTGTGAAGCAAATAGTAATAATGAAATTTCTCTTTTGATCTCCTGACTGCTACTTCCATGAGCATTGACTGTAGAGCCAAGCAGGACAGACTCCTTCACAACTTCAACTTTTTTCTCTGTTGATCATGATTGATCCACTTGTGAAGATTTTAGTCTTCTCTACATTAAGTTGTAATCCATACTAAAGGTGAAACTCCTTGATCTTCATCAGCAGAGCAGTGCTTCAAGCTCTCCCTTGTAGCCACAAGATTGTACAATCTGCATATCACAGGTGGTTAATAAGCCTTCTCCCAATCCTGATAAAGAGTTTTGCAAATAATCCAACTTCTCTGTTGATTTACTCAGCATAAAAATTCAGTACAGTGAGAGGCCAAAACTTAGATGCAAACATTTCTTAATGCCAACCAATGCACTATTCATCATCCTGCTCACACAACTGCTTCTAGATCCTTATTAAAATTTTGCATGAGCACAATGAAATGTGTGCAATTCCCATTATTTTAATGGTGAACCATAGTTTGCAATTCTCACAATGGAGTGCACTGTTATAATTAATAAAACACAAGTAATGTCTTTCTGGTATTCTCTGCTTTCAGCCAAGTCTATCTGACATCAGCAATGATATTGCTTATACCATGTCCTCTTCTGAATCCAGACGGACCCTCTAGTCACTCTCTGTCAATGTACTTCTGCAATTATTGGATGATCTTTAGAAAAATTTTACTTCCATGTGACATTATTGGTTTTGTTATTTAGTTTGAACCGTTCTGTGGGGTCTACTTTCTCTTCAATGGGAAAAATATAGAACTCCTGCAGTCACTTGATCAAGTGGCTTCCTTCCAAATTTCATGGCATAGATGAGTAAGTGCCTCTAGTGCATCATCAGTTTGGTGAAACATTTCACCTGGTATGCCATTAATTCCTGGAGCTTTGTTTTTGGCTAATGTCTTCAGTATACCTGAACTTCTTCCTTATTGAAGAAGGATTTTCACTTGAGTTCTTTCCGTTTTAGATATGCAGAGCATATTCTTACTTTTTGGTTTTCTATCTCTAGACCTTTATGGGAGTTGAAAGCAAGGTCTTTTTCCTGAGGAGCAGCTGGTGATCTTGAACTTCCAACCTTTCAGATCGCGGCACCATGCATAAACAGTATGCACTTAGGCTCAGGTCTTTGCACCTTTCATTAAAATCCTTTAATTTCTTAGTGAACTGACCTTGTAAATTTTTGCTTCAGCTCTTTTACTCCATTATTTCTTCCATGTTCTCTAGCTCCTATACATTCAACAGAAAATATCAGAATATTCTCTGAAAACTACTCTAATCTCTTCTCCATTGTCTTTGTAATGACTTTTGGCTTTTCAAATACGATATTCTCAACGTCATTCCACAATTCATTAAGTCTTCTGTCATTAGTGTTTAGTGAATCAATCTGTGCTTTATATCTTCTCTAAATTCATATGAGGTATAGGCAAGGTCGTATTTTTATTTTTATGGGCTTGTTTTAATTTTCTTCAGATTCAACTTAAAATTACATAGGAGCAATTTATTGTTCCAAAGTCAAACACCGACGTTGGTTTTGCTGATGATATTGAGCTTCTCCATTTTTAATTCCCATAGATATAATCCATTTTACCATGTGTAATCCATTTAGAAAGTTTCATGGGTATAGTAACTGTCCATGTTGTTGCTAAAAGAAATCATTTTGCCACATTTGTTTTTGCAACAAAGAAGTCATTGTATACAAATGATTCTAGTATATAATCTCAAACTTCTGCCCTATCACAAAAGCAGTATTTTTCCTGCTACTCTTTCTTCCTCCTAGTTTCCAGGTTTCCCATTCTACTCATCGATGACTTTTAATGCATCTTGAAGTGAATTTTGATCAATTTTAGCTGCAAGAATTTGGTAGAATCCTTCAGTTTCCTCTTCACTAGCTTTTGTGGTGCATGAATTTGAATAAGAGTTATAGTATTAACTAGACTTCCTTGTAGGTATATGAATTTCATCCTGTTACCATCAGCATTGTATTTCATTGCACATCTTAAAATATCCCTTTTTTGCCATATTGTTTGAATTTGCACTTCTAGTACAGTAAACCATCTGGTTTTCTTACTCCAAAATGACCAATCCTAGTCAATTTTAGGTCATTATTGCCCAGGGTTTAGATGTTTTTGTGTTCCATTTCATTTGTGACAACTTCAAATTCTCCTGGATTCATATTTCTCACACACCATGTTCTGAATATTGACTCTTGTTTGCAGCTCCTTTTCCTCATTTGAAATTGTGCCCCATCAATAAATGAAGGTCCTGGAAATTTTACTTCATTTGTGCCACGCATGTCAACTCTACTTTTAGGAGACTGCTCTTCCCAGTAACATTTTGAGTGCCTTCCACCCTGAGGGGACCCTCTCCTGGCATGCTATCAGACAATGTTTCACTGTTCTGCATAGAGTTTCCAGTGGCTAACCCCTAAGTGGTGTACCACGGATTTCTTCTTCCTAATCTGTTCTCTTGAAATTGTTCCTAACGGGCGACTGCTAGTATTTCAAATGCCAGTCACATAGCTCTCAACCTCACAGCCACACACAAGCTACCATGATATGGCAACCTGACAGACAAGACGTGAACAGAGAGATGAGAATAAATACTAGATACATTTTGACACATATGATTTGTTTATTAGTTAGGTAAATCAAAATAAAGATGATTACATTCTCAATATATGGGTTTGCTCACTGTGGATTGATCAGCTTCCGTGTGTTTAACCAGTTATATTAAGTAACCAGCTTACTTGTGCTTCTTCCAAAGTTAGATGTTAATATGATGAATTAGAACGTGTCTTGTAATTAAAAGGTTTCTATAAAGTGCTATTTCTTTTGGTTTCATAATGCTCAAGGATATAAAGGAGTTTCTATGAAATTAATAGTGTGAGATATTAATATATTAGACTATATTCATCCAGATCTACTCTTCTAAACCAATGTGATGGTGTGGAGAACAAGAGTGGAGTAGAGGATGAGATTTAATTTTAGGAATTACACTGTTACAATATGAATTTTATATTTCTGTGTTAACGAAAACAACAAAAAATGTTCTTAGTATCTTATGAATAGCTTTATATCACCATTAACTTTCTTTTAAAAAGTAGTGTTTATGTTTCTTCTCTGGAGTATATTTCCGAGATCATAATGTTTTCTTAATGGAATTTGTAAATACCTGATAGCCTAGTTTATCTTAAATCAGCCAGCAATCCTTTAATATTCTGGGGGAAAATGTAGTTCCTTAATATCAAATTAGAGAATCTGCACAAGTCCACTTTGCTGCTAAATTCTGACACAGAGTGACACTGTGGTAAGCAAGCTATCACTGGCTGGAATCTTTACAGGAGCATATTTCCAGTCATTTTCTCCCAGGCGCGGCTGAGCAGTTAACAACAGCGAATCTTTTGATGAGTATTGAGTACATTGCTCACTGCGCTGCAGGGGCTCCAAGTGGATACTAATCCCCCATCATGCACTCCGTTCTAATGCCTGGTATTTGAATGATGTTTCCTGACCTGATGTTTATGTTTCATAGACTTTACTTTGGCCGAGAGTTTCCGATATGAGATATGATGTTTACTTCAAATGATTTGGTTGGAGAGTAATTGATATCTTATTTGATTTACACCCCAAAGATGTCTTGAAACATTTTTCAGGAGATGCTTAGATGAATATGGAATTCCATCACAAGAAAAATACCTCTAGGTCTATGTAGATTTTCTCTTACTGCTTTAATTGTAGTATAATTTTATGGCGTTTTCCTCATTGATTTTAATGAGAATAGAAATTTGATGAGAATAAACTATTGATATAAATTTGCCACAGATTTTATTTACAATATCATTTACCAAGATAAACCAGATAAACTCATTTAAAAATCCTAATGTGTTTGCCATATGCAGCACAAATTGATAAGATTGCTTAAAATACAATACAATTCCTAGTGTTGTAAAATACATTTTTGTTTGCATCAAATTCATTGCCATCAAGTTGATTCTGCCTCACAGTGACACACACAGATGACATAATATCAAAATATGTGGGCTGTGGCTTTTGAACGCCAAGATCTCAATCTTAATTAAAAAAACCAAACAAACAGAATATTGCATACATACTCCAAATAAAAGAAAATAAAAATATTTTGGTCACTATTATATGGGAACCCTGGTGACATCATGGGCTGCACGTTGAGCCACTTACCAAAATGTCAGAGGTTCAAACCCACCAGCTCCTCTGCAAGAGAAAGATGAGATTGTCTATCCTCATAGAGATTTAAAGGGACAGAGCTCACCAGGGCATTATTGTCTCTCCTTTAGAGATGCTATGATTTGCAGTTGACTAGATGACAGTGAGTGTATTACCATTATGTCAAGAACAAACTTTATTTATCAAATAATTAATGACTAATAAATATATCAAAGTGAAAAACATTTAATTAAGGACAGGTATGATGATTTCATAAAATCCCAATCCAGATGGTGTTTTATCTTTATATTCTTTAATATATCTCTCAAAAAGATTAAAAGACATACTGTTTTCAAATTAAAATATGGATTGTGCTTTTGGTTTGTTTCTCAGATAAAATCTCTCTGTGTTTTTCACCTTTTACTTTAAAAACTATGACTCCTAAGTTTAAATATATAAAATGTAGTTGTAATTAGCAAGATGTAATAATTGCGTGTTTGTTCATATTTATAATTCTATTTATTAATGTTTTAGTTCTTCAACAATTAAAATAATTTGAGAATGTATTTCTGTTTCTAAGTGTATTTGTTCTTCTGAACTAGGTGAAATATAACAGAACCACATTAAAATAGGGAAACGAATATATGTATGAGTTGGTAAAGGAGAACATTAAGTTCAAATATGTTTGGGATAATAAGCATTTAAAGATATAAAGCAGAATATATGTTTCTACTTCTAAAATGCTGATAAAGGAATTTTGTGTTTCTTAAGTAACCTCATTTGTCAAATTGGATTTCATGAAAATAAATTGAGTAATAAAACTGCAGAGAAGTTTGTGCCATAAAAATAATAGAAATGGAGATATCAAGATAATTATTTCAGTGCCACACAGATTTTTAAAACTCCAGAGAACGTATATCTAAAAGGCCACTGTTTATATTTAATATGTATTTATAATTAAAGAAGTACCTCCACTCGTGCAACTTACCACTACAATTTGTTTTCAATCTTACTTTATACATTGACTGAAATTAAGCTTTTGCTACTAAAATTTTTGAGGCTTTATTTCCTTGTTATGTTGACAAATCTATTGCTTTTATAAGGGAGGCGACGGAGAGGAGTTTGACCAAGTTCCCACCTTGTTTTAAAGCCCTCCTCCTACAGAGGAAAGGACAAGGAATGGAAACCACTGTCGAATTAAACCAAACCCAAACTAAGCTCCCTCTCATGGAGGTGATTTAGATTCATAGGGACCCTCTATACCATAAGATGGAGTAGAACTGTCCTTCTGGGTTTCCAAGGCTGTAGTCTTTTCAAGAGCAGAAAACTTCAGCTCTCTGTCTCAGAATCGTTGGTGGTCTCAACCTTAAGACCTGTGGTTAGCACCCCAAAATATAAGCCATTGCGCTAGGTCTTTAAACTCTGACTTAAACACCGGCAGCATTCATGCTGCCTCTGCTCCCTGTGGAGATGCGCCCTTGACTGTAATCCTCATGAAGCAGAATGTCCAGTTTCAGTGACCTGAGAGGAATCCAAATTCTGTTTCCATATGTAAGTCCCTGCATTTTAAGTAAATGTGTACGTACACTGTCGTGATGCCTTTGGACCTTGATGGTATGATTGATCTTTTTTCAATATTCATCCTAAAAAATTGATTTTGCTTTGGTCAACAGATTTTCCACATGACATATGATCTTGCCAGTGCAGTGGTGAGAATTTTTAACCTCATCGGCATGATGCTTCTCCTTTGCCACTGGGATGGCTGTCTTCAGTTTTTGGTACCACTACTGCAGGATTTCCCGCCGGATTGCTGGGTGTCTCTCAATAAGATGGTCGTAAGTAATTTCTGCATTTCCAATGTTCTGCCAGAAAGCTTCCCAGTATTGAAAAGAATGATCTGATTTATCCTGCATTAATGTTTAGAAAAAGACTCATTTTTACTTTTATGGTTACAAAATCAGATGTTACACTTATGTTTAATAGCTATATTTCCTCTAAATAAAATCTGTCTGAGGAAGTATATGCTATAGCATCTGATTTTGGATGCCTCATTCTTTTCATACTGAGATTTTTTATTGAAAAGAAACATAAACAAATACATATAAAAACTATTATGATCTTGCATATTTAATGATACGTACTGCATTTAAAAATCATTTTGGGGGAGGGTCTTAGAGATCATTCCATAGTTCAATCACATCAAGCAGGGTTGTGCAATTGCTACCACAAACAATTTCAAAATATTTTCTTTCTTCTTGAACTCCTTGATATATGCTCTCCTTTATCCCTTCCCCTCACCATACCCCACGGAAATCTTATTATTTTGCAATATCTTACAAAAGGCAATATATTAATTCACATACAATTCTGTTGTTTGGTCCCATACAATGGCATTATATGACGCTCACTTCCTGACATACTTGTTGAAGACAAAATGGGTTCATAAGCAAATGTGGTGAAGAAAACTGATGGTGCCCGGCTATTCAAAGATCCAGTGTCTGGGTTCTTAAAGGCTTGTAGTTAACAAGTGGCCATCTAGTAGGGAAGCAACAAACCCCACATGGAAGAAGTACACCAGCCTGTGTGATCATGAAATATTGACAAGAAGAGGTATCCAAAGTTCAAAAATTAGCGATCAAATCGATGTAGTGGAAACCCGAAACCAATCTGTAAGATAATTAGACAGTTCCTCTTAGGAGGGCCACACCGAGAGAATGATGAATCCAGGATGTGGGATGGCACTGATGAACCACATAACTATCCTCCAATTCTTTACTACTTGCTTCCATTACTATTATGGTTTTATTTCCTTTACCTCATTAATCATTGTTCAATTTGAGTATATTCATTTGTGTATGTAATATCATTAGTTACATGAAAGTCAAGAGAGGTAACCCATCAGTAATGTACCCAACAGCAGCAGGAGTAATGGGTCCCTGAGGGTACAGGAAGAAGGCAAGGGGCTTGGGACGCTGATAGCATCGATGACCGCATCCTGCTTGGAATCACTCTTTCTTTCAACTTTTTGTTGCGAGCATTTGCTGTATTCACACAATTGTGGGCATTGGTAGGTATACCAAGGTAGCTATATTGGTAAGGATAAACATGAAATATGTATAAAGTGATATTCCAACCAACATTTCTTGGGGAATTATCTTATTCAATGTTGTTGTAACAGAAACAGTGCAAATGGGTGACTTTTACAAAGATCTTTTTTCTCTCACACATTTTTTCAGACTGCAAGTCCGAATTCAGGGTGTCAGCTCACATTTTGAATCTCTCCAGTCCACACCTGTGGGTGTGGCTCCCTTTGTGGCTCTCCAGGTGTCTCGTCAGCACTCTTGCCTTGGTCGCGGTGTAGACACACTTTCAAGGACATGCTGCACTCTTGGCTGCTCTTTCTTTGTGGCATCAGGTCCTTCGCCTTCCTTTGTCTCCTGTAAAAAGAAACTGTCTCCCCCGAGGACACTGCCCTTACAGAGGGTCAGGGCTGGGGCTGGAGTCAGACTGTTGCTTCCCTCATCACCTTACATCAGATCAGGGAGGATCTTGTCACCTAGGGAACGGTTACCTTATAATACCAATGCCCAGCCAAGAGCATCAAACCTCAGAGAGGTTTATGCATTTAGGGAAGACACTATTCAATCCATGACAGGAAGCAAGACCAAAAAAAAACAAAAAATGAAGTTATAGGCAATGAAACCTTTAAACTTAACCCTAAATGATATTTTTCCACTTAACCCTGAATGATATTTGAAAAGGACCTGTTCAAATATAAATTTAATTTGCATACTGAAGAATGTTTACATTTAAGTTGAAAAGTATAAGCTTTGCTATACAGATTACATCACTAACAAAGAAATGTAAATGTTGACTATTTTAGTGTAATTCCTATGCATTGGTGAATTAACCCTTATTTTCCATGAATGCAGGTTTTGATCTTTACTACTTGTATCATATTTTAATAAGATACTGATTTTTAAAGATAACCATAAATTTAGATAGGCTTCTGTAGAAAACAGCATGAAGGCATCGACTGACCTCTTCTTATTTCATAAGGGGGAAGAGAATCAAATTCCTCAACTCAAGGCCCAGGAGGCTAGAGTCAGACATGCCTCCAACTTCCAAACTTTTTACCACCCGCCTGACATAGATGCCCATCTAAAGACTCTCTATAAACCCTGCTGAGTTTGAGAACTCATTACAATGTCACGCAGAACTCACAGATCATGCTCAGTATCACGGGATTGTGAGGGAACTTAGCAGTTACAATTCAGAATCAGAAATGCGCAAGAGACAGGGTTTTGTTCAGGAGTCGAAAGCTTCTCCGCTGTATGTTTATGCAATACCTCGAAAACACAGGCACTCAGCACACACATCTGTCCATTATTTATATTTATGTTACTTATTTGAATCGATTATAAGGCCCATTATGTCAAACTGCTTGCCCGTTTGTTCTGTGCTTTCTTCTAGAGCCTTGGGCAGTGGCTAGCATTAGTTATTCATTGTTATCTAACCACTCGTTCATGGCTGGGAATTAATTGAAAAATCTTCTAAATGGGTTGTATGTAACAAATAGTCAGAAACAACATAGCTTGGTCCTCTCACTTTTCAAAAGGACCTGTCATTTGGACTCATCTTTAGAGGGACAGGCATGTGATATTCGGGGTGAGGGGTAAGCAGCTACTCTATAATTTGACTCCTAGCTGAGTACAGGAGCTAAAAACAAAGCAGTGCTGCTAAAAGAATACTTGATGAACCGTAATTAACACCAAACCATCTTAAACGTTCATGCAATTATCATTTCAAGTCTCATCTTGGATAGCTTTCAAAAAAGTAACAATTGATTTCATTGAAAAAGTAAACAACTATGCTTTGGTATCCATAAATCAAAAATAAAAGAAAACCCTCAATGCTATCAATTTGATTCTGATACATAATAATTCTAGTGGACAGAGTGGGACTGCCCCTCAGGATTTACACTACAGGAGCTCCTTCTGAGGGCAGACATCCTTAGCTTTTTTCTCCGAGGGCATGGTAAATTTGAACCACTAATATTGCAGTGGATCACCCCATGCTTACTGCACAGTGACCGTGGTTTCTGTAAAGTTGACGTGGTGGTTATTGGAAGGGGCCATCGAGTCGGTACTGACCCATAATACCCTTATGCGTGATAGGAAGAAACACTGCCCAATGGTGCACCATCCTTAAAACTGGATCTGTGCTTGAACCCATTGTTGTAGCCAGTGAGTCATTTCATCTCCTGAGGACCTTCTTCTTTTCTGCTGCCCTTCCACCGTACCAAGCATGATGTCCTTCTCCAGGGATTGGTCGCTCCTGACAACATGTCCAAAATATGTAAGGCAGCGTCTCACCATCCTTTCCTCTAAGGAATATTCTGGCCGTACTTCTTCTAAGACAGATCCGTTTGTCCTTTCAGCAGTCCACAGCACTTTCAATATTCTTCTCCAACAGCTCAGTTCAAATGCATCGATTTTTCCTTCGGGCTTCTTTATTCGATGTATAATTCTCATACGCATATGAGGCTATTGAAAATGCACTGCCTTGGGCCCGGGGCACCTTAGTCCTCAAGGTAACATTCTTATTTTTCAATATTCTAAAGAGGTATTATGCAGCAGATTGAGCAAATGCCACATGTCTTTCCTGTTTTGACTGCTGCTTCCATGATTGTAGACGTAAGCAATACAAAAATCCTAATGCAATTATAATATAGGACAATATGTATTACATATAATGGTTAGCATATTTAATAGAGAAAAATAATGACTTGATATTTTTACCACTTTTTTAGTTGGAATTTAGTATATAATATCATTCGATAGTTCAATCACATCTAGTAGAATATATAATTGCTACCACAATCAGTTTCCAAACAATCTTTTTCTACATGGACTCCTTGACCTTGTCTCCCGTTTACCCCAAACAGCACTGTGACCCTCTCCCCCTGAACCCCTATTCTACCTGCTAATTTACATGTTAATCAATCCTGGGTTTCATATATATTTTTTCTTTAAGTATATCTGCACATGTTCAATTAGGAGTCTATCCTACCCTAATTTTACCTTTATTGTGTTTTGCCCCTGAAAATTTACTTATGAAATTTCCTTTTATTTTATTTCTCATTTATTTAAAATTATTTTCATATGAAATTTCAGTGATGTGCATTAAACTGACATGGAGGGAAAGACCTTATCTGACCTCTGGCATCCTTACTGACAGGAGAATGTGGTCAGACATGCATCCACCCTCCATCTTTCTTTATCTTATCCTGTTCCCTTCCTACATCTGTGCTGTGTTCAATAATTCATTGCAATGGCCATGTGGAGCACATATGATACAATTATGAGAGTTCCTTAGAAAGTTAATAGATTACCACAAATCAGGCTCAGTAAACAGTAAGGACACAGTCCTTGGTCCACAGCAATACCTAACCACAGCCAACAGACAAATCTTTGTCTGGTCCTCAGTCTCTCAGCTTTGTGGTCCCTTGGCCTCTTCCTCCATGGACCAGGAAGTCCATCTGCTGCTGTGCCTCAGAGTCCCATAATCATCATGCAGTCCCTCTACTCTGTTTCATGGCTTCCTTGTTGGGGCCTCTGGTTTCAGCCTGGCTTCTTTGCTCTATCCCAGAGTCTCCTTGCCACAATCCAATGCTTTGGGTCTTGGCCTCTGCTATTTCAGACAGAGATCTCTAAAGCTCTCTTTATTTCTGAGGATTCAGAACTTCCTTTCTGCATTTGAGATGGAAGAGTGACTTTGATGGAAGTGTAGCTTTTGCCTCTCAGTAGACTGTCACCCCAAGGTAAAAGGGGTGTGATGTAGTTCACACATCTACTAAGGTCAGGACTTATCACACCTTAACCTTGTCCATTGGTGTAGCAGAGCATTCCCTTCAACATGTGATATAGACACAGACAGAGTCCAAATTTATAATACACTGGGATTATGGATAAAAGGGCCATATTAATGGACTACATTTTAAGAGGGCAGAAGCAGTTAAGCATATTTTCAGCTGTAAGCAAAATAGATTATTTTTTATTGTGGGATTAGGAATATGACTAAGTAATAACCATAAAACAAGATGATTTATATCAATAGATAATCTCTATAATATCATTTGACTTTTAAGTTTTTTTCATTCTAAAGCTGTGGAATTCTATAAAACAAAATACAACAAAACAAAGCAAAGTGATTCCACAAAGAGAGTTATAAAATAGAAGTTAAATCTTATATATGAAAAAAAAACACTATACCTTTTTTACCAGTATTACACCCTCTTCTAAATAATTGGCATAGTTAATTCCAAAACCATGTCACTATGAAAACCTCAGCATTATTCAAAAATAGAGGATGATCACATCAGATAACAAATTGAAGGATAAATACACCATTATCTAACTGATAAATGGCATGATTATAAAATTGCTAAACAACTGAGAATTTTCCCCCTGCCAAGTTGACACATAACCTTAACCATCATGGATAAATGAGTCTCCCTCTACACTGCTGCATGTGTTACTCTCAATCATTTGTCATTAATGTACAAAAGGGTTATATGGTAGATTTTTGTTATTGTAATAAAAGCAGAATGATGGATGATGAGATAATTAAAAATTGGGGTGAGGTTATAATACAAGCTTATGTTCCTTTAATTATGCTACCTTATTTGTTTCTTATAACAACAGAATGAGGTGAGCACTATTATAAGTTTACATTCTGAGAAATGGAAATATTTTTAGGATAAATTAGCCTTCTAATGTCAGACAGGTGATTAGAGTCAAGATTGGAGTGCCTGCCTATCTGATGGCTTCGTTTATGCTTGGAACCACTGCACAGCAGTGATTTCTTTTACATAGATGCTAGGCAACAATTTCTTTTTAATACTAAAACACATACAAACAAATTGGAGTTAAGGTACTCCAAATGCAATAGAAAGCTACTCTAGAATCAACGTACAAGGTGAAGAATGATAGGAAGAAGTGGTATTTCTGCTGTGAAATTACGCTACCAGAAGGGTGGAAGGAAGGTGAGGGAGAAACGGGGGGCAGATGACAAGGATCTACATATACCCTCTTTCCTGGTGTCAAACAGCAGAGAAGTGGGTGAAGGGAGGCATCAGAAAGTGTAAGATATGACAAAATAATAATAATTTATAAATTATCTAGGGTTCATGGGGGAGGGGAGAGGCCAAGGAAAATGAGGAGCTGATACCAAGAGCTCAAGTAGAAAGCAAATGTTTTGAGAATGATGAGCGAAACAAAGGTCAAAAGTGCTGGACACAATGGATGCATGTATAGATTGTGATAAGAATTGTACAAGCCCCCTATAAAACGAGTTTAAATAAATAAATAAATAGAAAACACAAGTAAAAAAACTAAATTTTTTTTAAAAAGAAAGCAAAAATTGGGAAGCAAGACCAATATTGATTCAGAACACAAACAATACGGTCATTCTTGAATGTGGGCATCACAATTATACCATGACATTTTCAATGTCTACGAGATAGTGTATGATAGAGAGTGGTGTACTTGGTGCGCTCCTCCTTGTGCTTTCCTTTTTCGTGTCTTGCATCCTTCGATATCATTTGTTGTTGCTGTTGTTTGCCATTAAGTTGGCCCCAACACAGGAGCCCTGAAAGAAATGCTGGTCAGCCCTGCAGCCTCTCCTTGATCGTTGGTGTAATCAAGCCCATCGTGGAGGCGAGTGTGTCAGGCTTTCTCAATAGCTGTTTTCCTTACTTTTGCTTTACAGGTCTCTCTGTCAAACAAGGTATCTTTCTCTCATGACTAGTCTTTCTTGATGACCAAAGTTGGCATGACAAAATTGTGGTGACAAAATGCGGAGCTGATACCAAGGGCTCAAGCAGAAAGCAAATGTTTGAGAATGATGATGGCAACAAATGTACAAAATTGCTTGACACAATGGATGTATGCATGGATTGTGATAAAAGTTGTATGAGCCCCCAACAAACTGATTAAAAGAAAACAGAACAATAACAAAAACAAACAAAAATCATCCAATAAAGAGTTCCAAGGTTTTTGGTGTTTTTAAAATTCCATTTTAGGGGCCTAATTGGTTAGTTAGAGTGAGAAAGATCAAAATATAACTTGTACAGGAAATAATGTTGTTCTATATTTATATAATTTGCCTCTGTTTCATTCACAGACTATCACCTGAATAAAACAAGTTGGACTAAAATAAAATCCTAGATTGGAGAACTAATGGATAATAAATTGTTTTTACACATCTTACCTTTCCAAGAACATTTTACTGTCTTTCAATGCATCAAATTAAAATTGAATTAATTCATTAACACAATTTTAGGTGTTAAGGTATTTGGATTAAATAATGAAAACTATTGAATATTCATTTAAAGACGATAATTGAGGAAATAAAACTATGATGCTTTCACACTTGCATAACTGAATCTAACTATATCCGGCATGACTTGGGACTGACCTTTCCATGTAAATTTGAGCATCAGTCCTGTTCCAAGGGGTCTGGTACATATGACAGTCATAGATTTTTTTTCCAAACAAAAGATACTTATTCATATCTGTGACCAGCAAATGGTTTCAAATTTTTCTCAATTTTTTTCTCAATAAAAGTCTTATCTCCTTCTCATTAACATAACTTCCAATAAAGAACACAATCAAAATGGAGACTTAGGGGATTTGCAGGGCCAGTTAAAATCAAGACTAAAAGGGAGCTCAGAAGTGTATAGGGCCTGTTTTGCTTTTTCATTTAAATACAAAGAGGTCATACTGATAGAGTTCCTCAAAAGAAACAGGACTATCAGGGTGTAGGGGGGGCTTTTAGGAAGAATTTTTAAGGGAATTAAAAATTGCATTGGTGAGAAAAAAGTCAGGGGCATTGCACATTAAATGTGTGTGTGTGTGTGTGTGTGTGTGTGTGTGTGATCATGAAAACATACCTTCCCATTTTCAGGGAGTATCAAGAGCTAGGAGAAGATCCACTTTATAACCCTTCAGAATTTTTTCCCCACCCCAAACTCAAAGAACATTGTTAGGAACATGATTTGAGTTTATGTAGAATGCTGGTGTGGTTTAAATCAAAGAGCAATATTGATTGAGAATGCAGTACAAGTAATTCTTGGATCTGGATATAACAATTATACCATAACAAGTTAAAAATGATGAGGCTTAGTAGAGACGTTCACAGACTAATAGTGAGTCATGACAGAAAACCTTAAGGAAACACTCCTTTCTCCCAGCAGTGCCTCCTCGTCACCACTGTGGCGGCCATTTGCTCTCTGACCTGATCCCTCTCAGCCACCTGCTTCTTTGGCCTTTGCCTTTCCTCATACGCTGGGATGTTGCTCTTGCTCAGATTCTAGGAGCTTCTCTGCAGCTCTGCCCGAGGGTCTCAACACCACACAACAATCTGGTGTTGGAAGTGGCAAAGCTGGGGTAATAGATGAGTCCTAATAGTAAAAGAAAATAACGCTTGGCTATAATTTAATTTAGAGACCTGCCTCCTACAATGATATTTTCTTATAGGTAGGTTCTTCAACTCTTCGTTGTTGTTCGGTACCATTGAGGAAATTCAGACTCATAGCAGCCTGATAACCACAGAACAAAGTACCACCTGGCCTGCTGGAGCCCATCATCCCAGCAACTGTGTATCTTGTTAAAGGCTTTCCTCTCTTTTATGGCCCCGGCATTTTACCAAACTTGATGTCCTTCTCCAGGGACTGGGTTCTCCTGATAACACATCCAAAGTAGGCGAGACAGAGTCATCCTTGCCTATAAGGATGATTCTGACGGAACTTTTTCCAGCCAGATGTGCTTGTTGGCTTGGCAGCCCCTGGTACTTTCCGTGTTCTCCCACAGCACCATAATGCAATGACTCGTCCTTATTCATCAACTTGTATACGCATATCACATGACTGAAAATACCATGGCTTGGAGCCAGCATACCTTAGTTCTCAAAGTGACATCCTTGTTTTTCAACACTTTAAAGATGTCTTGCCCTGCAGATTTACCCAATGCAATGTGTCATTTGATATTATGAGTGCTGCTTCCATGAGCATTGAGGTTGTAGCCTATTAAGATGAAATACTGCACAACTATAATCTTTACTCTGTTTATCATGATGTTACCTACTAGAAGCACGTAAGAACGAAAGCACACTTGTCAGGATTGGGTTTTCTTTACACTGAGTTGTAGATCTACATCAGCAAGTGTCTAAAGTCCTCATTTTCATCCGTATGTTGCTGCTTGCTGATAAGCCTCCCCATAATACTAATGCCACGTTCTTCTTCGTAGAATGCAGTTTCTCTGACTGTTTGCTCTGCATACAGATTGAATAGGTATGGTAAGATGACTCAACCCTGTTGCACACCTTTTCTGATATAAGCCAGGCAATATCCCCTGTTCTGGTTACAAAACAGCCTCTTAATCCATGTACAGGTTCCTAATGAGTATAGTTAATTCATTAGACAATTAATTAGGTATATTTTATTCAGTTAATATTATTTATTACATTTGTTTGTAAAGTATTTCTCTAGCATGGCATATGGCAGAGGAGGCGAGTAAATGCTGGGCCATTTTTGCACTTACATTCTAGCAAGCGTTTATTCAGATCACTCTTTTCTTGGGAAGCTCTAATGCAAAACAATTTGTAATCTAATGGAAATCTAATGGAAAATACAATTATGCACAAAAACCACTTATATAGATTTGAATGGAAATGCATGCATTTCACATAAACTTCTGAAAAATGGAGACTTTTGCTCATGAAATAATATTTTCTTCTTGCCAACCATCATATTCTTGACAATGCAGTTTTATTTTTGTGTCCTATGCTGTGACATTGATTTCAATTTATGGTGACCTTGTATGTTTTAGAGTAGAACTGCCCTCTACAGAATTTCCTAGTGTGTATCCAGAAGTAGAGCAACAGCGTTTCTTCCAAGTTATATTTGGGTGAACCCAAACTGCCTACCCTTGGGTTAAGAGACAAGCACATGAACAATCTGCCTCATCAAGGGACTTCAGCTATACATAAAATAACATAAAATTTAATTCCCACAAAGGCATGCTATTGATGGCTTGGCTTGCACTAACATAATATATTAACTATGTATTTTAAAGACACAAAAAATAGCCTAAGTTGATTTAGGATAAGGAATTTTCAAACCAGATGAAGATTTGAAACCCTCAGACACTTCTCAGTCAAAGATGGTGCAGTGACAATAATATTTGTGAGTGTCAGAATTGAAAGAATTTTTCATTGACATTTCATATTGTAAGGAAACAATTTGAAATACTAAATACATATTCACATACAATGGTTATATATAACTAAAACATTGAAACCTGAAAGATTTCCATGTTATTTCAGTATTATTATTATCTAATATGCTAGAGAATGCATAAGGCAGAATTAAAATCAGTTCATGTTTTGTTTCATAAGGCCCAATTGACTACTTAGCTCATGACTGATTGGAATAATAAAACTAAAGTGATATCTCTTAAGAAATAAGACTAAAGATTTATTAATTAATCATCTTTTTTTATCTCCTGAGTTCTAACAACAGTTTGAAGTATAATTTCTATAAATGGAAATTTCCTTATTATAATGGTGTTGATTTTATTTTTTCTAATTAGAATACCTTGTGTTAAGTTGACTTTTATTTAGTTCCAACAAAAAACTGGACAATTAATGTACTAACAAGGCACAGTGTAGATTCACTGGGCAAAAATGCTTCCAAAGCCCTTTTTATGAGTTATAGTAACCAAGTAGGTCAGCAGCCTGCTGAGTTCCCTGATTCTCCTTTGCCATCGTGCTTCTGCTGACTAAGACAGCTTGCCTGGTGACTGCTCTCCTCAATAGGAACACAATGTTAACACAAATGAAACCATTCCCATAGCAAGTTCTCCCTTTTCACAAAAGATGTGTGTGTGTGTGTGTGTGTGTGTGTGTGTGTGTGTGTGAGAAACAGAGAGAGAGAGAGAGAGAGAGAGAGAGAGAGAGAGAGAGAGAGAGAGAGAGAGAGACAGAGAGACAGAGACAGAGAGAACAAGATCAAATGAAACCCATTGCTATTGAAAAACATATGGAAATGACTCCAATCTGATATTTTGGTTGTCAGTGGAGTATGCACATGAATTATAGTTCAAACTTGAAAGGCACAGAGGATATTGCATAAATTATACATTAACTATGACTGCATTGGGTAATAATAGGTACTAACAATCCTTAAGTATCAAAGCCTGCTTTGATTTTTCTGATATAGATTAGTTCTTAAATTCTAAGTGACAAAGGTGTACAGAAAGCACTACTTATGAAATTATCTCATCTAAAGATTGGAACCCAGTAAAATTAGAGAAAAGTAACATAAATACTTTGCAGTTTGTTCTTTTCTTTGAAAGAAATGAACCAATTGTATAGTTTCACCTCTCCATGGATATATATGGATATACACATACATACATACACACACATATATGTATGCACACATACATATACATATAGATAGATCACATATATAGATATACAGATAGATCACAAATATATAGATCTATACACACACATATATCTGTCTATATGGATTGCTTTATCTTTGTCTATCTATCTATGTTTTTGTCTTTTTGAGACTCATAAATAGAACATAAGGGTCCATGTGGCCCATCATCTGAGGTGGCTAATTAAAAGAGGTTAAAGCGTGTTTATCCCCATTTTATAGATGAATAGTTTAGCTCAAAGACATACTATACCATCTGCATAAAGCCAGAAGCACAGCATGCAGTAACAATTTTAAACCTATGTTCCTCTTGAGTTCATGCTGAACCCACAGTATCATGTGTACCAAAGGGCTTCAGAATCATATGCCATTGTCAACTGTGTTTACAGAAAGACAACATCAGGGTGAGTTGAATGTTGCATGAATTGTTTGTGGAAAAGACAGTTTTGTATGTTTTTGTTTGTTACTGCTTTTAACACTACCTTAAATGCAAAGGAATCTGGCAAAGAAAAGCAACACTAATTGCATATGTTTTCTAAACTTCTCCTATGCTTAGATGCTACAGCAGAAATATTGTTTTGATTTGATTCATACTGGAATAAATTGGATCCCTGCTCTTCAACTTAGGACTCAGTGGAATAGCAGATTGACTTTGCTAGCTTATTAGACATATGGATTTGTTCCCTTTCAAAATGAATCCAAGGTTAAGTCTTTCTATTTTAAGAAAAAGAGAGACAAATATATAGACATGAATTATGCAGACAAAGTGGCTTATTCTCAGATAATTTTGCATTCTATAGTCACTTCATACAATGGAAGGTATGCTACACTTTTCTCTTTTTCTCTTCCTTCTCCCGTTTCTCTGTCTCCTTTTCCACTATCTCTGACATGCATTTCTCACATTAGAACTATATGGCCAGGTGAGTGACCACATGAGGAAGCCACACAATGAGTAAGCAATATGAAAAAGAAAGGGCAAAGCTTCTGAATTTTCATATGAAAAACATTTTCCTTGTTTCATTATATACATTATGATCCTTTGACAATTACTTTGTTATTTTTAGAGGTGAAACATCCTGAAAATGAGTAATTCCTATGCAAAAAAATGGGCTTGGCCCATGTCTCTTTTATTTACTTTGGTTATTTTCCATATATTGACTGCAGGCAAATAATCAAATAGGATTTTATTACTATATTCTAGACCAGTGTTTTCAACCTTCCTAATGCCATGACCCTTTAATACAGTTCCTCATATTGTGGTGACCCCAAACCATATAAGTATTTTCATTGCTACTTTATAACTGTAATTTTGCTCCTGTTATGAATCTGGCAACCCCTGTGAAAGAGTTGTTTGAGATCCAAAGGGACCGTGACCCACAAGTTGAGAACCACTGTTCTAGACTAACTGGTCAGTCACCACTGTCAATGTTTCGAGGTTATAACTGGATCCAGTGTGACTATGAGCGGTCAAATATTTACCAGCAGGTGGCTCAGAAAAGTGCTTCACCTAAAGCAGGTATATTTAATACCTGCTCTGTTGTACATCCAGCTAGCATGTACTCTGTACAGAGACTTAAAAGTATGAGCATAGTCATTTTAATGCATTGAACTTCATAGTGTTAAAAGGTTATATAATAGAGATTGGAATCCTTGACCACATTCTTGTAATTTATCAAAGATTACAATGAACCACAGCATCTTCCAAATTCCAGTAACATTATGCTTGACTTATCGCAAAGCTAACAAACTATTTAAAATATATTTTAGAATATAAATAAATATTAAGATAATTTATATTTATGATTTGCGTAAACATTCATGGATATTTGCAGAGCACTTTGCGCTCTTCTTGGACATTGTGATCAATGAGGTAACCTAAGATTCTGATTCATGTGCATGAGGGAAAGGCCGGGACAGTGATGTCACGTTCCATCATATTAAAGGGAGGGGATATTTTAACTTGACTGCCTCATTTGGGCAGAAAATATATTCTCCAACCATCAAGCCATCTTTGCTTGTGGCTTTATTGCTGTTGCTCTGTTTTTCTCTAAGATAAGCTACTGTTTCATTAAAAGTAAGAACGAAACTAAAGTTTTCTTTTTGAAAGTATAACATAGCATTAAACACGTGCCATTTCAAGCGTACCTGTTGCTCTTGCTTCTCTGACGCTAAACTGGAACTAACGCACTAATGCTCTGCTTCCTGATGATGGCGCTCGACCTAGGACTTTCTTGCCTCTTCCCTCAGCAGCTTATAAATTCTTAAAGGGGATAAGGCGTTTCCTCAAAAGTGTGTATTTAGTAAATCGGAAAATTGAATTAAAATGTTCTTTAACGGGCATTTATAGAAGTCATTCTTTTGAGGGAAACATTCCATTTCATTTATCAATATTATAATTTGTTTAGAATATCCGTATTACTGTTGTGCCTGGATATGAGATTTATTCTTGATAGGTCTCTTGAGAAGTCCTGCCTGGAGATCAGCGGAGTGCGGACGTATACAGTGTAGCATGCAAACCTCATGCTCAGGAGGTCGGGATACAGTCTATATATGAATATTTTATGAGACGGACATCTAAAGGCCTGTTATTTAACCATCCTCTAATGACTGTGTTGTGCAAATCAGAGACTGTTCGTGGTGGTTTGGTGTTTGTTCTAGAGCAAGTGGTTCCATATGCAGAATCAGAAACAAAAAAGAGACCAGGCATTTTATTTTACAGAAGAATGAATGCAGGCATAGAAATGTGAGTTAAAAGCCAAAAGCTACTAATACAAAGGCAGATTGCTTTTCTCCTCCCGGCTATCTTTCTGCCACTGAGACTATTCACCATGATCACTAGGCATCTTTGAGGACAGCCCCGTTTCTTCGAAAGAAAATAATAGATCCCCTGTATCAGAATTTCTTAGGGCAGCTCCGCAGTACAGTTCTGCTGGCTGCATTCTGCTTTAGGATCCTCTTCCTTCTTCTCAGTGAAGTGAATTATAGAGGTTTACAGGTGTATTTCTACCAGCTTTTTTGGAGTAGCCTATTACCCTAATTCGTGTAGCAGTTTTAACCTCTACCAGGTATCTAACTTTGGGGCTATGTAATTGAATATTTGTTATTATTTGTGTCTTGAATGCATATGGTAATGACATACACACACAATCATGCTAAGCAAACTTCTCTATGATAAGTGAAAAGTAAAGACCTCATTCATTTTAGAATTGTGTCTAATATAAATTCTGTACTTTTGCATATTGTGGTATGTAATAGCAAACATTGTGTATCTAGTATGAACTAGCGAGGAGAAATTTAAAATATCTGTGAAAAGTCTAGCAGAGCGTTAGTGACAGAACTAAATCTAGAACAGGGGTCTCTGGAATTGTATTCACTTTATCTCATTAATGCAGGCATGAATTCACCATATGCTGATACATTAAGGGCTTGGTGATTAGGTAAAATAGAAATACCCTTTGATTTCATGGTTTTTAATACTTCAATGGAGGTTACCTTGTCTCATCTGTAAATTAGCTACTGAGAGAAACAGCTATTAATAGCACATTGTTGTCGGCTTCTTGGAATTGGTTCTGTGTGTTACAGCAGACACCTCCATGGTGCTTTCTTGGTTTGAGGGAATCTTTCTGTGAACAGTTTACCAGGATTGTCTTTTGCAGAGCTGCAGAATAGGTTTAAGTTACCAACCTGTTTACTAGCAGTCAATTCAAATGGCTGGTACTACCCAGAATACCAAGACATAATATGCCCACCCACAGGCTTCACATTGGCTTCTGTTCATGGCAGCCTTGTAGGACAAAGCAGAATTGCTCAGGAATGATTCCAAGACTAAAATTTTACAGGAAGGAATGGACTTCCTCATTTTTCTTCCATGAGGAAGCTTGTCAGTTAGCAGCCCAGTGCTTAAACTACGGCACCATCAGGACTCCTTAGAAACTATGTAGAGCTTCTTCATATGCTTTTTTAATAAATACTTTGCAGGAGATCCAGAAATAAAACGCACCGCCTTGGTGTTCATAGATAAGCATAGATATCAGAGCAATGATCCCAAATCTACGGTGAGTCATAAAGCTTGATAGTTTAGGGTTGATGCTTGAAGTACGCATTTGAAAAGAACACCGGACTGTTTGGAAGACAGCAATGTCAAGGAGGTGAACATCTGTGTGGGAATCCCGCATGCTGCGTAAGCCAGAAGTAACGTGATCTGAAAAGAACATTAACGACTAATTATTATTAATAACTTACTACAGGGACTTAAACTAGCCATTCAACTGTAAGGCATTTCATAAACCTGGACAGGGTAGCAGTGATAGGAATCGCACATGTAATCTCTTCATATATTTCAGTTTCTAGGGTAATTTTTTAGCATGCTGATTGAATACGTATGTGACCAAAGTTCAAAAGATCACTATCTTCACATCTAAGGCGCGTTCTGACTGCACTTTTTATAAGACCGATTTGTGATTTTTTTTTTCTGGAAGCTCCTGATATATTCTTCAACACCGTCATCCCAAGGAACCAATCCTTCCCGGCCTTCCCTAAGCAGATGAGACCATTGAAAACAGGGCACCAATCCTTCCCGGCCTTCCCCAAGCAGATGAGACCATTGAAAACAGGGCACGATCCTTCCTGGCCTTCCCTAAGCAGATGAGACCATTGAAAAGACCACCACTGCCCTGTCAGGGCTCTTTGCCCAATAGGACAGCTACTTTGGAAAAACTTTAAGGCGTTCTTTGGAGCAGATTTGTTTAACGTAAAGCACTGTGTGATTCCTTTATTGTTACTCCCATGGGCATCGCTTGAGAATCCAAATAAAATTAAATTCGTTACAACTTCAATATAGTCTCTTTATCACGATGTTCCTATTGCTCCAGTTGTGAGGATTTTTTGGTTTCTTTATATTGCGGTATAATTCATACTTGTGACTAAAATCTTGGCTCATCATCATTTAAGTGCTTTAAGTCCTCTTTATGATCAGCAAGCAAGGAGTGCTATCTGCATAACATTGGTTATTAATGAGTCTTCCTCCAATCCTGATGCTGCTGTCTCTTTATATAATTCAGTTGCTAGGGTGATTTTTTAGCATCCTGTTTGAATAACTACGATGAAAGGATAATATTCTGACATACACCTTTCATGACTTTAAACCATGCAGTATCTCCTTTTCTTTTTTGCATTTTTGGTCAATACAGAACTGGTTCTATCTACGAAAAATAAGAGTTCTAGAATTCCTATTTCTTTGCAATGTTATTCAGAACTTGATAAGGGCTGCACAGTCGAATATACTCTATTTGAGTGTACTCTGAATCTACGTATAGAAAAAAATGGGCAGAAAGAAAAGATATAGCCTTCTAAAGAAGTCAAAAAGCTTTGGATTAAAACATGTGCTTTTTATTTCACCAGTGCATACAAATAACAGAGAAAAATTGTGTGGATACACATGAGTTGTTGCAAGGCACCTTGAAAATATAAGAAACATGAATGATATTTAGTACTAGTTGGATCCACAACTAGGAAGTGGGTATATTCTTATTAAGATCCAGGGTATGATAAGAAAAATGGAATCTAAGTAAATAGTTTCAATCTTGCAATGGCTTTTGCCAAATTGAAAGACTTGAACTTTAATACACTAGAATAAATGCTAATCAAAATGAATGGGAATCTAAGTCAAATGAATATTCAAGTTTTCCAAATGATTCTTTTTCCTGATAATGTGAATTATACTTTAGAGTTGGTGATGCCTCGGAGAAGAAATGATGACTATGTGGTACGATATCTTAGATGCATGTATAATGGCCCGAGGTACAAGAATAAAACACCGTCTGGTCCTGTTCCATCCTCATCATTGTTGTGATATTTGAGTTCATTGCTGCAACTACTGTGTCAGTCCATCTCACCGAGAGTCTTCTTCATTTTCACTGGCCATCTGTCCAAAATACAAGGTACAAAATTTCTTCATCAGACTTCCAACGAGTAATCTGCCTGTACTTCTTCCAAAAAAAGATTAGTTTGTTTTCCTGCTGTCCATGGCAAACTTTATATGATTTATCATAATTCAAATGCATCGGTTCTTAGGTCTTTCACTAACCATAAATGGGAGAACTGGATGATCATGAGATGTGAAAATGATGTGTAAATTTACAGAGGCATTAAAAATTTTTCAACTTATCACCTGCTATATTTGATGTCAATTCCAAGCAAGACTGAGTACAAACTACAAAAAAAAATAATGATCGCGATGTAGTAAAAGTGATAAAGGCACTCCGCTGTTAACCTTGGTGTATCTCAATCACTCTAAGCAACAGGATTTTTTCTAAGAAAAGTTTAGTTTTGCACCACCATTTAAAGATGGCGAGGTAGTGGTTTCCCAAAGATGTAGTACTTAATTATCCCTCTGAAATAAGTACTCAACAGGGAATGCTTCTATTTTTTGAAATTATTATTTTCTAAGTAATGCAGGTTTATTGCTTTTGAGATAATTTCAAGCCTTATGACACATCAATAGTTTGTTTTTCAATTGCTGTTGTTCTCAAAGAACTGACATGATTGTTTACAGAGCTAAAGTATGATCAGAAACACTGAAGCACACATTCATGTGGTCAAGATCCACTGCGAGCCTATCAGGGAGAATGGGAGTCATGCCAAACTAAACGAAAGGAAAATGCATTACTTTTACACGTAATCTTCTCAATTACGTAAACAGAAGACACAGGCTCCTGCTATTGCAGTGCCATGCAGCACACGCCTCACTGAGTAGCTGCCTTCCACCTATGAGTTTATGTCACTCACAATGACAGATCACTGTGACAATTCTTTGAGAAACTTACTAGTATGCGTGTCTCCTTCCAACAAGCCATTTAACACCTTGTCTTGTAAATATTTATTGGTTGTTGTTTTATTGGTACCAAGAAGAAACCTGTTACATTTTCCATGAAAACACCCTGGAATGTATACCGAACTATTTGCCAGTTTCCATTGAGAATACAGAGAAAGACGACTGTATTGTTTGAATTGTGGAGTGACACCCAGAAGTCCCAGATATGACAACGGACATCATCAAAAATAAAGCTCTCTCTGATGTAATTATATTTCATTTTCTGATTTGGTTTACTGTAACGGCTGGGTGTCCTTGCAAGGAGCCCAGTTGACGTAGATGGGACCACTTTGGCTGCTAACAACAAGATGGGCAGTTTGAATCACCCACTGCCCTGAGGGAGACACACAGGCTTCCCGCTCCTGGAAAGATCCAGTCTTGGAAACTCAAAAAAAAAAAAAAAATTCTGTCCTGCCCTATGGGGTCATCATGCGTCAGAATCGACTCCATGGAAATGAGTGAGCATGTGATTTTCCCTGCAGTATAGTTATTGAAAATTGAAACTGCAGATGTCTAAAAGTGCTTACCTTACAATACAGGAAGAAAAATAATAGGTCATAAGTCAGCCCATTCCCTTCTATATGAACTTTTATTTGTGAAACTACCTTTCTTTACTTGGCCCAGAATAAACCTTAGAAACAAACCTAGATTTATATGAAATTGAAAAAAACAAGCAACAACTTATAACTCACTTCACTAATGAGAATAAAACACAACTAATCAAATACTTCTTATTAATTTTCTTTTCATTTGATTCCCTATGATTTATTTCAGAAAAGTGTCTAGAATTTATTCTAAAAATAATGGTTGACTATAAAATTGATCCAACCTGATCTCCAATGACCTACATGATGCTTTTGGTGTTACATAACAGTTAACTATGTAATGGTGATATAATTATATATTCGCAACTTCATGCTGTTTCTAGCATTCCACCTATTGTGACAAGGAAGAGGGTCTTTGCCAGCATATTTCGTCCCAGTTTTCATTAATGTTTCAAGGTTCAAGTCCACAAAAATAGTCAGAAAATTTTATCCCCTAAAATATTATTCGACACATGCATAAAATATCCTGTAATCATAGCATGCTAAACGTGGGCTAAGATAAACAGCTCTTTTAAATGAAATAGAGAAAAAGCACCTAATCCAGTCAAAGTTATAACTCAGAAGTTGTCTGGTCTCTTTAACCTCTGACATTATAGTGGATAGCAAACTTATGTCTCTAAGGAAGCCATTGAAGGGATGAATATAATTAGATAAAACGTGTGGCCAAAATCGAACTCCTGGCTGTCATGAATCAGGTAAAGCCTGTCTTATCAAAAGGAATCAGCTTCCATTTGAAAATTTATGTCCTGTGATTTTTAGAGTAAACGTCACGACCTTTAAATTATGGTGACTAATGTATACATATGTGAACTCACACATATTTAAATTTTATATATTTCCCTATTTTATTATATTTTCTTGTATCTTATTTATATTTTTTAATGTGGTTCAAAAAAAATCAGCAGCTCACTGGATCTGGAGGCAACAGGTACCAGTTTTCAACTTCTAAAATTAATCAAATATAGTTTATAAGATTGAAACCAGGAATATAGTTTGTTACCAAACTGATTGGTCTGTTTCTTCACATTCAGGTCTTATCATAGTTGCTTCTTTCTCTGTCATTTAAAAATGAATAAGAATATCAATGATGTTTAAATAGCATCTGAGGAAAAAAAACAGTAGAAGAGTACCATGTCTACAATCACAGCTTCAGTTAGAATTGGTCAGACTGTGTTCATTTAAATTTACTTTAACTAGAATTTAATCAGTTTGTTAGTTTGTTGTCAATAACCATATTTTAATTGGGTGAATACTGATGCTTCAAATGATAAATAAGCAAAAATTTGTAAAGGACAAACAGGGAAATTCAACTTAGATGAGCACACTTATTCAATCTTTCTAAGAAAATTCTTTATTGTTACAAAGGAAAACCAGTGCATTTTAAATGCAGTTGTGATAGTCTGAAAATAGCAAACATTTCACTTACAGAATCATTGAAGCAAAAAGACTCTTCCCAAAGTTAGTACTTACTACTCTCTTCATTCCTTATGCTACAGACTGCTGAGACCTTCTTGAGAAATATATTAAGAGTCTCTTACATCCAAAGCCATACTACTTATGTATTTCAGAGACACTGGAATTCCAACTTTGAATTTGAATATTCATAATAAAACAACCCCCTATGAATCATGCGCATGTATGATTTATGTGTGGCATCATCCATGTACCAGCAAGACAGACAGCAGTACCATGGCTCTGACTAGAACCAGTAAAGAAGTCCACATCTTCATCTGAGAGGAGAGAAGGAAAGCACAGAGCTCTACAAGAGTGGGGTTGGGCACATTTGAATGCACATGTGATAGATTTCCTAGAGTTCGGGGGTAGAAGAGAGGCAGAATTGCTTTGGTCTTGCAGATGAGAGCTACTAAGAATCTAATATATACATCAACCTTATTAGACCTCATATTATTCCAAGGAGAGATCCTGGAGGTAAATTCATTCTTTCACTGTGCCATTCAACAAGGACTTATTGACTGCTCTGTGAAAGTACTCTGGCCCTACTCTGGGAGTTCTACATTGCACTTGATCTAAACACATTGTGGGGAAGAACTGAAAGTAGGCATGCTTTCCTTAAGTGCAAAATTCAGAGAAGAGGAATCTAAGCACATGTTCAACCTCTGGTGGTCACGGGCAGTTAGTGATGCTTGAGCTCTTTAATATATATTTCTGTCTTCATTATCTGAAATACTTTCAGCATTTGTTTTGAATTGAGCGGATTCATTGTCAATGTGCAAACTGGCATAAAAATAGTGTTTACTTTTTTCCCTCTTACCTCCATTTTACATCGCTTTATACCAAAATTTGCACAGCTGAATTTAAACTTCCAGAATTTCCTCATTTATAAGAATAATTAAAAATCTTAGACAATCAGTCTCAAGCTGTTTATTTTGTACCTCTAATATGTGTATTTATATCCCTACAAATGAAACCAATAAGAACCCATTACAAACGCTGCCACAATTGTAAAAAAGAAGAGATTCTCTTGATTAAATATGCATCCTCTTTTCACCCCGGAGAGAGTCTTGCCTATATCTAAGCATCATTGCTATACCTAACTTATATAAGGATAAACGCACCATTAATAACTCCCTGAAATATAATAGAGCTCTGTTTAAATACAGAGGAAATTGGAATTTGATTATATATTTATACAAATGGTAAGATTAATTTATAATATTTCTCATTTTAGCTTATTATGCTTTTTGCTACCAGAAAACAATGTTACTGGGAAATATTATATCATTCTACATAAATAATTTCAAAGCTAAAGCTTTCAAAAATGAATACATATCCTGGATAATTATTTTTTCTTGTCTGAAATTTAAGTTTTTCAAGTGTGCTCTGTAGTCATTTTGAGATGTGTGTGAATTGGATTCGAGAGTGACGTTCTTAAGGACCATGATTCTGCTTTTTTCCCCCCTTTCGTTTTTGTTGTCCTCTCCTCCTTTCTTTGCCTGCCATTTCCCTAAGACAGAGCAAACTGCAGTCACACTTATAAGGAAAAGGGATCTTCCAGTGAGATTTTAATGGGCTGCTGGTAATTAAACACATAAAAGAATCAGCTTATTAAATGCCAGCACTGCTTTATTGAAAATGTAATCATAGGAAGAGAATGCACACAAATTGTCCCTTGAAATATCTCCTCCAGTTTTGCATGAGATGTACACATTTCTTTTGCACAAAGGAAAGATGTTTAAGGTGCTTAAGTAGTATTCAGAACATCACAAGATTCTTTTAAATAAGACGTTTGAAAACTGTACAGGATTATTTTCACAAAGATTGCTTTGAAGAGCAACATCATTTAAATGTATAGTCTCCCTGTAGCTAGAGCTAGAAGAAGCATACTAGTCAATATAGAATAAATTTAAAGAAAGTGTTCTATCTTACTTGGTCTTTTAATAATTGTTCTTCATGTATGCTAGGATTCCTCACATGAACACCAATCTCATTTCATCTAACAGATTTTTCAGAAATTTTCCTATGGCAGTAATTTTGATAATAGCAGAAATACAGAAGCAATTAAAACACTCCATCTGTGGAAGATGGATAAATAAACTCTAATACTTAAACACAATGGGATATTATTGTACTCCTACAAAGAGTTACAGTCTCAGAAATCCATGGGGGCCGTTCTGCCCCATCCTCTCGGGTCGCTGAGTCAGAAGTGACTTTGGTTTCATTAAAAGACAATGCTGAGACCAGCAAACACCTCATGGCCTAGGCGTTAAGTGCAGCAAAGTTAGTCAATCTTGTAAAGATAAATATTGTATGACACCATTATTATAAGGGCAGAGGGATGGTGTCACATGAAAGGGAAAAAAAAAACTCTTAAAAGCTCCAAGGGGATCTAGGAGCCGGGAGGGGATGGAGCGGAAGTGTATGTTTTTCTTTGCATGTGTTACCCTCCACAAATAGAACGCACATTTCTTTTTATTTCAAAACAAATAAGGGTCTTCCTACCTCCAGTTTAAAAGACAAGAAAACTGGACCTCTAAATACTTAGTATAAGGCACCATAAAAGGTAGAGCGTACATTTAGTTCAGGTGTGTCTAGCAGCAATTCTTAAAAGTTGCCCTTACATAACCATAAGCCCTCAACATATGGAACATCATTGATTGTCTATCCTATTATACCTCATCTTTCCAATCTAGCTGTCACTGTGCACATTTTTCAGGTTAGCAAAGCCTGAAAGCGTACTACATATCCAAGTGGTGTGCGAGCCAGCCCCCAAGGATTCCTGCCAGCCTGGGGTAATTCCCTCTGCACGATAGCAGTAACACATGGCAAAATATGCTTGCATCATTTGGTCAATGAATTATAACAGCAAAATAAAACTGTAGCGACCACCCTTGCTGAAATGACCTATGAGGGGCCTGAAACCTCCTGCCAACAGCCATGTGAGAGGGCTGGGAATGTTTCTTTCTGTGCATCAGATGGCCACATAGCTGAATCACAGCTTCACCAGCCACGCCATCAAAGGCCCTGAGCCAGAGCCAAGCTAAGCATCTTTTAGACACTTGATCCCCATAAAGTAGGAAATAATTAATATTTTTTGTTTAACACCAATGCCATCGGGCATTATATATATTTTCCTTTCTCTCCATATAGCCAAACTTGTCTTTCATCCACATTTTTTCTTCATTAAGAGCATACATCAAACCTGATGCTGAAGATTGCTCTTCAGTTTGATGCATTCAGAGTTTTAAGTTTTGTTCTTAATTAAAAGAAAAATGTATCAAACTCATTATACAGATGCCAATATGAGTGTAGATGAAGAAAATTTAATTTTGGAAAAATTAAGTATCTTCATTGAAGCACAGAAAATTTAAAATATATGATTATTTGGTAGGAACAGAATAAAAATTACATTTTTAATATATATGAAAAATCACTAAACACGTTACAAATGTATTCAAATTTGAAGAAAAATTCTAAAAATTTTTAGAATTCATAGTGTATACTCATATTGATATGAAACTAAAACTTGTTTGTATTGTTGACTACTACTGATTTTCTTATGTAACTTAACTATATCCCATTTATTTATTTCTAAAATGCTCATGTTATGATTACATGTAATATATAAAAATTACTTAGATTTATATATTGAAGCAAACTTCTTTGGATATAATTCCATTCCATTTACTGGCATAAGTTGCCAACAAAACTACATTAATTTTAAAAATAGTCCAATTAGTCTTGACAAATGTCTGCAGCAATAATGTTAAAATATTAAGACATCAGCATCATGTGTTAGGTTGAGAATAAGAATTGAATTCAAATCTCTATTCTGCTCCTAACATCTATTTAATGTTATGAATATGAGTTATTATATGTGGTGTTCCTTTACTCGTCTGGACACCAAGAGACTGGAACTCAAAATAGCCGTATTAAATTTTAAACAAAAGCTGGAGATCAATAGGCACAGTAAGTAAGTAGATTAATGTGGGGAGTAGACCAGGCAGACAACGTGCAGTATAGAAACATACAACCACCCTCTAGTTCTTTAATGCTTGCTCCCCCCCACTATCATGATCCCAATGCTACCTTATAAATCTGGCTAGACCAGAAGATGTACATTGGTACAGATCAGACCTGGAAACACAGGGAATCAAGAACAGATAAACCCCTCAGAACAAATAACGAGAGGAGAGATACCAAGAAGGGAAAGGGAAGGTGGGCGAGAAAAGGGAAACCAGTCACAATGATCTACATATAACCCCTTCCCGGGGAATGGACAACAGAAAAATGGGTGAAGGGAGACATCCGACAGTGTAAGACATGAAAGAATAATAACTTATAATTATTATATGATTATAAATAATAATATGGTATAAATATTGATTTTTAAATAGAATTTAAATTAAATACATTTAAAATTAAATATATTTGAAATTACAAATGTATTTATATTGCATTTTTATAATATATTTAGAATGCATTCAAAATAAAATTAAATATATTTTAAAACATAAATCATAAAATAATATAGATAATTGTTACATATTTATGATTATAGATAATAATTAATAAGTTACCAAGGGTTTATGAGGGGGATTGTGTGGGGGAGGGAGGGGAAAATGAGGAGCTAATACCAAGGGCTCATGTAGTAAGAAAACATTTTGAGACTTATGATGGTAACAAATGTGCAAATGTGCTTGACACAGTGGATATATGTATGGATTGTGAGAAGAGTTGTATGAGTCCTAAATACAAAGATTTTTTTTGAAGTATTGAACTTCTCTTTCATCTCTACCTAGGGTTGTCATCAAATTTTTATCCCTGTGTATTCTACCTGGAAATATCTACATGAATAGTTTCTGCTGATATTGTTGAAAAATTGTCTTCAAAGAATAAGTCACTTTTGCAAAATCTTACTATACAATCTTGGTGTTACTTTTACTATGGAAATAATTTTCAACTGCTCCTCCTCTTTTATTTACAACTTTTATGTTCCCATGAGTAATAATTATCAACATAACTTCATTGCATATTGTCAGTACCAGACTACAGGAGTGGGTGAATTTCAACTGTACTTTCTTCATCTTTGGCATCAGTGCTTGCTTCATTAAATTGAACGGTCGTCTTGGTAGGCTTATGAACTATTCTTCCTTGTAGGCTTATACGTGTGAGCCTGTCATAGAGAGCGTGGACTTTGAGATAGAGCTTAAAATGCTCTTATTTAAGATGGACATCACTATATTCATCGGCAATTTTTAATTCCTGATCTAGGAAAGCATATATTTGTCCAATTTAATGTGACAAATATCGGTCAATTTCAGCTCATTAAAGCCTAGTTTTAATGGATTTCATTTCATCTTCAACATTTTCCAGTTTTCCTTGAACCACGTTTCAAACATGTGCTGTGCTAAGTATGGACAGATGTTCATGACTTTTGTCTTTCCCATCGTGAGTCGTGCCAAGTCACCGTGTGAAGGTCCCTACGTGTTACTCCATCCTCATCAAATTAGCTCTCCTTTGAGGAGGCGGCTCTTCCCAGTTGAGTATCCTTGAGTGTCCCAGGGCGCTCCTCTGCAGGCACTTTCATGGTTTCACTAGGAGCTCTAAGTCTTCGCTATTCAATTTCTTTCAGAAGTACGTCCCCACATCCTCCCCGGTCAGTCTTACGGTAGCCGTGTCTCTCAAAGCTCTCCGCCATGGGTGACCCTGCTCTTTTGGAGAACTGGTGGCATCGCTTTTAGCATCACAACAACATAGAAGCTGCCACAGTCAAATACACAGGCCTGCAAATGGAAGCCTCTGTTCAGATCCTGTATGAGAGTTCAGTGGGTGTCACCCAGATCAGCTTTACCTCTCTTCTGACATAGTAAAGTCAGTAACACAGATGGGATGAAATGTAAAATGTTTGCTTCTGCTTTACATAGCAGATGCTTGAGGTAAGGAGAACAACTGGAGAATATGCTATAGTTTGTTGCTTTAAATAGTGATTTCATCATTGGCTATTGTATGCAGAGCTTAGCTAACTCTGCTTGGGCAAATCCCAAGTCTCTGAAGAATCTGCCAACAGGAAGTCAAAGCTGTGGGGATGAGCAGATCTGTGCCATAAGGAGCCTTCCCTATTGACATTCACAGGCACCACACAGCATATTGAACCAAGTGCTGTCTGTGCATCCTTATAGCCATTTATTTACATGCATGTTGGTTAAATATTTGTAAACACAGAAAACAACTGAAGCCTTTTAAATTTTTGTATCTATGTATGGAATAATTCATGAAGTCCAGATAAAATGTTCAAGTGATGGAGTCTTCAATGCAACCAAATTTCCTATTGAGCAAGAATTTCAATTTTGGTTATAGAAAATCTGCTTTAGTGCACACTGTCTTGAACACATGTTGCTATTTCATGTTTTTCTTTTTTTGTTTTTTTAGGGGGAGGTCCCAAAGTAAACTGTACAATAAAACTGTAGTTTTGTCATAATTATGGCTTTGTACTATTTGAATATGTTTCTACCTAATTTCAGATTGCTTTTGGTTATTTTTTGTTTTTACTATTTGGGTGAGTTTTGCACTCAACAGCATGGAGAGCAATCGCTGACCACCCCGGGGCCCTCCATTGTCATAGATAAAGGATAGACATGCCTCCATCTTCCATTCGTGTTTGCCTATTGGGACACCAAGTCTTCCTCCCATAGCACTCCGTTTCTGTGCCCCGTTCGATAGTTTGTTGCAATGGCCACACAGAGCTCACAGACAATACGCACAACCAGAGAGATGGATTAGGTAAGTCAGCAAACAGTGAGGAAATAGGCAATGGTCCATAGCAGCACCTCTCCTCAGCCAGCAGCCAGGGCTCCCTCCTTAGGTCCCCTTTTGTATGTGGTCTCTTGGTTTGTTGACCAGGAGGCCTGCCTCTTGCTCTGTCTCTGCTCCACTTAGTCTCAGGCCAGTTGAGAAGGTCCCCTCTCATCTCGGTATTTTCCTCTGAGGCTCTGTGCCACAGGCACTGGTGCATCTGAACTCAGTTGGCTTCCGCAGGTCAGTCAGAGATCGGACATATTTGTTATATCGTCCATGCTCCTTGGGGTTTCTTTCTATGCTGTTGCTTCAAACTATGGCTTATCCTTAGAGCCAGGGAGTGGTAACAAAACTGACCAATCCCTTGTATTAGTTTTGTACACACTCTATTATGTTATACACACCTTATAGGAGCTTAGTAGTTACCTGTTGGTTTACTAACTACAAGGTGAGCAGTTTGGGAGGAAAAAAAGCCAAACCACCGGAGAAAGACTGGCTTTCTCCCTCCTGTAAAGAGTTAACAATCTAAGAAACTCACAGGGCACTTCCAGCCTGTCCTATGGCACCTCCATAGACAATAGAGGACTCATGCCATAAATTTTCTTTTCAATGAGTTCATGGAAATTCCCTGCCCCTTTGCAAACTGCTTCACCCACTTTGTCCTATTGAACAGATAATTGAATTGCCATTTCTTTTTCATCAATGTAATCCTTATCGGTGATCAATCTTGTGGCCTGAGCCTTTTCCAGAGTATAAAATAGGATATTCTCTTATCTAGTTTTCTACCAGTTCTTAAAACTAACTTACCAAACCGCAAAATCATTGCTTTCTAAAATATTTGGGTCCAAAATATTAATAACTAATTTGGACCACTAACTTTTCTGAGGAATCAATCAAGAATTCTAAAAGACTATAAGTGAAATGAATTATCTTTAATAACCCTGTTTAGAGAAAACCTGTAAGAGTAAAAATCAATTCATAATGTTTAATCTCTAGATATCATCTCCTTGTCAATAATATGAGAAATTATTTGATTCCTCTGCACTAATAAAATGTATTTTATTAGTAGATAAATTAGTAATTTCATTATTTGCCTTAAGGATTTAGAATGTAAATTATGCCTCACATTATACAGGTGTTTTTTTACACTTCCAAAAATCTAATTGATGATGTTGCTATATTAATACATTTGATATATTCAATGAGACATAATTTTAAATCACCTTGAATTCCTCTTAATAAAAATATACCAATGTCATCATGAAAGAAATAAAGTAGTATATGATTGCAATATTTTAATGAACATTTCATTGTGATGATAAGGACTGTAGTTCTTTTTAGAACCTAGGTATATTATGCTAATTGGACTTCATTTTGAATTTTCATTATTTTATTTTTCCAATTTTTAAAAGGTTGCCATGCTTACACTGTTGGGTTGCTGTAGGATATGTTTACACTTTCTGTGAGACGTTTAGCAAATCTAGCATAAAGATAGCATTAAAATATTAGCCTTGAATCATATACTCCTCTGTGTGCCATATTTTGGCAAAACTGGTTATTTTCACATCATCCATACTCATCATCTGTGTTTAACTTTTGCTCAAATACTCTCTGAGCCTACAACTTTGCATAATGATGAGTTCAGCTCGTGTTTAATTTAGTCTATAAAAATAAATGGATAACCCCTACAAGATTCCCATCTTCAAGTACATAGTTCTCTTTTCTATTTTTAAGAATTATTCAATTCTGATTCCTATCTGGATTCCTATAGATAAGTTTTGTCAAATGTACAAAGAATAATAGATATTTCTTTTGCTTCAAAAGGCTGTGTAGGGGTGTTCCCTCCAAAATGGTATCTACCCTTTGGGTTCATATACTGCTCAGGAAGCTGTGGGACAGGGAGATGCTAATTTCTCTTCTAGGATATTTGCAATATTAAGAAAGCCATAACCTCGTACAGCTTTAAGAAATGATAAATTGCCAATTTCTCTTTAATCTATCTGGTGCCATGTGTCTCCGATTAACTTCATAAAAACTTTATAAGCAATGCAAAAGCACATTTCTTCTTGTTCCCTCCAGGGAAGTGAAACATCAAACACCTGCTATTACATGAAATCAGCAGCAGGGAGGAATGAATTCACCTTCCTGTCCCTCTGACACGGCGCCACCAGCACGACGGGCTTAACTGTGGCGCCCACACAGATTCTTCCACCCCCTCAGATCACATTAGCTGCGTAGTTAAACTGACAGGTTTTGAAAATTTCCCTGTGATATTTTCTCAATTCAAATCCTTTCCTTCAACAAATGTTCATATGTGAAGCCTTGCCAACATGTTTTTTTTTTTTAATTAGCTTCACTACAGGAGTGGAAAGTTTGTAGTTTGGTGGGGAGTGGGGTGGTGTGGAGTGTGTTTCCTGAGCCTTGTCACCTGCGGAAAGGTACATATATTTTACACGCCTTGCCAAGGTAGCCACAGAGGTGGAGAAAGGAAGGGAAAGAAGTACAAGAGACTCCGCTTTAGATCCTAGAGTCAAAGAAAGATGAAACAAGGCTTATTGCTCGTGGAGAGCAAATCACCTCATGGACCCTGCAGCTAGGTGCTGGCTAAAGCATACTCAGTCTCAGTGTCATTGTTGTGTAACTTTTCTTTCGTTTCTATTCTTGTTTTTTAAGATTTGATTACCTATATAACAGAAAACTTGGTGAATGTTGTTTTCTTCATCAATTCTCATTTTGTTATTTGGGGGGTTATGTGAAAATATATTGGGAAATACTAGCTCTTCTTTTTCTAGTAGTAAAAAATTATATATTCTTTCAACTGAAAATCACTGACTTCTAATGTGTGTTGCTGCTTCTGGACCATTCACGTGCCCTTCATGCTAAAAGCGCCCTCCTTTTATATCACTAAGCTCTGGGCTGGGCAGCTAACTAAGTTCAGCTCCCCAAATGCACCAACCCTCCACTGGGTAGGATAAGGTATGCTGATCTCATCATGATTTCATAGGTGGTTCTGGGTAGGTTTGAACCAAAAATCTTTCAGGTAGCAGTCAAGCACTTCGGTATCTGCACCACTCGGGAACTGTACCAAATATACCTATGCCCTCTTAGAAATCTCAATTTCAGTGATCTCCATCAGTAACTTCTAGCTTTCTAGTTCATTTTGGTTTCCTTAACTCCTGCAATGGTTGCAGTTCACTGGAGACATCAATCAGCCTGGTTTACCTCCGTTCCTGGCTTTCATCAATCTGCTCCCTCATGCTCCCCCAGGAAAATGAACAAGCTCTCCTTTACCTATCCGCTCTAGCTGAGGTTTCTATAGACAGCACCCACATTTGAGTCTTTGTGTCTAAGCCATCTTGGAAGTGAGTCAGCTTGCCCCTGGTAAGCAACCCCATCTGAAATTTCAAAGATCAAAGAAGCTGCTTTTATCAACACAACCTGAGCGTTAGATTCATAAGCAGACAGATTATTTTCATTATTTTAAACCACTATATTTCCAAATGACCTACTATTCAGCAATGGATAACTAAAGATAGGTGGCTATAGGACAAAGTTATGAGGACACAATTTTTCTAATTTCTTTTGATATATGTGGTTTTCTGGATTCTAATTACATTCTCTCATCATCATTTTCACTATTTGTAAACTAAAGATAATTGTTTCGATGCCTACATCTTAAAAGTTATTTTGAAGGTTAAATGCAATAATGCTTTGTAAGTTCTTAGAACAGTTACTTAACCATATTTCTCACAAATTTGTAAATGTTATTATTTTTGCTGTATGTGTATTAAATATTTTTTTTCCTGAGTTCAGTATAATTCTTTTTTCTTTTCGTCTAACCTGTCCTTTTGTTTCTAGTTCAACTTCTTCTCCCTCATATTAATTGGCTGTTTCACTCAGTCGTATCTTTTCTCTATGAAGTATCTTCATAAGTGAAATTTGATTTTCGAAAGTTAGTGAGTAGTAATAATTCATGAATTTAATAATTTATTAAATTGTTACCAATCATACAAAGATGTGAAATTGATTCTACTGTTCGGTAATCAAAATAACTGTGGATATAAATTCGTGATTAATCACTTACTGTAATATTTACTATAAGTCATTTTTATAGTTCATAATAAGTGTGGTAAAGTAGAATGACTTGAATATTTTTGCATTGATTAAAGTCACCATTATAGTTATTGAAAAGCACACACCATATTCAAGGGGGGTGATTAATAATGTTCTCTATCATAAAGTCATAATGAAGTTTCTAGGGTGAATCAGAGCCATATATAAACCATAGATGCATGAATGGATTTTGAGCTTACACTTAATTCTAGCTGAAATCTAAGAAAAAATAATTCTTATGACATAGCCTTGGTTAATGCTCAGCCGCATAGAGAGATATGGAGGCTTTAGCAAAGTGTGGTGAGGAAACTAGTGTCTGGAGTCTGAAAGACTTGTTTTCCAAGAAGCAGCCATCTAAGTCAGGTGTCAACTACATGCACGCGGAAAGAGCACACCAGCCTGTGTGATCCAAATCTTATAAATAATATCATTCAAATCAGGAGGATGGACTAGCATTGGTGCTTAATTGCAAACATCTGGTTTGCAGAAGGTTATGGATGGCAGCGGAAGCCCTAATTATATTTGCAGGGTCCACATATGGATTCAGCCTCTGCTGAATCTCCTCTGATCACGGTTACGGGAAGGGAATCAGCCGGTTACCAGACAGAGAGCATAAAAGAGTCGATTATGACAGACATAGTTGGGTCAAAATGTAATACCGAATCATTTGATCTCCCTCTAGGGTGATTTTAAAAATGTTTCCATTAAAAAAATGAATGGGATATATAGGGGAATGAAGCCACTGGAGAAAGCCCTCTGACCATGGACCGAGGATGTGCTCAGCCTGGCTAAAATGCAGATTCATCGGAGAGCCCATTGTTGCAGATGCAGTTAGGTTCAAACTTAGCATCTTATCATTTGATCTAACTTATGATACTTTCAAATTTGTTCTAGTTTTCAATATTTTCTTTTCTTTTGGTCTGAGATATTTATCAATCAAAGAGTATTCCTTTGTTATTCTTTGTGATTTTTGTTCTTATTACTGTTTGTTCTTTACTGCTTTTCTGTTTATGAAATCTAGGATAGGTATATCTATATGGACAGTAACGAAGAATAGTTTCTTGGAAGCTTGGAAGGAGAGTTTAGGAGGAATGGTGAGTTAATAACAATGAGTACAAGATGGAAGAAAATGTTCTCACATGAATTATACAGCCTTAGCTATTGAATTGTATGCTGTGTGATTTATATGCCAATAAAAAATAAAATAAAAATAGACATCGTGATAGGGAAGAAGGAAAACACGGAAATGAAAAGTTCTTGATATGAATAATCAAAATTAAATTGTGAACTTCAACACTAACAGATGATTTAATTTTGTAGGAGAAAATTTGATATTTGAAATTGAATAAACATCTTGAAACTGAATAACATATCATAAGAAGTTACTCAAGTTTTACATAATGCAAACATGTAGCATAGTTTTCTGAAAACCTACTATGTATATTTCTTCCATGTGCCAGTGACTTTGCATTCAACATCTCATTTTATCCCTGCAATATTTCTACTCATTTGATTCATTTTTCTGTCAAGGAAAATATGGCTGTGAAATGTTAAGTGACCTACCCAATGTGAAAAACAAAACCAAAAACAGACAGTCTGAAGCTAAAAAAGAGTTTTGCTTAAGAACTGTCTCGTTCCAAAGTGTTCCCAGCTTGCACAATAGGACAAGTTTTACAGGCCAGAGACCTAATGTTCTCTTTCTGATAATGTGCAGAAATTTTGAAAATGGAAAGTAATCAAAGAAATACCTCCATTCAATCTTAGTAAAAAGCTCTGTTCCTAGAGGCAAGGATTAGGCGAGCAAGGATATAAAGCCTTCATTGTATTTTATATGAAATAGAAACTATGCCATTAAGAATTGTACCATAATTTCAATCAGATAGCTTCATCTATGTTTATTAATAAAAATAAAGATTAATTATTAAGAGAAGAGTTTTCCACTTTGTATGCCAAACTTTTGATTGCTGTGGGCTCTCATTCAGTTTTGCCCAATTCACGGCCATGTTATGGCCAACATAACATGACTGCCCACACCTACATCAACCTGACAATGACCGTCATGGCATGTTCTTCAAAACGCTTTTTACTTGTTTAATATTATAATGATTTAACAGTACTTGTTATCAATAAGGGCAAGTAAAATGAAAGCAATTTAATGTAATCTTATGAATAATATATGGATTATTGCTTTACAAATGTCACATTTTCGACATTCATTTTGGAGCAGTACATTAATAACTTTTCTTCATCAAAGAACTCATCAAAATATATATATTTGAACAATTTTAGCAAACACCTGATTCTTTTCTAAGCTAATTTTCAGGATGTAGTAGCATGTGTTAGAATGTAAAATTGAACATTTTTGGGAGAGAACACACCCTTCTGGGTCTTTCAAAAACAGACAATAGGATTTCTCACCATGAGTAGTTATAACATTAAATATAGAAATGACAATATAGGTCTTTTTTGGAAGGGTTTTTCTTTTGAACTTTTTATTGTGCTTTAGATGAAAGAGAACATATTGGATTCATTTTCCTTTCAGTAGCTGCAGGACAGATTCTTCTGGAGGACATGCACCATCTTCAGAGTGTCAGCACCCTCCCTCTGTCCTGGGTTCCTGTCTTCATTCATTCAGTTTCCCGGGTCCTCCCTTCCTCCTCATCTATGTTTTTAGACAAATGTTGCCTGATTGATCTTCTATATTTGAGTGTTCTAAAGAGCACATTCCTGCGCATGTTATTCTTTATGTTATTGTTGTTGGGTACCACAGAGTGTGCACAAGGAAAGGTATCATTTCCTGGTCTTGCTCCATCCTCCCAGGAATTCTTACATTGGAAGCCACTGTTGCAGCCCCTGTGTCAATCTCTCCTTGATGGTCTGCATTTTTTTAATCGCTGCCCCCCTGTTATCTCAAGCATGGTGTCCTTTTCCAGGAATTGATCTCTCCTGACAATATGTGTAAACAAATTAAATAAATTAGACTAAGTGTCCCCATCCTTTCCTCTAAGGAGCATTCTGGTTGTACTTCTTCCAAGACACATTTGTTTGTTATCTTGACAGTTCATGGTACTGTTTATATTCCTCACCAACACCATACTTCAAATGCATTGATTTTTCATCAGTCTTCTTCTTCAAGGTCCAACTTGAATAAGCATCTGAGGGGATTGAAAATGCCATGGCTTTGGTCATGCTTGCCTTAGTAGCCAAATTAAAATTCTTTTCAACATTAAAATAGTTTTATTGGCATATATTTCACATATATCATTTAATTGTTCAATAACATTAAGAATAGTTGTATCATCATCATCATCAATTTCAGAATTTCTTCTCATATTATTCATGTTCATGCCCACCCCCTCCTTCACCATCCCCCAATATAATTATTAATCCATCTGCAGTCTCTGTACATTTACTATTCTGAATTTTGAATACTAGTAATCAAGCAAAAAAGAAACAGGAAGCAAACAAAAAAACCCATAATGATTAAATAAAACAAAGAACACCTCTATCAAAAAGAAAGCAGTAAATATTAAAAACATCCATTTTAAATGGGTTAAAAGGGAGATTGATAATAAACTCTCGCATTTCAATCTCTCTCTGTCTTCCATCAATGGCTTTCCAATGCTCTCTGTACCACAGCCAGGCCCTTCGTATCCCGGACTAGATTCAGAGGAGATACTCCAGAGGCTTTGCCCATGTGCGCGCAAGTCTTCCACTGTCATCCACAGCCTTCTGCAAACCAGAAGTTCAAAATGTAAGCTGTGACAAACAGTCATTCCCTCCTTGGGATTTTGATTGTATTACTTGCAATCCATAGATAACAAAGTGAGGCGTGATTTTTCCATGTACAATTAATTGATGCCTCATTTAGATGGCTGTTTGTTGTAAGATAAGCAATAACCTCAGACTCTGTCATTTCTAATAGTTGAACGCTATCTGGTTTCTTCACAGCATGCTGCTACACCATCCATATCTTCAGTAATCTCTATGTGGGTGATTGTCCAGTAGGGCCACGTTTTAAGAACTAATTTTCTTAGATTGGGGTTAGAATTAAGTGTGAATACAAAATCTATTTATAGAGCTAAAGTTTATACATGTCTCTAGTTCACTTAGAAACAAACATCATTATCATTATAAATCATCCTCCTGAAGCATAAGGTAAGTATCTCATTAATGCCATTAATTTAGTTAATGGTACAGAATTTGAAACATGTTAAGAGAAAGAGGTATTATGCAGTAGATTTACCTAATGCAATGCATCCTTTAATTTCTTGGCTGCTGTTTCCATGAGCATTGATAAGCAAGCAAGATGAAACCCTGGACATCTTAAAGCTTTTCTCCATTTTTCATGATTGTTCCAGTTGTAGAGATTTTTTTTTTGGGGGGGGGGCAGGGTTTGCATTCAGTTGTAATCCACACTGATAGCTGCAATCTTTGATGGTCACCAGCAAGTTCCTCAAGTTCTCCTCCCTTTCAGCAAGCAAACTTTAGTCATCTACATATCAAAGGTTAAGAAACCTGCCCCTAAACCCGTTAATATGTTCTTCTTTATATAATCCAGATCCTCGGATCATTGGTATAGCATATTAATGGAATAAGTGTGGTGATTTTTAACCATGAGTATTCCACAGTTCTGTTCACACCACGGCTTCTTGATGTTCAGGTCCTGCATGAGCACAACGAAGTGGTCTGAAATCAAGGCTACCCGTAGCTTGTTGCATGTCTGTACAGCCAAGGAAACCCAAATAAACCTCTTGCTGCTATTCTCTGCTTTCAGCCAAGCTTCATCTGGCATTTGCAATTATGTCTCCTTTTCCATTTTCTCCTCTGAATCTGCGCTGAACCATTGGCAGCCCGCTGTCAATATATTGCTGTGATCATTGGTGTATGATCTGAATTTTCTTGCATGTGAAATCAGTGGTATTGTTCTACAGTTTGAACATTCTGTTGGCTCTGCTTTCTTTGGAGTGAGTACAGATATGGATCGTATCTTCCAAATTTCTTGGCATAGGGGAGTGAGTGGGTCTAGTGCTTCTCCAGCTTGCTGCCGCATTTGATTGGTGGCCCATCAATTCCCGGAGCCATGTTTTTGATTAATGCTTTCAGTGCAGCTTGGATTCTCTCCTCCAGTACCATTGATTCCCGCTTATATTGCTACTTCCTAAAATAGTAGAATGCTGACATTTCTTTCTGGTACAGTAAGTCTCGGTCTTTGCATATAGCTTTCAGCATCACAGCAAAACACATGCCACTATTGTTGACATACTTTCAAACAAGTTATTTTCTTCTAGGATTTCAAGGTTTGTGGAGTTTTTTTTTTTTAATATACTGTTGTGATTCTTTGGCCCCCTTTGTTTTTCTTTTCTAACCTCGCCCATCACACTTCTTATTTGAGTTATTTGCATCAATTTATTCTTTGCCTTTGTCAGTAGTTTGTGAAGCAGTGTGATCCCATTAAGGAATCAGATTTCTGTCTGGTTGATTACTTCTGTCATTTTCTGCTTTATATTTTATGTGTTTTTGTGCTTGTCTTTATTATTTCCTAACTTCTAGAGATTTTCTATTTATTTTGCTGATCTTATTTTATTTTCTCAAGGTGTAATTTTAAGCTACCGCTTTTGGCTTCTACTTCCATTTCAAAACGTGTCTTTGTTGCTATAAAATCTCCTCTGAATAAATTTCTCTTGCATCTTAAAAGTTTTGATCTGTTCTACTGTCATTCTTGTTTGAGTATAGGAATTTAAAATATTCTTTGATAAATTCTTCTATGGCTTAATCACTTTTAAGCCAGCTTTTACTCAGTTTCCGTGCATTTGTTTCTTGTTCTTCCTGTTGTGAATCTTTAGTCTTGTAATCAGAGAAGATGCTTTGTATAATTGCGATGTTTTTAATCTATTGGGGTTTCGGGTAATGGGACTTTCATAGCCAGCCTTCCTCAGCTGTGCTTCCACCCTGTCATCTGAGTTATATTTTGCATCATATTCTCCTGTTGCTTTTTATGGATTGGTAATGCTACTGTGTGTAAGGCATCCAGGTGTAACTTTAATTATGTCCTGCTGGTATATTTGTTTGTTTCATTCTGGCTTTTTGTCTTGTTTCGCTTAGTTTTTGCATATCCAGGTATTTTGGGGCAGGTGTGCTCCCTAGGTTTCTAGTCTTCTAGAAGGGGATCACTGGCTTCCCGTCTCCACGTGGAGAGGGGAACAGCCACAGTGTGCAGTGGGTTACTCCTAGGTTGTCGCGGACTGTTCTTGTGTCACTGTCAGGACAGAACATCTCAGCAGCTACTGTAAAGGGAATACTTCCCAATTGGATGTGATAAACCCTCTCTGCAGGCATGAATTGGCATTTCAGTAGCTAGTGAATGAGCAATCAGCCTAACAAAAGTGTCTGGGTGTGGGCTGTGTGACACTGCACCCAGGCACATGCTGGATGAAGGCAGCAGGCACGGTTGCTTGTGAGCTAGGAGTGTAGGTGGTGCTTATTCCGATGTGCTGGAATTGCTGCTGAGGGGATGTGTCCGGCAGCCTGGTTACCAGGAATGGCTGCAGGGCATACGCAAGGCAGTTGCTAGCCTACGCGCACAGTGGATGTATTGGACCAGTGGCTAGTGGTCACTGAGGGGAAGCCCGTACCATATGTCTGCTTGGGCTGGAGGGAAGGAGGAAGAGGTTGCACCTCTCTGGGTTTGGGCATAGGTATGAAAGCCAGCAAATATGTGGGTAGCAGGATGGAGCGGGAGGTTGGAGAGTAGGGGGCACCCCATTCAGTTGCGAGTTGGTAATATGGCATCATACTTGACAGTGGGAGTACAAGTGGTGGTAGCTGATGACCCCCAAGGTACAAGAGTCTGTGCCAAGGTCAGCATGGAGAGACGGAGGTACTCTGCATGATCTGCAAGAGTGTGTGTTTCTGGCTGCCATGGGGATAGTGCATCATTGGGGGTGAGTGTACACCACCAATCACTGGATGGAAGGCATGGCCTGCAGGGTCTGCACGATCGTGTACCCCAGCTGCTGGAAGCATTAACAGTGCAGACGTGAGGATTTGTCATCAATTGCCTGAGCATTGGGGGTATGAAGGTTTGGTGAGGAGATACTGGTCAGCATGTGGTCAGTATGTGACACTCACAAGATTACACGCTGGTGCCCACTGGGTGGAAAGCAGTGGAGGGTGTGTGTGTCACTGACCATTTGTGTGCAGGCAAAGAAATGCCTACAAAGCACTTTCCACAGGGATATAGATGAGGGGTCACCTCGGGTCACTCGGTGGATGAACAGAGGAGTGAGGAGGATACTCCTTTTTTGGCAAGTGCAGTCAGAAATTAGGGCCTTGCCCCAACTCAAGCTGAGGAAGAGTGACTGGAGTCCAGTGTTTCCAGCAGCATCGCACAGGAAACATTCAGGGACCGCTGCTGGGGAGGGGGAGTTGTTCAGTATGATCTAGCTCCCTCCGGCTCTGTAGTTGCCTGGGTCCCGCATGAGCACTCACCTGTCTCCCTGCATGGTCCTTCATTAAATGTGGCTCGTGATCTGCTCATTTTGCTTCACTCTGGATTTTTCTGTACTGCAAATCTGGCTCCCTTTGAGGACTTCTTGGAGTTGACTCTTTCAGTGGCTCTCCAGGGATCACTTCAAACTTTGTCTGAAAATGACCACTTTGCACCAGACCAGCTGACAGGGTGCCTCAGTGCCCCTTGCTCTCTGTATTCAGTATTTGATCTAATTTTTCATCCTTCTGTTTCTTGCTCAGATTTCCAAGACAGTATATGTATTTGTTTTCTTTTGCTTCACATCTCATATGCCCTCTGGAAGAATTGTTTTGTTTTTGTCTTGTTTTACATTTTTAATCATACTAAAAGACAAATGTTAGACCATTGGTCACTCAAACAATAAAAATATGTATCAATGAGCTACATTCTGGGACAGCTCCTAGGGTTTGTTTTGTTTTGTTTTGTTACTTATACTTATTCCAGTCTTGGTATCTTGGAAGGAGAAAATGATGCAAAGTCCTTGAGAGGAAAATCTCTTAAGGAAAATAGAGCCAACCAGCCCTTAAGCATGCTGTGTAGGAGTAGGCTTGTAGAAAATGCTGGCATTTGAAAGGGATTTAACCATAACTCATATTTAAGACTGCTTGAATATGATCTGCCTTTTGTATCTTAAGCATGAACACTGCCAAGACTTTATCGATTATGAATTCAGACTAGACATTCATTTACCTAATTGAAATTCATTTACTTTTCCTTTAATGTATAAGGTGATTGGAAAAGGAATGAATATATGAAGGGATTTCTAAAAGTTCATGGAAAAATTCATCATTTTTTCCAATTTTCTTACAAACCTAAAAAAACCCTCTTGTATATGTCCATACACAAATAAACGGGGTCAGATTCCGTGCGGTGAACAGAGACGCCGGTTTGTGTCCTCTCCTCTGGGGCAAGGTCTCCTTAAGTCCTTGTGTGCCTCACAGGGCGAGAGCTTTCTATGTCTCACCATTCAATTAACCCCCATTGCCATGATTTACAACATTTCGAATAACTGTTGTTGATTTTTAAAGAGAATGCAGAAGAAAGGGGTATGGTTCACATAGAAGCATTTGCACGTGGGAATCAGAATTGCATTAACTAGCTCTATCACATTTCATCTAAAGAGGTTATGGCTCCTCAAGCAAGGAAGCAGAGTGAACAGCAGGGTGGGATAAAGACTTATTTCAGAGGAGAACAAATCCTCTTCGTCAGCCTGAACTCAGAAAGGTAATATCACTTTCCTCATTCTTACAGACTTACAACAAATAGTAGCATTTATTTTTGCTTCCACACCTTCAAATTGTAAAGCTTGGTTTGTCCTGTGCTCAGTGTGTGTTCCTTCTGCCAATCCAAAATATCTGCCTGGCCCAGGCCTTCATGGTTTCATATTGCAATTGAACACACTGCTGTCCAAAGGGCATTCATAGAGGTCTAAATACAGGCAAGTATTATACACAATGATGGAGAAATAGATCTATGTACATATATTTATAGGTCTAGTATTAAGGTAGCAGATGGACATTGGTCCTCCACTCAAGTACTCCCTCAATGCAAGAACACTTTGTTCTATTAAACTGGCATTCCAGGATGCTCACCTTCCCAACATGATCGCTGAAGACAAAGGGGTGCATAAGCAAATATGGTGAAAAAAGCTGATGGTGCCCGGCTATCAAAAGAGATAGCGTCTGGAGTCCTAAAGGCTTGATGGCAAACAAGCGGTCATCTAGCTGAGAAGCAACAAAACCCACATGGAAGAAGCACACCAGCCTGTGTGATCACGAGGTATCAAAGGAACCAGGTATCAGGCTGCAGTGAACAAAAAAAATCATATCATTGTGAATGAGGGGGAGTGAGGAGTGGACAACCAAACTCATCTGTAGGCAACTGGATATCCCTTACAGAAGGGTCGCGGGGAGGAGATGAGCCAGTCAGGGTATAGTGTAGCAACAATGAAATATACAACTTTCTTCTACTTCTTAAATGCTTCCTCCCCAACCATTATCATCATGATCCCAATTCTACCTTACAAATCCAGCTAGCCCAGAGGATGTACACTGGTACAGATAGGAACTGGAAACACAGGGAATCCAGGACAGATAACCCTTCAGAGCCAGTGGTGAGAGTGGCAATATTAGGAGGGTAGAGGGAAGGTGGGGCAGAAAGGGTCTCATCATCTTATCAGTAAACCCTGTTAATCAATTATCAATATATACATATGATATACATATCATATATACATATGATAATTATTTCCTGGGATATATATGTATATATCCCAGGAAATAATTATCAATAATAATAAATAATCATTAATATAATTTCTCTAGATGAAAATTTTGATGTCACTTTTGTATCTTTTATGTACAAAGATTTAATCAGTGATATTTTTTAGTCTACCAATCATCTAATAATTGCCTCTCTTAGTATTAAGTAAATTGCCACACAAATGGAGTTATATATAATTATATATTTATATATAAAATAGATATAATATGTAAATTATATGTAAGTATCTTTTGTGGGTTGGTACTAAGGAGAAGAGGGTACAAGGGATGGTGCCCCGTACCACACCCATGGCATTTATGTTAAATGACATCATATTACGCCCCTGGAATAAGGGGCAACTTTAAATATTTTGCAACTACATTACAAACCAGAATTCATCAGTTGTTGATTGAGAAATGGAAGTAAAATGTCATCTTTTTACTTTTAAATGTATCACATATTGAGCATTGAAACTAGGGACAGCTAATAAGAATTGTACCAAATAATCCCTGGGTTTGAAAATATCCTTTATCCTCAGTGATCCTTCCTATAAGTGATGTGGGAGCTCATTGTGTGTGGACGGCTGTGCCTGAACAGAACACAGGGGCAGGAAATGCTCTCCTTTTAGACTTTCTCTTTGTTTGTTGAATCTAAATAAATATACTTATTAAGGAAGATGGAAAATGCTGGTACTATGTCTTTGTATTCTGTATACATTTGTTAACATGGCCACCAATAAAGGTGTTAAGTTTTATGAAAGAAAAAACAACACCAATATAGGAATTGGAATACAGGAAATAATTTAATAATATTTATATTTTTAAAATAATTTATTGGGGGCTTATACAACTCTTATCACCATCCATACATACATCCATTGCGTCAAGCACATTTGTACATTTGTTGCCATCATCATTCTTAAAACATTTGCTTTCTACTTGAGCCCTTGGCATCAGCTCATTTCCCCCTCCTCCCCACTCTCCCTCCTTCATTAACCCTTTATAATTTATAAATTATTATTATTTTGTCATAGCTTACACTGTCCAATGTCTCCCTTCACCCACTTTTCTGTTGTTCATAGTTTCGCAGTATAATTCCATGCCAATGAATTAGTGATACTAAAATAATTTCCCAAACTTTGAAACATTTGACACATTTGTTATAAAGAATATTTAATTTTGTTTTTCACTCTTAAATGTTGATTCTGTGCCTAAAATACCTCTCTCTCTCTCTCTCTCTCTCTCTCTCTCTCTCTCTCTCTATATATATATATATATATATATATATATATATATATATATATATATATATATATATATATATATATATATATATATATATAGTATAATTATGCTCTTTGATTAGGAATTAAGTAAATTTTGTCTCACATAAACATCATCATCAACCACAACAACACTAGCAATCTAGAACACTTGGTACATTTATCTATCACAAAACACGCTCTGGTGGCATGGCAGGTTAGGCATTGGACTGCTAACCTTGAGACCAGCGGTTAAAAATCGCCAGCAGCTCCACCTGCGAAAGATGGGAACTGCATCTCCGGTAACACTTTTTGTTGGAAAGCCACAGGAGCAGTTCCACTGGGCCCCCTATTGTCACTCTGAGTCACCACCCCCCAGTGGCAGTGAGTTGAGAGAGAGCTATATAAAACCCAGTGCCTTTGAGCTAACTCCACCTCACAGAGACCCGAGGGGCTTTGAGCTCGCCAGCAGAGTTATCTTTCCAACTCTTACCTAACAGTACCACCGGGGATGTGTGTGTGTGTGTGTGTGTGTGTGTGTGTGAATATTTATAGTTCGAACCCTTAAAGAAGTTTACCAGAAAAGTCAAGAGAAAAACAACAAGATGCCATTTAAAGAGAATCTAGGGAGGGCAATTGATGACATTCTATAGTTCAGACATCCAGGAGCTGTATCCCAGGCCAAACCCTGTCCCCCATCCTGGTGATGCCGTGGTGAAAAAGCCAGACAGGAGCCAGAAATGCCATGCAGACAATTTAGCAAGTGAAGTTTCTACCAATAAAAATTATTATAGCACTTGTGAGGGCAACTTGTGAAGGGTGAGATAAAAAGTGAGGTGAAATAGAAGATAATTATCTTTTAATTCAGTTGTCCACAAACTCTTTGGAAGCCCACTCCTATCATTCTACCCAGACACATGGAGCTGCCATCCAGAGCTCCCTACAGAGACATAAAAGATTGGATCCTTGTTAAATGGTTAAGGAGACGTTACTGAACCTAGACAGTTTCCTGGGACATCTTGGATTATTTTAGTAAAATGAACCTAAACAATAGTTACCAAAACAGCTTCAGCTATTTTACCATGCTATGGGTGTGTGATGTTGAACTCATTCGGACTCACCCTGGCCCTGTAGGACAGAATAGACCTTCCTCCCAGGGTTTCAAAGCTGTAATCTCTATGGAAATGGACTGCACATCTCTCTCCCTTGGAATGGCTCATGGATTGGAGCCATGAACTAGTGCAAAAGACCTCATTAAAATAATTAAAAGCAATGATGTCACCTTTTGGAAACGTACGCAAGCCATAATATTTCCAATTTCCTCATATGTATGTGAAAGTTCAACAATAAATAATGGAGACCAAAGAAGAATTGAAGCCTTTGAATAAAGATGTTGGCAAAGAAAACTGAATATATTGTCAACTACCAGGAGATTGAACAAACCTGGCCTGCAGGAAGTGTAGCCGGACTGTTCCTTAGAAGCAATAATGGTGACACTCAGTCTCAAAACTGTTGGACATGTCATCAGAAGGGACCACTCCCTGGAGGAGAAGATCATGTTTGGTTAAGGAGTGGGTCTGTGAAAGGGATGAAATGAATTGAAGTCTCTCCAACAGTGGACTCACTCAGATATAGGGAGGATCAGAAGGCGGAAGCAGGCTGGGCAGTGCTTCATTACGTCATGCAGAGGCTTTCTCCGAGTGCAAACCTCTTCTGTGCCTAGTACCAACCACAACAGCAACCATCTTTGGTGACCCAGCTTAGGTGTGAAAGATAGATCAGCAGTCCAACCCACTAATTGCTCTGTGGGAGAAAGCTGTGGAGACCTGCTTCTCTGAGTATTATAGCCGTGGGCCCTCGAGGGCGCAGTTCTACTCTGTCCACTATGGTCCATAAGAGTCAGGATCTTCCGGACCTCAATGCTTCTTTGTTCGCTTTTGTTTCTTTTCAAATCTTTATGAGTCCAGTTTAGTGGTATGACCTCTTCCTCCCCACAGATGCGCTCAGCAGTAGTTGAATTTAACCTCAGCATTTAGCAACTCAGCCCTCAGCGGCTGCTCCTTCGGAGCTCCTGATTACACTTAGCATGTTTCAATCTTATTACAGATATGTGGTTGCCATAGACTTGGTTCCTATCATGTGTTATACTGTGGAACAGTTCGATAGTTTTTCTGGAATGTAATCTTTACGAAGGCCAGAACTTTCTTCCACATTGCTTCCTGGTGGGTCAGAGTCATTAAGCTTTAGATTAGCAGCTGAGCATGACTTCTTATTGGGTTAATTATAGCTCATGATGGCCCCATCTGTGTAGAAGATAAATATGTAGGATTTTAAGGCTTTTAACATTTAGAAGCAAACCATACGGTCTTTCTTCCAAGTCACCCTGGACAGTTTTAAACCCTTCAAGTAGCTGGCAGGCACTCGACTATTTGCATTACCCACCTGAGTGACACAAATGGTCAACATGCATGGAATGCTTAGAATGACCACGGAGATGGGAGGTTCTAATCTACTCAAGGTACAGCAGAAGAAAGGCCTGGCAATGGAATTCTGAAAAGTCTACCATTGAAAACCCTATGGCGCAATGCATACACTTCAGTAAGTGTTACTAGAACTGAACTATGTCTATATATGTGTGTGTGTGTGTGTGTGTGTGTAGTTGTACTTATGTAAGCTAGAACATTGAAATTCTACAATAATTGTGTTTTTCAGTTATTTGCTTTTCAAAAAAACACTGTCCAACAGTAAATATTTTTTGAGTACACTATTTAGTTGTATTTTCTCAACATACGGATTGAGGAAAACTACTGAGGGGATACAACTCTGAGGCACACTTTCCCTGATTTTCCACCATGCAGTGTTACTTTGTTCTGTTCCCACAACTGCTTCTTAATCTCTGTATAGGGTCTGTCTGAGCATAGTTTAGTGTTCTGGAAGTCACATTCTTCTCAAGGCTATCCATCCTTTGTTATGATCCTCACAGTTGAATGTCTATGCTCAAAATCTCTTTGAAGTGTTGAAAATCAAGGAGTACAAAAGTATTCTGGGCCCAATAATGACTTCAGACACATGTCAACGTTAGACATCGAATAAGGAATACTGTAAAAATCCAACGCATTTGAACTACGGTATTAGCAAAGTATGTTGACAGTACCGTCGACTGACAAAAGAACAGCTATGTCTTGGAAGATGTATAACCAGACTGCTCCTTAGAGGCAACAATGACAAGACTTCCTCTGACATACTTTGGACATGTTAATCAGATACGCCAGTCCTGGGAGGACATCATGCTTGTCAAAGTGCAGGGACATCGAAAAAGAGGAAGACCCTTGACAAGATGGATTGACACAGTGGCTGCAACAATGACTCAAACGTAAGAACAATTGTGAGGATGGTACAGGAGCTGATGGTACTTTGTTTTTGTGTACATTGGGGTGCTATGAGTCAGGACCAAATTACAGGCACCTGGCAATAACAGAAACATTGTGATGTAATGAGCCGTGTTCGTGCTGAAGGGTAAGTGTAGGACAGTTGACCACCAGCTTTGTGATTCAGACCCACAGGTTACTCTGAGGGTAAAAGGTGGTGTTTCTGCTCCCATAAAAATGGTGTCTCTTGCTCCCAGAAAGGTGTACAGCTTCATAAAGCCAAAAAGGGCCCCTGAGAGGTAGAATAGGGCCCATAACCATGTCTTTCTTCTTTTCAGAACTGTTTTGAGTTGTTTGGTTTCTTGGGTTTGTTTTAGCTTCATGGACAGGTTAACACACTATGCGCTGTCTTCTGTGATTTTCTTTATTTTTAATTTTTATGTTAGACATGGTTCTCTAGAAAAACAAAACCAGGACACTTATGATGTTATATATATTGAGATAGATAGATAGATAGATAGATAGATAGATAGATAGATAGATAGATAGATAGATAGATAGAAATAAACAGTTAATTCATGTATAGAGCAGTACAAATGGTTCAGTACAACTCACTTCCATTAGACAGCTAATACACTAGCAGCCTTTCAAGTCTCGAGGGCCACCGGGTGCAAATTAAGGAAGCAGAGAGCTGAATCCTCTGTAGAGCAATGCAGGCAACCTGGCCACAGGCAGCAAACAGAAGATGGGTCACCAACAGCCAGTAGCATGGTGAAGCAGGTCTTGAGGAACCTCATGACAGCAACACAGTCCAAGGGTTAGGTGTCTCACAGGTAGTGTAACTTGAAAATTGAGGCAGAGAGCAAGTTAAGGCAGTTGCACTGGTCTGATTATCAAAGAGAAAAAGAGAAGGAAGGCAAGGCTCTCCCAGCCATTTATCTCTCTGCCCTTCGACTAATCCCACATGTTTGTTGGTCCGGTGGCACAATAAACCAGCCTGTCACGTTGTTTTGCTGCCTCCATCCTGGTGGCTGCTCTGCTCCCTCGCTTTCAAGGCTTTGTCATTGTCCATTGATTGAGTTATGACTTCGAGTGCTCTGGGGTTAAAAAACAAAAACATAGAGATATGAACATGTGTGGAGGCATTCTTTGGAGTTTCTAACTGTAAGTGGAATTGACAGCTTGTGGAGTGAGTTGCTATTGTTAGGTGCCTCCCAGTAGTTCTGACTGGTAGCAACCTTGTGCACAACAGAAAGGAACACTCCTCAGGCCTGCGTCAGCTTCACAATTACTGTGATATTTGAGTCCATTGAGTAGACACCATGTCTGTCCATCTTGTTGAGGGTTTTTCAACAGCTGATTCTCCACATTAGACAAAATAATTAAACAGGTTAGCATTCCTTATTTTAAACTTAGAGCCATCTTCCATCTGACTTTAAGGAAGGAGCCTTGGAGGCAGAGTGGTCACGTGCTGAACTGATCACCACAGATCAGCAGTGTAAAATCACTAGCTGCTCTGAGGGAGAAAACAAAGTTTACTACTCCCATCAAGATTTAGTCTTGGAAACCCACAGGGATGGTTCTACCTTGTCCTATAGGGTCTCTATGAATTGAATAGGCACAATGGCACTGAGCTTAGTTTTGACTCAGAAATAGCTTTAAGGATTCCCTGGGGCATAGTGGTTTAGGCATTTGGCTTCTAATCACAAAGCCAGTAGTTCAAACCTACCAGATGCTCCATGAGATAAAATGAGTCTTTCTGCTCTCCTAAAATTTATAGGCTTGGAAATCCTCAGGGGGCAATTCTACTCTATCCTATAGGGTTGCTATGAGTTGGAATTGACCTGATGGCAATTAGTTATTTGGTTTTCTGTGAGTGTAGGGATGATATGAAATGAGGAGGGCAATGAATGAACCAAATGTGCTTTACACAATTGATGTATGTATGGATTGTGATAAGAGTTGTATGAGTCCCTAGTAAAATGATTTTAAAAAATGATTACAAGTATCTGCATGTGACCTCTCCGTGGGGGACGGATAGCAGAAAAGTGGGTGAAAGGAGATGTCAGACAGGGCAATATATGACAAAATAATAATATATAAATTATCCAGAGTTCGTGAGGGAGAGTGAGCAGGAAGGGAGGGGGAAAATGAGGACCTGATGCCAGGAGCTTCAGTGGAGAGAAAATATTTTGAGAATGATGAGGGCAATGAATGTACAAATGTGCTTTACACAATTGATGTATGTATGGACTGTGATAAGAGTTGTATGAGCCCCTAATAAATGATTTTTAAAAAAAGAAAAGAAGAGATGAGGCTATAGATGTACAGAGTCCTCACCGACTGAAGCCAATATTTGGTGTTTTGAAAGAGAGGTAGCATGATGTGTATGCATGTTGTGTGTGTGTGTTGTCACATAGAAATGATGTTCTTCCATAAGCTACGGTGTTTGTCAGGTGCCATCAGTTCATCTGTGATGCATGAGGACCTCTTACATAACACAAAGGAACACTGGCCAGTCCTGTACTGTCCCCGTAATTGGATAAGAATATCATCAGTCAGTTATTTTTTCCTCTGTCTTAGTGTAGAAGCTCTACTGAAACTTTCTTGGCATCATAGCAAAAACACACAGGCTCCTCCAACAAAGAGGTGGTGGTTACACATGAAGTACCTTGACTGGGAGCCATATTGTGGTGTTCCTTCGCTATCTCCTGACATGAGTTGGAGAAACACAGAAGAGTAGATGAATCAAACTGTGAGGCAATTAACTGAGAGTAAGCCCTCCAAGTTTGACAGGTCAGTTCTACAATGTCATCCTCAACCTACCTCCATCTGCTTTAGGCTGTGACTGCTACTTTCCCTCCTAGCTTACCCATCGTGTCCACATTTCAGGCAAGGGAGGGGAGAAGGATAGAGCACTGAGAGTAAGGAGTACCAAAAAGCTCCTGACACACCAGCCAACTTCGTACAAGCATTTCCAGAAGCCTCATCCAATGGCTTTGACAAACTCACTCCCTTGAAAGCAATTCCAACTCAAAACAACCCTACAAAGGGTTTCCCATGCTGTAAATCTCGACAAGAACAAGTAGCCTCAAGTTTTTCCCGAAGTGTAGCTGGTGGGTGGCATCCTACCTCAGGGTAGCATCCAAAATCTAATCCATAGCGTCACCAGCTCTTCTGAGCCAGTAGTCAATCATGTGGTGGTCCTCTTATGAGTCTCTGCATAGTCAAATGTTTCAGCACTCTGGTACGACTGAAAATGTTGGTGGATCAAACCCCACAGAGTTACCTTGTGTGATAATTATATTAAAATAATCTTGTGTCAACTTGAAGATATTAAGACTGAAAGGGTGTAGACTAACCTGTCAATCAGGTCACAGCCTAATGTCAGTGGGCATGGCCTTTTCTAGGAACTTCTCTTCCTTCCTGGATGCAGGATGCACACAGTCTCTGATTCACATTCCTGTTGACAAGCCGCATGGAGCAACACTGATGGCACCCAGAGCCCTGAAGCTATTGGAGCCAGCTTTGAGATGCTCCCACTGCATTGGATCCATAAGACTTTTCACCCAGCAGCCTGTGATCTTCCTGAATTTGGTAGCATTGTGAGTGGCTACATGAATCAGAAGAAGAATTTATAGACTAGTATTGGATATATGGGTAAATATTTTATTTGTGGACTTGATCTGGATGGAGCTGGGATGTTTTCTCAGTATACAATTGTGCTTGTATATGACGCTCTCTTACCTCCATTTGAATGTCCCTGGATTTGTTTCTCTAGTCAACCCACACTAACTATTTCTGAAAGGTCACAGGCATTAGAACTCTGTGTCCTGTAATTCTCCTTGTAACCTGTGGTGTCACTGTGAATCAGAGTTGATTTGATGTCAACTGTGTCTGTGTCCTTCTTCTGGGAAGCATAAATACTGTATTTTATTTTTCTAGGCATTTTTGTCACTCCTAAATAATTTGGGGTACTATAATAAACAATGATATAGATATTGATAAAGCAAATGACAACTCATTATGAGATATAAAAAGATATGAAAACCTTACAAGTTTTATAAGTGATACTTGAATTCAGGTTAATGTCTTAACCAAGAACAAGATTTACTCTTGCAAGATGTAGGACATCTCAGGAGAATTTTATTTAGAGACTCCTAGGAGGAAGAAAACCTTTCCAGCTACCAGGGCTGGCTTTAGTAGGGCTGGCTCACTTGCAGGCATACCATATAATATTAAAAACACTTTATTGACATGTTATACAGTCTATTCATTCAATCATATTAAAAAAGATTTTTGGAATCATCACCACAAACTATTTCAGAACATTCTCTTCTCATACTCATATTGTTGCACTCCCCATTTCCCCCACCCTCCCCTGCCATACTCCTAGACAGTTGATTGCCAATTCAGTCACAGCCTCTATAGATCTACCTTTCCTGGCTTTCAGATAGAGAAAAGCATAGGAAATATAAACAGGAATAAACAAGTTAACAAAACCAACAATGCCTAGATAAAACATGGAAAAATCTCAAATGGAAAGCAAGCAGAAAATATTAAACACTTAAACAACTTTAAAATGGGTCAAAAGGAAGAGCTAATGATTACGTATAACCTTTTAACCTAATTATATTTGCTCCTGTTGACTTTACAATGCTCTGATAGCAAGTCCATTCGCATCTGTGGACAGAGCTCAAAGGGTAGTCACAGATGCTAAACCCACATGTGGACTCTGCACATGGATGTTAGGCCTTCATTGTCACCCAGAGCCTTCTGAAAACCGGGTGTTCACAGTTTAAGCTCTGATACCATTTTCTCCTTCAGATTTAGAATTTATTATTTATAATCCTTGGATCACACAGCTTGTTATCCTTCTTCCATGTGGACTTAGTTGATGCCTGCTTGTTGAAGACAAGGCTTTAAGACCCCAGACACTGTTCTTTCTAATGACGGGGAACCATCTGGTGTCTTAATCACAATTTTCTATAAGATCCATGTCTTCAGTGATTTCTTTTCTTTTTTTTTTTAAACATTTTATTAGGGGCTCATACAATTCTTATCACAAGCCACACATACATCAATTGTGTAAAGCACACGTATACCTTCATTGCCCTTATCATTCTCAAAGCACTCATTTTCTGCTTGGGCCCCTGGAATCAGCACTTCATTTTTCTTTCTTTTTTTTTTTCCTTCAGTGATTTCTTAATGTTCCCCATGGTACCAAAGATTATCAGGCACTTCCATGGGGTGGCAGGAGATTCTGGGAAACGTAGTCCCAAGATGTCATTGACTTCACATATGTTCTGTTCAAATCTCGACCTTCAATCCTTTGCCCTCTCTTGCTAAGATCTAACAAATTGATTTTACACTACTAAACAATAGAAATGTAATTTTAAGTCAAAAAAGTAAAGCTCAGATTCCACTACAATTTTTTTTTTGAAAAGATGAAAGGAAGTCTAAGGAGGATAGAGGACTTTCTCAAGTTCATACAGTGATTAGTCTGTGCTAAAATTACTTTGCTCCTAGGCTAGTTTCATTTCAGGGTCACCATATGAAGTTGACCTTTTTACATGGGCCGCATGAATAGTGAGGCACTAGAAAAAAATAAACCTCACTACCAAGTTACAAAATCAAGTCAAGGTTTAAATAGGGACAAAGTGCCATGTACACCACAGTTCACTGACAGGAGTAGAAATCTTTGACAGATAAAGGAATATCAGGAATATATATCGATCATATTCTCCATCCTCCCTCAATCCATTGACTGAGACCAATTTGAAGTCAGAGAACAAAGGATACTTTTACTTCCGGTGGAGGCCAGTTTAACTAGAGAAACAAATCCAAAAACACTCAAATATATCTATAAGAAAGAGCTTTATATCAAAGAGCAATTGCATAGTAAGAAACCATCCCAGCTAGTCCAGATCAAGTCCATAAGTCTGATCTTAACCTATAAATCCTATAGTAGTCTGTAAATTTCTCTTTAGACCCATGTAGCACATCCAATGACAGAAACTCAGGTCAATCACAGTGGGTGCAAAGTCTTGTGGATCCAGTGGCAGTGGAAGCATCTCCAGGGCCCTTGCAGGGCTCAGCATTGCTCCACATGGCTTGTCAACAGGAAGGTGAAACAGAGTATGGCCCACCTCCAGGGAGAAAGAGAAAGTTCCCAGAAATCCTCAGGAGAGGGTCACGCCCATAAGGGACAGCATCAGACCGTGACCTGACTGACGACAGGCTAGCCTCCACCCCTACACTTATTTATCATGTGGAAATGAAATTGTGTAACTACCTCACTCTCTTTTATATGCTTCAGTTTTCTAGTCCAGGGCAGGAAATGGTGTAGATGGAGGGTAAAAGAGAAGGCATTCCTACAATGACTCAGTGACAGTTCTCTCAGTAGAAATAGTCTCCAACCATCTCAATGATTTGAGGTAGTTATTCGCTTTGGTGTACTCTGGGTATCAGCACACCTTTGGGTTTCCGGTGGGAAAGCTACTTTATTTCTTCTCCTATCTAGAAGGTGTTCATATCTGGCCTCTGAAGTACTTCCTATCCGCTACTTCCAATTACTGGGGAAACAGACACTTGGTGAGCTGTTCCACTGACTCCGTGCATCTCTTCCACTCTGATAATATGGCAGCATTCCGAGGATGTGAAGCAGTCGCTCATAACTTTTCAGGCTTATTTCACTAATGAAGCTTGTCTAGTGCCAACACATGCCACACTCACCCAGTGCACAGAACAGTCAATACTTTCATCGACTTAGAAAATATATTTCATTAAAGCAGGTTCAGCAAACCCGGAGAACTGCAATATTATGCACACTCCAAGTTCCCTCAAATATTCTGGAAGATTCCTAGTGTGAGTACTAAATGCTCCATCATTGGTGCTTCCTAACAAAAAGGGGGCATCCATACAATAGGAGCCCAGGCACCCTCCTCTGCATTTCATTTCGTGATAGAGATAGAACACCCCAAGGTAAACAGTCAACAATTCCATAGCACTTCTTGGTGGGGTTATGTCAACAGTATACATAGTTACATATAAATATCCAAGTTAAATTAACATGCTTTTTCCGAGCAGCATTAGAACTTTCCACAAGCAAATTCACCTTCAGCTTAAAAAAGTCAATTCCAGGTGGTTGATGTTCTTAAGCAAAATGTTTGCTTCCATTCCCACAATTGTGTTTGCTTTCTCTTTCCACATCTGTGTTAATCGTTGTACCCAGCTGTTGACAGTTTTATAGGTTTATCAGTATCAAATTCTAACAGGAAGCATACGATTATCTTCCCCGGGGGCTTTCCAGCCTAAACAAATGACCTTTTTCTTCCATGATGCCATTTAGAAGAGATCGGATTGCCTGGTTTTAAAAGCTGCATATAAAGCAATATTAAATAGATTAGAAATCCATTCATGCCATCAGCGTTTTTCTTTTTAGCTCAGATGAGCAATGTGATGAGTGATTATTTGCCCTCATTTATATGTGTTCACACACACAAACATTCAATGATATTAATGTGTCGTAGAGAAGCCTGCAATCTTTATGAGTGTATGCATTATTCAGTTCAATACAGTTTAATGAATATGTATTTTTCTCATTGCTTGCAATTGGACAAATTATAAGCATGCCTATCACTACATATAGAAGTAGTGATAAAAAATATAGAAGACATGATATATATACATATAGAAGACATGATAAAAAATAACTAAAAATGCATTTTCACTTGTTCAGAAATTGATGTACGCACCTCTGTCAACTTTCTTCCTGAGAGTAATTCACATGCTATTTCCATTTTAGTATTTTGCATTCCCCCCTTTTCCAGATTGAAGCTTCTATAGACCATTCTTATAAAGGACAATCCATGCCCACCTCCAACCTTGTCAGCCTTACTTGTATAAATATGTACCTCAGTATACTGAGACTTGTCTCTCTTTCCTAGATTAGTCTATGCCCAGTTGTCTAAAGCAAGTTTTCCAATCTGTCTCACAGTTGTTCTTCCTTTGGTTTCTTTTCTGGAGGTGTTTGGAGGATTGAAGTTTTCCATTATGAAGTCATGTACCTTGACAATGACCTTGATTTTTTTCCCCCTCTTCACTAATGAGACCCTGGATATGTCTCATTTAAGTATGTTGCTTTTGTTTACTTGGCCAAATTTAATGGACCATAGCTGATTAAGAGCAACCGATTGTTTATTTTATTTATATTTTCCAGTATATTCAAAAGTCCTTGGGAAGCTTTATGAGTTTTGCGTTGAGTGTCATGATTAAGTAAATTCCACTGTGTATTCTTTTTAGTCACCTGCTGGAAGCAATGACCTTGTATTTATTTTAGCCGTGAAACTGGATATAACATGATCACATTCTCTGCACTAGCCTGGCATGAAAAAATAGTAGCTTAAAGGTCAAACCCTACAAGACCCAATAAACGCATGCTATAGATTTTGCCCTTAACTCTGACCTTGACCTAACAAAGCACCAAATCCTTGTAAAATAAATGGCCTCATTGAGAATATGCTGTATTTTCCTGATACTAATGCATTGCTAGTGTTACAATAGAATACGCTATATACTGTATATAATATCACATACTCATATATGAGAGAAGTGTTGCATTCCCACAGTAAGCAGAAGGGTAAATCACGAGTGACGCCTCAAAATGAGACAGGTCTATAGTCATTTAACACCCAGGACTCCCATCAAAAGTCATCAATTCATTCATATTGAACGACATGCCTGGCAATGCAATAAGAAAAACAAGAAGCACACATCAGAATAGTTTTGTCGCCCGCAGAGTTTCGAACCCTGTACAAGAAGAGAGCTTCAGGTGCCTGGCAAAGCACACTCACAGCCGGCTGCATTTCAGTATGCGATCTCTTCCATAGATCCACATGCAGAATAACCATGGGCAGCATGTCAGCCTAGGCATCACAGAATAACAGACAGCCAATAATTTTTTTTGAAATTTTGCACTACTTTCAAGTTTTTGTTTTTGTTTACTCTGCTAGGAGTAGCGGAGGGCAGTCAGGAACAGACCAGGTTTCCTGTCCCCATTTTACCAAAGCTCCCAGTGTCACAATGAGTCCAAATGTCGCCATGGTAACTTGCCCCCCCCCCCCCCCCCGAACGTATGGCTTCTTGTGCTGTTTGCCACTCTTGTTCTCTGCCCCATTAGGAGAGTTGGAGCATATGAAGACCTGTCTTGTCTGATGAGCAGAAAACACAAAAGCACACTTTTTATTTCGAGGCACCATTTGTCCTTTCCTTACTAAAGCAGCAGGCCTTTCACCAACCAATGAGCTGGCCGCATTTCCACATTTGAATAGCCGACCTCTCTGTTTACAGCCAATGGAACTGCTGGATTTTTATCCGAATCTAAAAGAACCCAAAGCTACTTCTGCCAAAATATTTGCAGTTTTCACACAATGGCTAGGCCTTTCATCTATATTTCCTGAAATAAAAAAGTAGTAGGGGACAATATTTCCATTATTCTGAAGATATTTTCAAATGTAATCCTTGTCATACCAGGTCCAAAATAAAGCATCCATTAATCACATGGCCTACCTCCTGGATACAAACCAAGTGAAAGAAGTAAGACATGGAAGTTTGTCTGAGTGTTAGCCAGTCATGCTGCCTGATGAGCCATTCATGTGTGTGCATTGCGGCAAGGGGTAGGGGGCGGTACGTGTTGGCGGGGATTGGAGGGAGTGGTGACAAATTCATTTGAAATATTTTGCACTATTTTAATTTTTCATCTCACTATTCAAATATATGTTAAGTTGTTGATGCCATCTGCCATAGGAATATCACTTGGAAAAATAGTTCCTCAGATTGCTAAGGGCATCTGTTTAGTTTCATTAAATTTAAAGTTCACATTTCAATCACAGTGCAAATACCTTGAATCTTAATGAGAGATTATGGTTTCTGGTTTGTGACTCAGGTGAAGGTGTCTGGCTGGGCCCCTTCCAATAAAATTCATCACAGCCTTACAAAGTCCCTGGGTGGTACAAATGTTGAAGCACTTGAGTAGGAGCTGAGAGATTGACAGTTCAAATCCCACCAGAGGTGACCTAGGAAACAGGCCTGGTTATCTGCTTCTGAAATGCTTCAACCTTGAAAAACATAAGAAGCAATCCGACTCAGTGGGAGTCTTTGAATAGGAGCCAGCTCATTGGCAAATAGCAATAGCAATATCATGGCAGCATTATGAAATTGTATTATCTTCATATACTGATATTAATTCAACTAAACAGCCCCATCCTTCTCTTCAACTAGTGCAACCACTCTGCAAGATTTGATTGATATGGAATCGATTAATATATGGTTCCTGCCCTTAAGTAGCTTGGATTGTGGGTGAAGACAAATAAACAGATGATCTGACACATTTGCATGATAAATGGAAGCCCACTGCTCCAGCTATGGGGTGTGCAACAGACTAAAAGGTGGGCCAGACTGGGAGACAAGAACAGAAAATTTCGAGAAAGTAACACAGATAAGCTACCTCTGGAAAGACTTGTAGAAGTAACTAACTAAGAAGAGGAAAGCCACGAGGACGTATAATCCGTCAAAGAAAAACTACCTGGAGAAAGACGTGGAGGAGAAGGAATTGGCTTGTGAATGGCAAGGGGTTTTCAACGGCAGGAGCACATTCTGAGAGTTTGATACATTATTGGAAATGTATAGCAAAGAGCAAAGAAGGGGCCACATCATGGCAGGCCCTTTGTGACCTTAGTACGTCTTATATATTCATAAAGGCTAAGAGTCAACTCTTAATCATGGATGTGTTTGGTTTGCTTGTTGGTTACTACTCTGAAGAATGGACTGGAAGAGCCTGAGGTAGAAAATCGCAGTGTTGTGTGTTGCAATGTCATAGAAATTCATGCAAAGGAAAAAATAAAGTAAGAAAACAAAAGCATTTTTATTGGGATGAAGCAGAAGCATGCTGTTTTTCCATATAAGCATGAAGTGGAAAAGGAAGACCGTATGTAGCTTTAAAATTAAAAGAGCAAAGCTAACATCCAAGGATGGCAAAAGAACAGATGGGTCACTTTGATATCAACTGTTGCTTCCAAGACAACACAGGGTGTTATTTTGTAGTCCTGATTAGTGTTGAAAATGGAAGAGTAATTTAGTTACAAAACCTTGGAAGCGAACAACTGACCTCAGAATTATTAAAGGTCACTTTGAAGAAAGCTGCACATAGAAGACAAGCATGATTATTGAATGTGCCAAGTAACTTTGAGGTTATAGTAGAAGCAACCAAAAGGAAGGGTCTGCTATGACCTCAGTTACAGTGACACTCAACTTCCCTCTGAGCGAAGTGTTAGGAAATAAATGGGAACCTGATGTAATAAAGGGAGAAGAAAAAACAGTAAATTTGTTGTTTGGTTTGTCAGTCTGTAGTAAATATGTTTATACTGGTTTGCTAGTCTAAGATAAATTTGATTACTGAATGGAAGAAGCTACCTTTTTTATGTTGTTCTTCCACCTATAAGATCAGTCAGTATGACAGTTAGATTTTCTGTCAACTTGAACTTGTGGGTACAGGTAGGGGTAGAGTCCCACTTCTAAATCAAGTGACAGCCTAATGATGCATGTTGGGGGTGTGGCCTTTGTATAAGAGAAATGGGGATAACTTCTCCCTGTCTGTGCCTTTAACCTCCTGACTTCCTGGGCGCTGCTGACACCCTTTTATATTGCCCCCCTCACCTTGGATCCAAAATGAAGATATATCTGACTGTTTTTTAAAATACTTTGGCAATCTTTGAGGGTGACTTCCCACTAACACAACATGTTATCTCACCATAATGGAATAACATGTTTAAAAGGAACCCTTGAACTGTTCCCTGTTTAAGCAAGCACCATATCTCATTTCCAGCAACACATAAAAGTAATCCAAGGATGTTTGAAGACAATAGCAATTTCCATGCATCCATTGTATATTCTTGACATACCTGCATCCTCTGGATCCTTTCCACGCAACGCTTTGTCTCTCGCATTCTGACCTGAGACATTCTTCAATCTATCCCCTTTCTATTACCTTGTGCTCACCCAGTTCCAGGGGTCAAACACGAAGCCTCTTGAGGCTGGCCCCTTCATAGCAGCAGGGTATTTGAATGCCGATTGAAAACACACATGTGGCAGATAAGGGAGGCCACTATCACGTATCTCTTTGACACAAACCTAGAGCAAACATGTACATAGGCCTAGTGCACATAGAGGATTCTGCATTTCAATGTGACCCTAAAGAAAAGTGCAGACTGAAGTTGATTACTCTTTGGAGCACAGAAATCATTTTAGAGCTGGCTTCTGAAAATCTGGCACAAGTCATGGAAGTGATGCCCAAGAGCAAGCACTAGGCTTTGAGTGCTTGCTTCTCCTGAATAGTCCCTGTTCACTGAGAAATGAGTGTTGTTAATTATTAAGGCATTCTCTATTCTTGCCAACATGTTATTGTGTTGTTTCCATTCACATAGAAAAAAAAAATCCATGATAGGGCACATTTAACCTGCCTGAACCTGTTCTTGAACATTAATCTGCCATTTGGGGGCAAATTGGAATGTCCTCTAATGACTAAGAGATTCTAAAGCTGTCTTCCACAGGAAACACTGATTATTAATTGTTACAAGCAGAGTAGTCAAAGTGGTGGGGGTACAGGCACTTTGGTAATGTCAGATTGCAAATAAGATATCTGTTCCACAGGGTAAAGATTCTTTATTTTAAGGAGGTTGTTGTTAAGTGCCATTGAATCTGTTCTGACCCATCATGAGCCTATGCACAGCACAACACAACACAACACAACACACTGTACGTCCTGGGCCATCCTCACAATTGCTCCAATTCTTGGGCACACTGATGCAGCCACTGTTTCAATTTATCTCATTGATGGTCTCTGCCTCTTTCTCCGCTACTCCAGTTTATCAAACTGGATGTTATTCTCCAGGGACAGGTCTCTTCTGACAATATGACCATTGTGTACAAGACAAATTCTTGCCCTCTTGCTTCTTGCAGCCCAGATCAGTTTGTTTGTTCAGCAGTCCATGGCACTTTCAATATTTTGCTTCACACCACAATTCAAATAATCGATTCCTCTACTGTTTTCCTTATGCGATGTGCAAGTCCCACATGCACTGAGCCAATGGAGAGTGGCATGGCTTGAGTCAGGCACACCTTAGTTCTCCAAGTATCATACTTCTTAGTCAATACTCTGATGAGGCTCTGTGCAGCAAATGTACCTACTCTTTTGACTGCTGCTGCCATAAGCATTGGGTGTGGATCCAAGCAAGACAAAACCCTTGAAAACTCAACCTTTTCTCTCTATTGATCATGATGTTACCTATTACTCCACTTGTGAGAATGTTGGTCTTCTTTACACTGAGTTGTAATTCATACCGAAGACTGTAATCCTTGATCCTCATCAGCAAGTGCTTCAATTCCTCCTCACTTTCAGCAAGCAACATTGTGTCATCTGCATATTGCCGATTGTTACTGAGCACTCCTCCAATCCTGATGCCACATTCCTCCTCATATAATCCAGTTTCTCTGACGGTTTGCACAACATATAGATTGAACAAGTATGGTGAGAGGATACAACCCTGACACACACCTGTCCTGATTTTAAACCCTTTAATTCCTTTGCTTTGTTCACACAATTGCCTCATGAACCATGTTCAATTTCTGAGTGAGCACACTGACATCAAGGTTATGCACAGGTTTTCATGGTTCACACAGTCCAATGCCTTTGCACAGTCAATGAAACACAGTTAAACATCTTTCTGATATTCTCCTCTTTGAGCCAAGATCCATTTGACTTCAGCTGTGATATCCCTTGTTCCACGTCCCCTTCTGAATCCAGCCTGAACTCTGGCAGTTCCCTGTCAATGTACTGGTTCAACCATTATTGGATGATCCTAAGCAAAATTTTACTTGTGTATGATATCAATGATATTGTTCTATAGTTCGAGGATTCTGTTGCACATAGATGGATCTCTTTCAGTCCGTTGGCCAAGTAGCTGACATCCTAATTTCCCGGCATGGAAGAGTGAGTGCTTCCAAGGCTTCTTAAGCTTCCTGCAACATTTCAATTGGTATTCCATCAATTCCTGAGCTTTGTTTTTGACTAACACATTCATCACTTTTTGAATTTCTTCCTTCACCACCACCGGTTCTTGCTCTTACGCTACCTCCTGAAAAGGTAGACGGGACTATAGACTCATTGTTTTTGCTACTCTATGTTCTTTCCATCTTCTCTTCATGCATCCTGCATCATTCAATATTTTGCCCATAGATTTTTTTGATATGCTGAACGTGTTCTTCCCTTTATGTTTTCCAATTCTAGGTCTTTCCAGATTTCAGTGTCTTCTATATTCATTGATTCATTTAATATGTGACTTCTCCAGCTGCCCTTTGGAATCTTCTGTTAAGCCCCTTGGCTTCAGCAACCTATCTTTCATTTGCTTTAGCTACTCTATGATTAAGAGCAAGTTTCAGAGTCTCTTCTCACATTTGCTTTGATCTTTCCATTGTCTTTTTTTTTAAACATTTTATTAGGGACTCATACAACTCTTATTACAATCCAGACATACATCAATTGTGTAAAGCACATCTGTACATTCATTGCCTGCATCGTTTTCAAAGCATTTGCTCTCCACTTAAGTCCTTTGCATCAAGTCCTCTTTTTCCCCCTCCCTCATGAGCCCTTGATAATTTATAAATTATTATTTTCTCATATCTTTCCCTGTCTGACATCTTATTTCTTTCTGAAGGATTTAGCGAGGTCTTTTCTTACAATGTCGGCCTACGTCATTCCTCTTGATAGTGTTATTCATCTTGATACTGTTATTCCCACCATAGTAAATCATATGATTTTCTGATTCCAAATGGAGAATACCAGTCCATTTGAACACATGCATGCATTCTATTTCACTTTGATGCTTCAAATTTTCCTAACTTCATTCTTCACATATTTCCAATTCCAATCATTATACGATTTTTGCAGTAGTTTCAGCTTATGGTGAGCCATGACCCATCCAGAAATGGAGGTCCTGAAGACTCCATTGCCACAGGCTTTATCTGACTCGGTTCGCCATGGTTGACCCCAAGAAAGCAGCTCCTCTCCAGTCACATTTCAAGGGCTCTTGGATCTGAGGGGCTCATCCTATGGCATCGTCTTCCACAAGATTTGCCTCCTTTGTGCCTTCAGGAGCTGACCATGCTCTGAAAGAATGCCTAAGGTCTTCAGAGGCCTCTTCCTCCGGCGTCCGAAGCCTTCTTTCTTGTCTGATCATAGTCTTGAAGCTGTGTTCAAACCTACTCACTTTGGGTGACCCTGTTGGCATTTGAAACAGCCATGACGTAGCATCCAGCATCCCAGCAACACACTAGTCACCGCAGTATGACAAACTGACAAATGGTAGCTATTTTGAGGTAGATATTATTATCTTTTTTATTTTTCTACATTATTCAAAATTGATATCTCTTATGTAGTTTGTCAGTTCATATTCATTTGCTTTTCTATCACAATATTTTATAATTAAAAATAAAATGAAAGATCTTTAGATTTTTTCCCTCTCATATAATAGAAAATAGCTAGAATATCCTCTTTAGCATATTTTAAAATTGAATTTACTGAACTTTAGTAGGAGCCTACTTCAGATGAATATTTTCTTTGGGTAGCAATATCACCACACAAATAATGGAACTTTGATCTATATATTTTTGTTTTGATTTTACAAAACTGAAAACCCCTCATCATGAGTGAAAATTACCCGTGAATTTTCATTTCCCCAGTCTTGTAAAGCTAGGGGGGGTGGGGGGGGATTTAAATCTGGCACATAAAAAAAAGAGAAAGAATAAAACAGATTGTTTTAAATTCTTTTTCTCTTTTCTATTATAGTTTATTTTCTCCAGATCCTCCAATAAGTCTACATATGAATTCAGAAATATGACTGAGAGACAATAATCTGTTTTGAGTAGATCTCTCTCTCTCTCTCTCTCAATCTCACGCACTCCCACATGCACACATACAAATCCTCCCACTACACACATAAGACAGACTCACATACACCCACACATGTATGCCTTCAACCATGGCATGATTGGAGAATTGATTTATCTGAGACAGATGTGTGTTTAGGGATTTCAGCTTGAACCAAGTGTATTTGGTTTGAGTCTATGGATCTAAGAAATTGTGTTTTGCCTCTTGTTATTTGAATTTTCTGTGAGTTGTTCTTGAAATCTTAGAAGTCCACACATCCTAAAACTTAACATTTGTACAAGGCTTATGTGGATTTAAAAGTCAAAGCAGAACATCTTCTCCAGCTCTCCCTCTGAAACAGAGCCTTGCGTATGAAGAAATGCACTGAATACACATCATACTACAAGAGATTTATGTTGGGGCTTAGGCTTCTAAAAATAATTAAGTATGCTCAGTACGTTTTTAGGCAGCCTTCCGCATCAGAGGATTTCCTGGGCTTATCTTGTTAGATTGCATAGTCAATACAGGTACACGAAAGTTCTGGCATTATTTAGAATCGAAGACTTTAATTTGTGTCATTTAAGGCAATGCTTTTAGAATTAACATGCATAATTACTGATAGGTGTAGTTGTTACTTAGCACCAAATAAGAATATACAATATACAAATCCTTTTCTCTAAGTTATGAATTAAATTTGACTGGTGGCACGCACTCTTTTCACATGGGATTAACATATCTTTAGCCTAAAGAATTTGTTCTCCTTTACAATTCAATTAGCAATTGATCTAATACAATTAGGTTTGCCTGAAGTAGATACTCTAAGGCAAACCTGCGTCGTTCAGATTGTGTTTGGTATTTTCATAATTTTTTGCAAGTATATTACAATTGTGGCTAAGCTTATCCTCTAGTTCCGGAGAAGTGTTGTGATTAGACAGCGTGGTTTTAATTCAGAGTGGCCCTGCGCACCACAGATGGAGCTCCGCTTGGTCCTCGGTGGTCCCTCATGAGCCTTGCTCCATTGGAGCCCATGGTTGCAAGCCCAGGTGTCCATCCTTGCTGTTGATGGCCTTTCTTTCCCCGAGACTCTACTTCAACGAGCTTGCTGTCCTTTCTAAGGGCTAGTCCCTTCTGGTAAAATGTCCCAAACGAGTGTGACATGGTCTCATCGTCCTTGCTTCCAATGAACATTCTGCTGTGCTTCTTCCAAGATGGTTTCTGAATTGTCAGGGTTTAATCAGGCCAAGTTCTACTTTTCCTCTTAAATTCCTGTGAGAAGAGTACGGAGCAGAAATTATTGAGGTGAAACTTCAAATACACTGTACTTGCAATTAGCAGACCAGGGAGCCAGAGGAGAGACAGAATTACTTGCCTTGAGCCCAGAGGCAAGCTGGCAATACTCGGAACTTCTTCCTTGTAAGTGATCTGAAGATCATCAAGCCTGCGTTTGTTACCCGAGGGTTGTTGTGAAAATCAAGAGATTCTGCAAGGTGTTAGTGACAGAGATGTATATACACAATAGCCATTCTTTTTGATGTTAGTATTGTTGTCATATTTAGGATTATACAAATGCACTAGAAATAATACTTGACAAGCTTGTAGACCCATGATCTTTTCAATGCTTACATGAGCTAGATGCTACCTTGACCGATCCTTAATATTTTGCATGTTTATAAGATGTATAATTTTTGTGTGTATTAGATTGAAATGGAGGCGTGGAGACTTAATATATGTGCATGTTGGTAAGTGTAGACAGCAGTGTTCCTTATTGAATCGTGGCTTCCCAAACTCGAATTGCTCATAGAAATGCTCACTGCTCTTGGGTCCAGTCTGACTCACAGCAACCTGAAGGACAGAGCAGAAGTTCCCCGTTGGGTTGCTGGGGCTTCTAAATTTTTCTGGAAGCAAAAAGCCTTATCTTCCTCCCACTGAGCAGCTTCAACGACCAATCTTGCAGTTAGCAGCCTCACTCAGAACCCACAATGACCCCAGGTTCCTCTCAGAAGAAGGATAGATTTAATTTTGTCCTGAGAGTTTTACAAGTTCTGACTTTATATTTATGCATAAGATTCAGTCTACCTTACAATGGTAAAGGTTTAACAAATTGAATATTTTCTTGGCTTTTTCTCCCCCTTTTAAATCCAGGTAGTGGGCGTCCTTACTAGTAGCAAACCCAAAGAGGTCTGCTACTAATAAATAAATAAATAGATAGATAGATAGATAGATAAAAACTGCTAATAAATAAATAAAAGCCACTAATTTTTTTTCTATGAAAACATCAGATTTACTTAAAAAGACTGAATGTTAAGCACCAACTGTACTATTTTTAAGATTGAGTTTCTGGTTCTGTATGAGGAGAAAGTTGACATTTAGGATAATTGTAAAAGTCTTTTTATTCCCCATATAATCAATGACTATCTTGAATGTAGTGGAGTCCCTGGATTGCTCAAACCATTAAAGCACTTGCCTACTAATCCAAAACTCGGAGGCCACACAACAGCAACTGATGTATCTTGAAAGTAACAACAACAACAGAAAAAAAAACACCTCGCCACCTTCTATAAAGTTTATGCTCATAACAATCCTCTTGAACAGGGTAGAAGTGCTCCTGTGGATTTCTGAGACGGTGACTGTTGTCAGGAGTTGACAGCCCTGTCTTTCTCCTGCAGGGTTGTTGCTGGTGGTGCTCTCACTCCTGACCTTGCAGCCCAACCCACAGCCACTACCCCATCAGGACTCCCCACACAATTGTGAATGGCTGTACCTTAGAAGTCAATTCCTTTCAGACATTTCTTTTCTGGATGGTTGCATAATTCTATGTGTTTCAATTTTGCCTGTCTTTGAATGTTAGGTTTATTGAAACCTTGTTAGGACTTGAATATTTTCAAAGAATTTGGAATTATATATGGCTATAAAAGTGGTGTAAGATATTTCCTAAATTTATACATATACACACACATCCCTAACAGTTAGCCCTGTTTTGCTGGAATTAAATAAGGAGCAAAACCAGCATAGATATTATGTATCTACCCATTCATATATGAGTCCCTTTGGATATATCAGCTCTTTTCTTATGCATCCTCTCATAATCTTTCTTAAAGTTTCCGTGTTTTCTACATTATAATTCCATTGTTTGGTCGGGTTGTCTAGAGGGGAAAAAAGACACATGACACCTTTACACGACTCTTTAATCATACATAGCCTTTAAACAAAGACAACGGTGAAATTATGCTCACACCTAACAGGATAAAATTAAAAAACATACAAATTAGAATGTACTGGCCCCACTTAAATCTTATATTCTGTAAGAAGACAAAGCAAAAATACTTTATACATAGCACTTGCAGTTTTCTGATCACCTACACCTTAATTAATAATCCTATCAATAGTTTACCAATGTGAACACTTGTAATCCAGTAACTTCAAGCCTGTAGCTTTCTCCATTTTGAATATCCAATTTCTAAGCTGCCTCTTCTTATTAACCCAGTGCTGAGAAGAGACAAGCATGTCCTATGATGTGAAGAATATCCATTAGTTGGAACTTTGTGTACGCTTACATTAAAAAAAAAACTTACAAAAGAACACTGCCATTGAGTCGATGATAACCCTATAGGGCAGGGTAGAACTATCTGTGTGAAGTTCCCAAACTGTAACTATGTCTTTCTCCCACAGAGTAGCTGGTGGTTTCAAACTATCGAACTTGCAGATCACAGCCCAACTAATAACCAGTGTGTCTCTAAGGCTCCTCCTGTTTCCATAAGCAGCCATATCTAAAGTAGGCCATCCATCGAGTCAATAAGCAATGTGCACCAGCTCACAGGGGAAAACATTTCTCTTTTCATCTGGTTAGGTTCTGATCAACTTTGTCCTAGCCTTCCCAAACTAAGTTAATCGGTGCTGTAGTAATCTAGGAATTAGTTTCCCATCTAATTCCCACTACTTCAGACCATTGGCCCCTTCAGATATTCTGAACAACACTATTCCTGTTGGACTAGTTCCATACAGCACTTTAAGCTTACTACCAGCCAGCCGCTTCTCTCCTAGTCCCTGTGGATCAGGTCCAGTAGTGTTTGTGATCAGACTAAAATTGTCTCTTCATTGTGCAGAGTCCATCACTTCCACTAAACCAGGGAGTCCAGTTGGTCAGCAACAGGAATTCAGGCTGCTTGAATACTCCCTCTAATGATCAGTCCAAGGGGGAAGAGTTTTCTCAGGGGTGCAAGTTTTTCCAGGCCAGGTCATACACAGGAAAGGGGCTTACTTGAGGTTCACAAAGCTAAAGTTGCCTTTTTCATTGTTTTCTTCAGTCTTACAACAGTTCTAGTTACCTGTGTTTCCAAATGCAAATTTATTGGCACGCAAGGAAAGGTGAGGCTTTACTTTTCTAAAACCAAAAAATGGCCAAAAAAAGATATTTACTCTAGGCAAATGTTTAACAGATTCAATTGTAAAAGATTGAAAGTAGGCAGACTATCTCTAACAGTAATTTTCACTCTCCATGTCTATCATATTATGTCAATAACAGTAAGCAGGGTAGATCAATATAATCACAGTACAGCCAGATCCTGAACACAAGTTTTATTACATTCATAGTCAATCTTTCCTTATCTAGACTATCCCACTAATATGCATATGGCCTTCTTCCCCTGGTGGGATCTTATAGGGTCTGGTCTTCTATCAGACGTTTTTCCTGAGCAGCAAGACTTTGGCCTCAAGAAAAATCCCAAAGGTTCTTTTTTTTTTTTTAAATCATTTTATTAGGGGCTCATTCAACTCTTTTCACAATCTGTGCAGCACATTCGTACATATGTTGCCATCATCATTCTCAAAACACCTGCTTTCTCCTTGAGCCCTTGGTATCAGCTCCTCATTCCCCCCCATACTCCTTCCTCCCCCTTAACCTGTGATAATTTATAAATAATTATTTTTTTATCATATATTACATCATCCAATGTCTCCTTCACCCAGTTCTCCACTGTCTGTCCTCCAGGGAGGTTATATGTAGACCTTGTCATCTGTTCCCCCTTTTCTCCCTCACCTTCCCTCCACCCTCCTGATATTGTCAATCTCACCACTGATCCTGAGGGGTTCATCTGTCCTGGATTCATTGTATTTCCAGTTCCCATCTGTGCCAGTGTACATCCTCTGGTCAGCCGGATATGTAAGGTTGAATTAGGATCATGATAGTGGGCAGTGGGGGGGAGAAAGCATTTAAAAACTAGAGGAAAATTGTATGTTGCACCGTTGCTACACTGCACTCTGGCTCGTCACCTCCCCACAGCCCTTCTGCAAGGGGATGTCCAATTTCTGCATATGGACCCTGGGTCCCCACTCTGCACTCCCCGCATTCACAATGCTATGTTTTTGTTTTGTCTTTTGACTTTGATGCCTGATACCTGATCCCTTAGACGCCTTGTCATCTCACAGGCTGGTGTGCATTTTCCGTGTGGGCTTTGTTGTTTCTGAGTTAGATGAACAACCAAAGGTTCTTTTCATCCCTGAGCTTAAATGTAACATCCATTTTGGTCATTACTTTATTTGTTGGTTGGTTGGTTGGTTGGTTTGGGGTCTTCTGATGCGTGTTACCCAGTCAGGTTACACCTCATGATCACACAGGTTGGTGTTCGTCTTCCAGGTGGGCTTGTTGCTTCTCTATTAGGTGGCCAGTTGTTTTACTTCAAGCCTTTTAAGACCCCAGAGGCTATATATTGTTTTTTTATTTAATAAATCATTTCATTGGGGCTCATACAACTTTTATCACAATCCATATATACATCAATTGAGTAAAGCACCCTTATACATTTGTTGCCCTTGTCATTCTCAAAATTTGTCTTCCACTTGGGTTCCTGGAATCAGCTCATTTTCCTTTTTTTTCCCTCTCCCTCCCTCTCCGTTTCCCCCTCCCCCATGAACCCTTAATAGTTTATAAATTATTATTTTATCTTATCATACTCTGCCTGACGTCTCCCCTCACCCACATTCCCATTGCCCATCCCACAGAGAGGAGGTTACACGTAGATCCCCGAGATCTCTTCTCCCTTTCTACACACCCTTCCCTCCTGGTTTCGCCACTCCTACCGCTGGACCTGAGGGGTTCATCCGTCCTAGATTCCCTGTGTTTCCAGATCCCTACTGCACCACTGTGCGTCTTCTGGTCTAACCAGGTCCACAAGGCAGAATTGAAATCATGGCAATTGGGGGAGAGGAAGCAGTCAAGATCTACAGGAAGGTTGTGAGTTTCATTGTTGCTTCACTGAACCCTGAGTGACTCATCTCCTCCCCACTACCTCTCTGCAAGGGATGTCCAGCTGTCTACAGATGGACATTGGGTCCCCATCATGCACTCCCCTCATTCACGGTTATGTGATATTTTTTTGTCCCTGCCGTTGTTGTTTGAAACCTGGTTCCCTCGGCCCTTCATGATCACACACCTTGGTGTGCTGCTTCCATGTGGGCTTGGTTGCTTCTGGGCTAGATGGCCTCTTGTTTACTTTCAAGCCTTTAAGTCCCCGGACTCTAGGATAGCTGGGAACCATCTGCTTTCTTAACCACATTTGCTTATACACCCATTTTGTGTTTAGTGATTGTGCTGGGATGATGAGCATCACAGAATGCCAACTACCTCATTGTATTGCCAAGTAAATCTATGTACGTAGGCCAACACCTCTATTTTTAAGAAGTAATGTAGTTTCATATGTATACACCTAAGGAAGAGGGAACCAATCGTGATGATCAACACATAACCACACACACACACCCCTCCGGGGGAGGTGGGCAACAACAGAACTGTGGGAGAAGGGAGACAGCGGTAAGTGTAAAATATGAAAATACTGGTAATGTATAATTTATCAAGGGTTCATGAGGGTGCAGAGGGTGGAGAGAAGTGGAGCTGATACCAAGGATTCAATAGAAAGTAAATGTCCAGAAAATAATGATAGCAACATATGTACAAATATGATTGACACAATTAATATATGGATTGTTATAAGAGCGGTTAGAGCCCCCAATAAAATTATCTTTTAATTAAAAATAAAACAAAACAGAAATCTAACAAAATAAACATTGGTTGATATAACTCAAAAACAAACAAACAAATGTAACATCCATTGCACTCCTTTGTTCTATATGAGGTAGAAATGACCAAAAACAGCATATAAGAATCAGAAGTTTCACTTCCCATATCTTTTCTAGAAACCAACTCTGTAAAATGTTTGGATATATCTGACTTCTGAAAATCCAAAGGAGAAAGAAAATCACTTAATTCACCTAATTCCCACTTCTAGAGAATCAAAACCACTGAAACTCACATATGTTTAAGAAGGAGCTTTACATCAAGATGTAGTGTGATAAAAAGAAGGTATCTTAGTGTCTAACTTATGTCCATATGTCCCATGCCAGCTGAAGCCCTCTTCAGACTCATGGCACTGAAGGCCGATGGCACAGAAAAGGGAAGCCAGATGCAAGAATATCAAAGGCTAGTGGATGCCGAGTCACAGGATCCAGGATCAGCAGCATCATGGGAGGGCAATGATAATTCTTAGGGTCAGATGTCCCACGTAGGGCCACTTTGGGAGTAGGTACAGAGACCAAGCAAGCAGGAAAGTGATGGGACAGAGAGAGGGGGACAAGGAAGCTTCCCTAGTGTCTCTCTTGTACACCTTTCAGGAGGCAATATCAAGCTATGACCTGATTGACAAGATGAACTCCACCTTTCTACAGTAACAACTTGACTTAATGTCTAACTGCCACACCCCTACCATAAAACTTGAAATATATATGCACGTTAGAAATGAAATTAAATGCCCTACATTGTTTTATGGTAATTCAACTCTTTGTAGAAACAGATCATTTTACATTTAATACATTTTATGAGATATTAATCAACAATAACAACCTAAACGTTATATCCATGCTGGAAAAATGTTTCTAAATATTTTGTTTCACTTAAGTTTCAAATGGTTTACTAAGAGCAGAAGATTGAATCTGGCAAAAAAAAAAGCAGCTTATTTTTCTTTGTTCTACCTTCAGTTTTATTTTAATTTAGTTCGAATAGTTTTTAACACTATCAATTTATTAAAACTCTGATAAGCAGAGTTTAAGAAGTTGAAAATCAGGTGAAATAAAAAAAATCCACTTATTTGAAGATCATTGTGAAGCTACTATGTTAAAACCCATCAAACCAACCTAGACATGTATGTATATTAAATGCAAGCAGTTGGAAAACTTATCATTTTCTATTTTACTTTGTCCTGATGTTGATGGAAATGAGACAACCTCGATGAGTGTTTCAGATGAAACCTGATTCCCTGAATCACCTGCACATTTCAGTCCTTAGAGGGTGAAGACTCAGAGAAAGATTTCTTTGCTGAGGACTCTTACATAAGAGAACGGGTTGAAGGATCCTGGACAGAATAGGTAGGAGAGATGCAGACCCCACTGAGAGATTTTGGACAATAGAAACATGAAAGTGGAGCCTTGATTGATCTAAAAGTTTCAGGGCATTTTACCTCAGGGTTTTTACTGATAGACACCTTAGGAAATGTACCCGCTAATTTTCTTCAGGTTTGGTGGAGGTTAAGCCGTAACTTCTTAAAGAATTTGTCTGCAATGGCTATGTTTTAAAAGTACTTAGGAATCATGCATTATATCCTTAAGGGGTTATACTCACAGGAATTATTGTGAAATCAGTGGTCATGATCTTTGAAATGGACAGAAAATACGCTTTATTTCTGACACACCAGTGATTGAATCCCAGTTTGGGGACATACAAATCTGGCACCAGAGCAAGTTTTTAAGTTTTGTCCAGTTTTGCCTCCTTAATGATGATGGCAGGTTTCAAGACTGACAGTAGGAGCATTAAAATGAGTAACTATATTATCATATGCTAATTCTTACCACTTATCTTTATATTTACCTGGATCACATTGCAAAGAATGGGAATTTGAGAACGCTAGGTTGTGTTCACACAAACCTATACATAGACCAAGGGACAGTACTTCACAGAGAGAAGTGGTATACTGAACGGTTTAAAATAAAAACACGTGTGCTTGAGGGTGGTATTATTTCACCATTTTTGTTCCAGCTTCTTGGTGTGCAAATTTTAAGAGCTTTCACAATAAAAAGAGGAACACACATCAGGATTGGAGGAAGAATCATTGATAACTCTTAATATTCAGTTCACACACTCTTGCTTACTGAAAATAACTTGAAGCTCTTACTGATGTAGATCAAAAAGAGCCTTCGGTGTGGATTGGAGCTTAATGTAGAGGAACCAATAATCTTCCAATTAAACCTGAAAACAACATCACAATGAACAGAGAAAATATGGATTTCGTTTTACTTGGATCAACAATTACGGCTCATGGAAGCAGCAGTCAAGAAACCATATGACTGATTACATCATGCATATCTTCTAGAAAAGTCCTCTTGACAGTGTTAGAAAGCAAAAATGTCACTTTAAGGATTAAGGTGTTATTTATCTAAGCTGTGGTATTTTCAATTACCACAAGTTAATGTGAAATTTTTGCACTGAATAAGACAGGTAAGAAGAATGACTGCTTTTGAACTATAGTGTCATTGTAAAATATTGAATAAGCTATGGATTAATAAAGAGAAGGAAAAAATCTGTTTTAGAAGAAATATAATAAGAGTCCTTCTTGGATAAGAGGGTTTAGAGACTTCATCTCATGTACTCATGATCTTCCTATGTTTTCAGTTATTAGTTCCCTGATAGGGGCATCATTCTGGGTAAAGTTTTGGTTCAGTAATCCATGAGACCTTCAATGAAATTGAAGGATGAAATGGCTGTAACTGTGCTCCAAGCCTGGGAAAATGTGTGAAGCTGGTATAGAACCAGGCACTGTTCTGTTGAACAGAGGGTCACAAGGAATTGGACCTTACCCAGTGTCAACTAACAAGAGGATATGTTGAATCTGCTTCCTTATTATTTATAAATGATGCAAAATAAATCCCCCATGAACACATCAATTTTGGAAAAGCTCATATAATTTTAAAATCACACATGAAATACTGAAATAATATCTACTTTAGTGTGTGTTTTCTGCCAGCATTATTAATTATCCTTATTCTTAAAAAATAAGTTTATAGACAAGTCATTAAAAGTTTGTTTATTTTATTTCAAAATAATAGACTAACAGTACAGAAAATGTTGAGGAAAAACACCTATAGTCAAGAAAATTAATAAATTTTAATTCATCAATCTGCTTATTTTAAAGTTTATACTTCATCATATTTAGATAAGCAGGAAAAATACAATGGAATCCACAGACACTCATATGTGTATAACAAAGAGCTTTATATACAAGAGCAGTTGAATTTTGAGAAAGCATCCCAGCCCAGTTCAGATCAAGTCCATAAGCCTGATATTAGCCCCTATGTCCGATACCAATCTATAAAGACCTCTTTAGACTCATGGAACACATGCAATGACACCAAATGCAGGAAGATCACAGGCCAGTGGGTGCAAAATTTTGTGGCTCCAGTGGCAGTAAAAGCATCTCAGCACTGGCAGGTGTCTCCACGTGGCTCCTCTAGTTACAAGGACATGGCTCTATCAGTGTAGTACCATGTGTCTTGTCAGTAGAGCCTCTCACAGGGAGTGAGCCAAGAGAGAATGTGTCTTCGGCTTCCAAGAAGGAAATACAGGAATTCCCAGAATCTTCAGTGGTAGGCCATGTCCACACAAAGGCCTCATTTGCTATGACTTTATTGCCAGACTAGACCCCATCCCTTCGCTCTTAATCCTCTCAAGCCCCAAATTGACACTGGATTATGTAACGACCACACAACACCCCTTGTGAATTTGATATTTTATACAACTCTTTAGCCATATACATTTTCAAACAAATAATAATAAAATCATAGCTGTACCTAACAGGATAAAACTACAATGCATATAATTCAAAAATGTTCCACACTCATTTAAATATAACTTTCTATCAGTGAACAAAAAAAATATTCTATATATATGAGAATACCTACATTTTAATCCTATAATCCTATGAAACTATTCTCTTATCTGTGAAAGTTCACAAACCAATGACTTCATGCCTTTATCCCCCAATTTTGGTACTCCAATTGGTATACTACCCACTTACACAACCCAATGCTCTGAGGAGACAATCAGATTCTTTGATGGGAAGAATCGTCATTCCAGTTGGAGCCTTGTGTAATCTGCATCCGTAAGCAAAGTCAATCAGGCCAGGTCATCCATAAAATCTGCAGCAATATGCAAACGTTCACAGACTCAAATATCTTCTCTTCATTTGGTCAGGCTCTAGTTAACTCAATGTGGGCTGCCACACTTGGCCTCACCAGAGTATCCAATGGTCACCTTGCCTTTAGACCAGTGGTTTTCAGCCTTCCTAATACTGCAGTGTTGTGGTGATCTCCCAACCATAAAATTATTTTCATTGATACTTCATAACTGTAATTTTGCTATTGTTATGAATTGGGTGACCCCTGGGAGAGGGTCATTCGATCCCCAAAGGGGTTGTTGGCTTATCAAAAATTCTCATCAAACCTAGCCCCCTCGTGCTAGGTCATGACCTTCAGACCTCCTCTAGTTCCTGTGAAATAGGTCCATGAGTGTCAGCGACCAGACTCAACCTGTGTATTTATCCCTGCATTTCGCATACTACCACTCAGTAAGTGGATCCAGGTGGTTACCGTCCAAACATTTCAGTCCTAGAGAGGAGTTTTCTTCATGGCTCCAGGTTTTGTTTTGTTTTTTCCAGTTTCTAATAAAAACCACTAAAGTTCAAACTTAGAGTTCCTTTTTCTTCAATCTGTCAACAGTGTCCAGTCAAGTCACTTGGAAAACAAATGTCCTAAGTACTCCAAAGCTCTGGGTGGGGTTTATCTTTTCAGAGTCTTCGTTGCAGGTGTGTCCTAAACCAATTTAAAGATCCAATTTTAAGGAGACAAATGGACTTACAAACTCTCTATTTTCATACTTCTCAATAAACATTTCTATCAATCATTATATCAATAATAAGTAGAAGAAATCCATATAAATAAACTAGAATCAGATACTAAACTGAATTCTTAAAACAGTCAAGGTCAGTCCTTATTTAGCCTATCTTAATGCTTATCTAAACTGTTATGTTGATACAAAATATGAGACTAGGCCTCTGAGAGCCTCAAACTAGAGCCAGGCTTTCTGTCAGCCATTTTGACTTTCTATCTGCCATTTTCTCTAACCATCATGGTCTCTGGGAAATACAAGGGGTGATTTATACCCCTGAGCTCAAAATACACATTAACAACATTCATTTATTTTTACCATCTCAAGCACAAATAGCCAAAGACAACAACAAAACAAAATAATCAAAACTTTAACTTCCCATATTCTTAATAGAAAACAATCGAATAAACTGCATGGACATATCTGATCTCTGGCTAGCCAAAGAAGACATATTACCATGAGGGAGAGGTCAAACAAACATCCACTCCCCATCTGTATGATTTGTTTCTCTAGTACCCCACTCCCAAGGTAACATAATGTGTTAGTCAACCCAGACCAACACAATTACATAAGTAATAATAAATAATGAGTAATATATATTTCTTATATATATAGCTTATTTAATTATAAGTTGTATATAATATATAATAAAGATGAAAAACAGGAAAATGTCTCCTTCATATATAGTTGAAGTAAAAGTGCTAAATAAAAAAATTTCTAAGGACTGCTTATGGCTTTAAAGTCAAATATTGTAAGAAATATACAAAGAGACCTAGATTTAGAAACAAAAAAGGAAGAACATGCTTGGTATAGCTTACATTGAAATAACTCAAGAAAAAAGTCAAGCCTAGAATTGCAATACTGAATGATTATATCAGCAAAATATTGAATTATGCAGGAGGTATTCAAAGAAGATGGAATGAATAGAGTTGCTGTACAAAAAAGAAGTAGTCAACATTCAGCATTTCCAGAGGTAGCATATAAGCAAAAAGCAGTAGTATTGAAGGAAGAAGTTCAAGCAGCATTGTGAGTATTAGACACAAACAGCCTCCAGGAAATGATGGCATATCAATTTAAATGTTTTCAAAAGCTGATAAAGCATCCTTTAATTATGCCAGAAAATTTGGAAGACAGTTACTTGATCCATATTGCTACCCATTCCAAAGGAAGATGACCTAATAGATTGATCAAATTATGCAAGAATATAACAAGTAGCATATGCAAGTAAAATTTTGCTGAAGATCATCCAGCAACGATTGTACCCGTGCATGGAGAGGGAGCTGCCAGAGGTTCAGACAGGCTTGTACCAAGCGATACCAATGCTCATATCAGATGGATCTTGACTGAATGCAAATAGTACCAGAAAGATATTTACTTGTGTTTTATTGATATGTCAAGGCACTCAACAGTTTGGATCATAATAATGGATAGCATTGAGAAAAGTAGAAATCCCAGAACACTTCATTGTGTTCATAGAAATGGTACACGGATCAGGAGGCAGTTGTGCAAATAGAACAAAGAAATCCTGCATGGTTGAAATCAGGAAAGGTGTGTTATAAGAGTTGTAACCTCTCACCTTACGGATTCTTTCTGAATGCTGAACAAATACTCAGTGAAGCTAGATTCTGTGAAGAAGAATGCAGCATTGGGAATGGAGGAAGGCTTTTTAATAACCTACTATATACAGATGGCACAACTCTGCTTGCTGAAGGTAAGGGTGCTGTACTCATGCAGCCTTCAGTATGGATCACAACTCAGTGTAAAGAAGACTCAAATCCTCACAACTGGATCAATAGGTAACATCATCATAAATGGAGAAAGGATTGAAGTCACGAATTTTGTTTTGCTTAGATCCGCATCAATACTCATGGAAGCAACAGTTGAGAGATCAACGGATAAATTGCGTTGGGTAAATCTGCTGACAAGACCTCTTTAGAGTATTGAAAGCAAGAATGTTACTTGGGGATTACTGAAGCCATGGTATTTTCAATAGTCTCTTCTGCATATGATAGATAGATATGAAACATCCCTTTCTTGAACTAGCTGTCCACTATTATTCTTCTTGTGACTTTAGGCAAATTATGCTCTGGTGTAATCCTTTAATGCAATGAGCTCTTTAATGCGACTGATTGACATCACTGTAACTGATGTAAATGAAATGTGTTCAATGATTGCAGTAGAAAATTTAACATGCTAATTCTAATTTGGTAGCCCAGTTCTGCAAAGCTCACTGTTGCCTGGCTTTATTGTCCAGTCTGCCATCTGATACTTTAATATTTTAACTGTTGTTATTTGCATATTGAAAGAGAGTAAATAGGTATTTTGGGACCTTATATTCTACATTTCCAATTCTGCTAAGATTTATATTCTTTACTGAAGAAACGGCATGCCTGGGCCAAGTTGTCTTCCTCAGTCCAGAGTCCTCCCTCACTGACTCACTACCAGCTAGTCAATTCTGACTCAGCAGCCCTATGGAACAGAGTAGACCACACCTGTAGGTTCCAAGACTAAAATATTCATGGAAGTAGAAAGCCTTCGCTTTCTCTAGCAGAGTAGCTATGCCACCAGGACTCCTACCTCTACACAAATGAGAGAGAGAGAAAAGAAAGAAACATGCTATCGAGTCAATGTTGACTCATAGTGATCCCCTGTGGGTTTCTGAGTAGAAAGGCTACTCTTTCTCTCTCAGAGATGCTCGTGGTTTCGAATTGCCAACCATGCGGGTCACGACCCCACTCTTAACCACAACATCATGAGGGCTCCCAAATGAGAAGGAGCATTAATTCTACAAGAGCTCAAGAGCAATGGCGATAAGGCGTCGGTCACTCATGCCATCATTGTCGCTCCTTCTCTACCTATAATGGCACCAACCATCCCTCCCATTGCTTCCAGCTGCTCCTGGACTTGATATTTTATCACAGTGGCCACACAGAACTTATACTCATGAAAAATACAATTATAGGGATTTCCAGGGAGGCTAGTGGGTCACAGAATGGTCCTTCTTTGGTTTGCAATGCCTCTTCACAGCCTGCTGGCAAGCTCTTCTGTCTCTGCTTGCAGCCTCTCATAAACAGGATCTCTCGGCCTCTGTCCTTTCCCACGGGCAGGGAAGCCTCGTGGTCTCGGGGCACTCCTATGATCTGCTAACGGTCTCAGTGCACCTCCTTGTTCTGTCTATGGTCCCAGAGCTGCAGCCTCTGGTGCACTGCTGCATCTTCCTTTCAGACAGGCATCTCCCTGATGGCTCTTCTTTCTTGATAATCACAGGGTTCTCTCTCTCACTGCTTCCGTTGTGGCTCACTTATCTATCCAGGAGAGTAGCAACTGACCAATCCCTTCTATTCGTGTATCATACACCCTATGTGCATACTCCTACACAGTTTATTTGGTAGGAGTTACAAAGACATGGATAAAAGAGCCATGCATAAACAACTTCATCATCACACTTTAATATTTATATATGCATTTGTTTTCAAAGGATGATAAGAAATTAATTCAGGTGTTCAAAAGTGGATTTTTTTCCCTTTCAGATTATACCAATTTCAAGTTATAGAAAGAAGCTGATACAATGGATTAATTTATTCCTATTTCAGCTGATACAGGGTAAAAAATTGACTCTGAATATCATATATCTATAACTCTAGGTGACTCTAGGATGAAATTCTACTTTTTATTTCTTTATGCTAATAACTCCTCACTCTGAAACTAATTCACTGAGAATATACACAAGCTGTTTAGGCAAGCATTTAACAAAATTTTTAAGTTAAACCTAGTAAAAACTGAAGATATTTTACTTCTATAGAGATCTCATAGGTGAAATTGGCAAGTTTACTTCTATATTTTTCTACTAACTTGACTCAATACATTTCTTATAATATAATTTATTTTTAACGATTCAGTAATGATCACATTAAGTTATAAAAATTTACTCTGTAAACATTTATTTGTAAAGGTAAGCTTAAAATGAAAACAAGACAAGCTGATTAAATCAAACACCTAGGTAACTTAGTTGTTTACTTCCAGTGTGATTTGGATTATATGTCAATTGAAATTATTTGGATCATGTAATACATCCATTTTGAGTATGTAATCTCCAATTTGCCTAATTACTATACATATATGAGTTTTTTTAAACAATGAGAAAAGTTAAGCCATATAATAAAGTACCAGTAAATAAAATATATGGAAATAAGAAATATTCCTAGATTTTCCTAAAAAATTCTTAGATTGTCTGTGCCTCACTGCTGCTCTGCCCCACAGTTCTACAGCCTCAGCTAGATGAGCAGAAGCCACCTATGTCTTGGTGCTGCTCCTCTGAGTCTCCAGTACCTGTGGGCTAGACAGCCCCCCCAGTTTCAGACAGAGAACTTGGACTTGATTTTCCAAATGGCCCTGCGATTTTTTCTCTGTCCTAGAATAGTCCTTATATACCAAGGAAGGCTTTGATGGAGATGTGGCTTGTGTTTCAGCCAAGCACATCCCCAAGGAAAACAAAAGATGATGTCTTAAATCCCACCTTCTACTGAGGTAGTCTTAAAGATGCCCTCAGGGAAGCAAAGAGTTGACTTGGTTGACATTCTCTACTAAGGTCTCAGAGTCCTGGTATCACAGTGATTATTAGTTGGGCTGGGGTACACAAGATCTGCAGTTTGAAACCACCAGCTGCACCATGGGAGAAAAGTGGAATGTTCTGCACCTATAAGCAATTATAGCCTTTTAAACCCTTGAGGAAAAGATCTACCCTACCATATGGGGTTACTGTGAGTAGACATGAACCTCATGGCCGTGAGTCTTTTTCTCCACTAAAGCCAGAACTTTACCCCATCTGAACCTTGTCACGGAGAACTCCTTCCAAACTAGGATCATAGACACAGGCATACAATCCAGGACTATGATGCTGGAACTGACTAGAAGGACCATATTAATTGGCTATATTTCAATAAGTAGATGGAACTAAATATATATAGAAACCAAAGCTGCCTTTTTATGATACCAGAAAAAATACCCACCATTAAGTGGTCCCCTCCACAAAGAAAAATCTTTATAGTATGAATCTTTCTAAATTCCCACCAATCCTTCAGGTAGTCTGACTTCTACCTCTTTCCTATCTTCTCATTCATGTGTAATGTGCTACGTTCTACGGAGCTTTCCTCTTCAAAACCGTCAGTCTTTACTATGTGTGTGTGTGTGCTTGAATCCTTGGCTGCATACTGTTTCATTTACTTCAGCTCTCATCCCATCCCTTTTAAATTTGTAATTGCTTTTAAACTGGCCTATTTTCTAGTGGCGTTAGAGCCATTAAAAAAAAGTATTTTCAGTCTCACTGTTGCTATTATCTTGGCCACAATAATGAAGTGTATTATATTTAGGGTCATCCTGTAAACTGTAGGGAATGTATTAGTACTCCTGATTTACTAAATGCTTTTAACCCTTCTGCTTATGATGGCCAAAAATGTCCCCAGATGTTTTCTATGCCCCCTTGAGGGCAAACCACTCTTGGTTAAGAGCCTCTCTGCGATTCTGCCGTATCAATCTTCCCACAGCCTGGTTTATACTCAAAACAGCCATTGGCTTCCCGTTTAGTCTAAGAATACCATGACTCCTCAGAGACTAGTCAGGACCTACATTTCCTTACATGTTTTTGCTTGTCTCTCTTATTGTATGGCTGTTCTTAATCACTCTCGCTTCCTAAATTGATTTTTCAGCATTCAGCACTATAGATCTGTTTTTCTTTGTTGTTTTTTAACTTATATAATCCATTGTATTTCTCTAATGCCTTCACATACTAGTTTGAATCCTGACGAATGAAAAGAGGGCCTCACCACTCATACATATTCAAATATATTATAAAGCTACTGTAATAAAACAAGCATTTGCATAGAAAGTGGAAAATAAATAATTTAGAACAAAATAACAAGCCTGGAAAACTATAATAGTTATAAAACAAATACAAATTAAAGGATGAATTTTAGGTTAATGGATGCAGTGTATTTTATTGTCATAAACTGGCACAAGAAACAATCCATTTGGAATGAAATGAAAGGTGAGTGTTGCCTTGTTTAATGTATATTGTATATATAAAATATGTACATATTATATATAAAATAGAAATAAATTCTATATATAGTATATAAATAAGTATATAAGATATATATATATATATAACCACATAGGTAAATTGTGTAAAAATAATAAAATTTCACAAGACCATTCTTTAAAATCATTTTATTGGGGCTCATACAACTCCTATCACAATCCACACATACATCAATTGCGTAAAGCACACTTACACATTCGTTGCCCTCATCATTCTCAAAACTCGCTTTCCACTTGGGTTCTGGAATCAGCTCCTCATTTTCCTTTTTTCCTTCCCCATCCCTCCCTGCTTCCCCCACCCTCATGAACCCTTGATAATTTATAAATCGTTGTTTTGGAAAATATCATTTTAAAAATACACTAGACAAATGACAGAGTATAAATAAATATTTATACTACATATCAAAGTTAATATCCAATCTGTAAAGACATTAAAAATTAGTATAAAATACATATTAAATACATATGAAAACCTTCCTGAATTCTCTAATCAAGGAAGTGCAAATAAAGTAACACAGTACAACAGTTTCTCTCTAGAGAAGATGGTGATGGTGATAATGTGGGGAAAATACTTTCCTAAATTGCAATTTGAATGTTAAAGCCTTTGAATCAGTGTGTGTTTTAATCCTTAGTTTTATACTGCTTCACTTACTTCAGGTCTTAATTTGTCTCACTTAAAATTGTAATAGCTTTTGAAATGCCTTGTTTTTCAGCAGAATTACATTTCTTAGTATATATTTCACCCACCTCCAAGGAGGAAATACAGGAGTTCCCAGAATCCTCTGTAGAAGGCCATGCCCACACAGAGGCATCATTGGCTCGATCCTGATTGACAGGCTAGATTGCATCCCTACACTCTTTTTAAAATCATTTTATTGGGAACTCATACAACTCTTATGACAATCCATAGATCCATCCATTTTATCAAGCACTTTTGTACATTTGTTGACATCATCATTTTCAAAACATTTTCTTTCTATTTGAACCCTTGGTATCAGCTTCCCACTTTTCCCCTCCCTTCCCTACCCTCCCTCGCTCATGAGCCCTTGACAATTATAAATTATTGGGTTTGTTTTCCTATCTTGCACTGTCCAATGTCCATCTGCTTCCTTATTACTAAACCTATAAATGCATGTACATACATATATTTCCCCATATCATATATAAATATATTTGCATATGTGCACACCTGTATTTAGATCTCTGTAAATGGCCTTTGCCTCCTAGTTCTTTCCTCTATTTCCTTTTACTTTCCTCTGGTCCCACTATCATGTTCAGCTTTCATTTGGATTTCAGTAATTCCTCTTGGTTACATTGCCCTTGATCAAGCCTTCCCAGACCTCCTACACCCTCCTCACCATCGATTTTAGGTCACTTGTCCCTGAGTTTGTTAATAACCACTTCCTTTCCCCCACCTCCCCTTCTCCCATGTCCCCTGGAACTGTTCATTGTTCTGTCCCCCGACTTGTTTATTCCACCTATCTTATCTAGATAGACATGCACAGATAATAATATGCACAAACACAAGACCAAGCAAAACAAAACAATAATAGAAAATAAAACAATAGCTCCAACAACAACAAAAGGCAATGACAAAAAAAGAGAAAAGCCTATAAATAGTTCAAGGTCTATATAGTATCCTTCATGAGTGCTTTCCGGTGGAGTCTTCTGGGGTGGCATGCCCTGGCCCCACAGTCTAATTTTGGTGTTCCCTGGGGACTTCATTGCTCTGTTCCTCTTGCTGTTCTGTTGCATTCCCCTAGTATTTTGCTTCAGTGTGGTGGGGTCAGATCAGGCACAATTCCCAGGACGTGCCTCCAGTGTTGTCCCTGTAGTGCTATGGGTCAGTGAGGGACAGCATGTCTTGTGATGGGGCTAGCCCTATTGTCCTCTCTGTGAATTGGCTACTCTGAGCAGAAATATCCTCAAAGCTTGGTGGGCCAGGATGTGCTTCACTTCTTTATTCTCCCGACTTTGTTTGCTCCTATGTCCTCTTATCAGACACGCCCCTTTCCTTGAACTGTAGCTTCAGTGCTGTCCTCTGAAATGAATTCTTCTGGGGGGAGAGGAGGCTGTCCACTTAGTTGGTTCTGAGGCCGGCCCCTCAGGCTTCTTTATTGGTTCCCTGCTTCTTTTTTTTTTTTTTAATTTTAACAATTTATTGGGGCTCATACAATTCTTTTCACAGTTCATATATATACATACATCAATTGTATAAAGCACATCTGTACAGTCTTTGCCCTAATCATTTTTTCTCTTTTCTTCTTTTACATTTTATTAGGGACGCATACAACTCTTACCACAATCCATACATATACATACATCAATTGTATAAAGCACATCCATACATTCCCTGCCCCAATCATTCTCAAGGCATTTGCTCTCCACTTAAGCCCCTTGCATCAGGTCCTCTTTTTTTCCCCCTCCTCCCTCCCCATTCCCCCCTCCCTCATATGCCCTTGGTAATTTATACATCGTTGTTTTGTCATATCTTGCCCTATCCGGAGTCTCCCTTCCCCCCTTCTCTGCTGTCCCTCTCCCAGGGAAGAGGTCACATGTGGATCCTTGTAATCAGTTCCCCCTTTCCAACCCACTCACCCTCCACTCTCCCAGCATCGTCCCTCACACCCTTGGTCCTGAAGGTATCATCCACCCTGGATTCCCTGTACCTCCAACCCTCATATGCACCAGTGTACAGCCTCTGTCCTATGGTTATGAAATAGCTTTATGTGAAAAATTAAATATTTTCTGAATAATTGCTCCATGCGGATTATCAGCTGCAGCATTATTAAAACTTCTCTTTCTATTTCCAAACACGTAACCAAAAATATTTCCCAATATTTTCACCACCAAAAGTAAAAAATACTTTTAGCAGTTATATCAGGAGGAAGAGCCTTCTCAAAAAAATTATTTGTGATCTTGCATCTATGTATAATTTGATCAAAGTGTACAAACAATAAACTTAATTGCTTATTTTTATTTGGCTTATAAGAAAGTAGATATGACATCAGACATTTCATTTAATAACTAGATGCAGAAGTCAGCCCTTTTTCCCCAAATTGTTTGTCCAGTTGATACTCTGATTATTTAATTTCATCTTATTATTATTTAAAAGCCAAGATCTCCTCAACATCTGTTATTTGATTCCAACCTCCATGGCTCCAGTTGAGGGATCCTCAAAAGGAGAAACAATCCTTTCTCTTCTCTTTTTCCTTTATTTTCTTGTTTTGCATTTTCTTCTAGTTTTGTTTTCACGTTTATCATGATTTGATAGCACAAACCATTCATGCACATTTTGTATCTTGTCAACATTATTATTAGTTGCCCCCTGTCTGTTCAGAATGCTAGAGACGCTATGTGCAACAGATACTGCTCAGCGAGTCCTGGCCGTCCTCCTCACACTCGTTACATATTAATGCAGCTGCTATGCCACCCCCTATCATTGGAGGTCTTCCTTTGCACGAACCTGCTACTTCTCCAAGGATAGTCTCCTTTTCCAGGGACTGGTTTCTGCACGTCCAAAGTATATAAGACGGGCTACCATCTTCCTTTCCAAGTTAAACTTGCAAGAGAGACGTGTTTGCTCTCCTAGCAGTCCATGGTAATTTCAATATTCATCATCAAACCGCAGTTCAAATACATTAATACTTCTGCTCTCACATGCATATGAGGAAAATTGAAAATACTGTGGTTTATTTATATCAGTTGCATGTTAGACCTCAAATTGCTATCTTTGCTCTAAACCACGTTAGAGAAGTATTTTGCAGCAGATTTGCTAATGCAGTATGCCATCTGCTTTCCTGACTGCTTGCTGCTTAGAAGAGTGTTGGTTCTGGATCTAAGTAAACTGAAATCCTTGACAACATCAATCTTTTATCCATCATGATAGTTTATAATAGTAGAGCTGTGAGGATTTTCTTTTTATATTCTGTTTTATCCATAATAAAAGTTACAGTCTTGAGTCTTCATCAACAAGTGCTCCGTAGCCTCCTTGATTTCAACAAACAACACTTTGTCATCTGCTTGTTGCAGACTTTTAATCTTTGTCTAATCTTAATTTTATGTACAGAATCGGACTTGATCTGAGCCTATAGGTTGTTTAATTATGATGAGAGGATACAACCCTTACACGCACCTTTCCTGATTTTGAACCAGGCAGCGTTCCCTTGAAGACTGCCTCTCAGTCTACGTGTAGGATTGCATGAGCACAAGTAAGCGTTCTGAAATTCCAATTTGTCAATAATGTTATGCATACCTTATTATGATCCACACAGTTGAGTGCATTTGCAGAATCAATAACACAAGTGAACATCTTTCATGTATTTTCTGCTTTCAGTCGAAGTCCATCAGACACACGTAATAGTATCTATCCCTTGTTCCACATGCCCTTTTGAACCCAACTTATATTTCTGACAGCTCCCAGTTGATGTACTGCTTCAACCATTTAAATTTTTTTCTTCAACCACAATATTCTTACATGGGATTTAATGATACTGTTTAATAATTTCTGCACTCTGTTTGTCACCTTTCATTTGAGTGGGCACAGCAATTGACCAAGTGGTTGTCTTCCAAAGTCTGTTGCTTAGATAAGTGAGCATTTCAAGCAATAGCTCCATCTATTAAAACATTTCACTAGGGATTCTGTCAGTTTCGGGAGCGTTAGGTTTTTTGGTTTTTGCTAATGACTGCAGTGTAATTTGGACATCTTCCTCTAATAGCATTGGCTGTTACTACCTCTTAAAATGGTTGGTGGTAGTCCAGTTCTCTGTGGTACAATGGCGACATTCTGTATACTCTTTCCATTTCTTGTATTCTTTTTAAAATATGTTTTCTATATCATTTGATGTTTTGCCATAGAATCTTTCAAATGTTTAACTTGAAGCTTCCTTTATTTTTAAATTTTCAGTTCTTCTAGGTTGAAATCTGCTGAGCATGTTTAGCCTTCTAACTTTAGTCCTCTAACTCCACGTGGTTGCACATTTCATTAAAATGCTTTCTTTTCGGTGATACATCCATCAGTTCTCACAAGGGAACGGCACTCTTCCCAATTACACCCATCGTTTCCCATTTCCACTTGCCCGCCTTTTCTATCTCTTCTTGCCTCTTGAGTTTTAATCCTTAAAAAAAATGCCGCTCTTTTAATGTCATTGGGTTTATTGTTCGAAAGAGTACATGCTTCCATGCTGTTATTGATGATCTTATAAATCTGCCCCGTGCCTGGATAAAGTTGAGTCAGGAGAAGGACTTCCATTTCCGGCTGGAAGGGTGACTAAAGTGCATAGTTTTGAGAGTTGTGTGAGTCTCTAGTAGACTACTAGGTCTACTATTTTTATGATTTTTATTTTTGGTCCATCCTTTCCCCCCTTCTCTATTCAGGACCTTCTGTCATGATCACTTTCAGAATGCCAGACCTGTAGGGTTTTTAAGTGAAGGTCTTTGGTGGGACACATAGTTATGCTATAGTTGTAACCTAAATGTTGGGGATTCTAACCTGATCGCCACTGTGTTGCATGGAAGAAAGACCTGAAATTCAACTCCCTTAAAGATTACAAACTAGAAATATCTAGAGAGCTGACCTAGTCTGTAATACATGAGTGTACCATGAGTCAGCATCAATGCCAGGACAAGGAGTTCAGTTTCAAAACGTGTTTCTTATTTTTTTAGAAAAATAAAATGGAATTACAGACCATGCAAATATATGTGGTTATATTGTTAAATCTAGATTTAGTAGTTGCAACAACAACAACAAAACTCCTATCCTCCAACCCATACATTTCACAGCCATTTGCTGCATTTTTCCGTTTGTGAATATAAAAGTAGAAAATGATCAAATCCTTGAAACTTAAAGATGAACCTGTTGCATCTTCATTTTTTATTATTTTAGGTGCTACTCATGCTTTTTTTCGGAAAGTAATTTATCTTTAATTTCAGAAAATGTAAAACTAGGAAAAATGTGTGGATTAATGATAAATTACTTCTACTCCATCGTAAAATATCCTTCTGGGAAAAACAAACAAGCAAGCATGGAGTTCATTGATTAATAATTTGTTCAAACCCTTTTACAAAGATATTTCTTTATACACACTATTCTATCATGGTTTTGTTCACAGATGGTGACTATTCTTTCTGTTAGCCTAGTGCCTCAATCTCTTTTCTTTTATCCTCTCTTCCAGAATGATTCATGGGGAAAACAATATTCATATGCACTCTTCAAAGCCATGAGTCACATGCTCTGTATTGGGTATGGGGCCCAAGCCCCAGTCAGCATGTCCGACCTCTGGATTACCATGCTGAGCATGATCGTAGGAGCCACCTGCTACGCCATGTTTGTTGGCCATGCCACGGCTTTGATCCAGTCTTTGGATTCTTCGAGGAGGCAATATCAAGAAAAGGTAATTTGTTTTGTGAAAAGAAAAATCAAGTTCAGCCAATAATGTAAACTGGGTTTTAAGTTTATTTGCAACAATTCTGACTACAATGTCAAAGTGTTCCAACCATAAGAAATCCTCTGAAGATCCGTATTCCCCCTTTCTAAGGACATTGCTATGGAAATGGATTCCTATGCCCCTTTCTAAGGACAATGCTACAGACGGACATAGAACCAGAACAGTGTTTTATTCTGAAACAGAGCCTTTAGCCTGACCTTGCAGTTTATGCTTCTAAGAATTAGCTGCTCATTGTTCTCAAAAGAGTACAATGCCTCCAGCAAACATTCCGTTCATATTAAGGTTGGCTATTATTATGTGACTTAAAACTGACTTTTAGAAAACTAGGTTCTTCAAAGCTCAAGTTTCAAAAGATCATTTCAGACCAATGGTTTGGTAAGTCACTCCACCCTTTAAGGAACCAGAAATCTAGATTCATAAGAGGTTATAACTATGTTTGACAGTTTCATCTGTAACATTTCAAACCAAATCTTTTGAAAATTCAATTTATTATGTGTGTGTTAACTAAAGTCATTCTACAACAATTATGAGATAAAACGTTTAGGGAAATTATCTGTTTTTGTTTTCTGAGGTGTCTTCAAGAGACTTCTCATACTTTGTGTTTGCTGACCTTTCTCAAAAGTAATCAGTGAACAAAAAATCAATGTGACTTTGAATCTTCAAAAAAGTTTTATTTCACCATGTGTGTAGCCGTTTCCATGTATCATGACCTATCACAGTTCAACAGTTAAAATGATTTAAACTGTTCTCTATTTGATTAAATAGAAAGAGGCAGTCATTGGCTCAGGTGTCTTGTGCTTCTCCATATGATATTTGTGTGATTTATATTACAATTCATATGCTTAGCTGAACATGTTGCCCTTATACCTACATGAGACACCACACCCTATAGTCTTAAAAAATGCACATTGACAGCTGCTACTATGTATTCTTATGAACAAACTATTATCTAAAGTGATCATTACTCTAAACTTTTCTCAAAAGAAAATATATGCACTGGTTTATTCACTGACTCACCACCACCCCCGGCCCTGTATCTTAAATTGCTACATCAGGCTTAAACCTTAGGTAAAGAGACAGAAATTATATTCTTGACTAAAAACCAATAAGTCTGTGAACAATATATAAGAATATTCCTTAACTTAATTAAAATGTTATAATTCAGGAATTCTTCTGAAAACGACAGAGTACAACATGCATCTTATTGGATTTTTTAAAATAAAAAATAAAGTTGTTCCAGAAAACTTCTGTGGAATGAGAGCAATTCAGACCCCTGATTATTGTCAAAAGAATCAAAGATCATCTTAGTTCTTGCTTTATTTACAGAAGTTTTCCACACTGTAATCACAAAATAGGAAAAAGGAAACCTAAGGATGTTATTTCTCATGAATGTAATTACGCTGTCACCAAGTATTACCGTGAGAAAGTTGGTATGATATTACTGAAGTAACGAAAAGATGAACTATCAGAATTGCTCTGAGGTTCTGTGTAAAACAAAACCTCCACTTAAGTGGGAAAGAACAAAGAACACAGAAAGGGAGAAGAAACTATATATAAGAATGACTTTGACAATATTATACTCTCAAAGATATTTGTGCTAATTTTGTAGGGACTAAAGATCGCAGTAAGGTACAGCTAACGCTTCAATTACATTTATTAACTCCTTGACTTGCCATCTGTAATAATAAAAATAAAATGCCCTGCCCCTCTGTTTTTGTTGTGGTGGTGATTGTTTACCTGCATCATCATTACTTATTTTTTCTTAAAACAAAAAGTAATGGCAATCCTTTAAATTCTGGGATTGCATTGATTAAACACTACATGGAACAATCTGTGAAATCACATTTTTTGCATTTTCTATATAAATCAAGTTAAACTTAAGACGCTAATTGTTTTCAACTTTGTGATTTATATGCCAAATATTATGATGTTTGTGCCATATTCCAAGCGCTTTATTTTAAATGTTAAATAATAGAAAGCATGGACACCAGACAATTCTTTGTTATCCTTTGATATTTGAAATAGCTGATTAAAAGAATATACATCACTATTTGTCTCTAAACTAATATTCATCGAGAAACTTGGTTCTCAACTATTCTCTAGTCAGACAGTTCCACACTTGGAGATATTTCTCAAATGCATTATGGTGCTTTGTTTTCCTTAGGAAAACTGCATGTTCTCTTCTTTTGTTCAATCGTCTAGGATAGATTGCTTTGACAATATTTAAAAAATAATCATCATAGTTAATATTTCTAGTTATGTCTATTGGGACCATCTGGCACAGAGACATGCAAAATTAATGTTGGTACTATTTTATTATCATGTACCTACTAATAGCTTTTTTTTGTTTTCATGTCAAAGAAAAAAGCAAAATCCAACTAATAATATCTAACATCTATAGCAATCACTCAGATGGGCTTTATCTCATCAACAGTAGTGTACTTCTCCCTGAAGTTTCTCCCACCCCACCCTCTCTCATGGCACACTTCGCCTCCAGTGGCCATACTAATCCAGTCTAGTTGGCTACAAAACTGACCTTCTCCGGCTTGCCTACTGTCAGAAGGCTGAGGTTTGACTTGCCTTTGGTTTGTCTTTTAGCCTATCATACCACCAAAGAAAACGATGGTGTCTTCAATCACAAAAACATAGTCTTAAAGATGCCTCCAAAGAATAAAGGATGCGAGATTCTTCACACTCTCTACTAACGTTAGGTTTAAATCCCTTACGAACCCTACCTCTTAGACTACTCTCTAAAATAGGATTATTGCCACAGAGTCCAGAATTATAATACATCAAATAAGAAATTATGGCTAATATGGCCATATTAATTCATTACAACTCACATCCTACCTACTGTTTCATTTTGGAGTCTCAGATTTTTTAAAAAAACATTCACTTCCTAGAGAACAACTCTTCATTCTGGGCTCCCAATCTGGAGGGTTTTTATCATCCCAGGGGCATGTTGTTATTGTTAAGTGCCATCTCATTGGCTCCAGTTCATAGCAACCTTATAGTCAATAGACAGAAATACTGCCCAGTCTTGTGTCATCCCTATAATTGTCTTCATGTTAGAGCTCATTGTTGTAACCACTGTGTCAATACACCATGTTGGTAAACTTTGTATTTGCTGCCCCTCTACTTTACCAAGCTTACTATTCTTCTCCAGGCACTGGTCTCACCTGACAACATGTCCAAAATACATCTTTGCTATAAGGAATGTTCTGTTTCTACTTCTTCCAAGATAGATTTCTTTGTCCTTTGAGTTGTCCATGGTACTTTCAATGCTCTTCACCAGCACCATAATTACATCTTCCTTATTCAATGTCAACTTTCGCAGGCATGTGAGGTGATTGAAAATACCATGGCTTGGACCAGATGAACAATAATCCTCAGAATAACATCCTTGATTTTCAACACTATAAAGGGCACAGAGTTCATAAATATCCGATCCTTTTCTATATAATATGAAATTGTTAATAAGCTGGCAAGCTATAGGATCTATGTCCATGAGATTCTGTCATCATCGTCGTCATCATCATCATCTTATATTTTGACCAAAAAATGCATGATGATCTTGACATTCTTACATTGCAGATTAAACTTTGTGTGCATTCAGAGTTATTGGTTCTGATTTTATGTGTTATCATGTTAACATATCTGAGCACCAGATTTTCCTGTTATCTAGCTTATGTAGGTTTTCTGGTGTGGGAAGGGTGTGATTTAAATGTACCTGCCACTCCCACCCCCAATTTTTGGTCTACACATTAGCAGTATATTGCATAGTTTCTTTAAGTGATATATTGAACAAATACAGTTTGAGATACCAAAAAAAAGTATTTGAGCCCCAGTTGCCATTTTAACTAGATATAGAGAGTTGTATTTTTTCTCCTTTCCCTTCATTTTTTTGTTCCTTTTCCTGATGGATATACTCAGCACAGTAATTAGATTTTTTTATTCTCCTACAAACATGAATTATCTGGATTTGGCTTAATTTTAATACTTCTGTACCCCCACCCAAACCTTTTCTCAAACTTGAAATCAAGAGCAAGGGAGGTAGACTTGATTCCTAAGCTTCCTGCTCTTTTATCTTAAGCTTCCCAGCACTTCTGAAGGTCATCTTCTCATCAGAATACAATAAAGAAGGAAGGTGGGAAAGAAGACAAGCGTAGTTAGGTCCCAATTGACCAGCGAAGTATGATAAACTATTGTTCTTGGGTGGGCCTGGCAGATGAGCACGACTGACATTTTTCTCCCAATTCCTTTAGGATCTCTGGGGAAGCCCTGATGAACCCCTCACTTGCAGGTTCTTAGATGAAAGCCTAAAAATCTGGAAATCTTTCTGCAGCTTTTTGCTACAGGTTTTTGGCTTTACCAAGAGACTAAGGTGACAGGCTTCAAGATGCCAATACTGGTCCACCTGTATGACCCAAATCCAGCCCACTGCGAAGCACTCATTTACCCCTCTCTAGGAGCATCCCGTAGCACTCCCCACCCCTCCCACCAAACCAGGATCACGGATGTTTCCCAACTTTTTCCTTAGGAGGAATCACAATCCCAGGATGGTTATTTAAAATACACCTGATTGGTTTTCTTGAAGCACTTATTCCCAAAGAAGGTGGCCCTCATAACCCCCTCCTTAGTGGCATAGGAAAGGAATTCTCATCAGGACAGTCTTTAAAGAAAACTGGCCACTAATCCCATCAGTTTGAAGTACTGTTGACATAATGGGTTATATCTTGACCTGTTAATCACAAGGTCAACGGTTCAAAAACCACCACTAGCTCCTGGGGAGACTGGTGAGACTTTCCACTCTTATAAAGAGTAACAGTCTTGGAACCCCATGTAGGCAGTTTTACTTTGTGCAATGAGTCCTGGTGGTATAGTGGTTATGTGTTAGGCTGTGAGCCACATGGTCAAGAGTTCAAAACCACCAACAGCTCCATGGGAGAAAGACTAGCCTATTTCCGTAAATAGCCACAGTCTCAGAAACCCACAGAGTCAGCACTGACTCGATTGCAGTGAGTTCGTGAGTCAGTAGGGTTGCTGTGAGTTTGCATGGACTTGATGGTAGTGAGTTTGTTGTTGTTGTTGTTGTTAAGGACACTGGCCAAGTTATTCTCTCTGATCTCTTTGAGAAACTTTGATGAGGCTGAGGTCTCTAGGAGTCTTCATCCTTAGCTGGCCTTTAAAAATATCTAAGTGTGCATATTAGTGGGCCCTCCACAAGCAGCCCTATGATATTTGTCGCAACAGCATCTCTGAACACGAGGTAGGACATGTCATTCCCACTCTAACCTCCTTCTAAACTTTACTTCACCTTTCTTCTCAATGCTTCGTTTACCATGTCAAAACGTGCTTCCCTTAAAGGGAAAAATGGCTCTCTAATAGAATAACTTTGCAATTGTCCATAGAAATAAGGTTATTAAATTTCTTTTGGTATATATGTGGGTTCCCTGGGCAGTTATTCTGTTTACCCGGCCTTCCATGCCAATTGCTCTTGAGTTTTAATGGATTAATATTCAAAGTAATAAACTTTAAGAAATACCTCACACAGGGGCAATTCATTTCAATTGTAACTGGTGTTTGGTGGTTAGTCTCTTTTCTAAATATGCCTGCTGCTCATTAGTCTTCATGAAATCACACAGTTTTTGTTAGCCATGTTTTTTATTCAGTTCTTTCAGTTAGGACATTCGGGCATGGTACCCCGGGCAGTCAGCTATTATTTCAAGTCTTAGAACTGTCTTTCTTGACAACAAATTATAATGACAGCAGCTTTGGTGTGTGCAATTTTTCCCTCAAGAACAAGCATTTTAGCACAATACACATTGCGAACTTAGAATAAGGAACTTTCAGCTCACCTTGATATACTTTGTGCGCAAGAAAGCTAGTTAATGCTAAATTTGAATGTGATGAAAGAATTCCTTTGATTATATGAGGAAATGATCAAATTTAAATACCTTTCTACGGAATAGTTTCCTAAATCCAAAAAGCTGAGTATATAACTCTAAGGCAGGTGCAGGGATGGTTATTTAAATTGATTGTTTCTAGTGTTAGAGAATGAGACACTAAATGAATATCACTCTGGACTTCAAATATTGATAATATTCTATAAATTCTTAAATATCTTTGAGACTTCATTCATTGATGATACAAAATATAAAATGCTAACTCATCCTAAAAGGCAAATTGATGAAATGTTATTCATCTTTGAATGACTGTGTATAACTTCCATTAAAGGCACTTTGATTAAAAAGTTACAATTTCATGTAAATAATATATGAATCAGGAGTTATACATAGTTCTATTTGAGAACATATTGAATCATTTGTAATCATATCACAAATGCAGTGTCCACAATCTAGTAATTTAGGAAAACAATTTTCATTTGTTTCTCACCCACTCCCAATGAGTTGATTCTTACATGTAGTGGCCCTATAGAAAGAGTAGAACTGCCCTTGTGGCTTTCTGAGACTAACTCTTTCATTAGTAGAAAGTCTCACCTTTTTCCTGCAGAGCAACTAGTGGGTTTGAACTACTGTTCGTGCAGTTAGTAGCCCAATTCCTAACTCACTGTTCTACCAGGGGTCCTTCGTTCATTGGTTTGAGAGGCTTAATTATCCAAAGAGCCTTCTACTTTATTTATAAATGAAAAGGCTGTCATTTAGACTGATACATAAATTATTTATTCTATTCCATATAAATATGCTTTTCATATAAGCTTAATCTTTAAACTGTGCATAAACTAATGGTACCCCAGGGATACACAAAAACTAGGCACCAATGCCAACTCTCCGCATAACCTATTTTAATCTCCTACACTATAGAACAGATATCAATTCATTTAAAGACAGATTAGGTTACCATAGGCTTATTCTTGATAGTTTTCCCTTCATGGGACATTGAATGGTGGAAGCGTGGCATCGTCTCTTACTTTTTTTTTTTTTAAGCACATCTGTACATTCTTTGCCCTTATCATTTTTTTTCTCCTCTTTTCTTTTTTTACATTTTATTAGGGACTCATACAACTCTTATCATGATCCATACATATACATACATCAATTGTATAAAGAACATCCATACATTCCCTGCCCCAATCATTCTCAAAGCATTTGCTCTCCACTTAAGCCCTTTGCATCAGGTCCTCTTTTTTTCCCCCCTCCTTCCCCTATCCCCCCTCCATGGTCATGTGCCCTTGGTAATGTATACATCGTTATTTTGTCATATCTTGCCCTATCCGGAGTCTCCCCTCTCCGCCTTCTCTGCTGTCCCTCTCCCAGGCATCGTCTCTTACTTTTATACTGCCACAGATGTCTCAGCCAAATCTCGTTTCCCACTAACTAGCCATTGTTCTCTCCAAATGAAACAAACTGCACTTCTCACCCACCACCCTCCACACCATCCAGTTTTCCTTTCTTTACAGATTTTTACCCCTTTGCTCTTTACCTAGGCTCTGCCTTTCCATTTAGAACACTGGCCAAAGGGCTACAGGGTCGACCCTGGTCATCGAACCTATAATGATCTGCTTACCATGCATTTTCTCTCTGTGTAGGCACAGGATAAGCTCCATGATGGAAAGGCCTGACTCTTCTTTTATGTATGTCAAACCTACATATAGACAACCCTGAAATATGATACTTGGATGAGAAAGTGAGGGTTAAGGATGTTTCTGAGATTCTGACCTTTGACCCATATGCAAACAGCATTAGTGGTGGTGTTACTTGTCATGAGCCCTTTTCCATAGCATGGAGACGCCATGGGTGAAAAAGAACTGCTGTTCAGGAATTCAAGGCAGTGACTGACTCTTCAGTAGCAGATTGCCATTCCTTACCTCTGATGTGACTCTGGGTGGATTTGAACCAACAATTTCTCAGTTAAAGTCCAATGTTTAGTCATTTCCTCAATATAGGAGGCAATCATTAAAATTGAATATTTTGTCTCTTAATTACATTGAAGTTTCTGGGATTCTCTTCCTTTTAATATTCTTCTTTTTCTGTTTATTTACATATATATAAACTTATTCCCTCAAATCAGAAGGAATGAGCAAGTGCTTATGTGTTTGCTTAGATGCTTACTTTGTTTAAACACCAACCATCACTTAAAAAAAACAAAAACTAAATATTCAATATTCGTACCTTCTGATATTTTGATAGTGCTTTCCTTGTACCTCAAAGAAATATCCTATCAAAGTGTCTCTAATAGGGGTTGAAAGCAACTTCTCAATTTCTTTTTTATTTGATTTTTTATTTTTTATTTCCTGTGTTTCCAGTTCCCATCTGTACCACTGTGAATCCTCTGGTACAACCAGGTTTGCAAGGTAGATTTTGGATCATGATAGTTGGGGGGGAGGAAGTGTTTAAGAACTAGAGGAAGGTTGTGAGTTTCATTATTGCTACACTGAACCCAGAGTGACATCTCCTCCCACTACCCCTCTGCAAGGGATGTCCAGCTGTCTACAGATGGACATTGGGTCCCCATCACATGCTCCCCTTGATCACGATGATATGATCCCCCCGCCCATGCCTTTGGCGCTTGAAACCTGGTCCCCTCGGCCCTTCATGATCACACATGTTGGTGTGCTGCTTCCATGTGGGCTTTGTTGCTTCTGGGCTAGATGGCCGCTTGTTTACTTTCAAGCCTTTAAGACCCCAGACACTATATCCCTCGATAGTTGGGCACCATCAGCTTTCTTCACCACACTTATTTATGCACACATCTTCAGTTTTTATGTGGGGAAGGTGATCACACAATCATGGTTTTTGTTCTTTGGTGTCTGCCACCTGATCCCATCAATCCCCGTGATCACACAGGCTGGTGTGCCTTCAAGCCTTTAAGACCCCAGATGCTATATCTTTTGGTAGCCAGGCACCTTCAGCTTTCTTCATCACGTTTTCTTATGCACACATTTGCCTTCAGCGATCATGTCTGGAAGGTGGATATCATGGAATGACCTTTTAGCTGAGCAAGGTGCTCTTGTATTAAGGGAATGCATGTGAGGAGGCCCAATGTCCACCTACTACCATACTGTTAAATCTATAAATATATGCATATAGGTCTATATCCCCCATAATCATAAATATATTTATGTTCATGTCTGTATTTAGCCCTCTATGTATGCCCTTTGCCTCCTACTCCTTTCCTCTATTTCCTTTTGCTTTCCTCCTGTCCCACTACCATGTTCAGCCTTCATTCTGGTTTCAGTAATTCTTCTCAGTTACCTTGTCCTTGGTCACTCCTGCAACTTCTCAATTTCTAAGGTAATCAAATTGGTAAGACTGATGTAGTTCCTGGTTTCAGAGACACGAAAGAGAAAATTTTCCAAAGTTTTCTCTTAATTTTGAATCTTTAACTCAAGAAGAAGAAGAGCGTATGGCCAGAGTATGTCTGAGCTGGAGGAACATGTTGTGATGTCCATGATGGTTTATAAATAATATTATTATTCAGTGAAAACAAACAAAAACAATCATAACTCCTTTTGCAGTCCATCTTCATTATATAGAGAAAAGTATTTGGCTGAGTAGCTAATTTGATTTACTGCATATTGGAAGATTACACGACTATTTTTCTTCAGAAGAGAAAGGACCTTTGAAGTTACAATTTACCTGGACATAGGAAAATTGATTTTGATTCAGAAGTCTTAAATGAAAAATGACTTTAAACCCTAAGTTTAATTGGGATCATGCTTAAAGCCGGAGATAGCACTAGAATCCAGGCACATTTAGCAAAATGTTTCATTTGGCTTTCTCCGATACTCATAAATTGTTTATTTTCTTTCCTTTACAAATGAGATTACCCTAAGCAGGACTACGACATAGATCCTTAATTTGTCAGAAACATTTCCATCAGGCCATATTATATACTTTTGCGTCCTGGGAGGTGAAGTTAATGTCTTTCTTGTACTGCTGAATGTGCCAGGCTGTGGTGATGCTGGGACTCAGAACATCTATGATGTTCGTTCCCGGGAAACAGAGAGCTGTGAAGTAGCCCTTGGGCTAACTTAACGTCACCACTTGCAAAGCTAATATATCAGGTTTCTTGTAGGGTAATGATACTTAACATGCTCAGCTAGGGAAGAGAAATGTCAACAATAAATAATTATTATTGTGGAAGTTGGTATGGAAATTTTAATAATAAATTATTATTAATGTAGAAGTTGGATCTGGGACAAGAGGGAAAAGCTGTTAATGTAACTAAAGAGAAAAATAGAATATTGCTAGGTAGAAATATTTTATAACCTTTCAACTTGTGTATTCTATTATAGCCTACTGAGGAGCATGATATCCACTTCCTTTCATTGATACTCCCTGTACCAATGCTCTATGCTAGACGGTGGCATTCCCCATATGCATAACATAAGGAATCATCATGCTGGTCTATCTGGCAGGCTAAAGCTCATCCTTGGCTTAATTTAGTACTGTACATTTTTTTCTTTTATCATTGGTACCTTGTGATAGGTTATTATCATGAGTCTAAAGTAGAGTTAGTTTGTTCAATATTTACTTTTATTGATTGATTGATGGGTTTAACATTTTATAAAAATGTTCTGATTGCCACTTCCAAGTTCTGCTTAAATGCTGTCGTTTTGTTGGATGTAAGTATCTTCTGTATTATAATATACAAGTATATTATTAGTCATTTTAAAAGGAGGACTGATAAAACAATTGTTAAGCACTTGACTACTAACTAAAAGGCAAGGTTCATAGAACAAGCTACTCCACCGGAGAGAAGACCTGGTGACTGCTCCACACATAGCACCGTCTAGGAAGATCGATGTGGTGGCCACTCCGGGAAACAGAATCACCTTGTCAGCGCACAAGAACAATGACTCCTGTCAAAGTGCAGCCTCCTGTGGCCAGAAAGCCTTTCCACACAAGTACCTTCATCAAACCAGAATCATCCTGCATGTAGTTTACATTCGTTTAGCCTGATCACTGGGATCCAGTTGAAATGGTCCTTTAAGAAATTAGAATTGAGAGGGCAGGGATAGAGTCACCATGAAGAAATGTCTCAGAAAAGAACCTTAATGTGAGAAAACATTATCTAGAGACTTGTGGGGAATATTGAATGGTCTAGCTTAAACGAAACAAACATTACCTTGCAGAGAATATTCTTAAGTAAGGTGGTTTCTGAGTCACTGAAGAACAGAGCGTTAGGTGATCCCCAGCAATACACTGCTTTCTGTCATCAGAGGCTCGTTTGATTCTCTGATGCTGAACAAGATTCAACAGAGCGTTCAGACCAAAGCAGATCAATGAGAAAGTCCTGTACTTTCAAAAGTCAGTCAAGGAAGATCAAAATTGTCCCAGAAATATTTCAACCCATTGTGTGAAAGATCACTTAAATGTCAACAGCTGATCCAAGAGCGGCAAGCAACAAAAGAACATAAATGTTGTCCTGAATATTAGAGTAATATGAGATACCTTATGAAAATGTTTTATGTGATATTTTCTTTTAGCAAAATAAATGACAGCAGTTAATAGAAGATGATAGTATGCTTAGATTGTAAGCTTCAATGTCCAATAAATCATTTCATATTTACTGATAGAATCATCAGCACAAATAAATTATGCAATAACTTCAGCCTTTTCAATAAAGTGAAACTCTGGTGAACAAATTGACTAGATGCTACATTTCTTCAAAAGAACATTATCCAAATATTCTTCAGAGATGAGACATCATGGCAGTTGAACTTTAATTCAGTGGATAATTAGGGTATGCTTATTATGTGTCAATTCCAATACTAGGTATTGGGAATACAAGGTGTGCAAATAGGCAAGATGCCTTCTCTTATTGAGGTGCTTGTCAAAGAGTCAGTAAGATGTAAAAGATGGAGTAGGAGCCATGACAGCTATAACAAGATTCATACAAAGCGTATATTATCATGAAATATTAATTGTGTACTACAAGCAGTGGAAGGAATCCTGGTGGTGTAGTGAGTATGTGTTGAGCTGTGAACCATAAGGTCAATAGATCAAAGCCACCAGCTCTTCTGTTTGAGGAACACGGGGCTTTTGAATCCTGTAGAGAATTACAGTTTCAGAAATCCACAGGTGTGTTTTAGCCTATTTTAAAGGATAGCTGTGAGTCTGCATCAACTACATGACAGTAAGTTTGTTATTGTTTCATTTATTTATAAGCATTGGTTGGCTAACCAAAAGGTCAGTGGTTACAATAAAGCAGATAATCCTTGGGAGAAAGTTGAGGCTAGATGTTCCCATAAATATTTGGATAACGCCAAATATGATCATGAAATATTCAAGGACTTAGAATTAGAAAACAAAAAATGAAGGACATGCTCAATGTATCTGAAACTGAAAGAACTCAAGAAAAAAAATCAAACTTCATCGCAAATTTGAAAGGTTCTTTAGGCAGAATTGTGAATAATGTAGGAAGCATCAAGAGAATGTAGAAAGAATACAGAATTACAATACCAGAACTACCGTATATACTCGAATATAAGCCGACCCGAGTATAAGCCGAGGTACCTAATTATTACCTGGGAAATCAGAAAAACGTATTGACTCAAGTATAAGTCTAGGGTGGGAAATGCAGGGTGTGAATTCACACAGAGACCAGAGGGGAGAGACGGAGCGCAGCCACAGACACATTGTTACCAGTTCAGCTGCCCGCCTAAGTGAATCACTACGGGTGCTTCTGGGAATTGGAGCTGTCCACATCATAGGACAACTCTGATTGGTTAGATTTGAGTAAACAAACATTCAAAGCCCTGCAGTGTCAGCGGGGCTTTGAATGAACAGCAGAGGAACAGCAATCACCTGCGAGATGTTACACCTTGCTGGGGTACCACTGACCTGTGTATAAGGCAAACCCCAGTTTTTCAACACATCTTTTGTGCTGAAAAACTTGGCTTATATACGAGTATATATGGTAGTCAACAGTCCACCATTCCAGGAAATAGCATATGGGCAAAAACCAGCGGTGCTGCAGGAAAATGTTCAAACAGCACTGAATGCATTAACCAAAAAGAAGGCTCCAGAAATTGACAGAATACAGATTGGAGTGTTTCAGAAAGCTGAGGAAGTACTGGAAGCACTTGTGCATCTAAGCCAGGAAATTTGGAAGACGGCTACCTGGCCAGCTGTCTGGAAGAGATCAATATTTGTGTCTATTCCAAAGAAGGGTGACTCAGCAGGATGCTCAAACTATAGAACAATATTGTTGATAATGCACACAAGTAAAATTTTGTTTAATGTCATCCAACAACTATGGCAGCAATATATTGACAGGGAATGCCAGAAGTTCAGGGCAGATTCAGAAAAAAGATGTGAAACAAGGCATATCATTGCTGATGTCAGATGGATCTTGCCTTCAAGCAGAGAACACCAGGAAAAAAAAGTGTTTACAGGTGTTTCACTGACTATGCAAAGGTATTCGACTATGTGGATAACCTTGAGAAGAATGGGAATTCTGGAACAATTCATTATGCTCATTCTTATCTTGTGCATGGATCAAGAGGTAGTTGGGTAAACAGAACAAGAGAATACTACATAATTTAAAATCCAGAAAAATGTGCATCGGGGTTGTATCCTCAATCTGTATGCTGATCAAATTATCAGCAAAGCTGGATTGTATGAAGATGAGTGTGGCCTCAGGATTGGAGGAAGGCTTATTAACACCCGGGGTTATGGTGATGACACAAACTTCTTGCTGAAAGCGAGGAGGACTTGAGCACTTGATCAAGAAGGTCAAGGATTGTAACCTTCAGCATGGATTACAACTCAGCGTAAGGAAGACTGGCATCCTCACAACTAAACCCATTGGTAACGTGATGATAAATAAAAGAAGGTTGATGTTTAGAATTGTCCTTGGATTCACAATCAATATTCTAGGATGTAGCAGTCAAGAAATCAAAAGACATATTGCATTGGGCACATGTGCTTCACTAGGCCTTTGTAGAGTATTGGAGAACAAGTATGATACTTTAAGAACTAAAGTGTCCCTGACTCAGGCATGTTATTTCTCATTGCCTCAGAAGCATGTGAAATTTGAACAATGAATAAGAAAGCGCATAGAAAAATTCACGTTGCTTCAATTGTGGTGCAGGAGAAAAATATTCAAAGTACTGCGAACTGCTAAAAGGATGAACAGCTCTGTGTTGAAGAAGGCCAGTTACTTGTTAGATGCATGGATGGCAGGACTTTGTGTTGTCTTACATACATTGGACATATGGTCAGGAGAAACCAGTCCCTGGAGAAGGACATCATGTTGGGTAAAGTGGAGGGGTGGAGACAAAGAGGAAGGCCCTCAACGCGAAGGATGGACACAGTGGCTGCAACAATGGGCTCAGGCAGAGGAATGATTGTGAGGGTGGTGCAGGGCTGGGCAGTGTTTCTGTTGGGCATAGAGGTGCTATGGGTTGGAGTTGATGTGATGGTGTCTAACAACAGTTTTAACATAAAATGATCACCTGGATGTTTCTTTTGGGTACCGCTGGGTTGGTTTGAGAGCCCTGATTGCAGAGTGCTTACGAGATGGGTGCTAGCTGCAAGGTCAGCAGTTTGAAATTACCCCACAGGAAAAGATGAGACTTTCTATTCCTATAAAGAATTACAGTCCCAGAAATTCACAGGGGTTAGAACTATCCCCAAAAGTAATCCTACAGGGTTGCTATGAGTCAGCACTGAATTGATGACAATGAGTTTGGGGTGTTTTGTTTTGTGTATTTATTTGGGGGGTGAGTTTGAACCATCAACCTTTAGTTTAGCAGTTATACATAAAAGGCTGTACCACCTAGCACAGTTGAGCATAAATGGTTTGTGCTACCTATAAAAACTATACTCTGTAAAACAATTGTATGCTGATGTTTCACTTTTCCAGGCTTTGAAATTGTGATCCTATCTTTCCTTCTCAATTACTAACCCAGATTTTCTCTCCCATCTTAATATGGATTATAAATCGAACGATAACAAATTGTATTGTCAAATTTTTTTCTTGAAAATATATATGAATTAAGAACTCGTGAATTTTAAATTGAATATATTGATAGTGTAAAATTTGGCATGTAAATTAAGAACTTTTGACATACAGATGAAATAAATATAAACCTCTTCAATTGAAAAAACTTTATTTCATATTTCTGAAGAGTACAAACATATTCTCAGGTGATAACATAAGATAGATGAAAATATCCCATGTTTACCATTTTAGCTTTGCCAATTCAAATTATCTTAGATTATATTAACTTTAAGAGACTTCTGACTGCCCTTCTAGTTCACTATTATTAAAATTAATGAGTAAAACAAAATTGAAAGTAATTTTAGTAATTAGGGGAAAATTGTTGAAACACTTTGTATAAGATCATTTGAAGAAAAAAATGACCTTTTATTTTAGTGTTATAGTTTTACAAAATGATACTTACAGAGATGTCTATTAATTGATACAAATAGACTGTTTATATGTTTGTTCTTAATGAGAGTGTGAACTACTGAATTGCATTTAATTTTGTTACCCTTTGAATTGCAAATTATCAGTTGATCATTGGAATGACGAATTACTTCTTACTTATTTAAGGAAAGATCTCCATCATTTGGAGCTGCTCAGATCACTCGTACTAATGAGTCACTGACTACAGTGGGAAAGAAGTAGATGTTAAAGATAGGTGTGTCAAAAAGAATGAGAAAGAAATAAAAGAATATAAAATTAATACAAGAATAGAGAAATGAGAAAAACAACGGTCTGCAAGGAGAGAGTGTTTTGACACAATGCAGTGTAGGACCTCACATCTCACATCCATATGCATGTGTAGCTTTCAGTCACTTGACTGAGATTCTGGGTGGATGGCTCCTGTTCCTTATTTGCACCCCATCAAATCGTGACCCATCTGTAGCATGTATTCCACTACAAGGAGAGGGCCTCCTGTTTCTGTGGCATGTGACCGGCAGATTGTACAGTTGGGAAGGGTCACAGTATCAGATGCTAGACAATATGCACAGAGCTCCCTACCCCTGGCCCCGCCCCCCAGGATAGCAGTGAAGCTTCCCAAACAGTCACAGGGTGATAACAGTATCGTTTTCCAATTTCTCCAAATTTGGTTTTTTATTGTTAATTCCCTCTACTTCATTCTTCCCGACATTTTGTCAACTATCTTAAGTATTTGAAGATTTTTGGAAACCACTGAGGCCTACTTTTAAAAGTGGTAGATACTGCTTAAACATGATGACACTGACATGTTTTTAAACAGGGAAAGAAAGGGTAAACGTCAGGATTGCCTACCACTTTCACTTCTTGGAAGATTTTGTTCCCTGATTGAACGACTCTGACTTCCAGTACGCTGGGCAATAACTCTACAGCTTCCTCGTCATATGAGCCTCAGGATGTCAGATGCTGGAGAGACTGAACATTTTAAGGAATTCAATTTACAAATCTTTTTAATACATGACTCAGATGACTAGTTTCTAAACTTCAAACAGCTAACAAAGTATTCCTTGTGCAGTTTTTGTGGCGATTCATTTTATTATGTAAAATCTAGCATAGGATAGAACTAGATTATTATGTTTAAAAAATATATAAAATATCCCATTCTCAGCCAGCTTTTAGACTTTAGTAACTGGAAGTTGTATACAAAGCTAAGGACACATGGCAAAGATGTTAGACTGTGGTTGTGTATACTGGTGACCAGTACTCTTGTATATCTGCATTTTAAACTGCTGTATTATCATGCAGATAATTGGTGCTTATAGACAACATTAAGACAAGTACAAAACACAAAACTGGTATCCATGGTCCCAGTTCCCAAAAATACTATGACAAATTCAACGTACATACAATCGTTTGTAATAACAAATGGGCACTAATTTATGATTACTACTTTATCATTATTACTTACTATTGTATTTCATGCTAAACATGTTTCGTGTATCTGGAAGTGTATCTTTAGTAATTATCTATGCATAGAAAGGTACATTATATTCTATTTACTAAAACAAACCTTTGACTAACTAATGTTAACTATGAATTGAACGTGTTTCCCATGTTAAATAGAAATTATACTTTGACATGGCACTTGCTCATATTCTAAGACTGCTTATATTTGATATGGTGTTTGTATAAAGTCCAAATCATATGGCATTCTAATTAAAAAAAACTTACTGTGAATGTTTTAACCTGATGGCATTTATGTTCAAACTCTTCAGAACTTGAAAGAATGATGATCTATTATGATTTTACTGCCAATGTTTTTGAGATAAGACATTTGTGTGCACAGAGGTTGAATTTATTCCATGCTCACACATTTCACAAATGCAAAGATACAACCAGAACGGAGTTCAGAGTTTCTGTTTCCTCCCTGCTTTAGAGAAATGCAGAAGGCATTGCTGGTCTTTTTCAGAGACTACAAGACATTTCTGACGCATATAGACCTTGTGTGGCATAATAGAACTGCTCATTGGATTGGGGTGCGGGGGAACAGTCTTTACAAAAGCAGATTTCCAGGTCTTTTTCCCAATAATCTGCTAGCTGAGATCTAACTGCCAAACTTTCAGTTAGCAGCTGAGTGCTTAATTGTTTATCCCACCAGGCCTGCTTGAATAGGTAATTAAAGAGTATAAATTGTTCAGAAATAATTTGCGCGTCAGCCATTGCATTTACCTTCCAACATCTAGAAATATACTTTATCAACCAAAGAGTAACCCATTTGAGCTAGAATTATTACCTCTAAGAGTGTGTCATTGGGATAAACATAGTTTCATTTGAAAAAGGAAATGGTGCTTAGGTTAAACATTTGATGAACACTTAATTGCATCGCTTCCTGGCTTTCGTGAACTGTATTTAGTGAAGTACAATGGAAATGAATATTGTATACAAATATAGAAAAGTTGTTTCCCTTAGAAATTGAATGCATTTATTCAGTCAGTGTGCTTTGAGCTGTATAAACAGTGAATCAACACATTAGAAAGCCACCGTCCATGATTTATATTGACTGGATAAAACAGAACTCAGGAAGAATGTTGTTCTGATGATTTACTGTTGATGTCATTAAAATGAACTTGGGGTTCTGATATCCTATCACATTCATCAGTCGGATGCATGAACAAACCTTTTATGTGTCTGAAAGGACATGTATTTGGTGTTGCAAGCACTCTTAGAAAATAGCTACTCTACATGGGGATCCAGATAGGACCCCTGAGAGCACGAGGTATCCATTAAACTGTTATCATTAGAATTCTGCAATGACCCTGAGAGGAAGTTTTCTTATTTCACAATGGAGAAATAATGATTTAAATAAGTCATACAATTTCTCCCAGGACATGTTGCATCCCACATTTTGGGAATATAAATTATGCAGTCATTCTGATGGGTTTGACTAACAGCTGCTTATGTCTTTCTCAAGTATGTGTGCAAGTTCAATGTTTTACTTTTATTGTTCTCTAGTAGACAAGAATTGGTATATGACCTTGGTTACAAAAAAAAACAAAAGCATCTTCTTTTATTTTACAGTTTATATATTGAAATATTTACTTAAAACTATTCAAGACTTTTCAATACTGTGTGGAAAATATTCAAATTATTTTAAATGAGTGAACGATAACTTTTTTCCTCATTGAAATAAAAAAGTCTAAGATTTGTGCTCATATTTTAAAAGAATACCTGTATTTTAAGAAGAATTCAAACTAAATATTATGTATTTTAAACAAGAAAATGACGTCACTGCCACAGAGTTGATTTCAATTTACAGCAACCTTAAAGGACAAGAATCCAATTAGCCCTTGGGTTTCCAAGAATATAAATCTTTACAGCAGCAGAAAGCCTCATAGTGACCCAGCATACGCCACAGATTACAGTAGAGTTAATTACTTTTATCTGATAAGTCTTCATAAGCCATGTGAAATTCATGCATAATGAGCATCTAAAATAAGTGGCAGTGATATTTTTCTCAGATTTCTCCTCCATAACATTGAAAGGAGTTTCTGCAGTTTCCCATCATGATTATTTTTAAGTGGGTCACTGTAGCATTTGATATGTCTGTCATTGCCCAATATTTCAGAAGGGAATTGACTATTCATCTGCATCTCTTCTTCGTATAATAATAACATGAGGTAATGAATCTGTTTCTTAGCAAAAAATGTAGTTAATATCTTTAAAGGATATTAGATAAGAAAGAACAAAATTTAGAGAGACACAGTTCCTAAGATATACCTCAAAGTTTACTCATTCAAGTAGTTCACTAACTGTATAATTTCAGCAAATAGTATTAAGTACTTATAATATGTCAGATATTAAAATACATTTTAATGATTCAATGAAAAGAATAAAGATACAATTTTCATGCATTGGGGGAGAGGTATCAGCTAGACTCATACAATAAGGGAAGCAACCCAAAAAATAAATTGGTAAATTAATTTAAAAATAGAAAGAGAAAGCAATCAGTCAAATACATTTTCATTTATTATATGTGTGTGTAACACAATTACATATGCTACTATTTGGAAAACTAATGAGAACATTAGAGAATAATGGGGAGTGCCCAATAATTAATTCATATATTATTCTACTCACTAAGCCACTATATTAAATACCTACTATTTTCCAGGTACACTTCTGAGCACTGCAGTACAGCAAACATACAACATTTCTAGATGCATGTATATTAAAATGTAGACAGCTAATAACATATAACTGAATAACATAATATCAGATTATGGTAACTAAAACAAAATAATGACCAGCACACTATTTGGTAAAGACAGGCACGGGGAAAGAAGACTAGAAAAGATTTCTGTGAGAAGCGCACATTCATTTGAAAATTGCATGGCCAACTGCTGCAGAAGTGCCTTTCCTGTCAAAGGAGAGAGAAAAGACATAGATGCTCATATGAGCAGAGTCTCGCTCTTGGCAATGGACCCAAGAAAGTCAGTGCTGGCAAAAAGGCGGCGGGGAAAGTAGTTGTTCAGTAGAATTTAAGTGACAGTAAGAAAGAATCTCCTTGTCTACCATAAAGAATTTATTTCCATGGAGAAGGTATAAGCAGATTAATGATATGGTTTTCTTTGAGTCTTAGAAGAATCACTCTCATGTGATATGGAGATTGTTCTCCGGTGGGGACTAGTATAAAAGCGTAAAACCGAGAGGACATGCTACAGAAAGAAGTGGTGGCGGATTGGTGTGCAAAGTGTCATGAGAGTAAGGAAAAAGAAATAATTGAGATAAGTTTTAGAAGAGGAAATGACAGGCCTTCCTGGAAAGGGGAATGTGAGAGAATGGCAGATACCTTCAGAAGAAGGTTGGGAAACCCTCTCTAGCAAGGTGCAGAACGAGGGGAAGCTGGCCACTTCGGGAGTTGTTACAGGAGGAGTTTTGACCAATGAGACTTTTAAGTAAACTTGAGTCTTTCTTCAAGTTTCTGATGATCAGCTCTTAGTGATATAAAATTCTATATGCAGAAAATTGAGCATAAATGATCATTCAGTTGGTTCTGATGTTTTCACAATGATAGGGGTACATCCTAATGGCTACTTTTTTATTGTAGTTGTTTGATTGAGATGGACCCATTTGTCACTAAAAACTCCAAATCGATTTTAGTTTATGTTTTCTCATTTTTTTTCGACCATTCAGAATACTATTTAGGTTGGAGGGGAAAAGGAATATGGAGGGGTTTTCCATTTGTTTTTAAAGAAAAGCACTGTGGATATTTACACAGCCCATCTCAAGAAATGAAATCAGCAATCCTATTAAACCTACCATGAACATGCTTCTCCTTCTTGCTTCCGCCATCCCTCCTCCCTCCTTCCTCAATATCCTATCCCTCCCCTCTCACAGTATAAGTAGCAAAAGAGCTCCTGTGTGTGTATCGATTTAGCTGACATCCTTTCCCTAGCCCATAGGATGCTGCTGTTAACGCCATGAAGGCAGTTTCCTTTCATCAGAAGCCTTCTACAACTGAAGGAGGCAGTGCTCCAGGCTGCACCTCCCTACGGCCAGTGTTGTGTCTGAGCCGACTGGGTGCCCATTGTGTACATGCATCTCCTTGAGGGTTCCAACAGAACATGTGCTCATTTTGAAGATTTCTCAGGGACTTTTGAAAGATAGTTTCAAAGATGGCAAGGAGCCCTGGTGGGAGAGTGGTCCACACGTGAGCTGCTATCCCCAGTGTCAGCGATGCAAACCCATCAGCTGATCAGTGGGAGAAAGATGCAGCTGTCTGCTCCCGAAGAGTCTAGGAAACCGAACGTGGCAGTTCTACTCTGTTCTACTGGGTTCTCAGGAGTCAAAATTGATTCTACAGCTGTGAGTTTTAAGTTCAAAGGTAGAAGACTTTAGGAGAAATATACTCTATTTACAGGGCATGATCTTGATTTCTGCACCTGCTAATCATGTAATTATTAGGAAAATTCTCACATATATTCATTTTAATAAATTTTGTAAGGTAAGGGGATTAGAAATATCATAACAATTCTCTTGTCGTGAAAAACACTGTGATTCAGTGTAACTGAAGACAGCTGCTGATTACTGTGCTCACAGCACACTTATCTTTCCTGTGCCATTTTCTGTGGAAAAGAAATGACATCTCATAGTTTCTACCTTTATTTAGAGTAAGGAAACTATCCTCACTCTGAACAAGCAAGAGTACGTCTTAATCTCTCAGTTCCAGGAAATGTTCTGTGTTGGGAGTAATAAAAGGATTTCCTTTCAATCCTCTGACAGCAAAATATATTACTGCTTAAGCTGTAGTGTGTACAAAGAAGTGCAGATATTACAAAAGCACAGAAGGTCCAAGTAATAAAGTGGCGTCCTACCAGGTGCCAGAGTCATAAAAACCTGCCACCTTTATTTTCCTTTATGATCTCTACTTTCAAATTGTAGATGCATATTTGCTTTTGCTATCTTGAATATTTTAAAATAAAAAGTGGTATGTGATATTGCTTTTAAATGTGTCTTAAATATATTGTGCATTCTAAGAAAACATTTGCTAGTCTAATACATCTCATAAAGGTTCATAAAAATTTTGATTTTTATTAATATGTTTTCTCTTTAAAAGGTGAATAAAATACAAGAAATTCTAGAACACATTCTTGACAATCAAGAAACATCGCTGTCAGATTAATTAAAAAACACAAAATTTTGCTGTTTTTTTGGTTATAGTACTTCTCAGGAGCTTAAGTAAAAAAAGAGAGATTTTCACAAAGCAATTTTAAATTGCATCGAAGCAATTTCTTTTCATTTCTAGACCCAACATAAAGCTGTTTTGACTACTCCATGTTTGACAATTGCCGTAGGTTGGTTGAAATATACTGTGTGTATGAAATAAAGTTCGTTTTTCTATTTGAGATAGGTGTCTGAGGGCATCTTTGACCACTTCTTATGTAAAAGAAGAGCTCATTTAAGATGTGGGGTAGCAAGAGTGAAGAAATCATTTCAATGAATTTTATATGGTTTCAAATAATCAATGATTTAATATATAAAATGTAACTGTTTAAAACCTAACTGGCGTTCCAACCCTTGCTTATTCTCAGCACATTTGAAGCATTTTACATTTTATATTGACAACTCCTTTGGGTCCAGAAAATATTTTCCTGCTAATATACAGAATACCGAATAAATATAGCACAAGTGCACAGTTAGCCCTTACCATGGCTCTCAAAGAACATCGATAGCAAATTTCAGACATCTGACAGTTTTCAAAGACTAACTGAGCTTCTAAGATTCTTTACTATCTTAACTTCAATCTATATTGATTCATCCCTTTTCAAGTAAAACTCAGAAATTGAAACCAATTATTTTCTATTATTTAAATAAATGTCCTATTTATGTATATAATATACACATGTGCATGCATGTATGGATAAACATGTATAATTCACATACATGTATATACACACATATATAACAGACTTTTACAAACTTTTGCTACTTTTCCTTGCATTTTAATTTACTTGCTTCTTTATAATTGTATCTAAAAAATAATCTGGAAAAAATAACATACTTTTAACTAATAGGATGACTTTATTCTTGAAAAAGGAATCACTGGTTAAATAATTTTATCTAACAATGAAGAGAACTCACATAAAGTAGAATTGTTTGTATGTGATTTCTAACACACTTGTTTTTCTTCAGAATAAATTTCATATGCCGGGTCCATACGATTTAAGAGGTGATATAAAGCGAAAATTTGGAGAAGTATGATATCACAGAAAAGTACACATGAGAGGGAAAAGAGAATTTAGGACCTAACTTTATCATCAATGGATGAATGGAGGAGTGGTTTGCTGAATGGATAGATGGCAGAGTAGATGGATTGGTGAGCTTACGATGTACAGAGCTTTACCTGGGTCTGGGGTGATTAAGCTTTCTATTAGAACTCAAGAATACGGTCTCCCTCATGTTGTTGGTTCCAAGATCATCTTCGGCCTGATGGTGTAATTAATACCTGACCATTTCCAACACAGTGCAGCCTGCCCTCTCCAGATACGTCTTCTTAAATAACTTTGTGTTTGGAGTCATTAAAAAAAGTTATTGCTCATTAATTCTAAAGATGTCTTACTACTGTGATAGGTTAAACATATGGCCGCTAACCATAGTTTGGGGCTCAAACATACTAGCCATTCTGCTCACTGGGAAAATGATCAGGCTACCTGCAACCATCAAGATTTACAGTCTCAAAAACCCAATGGAGCAGTCTGCCCTGTGTGCTAAGATCACTATCTGTCAGAATTGACTGATGGCAGTGGGTTTTGGTTAATTATTATAGTTAACAGGACTATAAGAATTAGTCTTCTCCAAAGAATTGTAAAATAATGAAGTGTGCTAAATAGGGGGTTCGCTGTAGGGATAATGAAAGAGACGCCATATTAGGAATTCAGGGACCTGGTTTTATTTCTGACATCTACTAACTAGATAAGATACTTGTATAAATGCGTTTACCACTCTGGGCCTCCTTTCTTCATCTGTGAAATGGGAAGAATGGAAACAATTATCTCTGTGGTACTCTCCAGCTCTGACTATCTCTTTATATCCTAAATATATGCTAATCTCCCTTGGCCTATCCTAAAGGCACTTTGTGTCTTTTGGGTCAACCTTAACAACATAATTCATTAATACATAGCACTGTTTGGAGATGTAGGATGAAGAAACCTCTTTTCTTAGTTATCTGAATCCTTTAGTCTCTATAAGTTACTTGATGGGGTAACTTATTTCTAAGATTAGATATTATCATTTTAGATAGTCTCTTTGGGAGATTTCCCTCTACTCGAGTTTTAACTACAGCTTTGTATGTTCTGACATTACATATGCCTGACAACCCAGAATTACACAGCAACCTGACTCTCAACACTCTCAAGTAGGTCAGTAACAAAGCCAGAAATCATTAAGTGATATGCCCTTGAATTTCTGGGAAATAGGTATTTGTAAGTCTCAGGCATTGTATTTCTTGCTTTCTCAAATTACGTAAATGTCTTCAGCTGAATTTACCAAAAGTCATTAACTGTTGTTAGAGGCTTGCTAGTGGAAAGTTTTAAAACTAAGACTGTAAAAATTAGGTAGCAGATGGGTGTGTGCAAAACTAACCCCTAAGGGGAAACTTCAAGCAAAATGGAAAATAAAATAGGGCAGGCACATTGAAGAAACATACCAGCAGCAGGACGCTGTTGGAGAAGCTGAAGCCTGCGCCCAACTGCCTCTTGGAGGAAAACTTTACACAGAAGCACTTGGGAAAAGCAACCCAGAAATATGGGGCGATGTGAAGTCATAACTCTTTCTCCATGTATATCTGTTCATAATACTTGTCAATGTAACATTATCAATTCTGTTCATTGTTCTTGCTTTACTTTGGTGCAACATAGATCCCTGAAGCTACAAGAAATATTTAATTACTAGGATAAAAAATTTCCTACTTTGAGGTCCTTGGGGAAATGAATTTTTTTTCATATCCATGTGAATTGAAAATAGTTATATAAACATTTTCATTATCTTCCCTTTCATATTGAATATCCTTGATCATACATGACAAGTTCCCTTGTTTTTGTTATCACAGTAATTAGTTATTAAGATTCACATGCAGTGACCTGTGTCGTACTACACTTGATTCTTAAAGGTGGTGTTGGTAATCTCTGTTAACCCTTTCTGTTGGGTTGCTAGTTGGGCTGAAACCACAAAGTCAGCACTTCCAAACCAGCAGTTCTTCTGAGGGAGAAAGGTCAGGTTCTCTGCTCTCTACAGATTTGCAGCCTCAGAAAACCCAAGGTCAATCTTCTCTGCCCTTTACGGCTACTGTGAGCTTGAAGTGACTCAATGACAATAGATCAGTGTTCTCATGGATGTTGTTTGTTTTTTTGCTTTTTCTTCCAAAGGGCAAATTATTTCCAACATATCATGCTGCCACTCCTAAAAGCTTTACAAAGGAACATGGGTTAAATTCAGTGCAAAGAAATACAGTTTCTTCACCAAATTTACAAGACTAAGTCACTTTAATGCCCCTAAGTCATTTTTTAAAGTTAACATATTTGTTTTACTTGTTGTTTTACTATAACAAGTACATACAGATGCAACTCATCATGAACAGAAGAAAATTATGTTCAAGACAAATGAGAAGGGTTTAGCTACCTGGAACTCAGAAAGCGGACCCTTGTATTTCTTTGAATACTATTTGGGGCCTTTATTCACTATTTCATATTGTTCTTTAATTTTTTTATTATTATTAGCTAAAACTACCCATAGATTATCAGTTTTACATTCATTATTTTAGACACATGTGATTTCAACTGGCTGTCCCATTTCAATCCCCTCCCTATACCATTACTTGTCGTAAGTTATCCATTAGTGTCTTACTGAACAACATGGGGGACCATTTCAGCTAAGCATTGGCTGACTCTGTTCACCTGGCTTATAGCAGTTTCATCTTCACTCACCTTCATCTTGTATTTTATAAACGGGACTTACAGTACATTCTCCTCTTTTCTTTCTTTTTTTCCCAGTACACAGCTGTCCACATGTACTTTAAGATGTGGATTTGTCAAGGTTGTTTTGCTAACTGATTCTAATATTAACAAGCTGTTTTTTAATTTATTATTTTTCTGTGTTTAGTACCATCACTTGGCAGTGACTTAAGGGGACATTATTATAACAGAATAGAGCCCACTTCATGATCATTCATAGTTTTAGTAAATTTTTATGATTAATATATAATCCCTTCTTAGGAGATTCACCTTACTGTACTATGCCAGACTTTTTTTTTTTTTTCTTAGCCATAGAGTTTCCATTGACTCATTTTTAGAAGCAGATTGTCAGGGCTTTGTTTCTAGTTTGTCTAATCTGGAAGCTCCACTAACATCTATCCAGTATGAGTAACCATGTTATTAATATTTAATATATCTATGGCATAACTTCTAGCATCATTGCAATGCTCCAGCTACCATGATAACACATATTGATAGAGATTGGTGGCAATAATTTATCTTAGGCAGGTAGAAAGTTATTTGTTTTATATTAGGACTTGTCAAAATATTTCATAAATTATAATATTGGCTTGGTTTTGAAAAGTCTATGCTAACTTTCGATCATCTAGCTATTTGTTTGATACTGTTCGATTTGAAAATGTCTATCAAATATACAATGGTGTTAAGCATATTTAAAAATTACTTCCCGGTGAGCATCTTAACTAACACTGACGACATAATAGTTAAGCCCTCCCCTAACTGGAATGTTGGTGGTTGGAAATCACCCAGCAACTCTGTGGACAAGAATCTGTAATGAAAGTTAGAGCCTCAAAAATTCAATGGAACAGTTACATCATGGCACGTGGGTTCAATCCAAAGACGCTTCAGTATCACTTCTATTCAGTTTATTCCCACTCATGGTGAGCAGATGGATTTCTGAGACTATAGCTTTTATGGGGATAAAAAGCCTCATGGACTTGATAGATCCTAAGAACAGTAATTCAAAATATTATTGTTCAATTTGAATTACATGTATACGCTTATGTTCAGAACTCTGTATTTCGTATGTTGCTATATAAATATACAAAATACACACACGTGTGTGTAATAGTTTCTTTGGAAACCCCTCACTAGTACGCAGCTTTAGTTAAAAACCAAACAAACATTACTCAAACAAGACCTCTCTGCTTTTTCTCATACTACAGTGCTTTCTTCCTTGTACTACCTTCTAGTAATATCTATTTATACCCCAATTAGAACTTACCCAAGGGTATTGTAGCCATTATATAATGAAACTTTTCTGATAGATTTAAATTGTCCCAAGATAAGACTGACAATTGATATTTGGGTTCTGAAAATTGGATTTTGACTTATTTATATGAGTAGCCTATACATTATTGCTTCATTTTTATAATATTTTATTGTGTTTTAAGAGAAAGTTTACATAGCAATATAGGTTCCCATTTAACTTTTTTATCTGAAAAAATGTTCATGATATCCGTTACAATTTTCACAAAGTTTTAGCATTTTCATTATCTTGTTCCGCTTGTTATTTTCCCTTTGTCTAGTTTCCTCCCAAACTCCACACTGCCCTCTTTGCCTTCTAATCTTTGCTTGTGGGCAAATGCCATTTAGTCTTACATAGCTGAAGTTAACCTTTACACCTGGGCATTCTTATTTGCTCTATAAGCCAACCGAACATTTGACTGAAATGTGACCTCCAGAAATAACTCCAATCTTAATTCAAAGATTTTCTTAGGACAATAGGTTCATGGTTCTTATGGTCTCTATTGACCCATATAATTCATCTCTTATTGGAAATATGACATTTGTCTACATTTTACGCTAAACAAGTCCCTATTGAGTTTTCTATTCTGTCCCAGATCAGAACATCTGTCGTAGGAGCCAAGGACAAGAAATTTCCTCTGGTTTTAAGTTAGAAGAGTCCATGGTTAATATGGACTATTCATATTATAGGCTAGTTTCTTCTTTAAATCTTTGATTATCTTTGCTCTCTTTTGCTCCACACTAGTAAAGATATTCATGTACAAACTTTTAAGACCACTACCACTATTCACCAAGAGGTACAATATTATCTTTGTAAAGTGTTTTGTGCCAATTGACTAAATTGTTCTGTGAGACTACAAAGCACTGGCAGCACTTACATATTTATGCCAGGAAATTTGGAAGACAACTACTTGGCCAAATGACTTGAAGAGATCCATATTTGTATCCATTCCAAGAAAGGTGAACAAATAATGCTCAAATTACAAAGCATTTTATTAATATCACATGTAAGTATAATTTTGCTGAAGATCACCCAACAATAAGCAAAGTAATACATTGACAGGGAGGTGTCAGAGGTTCAGGACAGAGGAGAGAAGGGTGGGAAAAGGGGAGACCATTGCTGATGTCAGATAGATGTTGGCTGAAATCAGAGAACTCCAAAAGGATGTTTACTTGTGTTTTATTTTTATACCAAGGCATTCAATCATAACAAACAATAGATAGCCTTGAGAAAAATGATAATTCCAGAGCACTTCATTGTGTTCATGAGAAACTTTCACATGGATCAAGAGGGAGTTTTGCAACCAGAACCAGAGAATATTGCATGATTTAAAAACTGGAAAGGTGTATGTAAGGATTGTATCCTCTTACCATACCTATTCAATATGCATGCTGAGCAAATAATCCAAGAAGCTGGATTATAGGAAAAAGAATGTGACATCAGGATTGAAAGAAGACTAATTAACATCCTTGGATATGCAGATGACACAACCTTGCTGATGGAGATGAAGGATTGCAACCTTCCTTCTGTATGGATTACAAAACCAAACCAAACTCATTGCCATTGAGGCAATGTTGATTCCTAGCTGCCGCCCCTCCCTCCATCCCTCTATCTCCCACCAAGGGTTCTGAGACTGTAACTGTTCATGGGGGTAGAGAGACCAGTCTTTCTCATGTGGAGCTGCAGGTGGTTTCCAACAGCTGACCTTCCAATTGCCGCCCTACTTGTAACCAGAACACCTTCAGGGGTCCGTATGGAATGTAACTCAGTATCAAGAAGACAAGACCTTCACAACTGGGCAAATAAGTAACATCGTGATAAACTCAGAAAAAAAATTGAAATTCCAAAAGAAATTTGTCTTGCTTGGATTCACTCGCCATGATTGCGGAAGCAGCAATCGAGAGATCAAATGATGCATTGCATTTGGTACATTTGCTACCCAAGACCTTTTTGGAATATTGAAAATCAGGGAAGTAACATTAAGACTAAGGCACACCTGACTCGCGTCATCATATTTTCAGGCGCTTTAGATGCACGTGTAAATTGGACATTGACTAACGAAAACCGAAGGACAATCGATGCATTTCAATGGTGGTGCCTGCAATGAGAATTGGAAGTGCCATGGTCTGCCAAAAGGACAAACAAGTCTGTCTCGGGAGAAGTACAGCTGAAGAGCTCTGTAGAAGCAAGGATGGCAAGACTTCTCTCACATGCTTTGGACTTGTTGTCAGGAGAGCTCAGCCTCTGGAGAACATCCCGGGCGGTGAAGTAGAGAGTCCGTGAAAGGGGGAAGCTCTCGATGAGATGGATGGGCACAGTGGCTGTAACCACGGTCTGAAGCACAGGAACTGTGCGGAAGGTGCTTGCATGGCAATTATTCGTTCCTTTCTGCAGAAGGTTGCTATTGTGTGGAACAGACTTGACGGCACGTGATGTCGCTGCCATATTGTCTTCTTATGCATGAACATAGAATATTCTCACATTTCTGTAGGTCTCTTTTGGGGTCTTGCAATAATGTTCTTTGCTTTTGTTTGCACAGATGTCTTGTTTCTTTGCTGAGGTTTTTTTCATCAATATTATTTCATCTTTTGTGTGGCATCTTTAGATGACAGTGTTCTCTTGATGTCTTTTACAGCGTTGTTGGTGGTATAAGAATCCAATTGATTTCTGCTTCATCATCTTGTAGCCTACCATTTACCAAATACCTCAATTGCTTCTAACAAATGTTTTTTTCTATTGTGTTGTGGTTAGAGCTATATAAGCATATATCATCTACAAATAGTGAGTTTTATGTCTTCTTTGCCCAGTTGTAATCCTTTGATTTTGTTTTTGCCCTCTGGTTCTGTGACGTTCAGTATGATGTTGGTTAATTGTGGTGATAAGGGGCAGGCCTCCTTATCTGGATCCTGTTCTCATGGGAAATGCTTTCCATTTTTTCTCCATTTTTCTATAGGATGATGGCCATTGGGGTTGTTTTGCATGTGGACTTTATTGGCATTTGGATTTTCCCTTCTATTCCTATTTTGTTGCATATTTTTATCAGAAAAATGTGTTGGATATGGTCAAATGCCATTTAACCATCAGTGATAAGATCATGTTGTTCTTATTTTTTGTTCTATTTATGAAGTGGGTTAAATTGATTGTTTTCTAGTAGTAAACCATCTTTGGTATGAATCCCAATTAATCACAATGTTTATGTTTTAGATATAGTTTTGGATTCTATTGACCAGAATTTTGTTGAGAATTTATACATCTCTGCTCATGAGAATAAATTTCTGGTTTGGTGGGGTCTTTGCAGGAACCCTGGTGGTGTTGTAGTTACATATTGGGCTGCAATCCACATGGTCAGCAGTTTGAAACCACAGGCTGCACTCTGGGAGAAAGACTGTGCTTTCTACTCCAGTAAACACTCAGAGTCTCGGAAACCAGAAGGAGGTCACTATGAGTCAATGTTGATTCAATGGCAGTGAGTTTGGTTTTGGTTTGGTGCCTGATTGGGGCATCAGAGTTAGGCACACTTTACAGAATGAGTTTGGCAGTTTGCTGCCCCTTTTTGTACAGAATTGTTGACAGCTCTTCCTTGAATACTTTGTAGAATTCCCATGTGAAGCCAAATGACCCTGTTTTGTTGTTTTTGGAAGTTTCTTGATGACTTTTTCTACTTCTTTTTTTATGGGTCTGTGGAGGTTTTCTCTATCAGTCTGTGTTAGTTGGGTAGGTGATTTATTTTCCAGGTACTTGTCCATTTCTTCTAGATAATCAAACTTGTTGGAGTACCGTTTATTGTAGAACTCTCTTATTGTTATTTTTATATTTGTATCTTGTTTTTTTTCTTTGTTAATTTTTCTAGAGGTTTGTTAAATTTGTTCATACTGTATCAGAACCAACTTCTTGTCATTTTACCATTGTTTTTATGTCTTCCCTTCTTTTATTTATGCTCCAGTCTTTATGATTTATTTTCTTCTGTTGTTGGAGGGTATAATTTGCTTCTATTTTTCTAGTTGTTTTAAGTGTTGTGTTAAAGTGTTGATTTTGGATTTCTCTTTTTACATGGGTACATTAATTGCTATAAACAGCCCTTTGATAACTGCTTTTTCTATGCCCCAAAGTTTTGGTAGGTTGTATCATCCTTCTTGTTTGTGTCAAGGAATTTCTTAAATTCATCCCTTATTTGTTCTATTACCCAGTCATTTATAAGTATTACATTGTGTTTTGGCTTTATATTCTTATTCTTTCCATTGTTGATTTCTGTTTAATTGGCTTCATGTTCTTATTCTCCCTATTGTTGATTTCCAGTTTTATAGCATTGAGTTCTGAGAAAATGAATCACAGTATCTCAGTGTTATGGGATTTGTTAAAACTCACTTTGTGGTCTAACATATGATCTCTCTTAGAGTATATGCCATGTAGAAGAAGAATGGTTAATTGTTTTGTTTACTTTTTCTGTGTCTTCACTGTGTTTCATTTTGACGATCTGGATCCAACTGTTGATGGAAATGGTGCATTGGAATAGCCTATGTATTCTGTTCTAGAAGGAGCTTTGAGATTCAATGCAGTCGAGTTCCCAATCATTTTTTCCCAAAAGAAATAAATGAAAATGGATTAATCCATTCTCAGCCACCAAGATTTTACCCTAACCTTGACTTTTTATAAAAAAACATTACATAGAAATTTCAAAGTAAATAAGTTCAGAGTTAAATAATATAATTTAAATGAGAAACACAACACATTAAAATGGCTTTTAACAACTAGAGTATGGACCATACCTTGTGACTGATGAGGATCTGGATCTGTGGACAGGGATTTGGAGAGGAGGGATACAGAGAGAGTCATTATTTGGAAGGAGAATCCCTTCCCATAAAATCAACTGGTAGCTGCTTTTCAGAAGGGTTCCCCCCACCCCCTTTCTTTGCCTTTTTTATCTAGGACCTGGCTGGCTTAAAAAAAAATCTGTCTAATCTGGTCTGCTTTTGGCATTTCCTTAACTGTTTTCTAAAAGGGTTTACTAAGTTATCATCAATAACATCGATAACACAGTTAACCAGTTCCTTATCATGATGACTCTTCAAAAAATACTTCTTAGAACGCATATTTTTTTTTTCTAAAAACAGTACAAAAAGCCACAAAAACTAAGAAAATTATAGCAAAACACTTGGATCACAATGCATAAGGTTTAAACAGTGCACAACAACAATACCAACTAACGCTGAGTGACCGAAACATGAATTGCTTTTGTTTACAAAATTCACGTGCATTGGGTCAGATGGGTCCAATATTTTGTTGAAGTTCTGATGTAAAATTTTCTTGACATTTCACATCGAAATCCTCTTATGTCGAGTACTGATACAGTCCAGTACTGATGCAGTCCAGTATTGATGCAGTCCAGTACTGATGCAGTCTAGTACTGATGCAGTCCAGTATTGATGCAGTCCAGTACTGATGCAGTCCAGTACTGATGCAGTCCAGTACTGATGCAGTCCAGTACTGATGCAGTCCAGTATTGATGCAGTCCAGTACTGATGCAGTCCAATACTGATGCAGTTGAGTACTGGGGTTCTAATCTAGTGAATTTTTCCTTTCCAGCTCTTTACGAGTTTCATTCCCCTCTTCCTAGGGCTTTTCATTGGCAAAGGTGGGAGGTTGTGTATTATATGTTTATTATGGTTGCATCTGCCTGGCCTATTGAAGTTTGAATTTTCTATATACTTTAAGATTAGGCCCTAATAACACATACTGTGTCCAGAGAGTGTCTCCCCATTTGTAGTGCTCTTTTCATTTATTCTATAACATCTTTCGATTAGTGTAAGGACTTCATTTTCAGGAGGTTCAGTTCTTTTATTGATTATCTGTTGCTTGTGTGTTTTTACTTGTGCTTGTCTGTTTATGTCCAATTAGGTCCCTCTACTTTGTTCCTGTTATCGTCCACGAATTGTGTACTTTTTGTCTTAGCATTTAGGCCTTTGGTTTGGTTCATCATTATATATTTTTAATACTGCGTCATGTCATTTGATAATAGCTATAATAAAAAACATTTGAATGTGTTTTATTCATACACTTAAAGAAAAATAGACTATTTTTAGAGGAAGAATAGTATCTTTTTAAAAGGATTTCCTTTAAAAAGTAAAATCAAAAGCTGGGCATTATGACATCTTTTCTCACAAGATGTGTTTTCTTCTGGGATATTTTGCCATGAGTCATTAATTTATTTTCCTGTTTTAAATACGCTCCACATGGCATTTAGCCCTAGAAATTCCGTAATCTCACATACTCAATTTTTAACATAGTTAGGCTTTGACAATGAAATAAAGAGAATTGTATTAAAAACAAGTAGGATAAATTTGCATAATAAATCAAGCTATAACTGCTACTAAGAAATATTTGACCAAGTATAATGAAGGACAGAATTACTGATACTTTAGCAACTTTCATTGTTACAAACTACTAATATATTTAGTGGGGTATAAGTTGAGCTTCTAACTGCAATGTCAGGAGCTCAAATCCACCAGCAGAAAAAAGATAAAAATTTAGAGTCTCAGAAAACCTAAGGCGCAGTTCTACTATGTTCTGTAAGTTTACTACGACCCAGAATCAAGGTGATGGCAACTGAGTGTTTGGGTTTATATAAGTAATTTACGAATTATTATGAAAAATGGTTAGGGGTCTGGAAAGATTATATTGGATACGAGTATATATAGAGAGAATATGAGTGTATGTGGTTATGTATATCTATATCTGTCTATCTATATCTATATAAATCCTCATTTCATAGAATGATAAAATGTCTGGTCAACACCCCAAAACCAAACTCACTGCCAGTGAGTTGATATTGACTCACAGTGACCCTATAGACCAGGGTAGACTGCTTCTGTAAGTTTCCAAGCCTGTAAGTCTTTGCAGGCATAGAAAGCTCCGTATTTCTCCAGAGGAGTTCTGGTGGTGTTGAACCCTGATTCTGCAGGTCACAGCCCAATTCATAGCCACCACATCACCAGGGTGTCAGTGACTAATCATGTACTTACACACATACATGCACACACAAAGTAAATAATGTGTCGATAGTAAATGCACATAAGTTTTACAAATGTAAATCAATTTAATAAGTCTAAACTCATACTAATCGGTGGTCTAAAATTGTACACATTGTTAACCTGACAGAATTCCCCTGCTGTGGAGCCACAGCTTCTGTATCGATGGCTAATGAGCCTTATGATATATGGAATACTCTGTCTCTGACCATCAATCTAAAAAATGATCATTTAAATGAAAATTTAATGAATTATTCAAGCAGTAGCTGCCCCAAATAAGGTAATATACCCATCTTTGAGAAAATATATACAAATTTGTATTTTTCTAAAATTAATCAGTGTTTGCATTTTCTTCCCAAGGTATCCTTAGAACAGTTGTATTAAAGAAGCCTAAATATTTTCTATATATTTGACCTTATTGAAAAGGAATGTATCTTGTTATACTTCAAACATTTGCCTCTCAATCAAGGTTAAGCAACATAATTTACAAAAATAATAGTTTATAACATAGATCATTAATTCAATAGCTATATAATACCTATTACATATGGGTATATGTACTAGTAGATGATGGAGATTCGAGGCAGATAATAAAGTGTCTGCATTCAAGGAATTTATTGTCTAACAAGGAATACAGATTTTTTATAAGCAATTGTGAAAAGTGGGTGGTACATGAATAGACAAACAAACATCATAGACAATATTCACTATAGGGGAATTGGTGGGTTAAAAATCAAGATCAGAAACGTTCAGGATACAGTTCTGTTAGTCATGAGCATGCCCACAGGCACAACTCTCTCAAGTTCTTCCATTGACCTCTGTCTTGCTGTGCAAATGTTACAATGCTCTTCTAATGCTTTAATAAATAACCAAATACTACTGATACATTCCTAAAAGGTTATACTATTCTATCACAAGCCTCACCTTGAAAGTGCTTAATTCTAATTTTTTTGTTTTGGCAAGCCTAGCTCTCCTTATCCCAGTAAATGCCTGAAGTCATCCCACCTTGAAAGCAAGCATCCTGCCCAAAGTCACTCATCTTTCACTCCACAGACCACTAGTGCACTCCTTCTGTGTCATGCTCCTGGTGCTTCTGCCTCTGCTGCCGCCGCTTTACCGTGTCTCTGGCTCACAGCCTTTTGTCACCTGGAATTGAGGAGGTTCATTTCATAGTGATTGATTTCATGAGTCAAAGAATATGCTTCCCTTTTGGCTCTTCTTCCTTCTTATCAATGAGAGACTCCTTCCTGCTTCTGAGAAGGCTCATTTTAAATGTATCATGGTGGCAAAATTCCTCTCATTAGAGTCCTCTGCACCTTGTTTGCATGTTCCCACTCTGCCACTTTTCTGGAATTACTAAAACTGGAAGAGCTATAACAAATAGTACCTTGCACTGCAGCCGAAGATGATAAAGACAATATGGGTGCTATGGAAGCATTACAGGGCCCTTTTCATATTCCAATTCCTTGCTACACTGGTTCTCTGACCAGAAACATAGACATCACTCACAGCATTGTTATAAATGTAATCTGCATCTCACATACACCAAATGTTAGTCTACATTCTAATAAGATGCTTGTGGTATTGGAATGCACATTAAAATTTAAGTCAAGTCATCTAGCTGAGAAGCAACAAAGCCCACCTGGATGAAACACACCAGCCTGTGTGATCATGAAATGCCGATGGGATCAGGTATCAGGCATCAATGACACAGAACAAAAAATCATATTGATGTGAATGAGGGGAAGGGTGTAGTGAAGACCCAAATCCCATCGGTAGACAATTGGAATCCCCTTACAGAAGGGTCACAAGGGAGAGACCAGTAAGGGTGCACTATAGCGCCAACGAAACATACCACTTTCCTCTAGTTCTTTAATGCTTCCCTGACCCACTATCATGACCCCAATTCTACCTTACAAATCTGTCTATACCATAGCATGCATACTGGTGCTAGAAATACAGGGAATCCAGGACAGATAAACCCCGCAGGACCAATAATGAGAGTAGCATTGCAAAGAGGGTAAGGGAAGGTGGGGGGCTGATTGGAAATGGGGAGCAGATCACAATGATTGACATATAACCCCTCCCAAGGGGGATGGACAACAGAAAAATAGGTGAAGAGAGACAGAAGTTGGTGTAACACATGAAAAAAATGATAAATTATCAATGTTTCATGAGGGAGGGTGGGTTGGTGGGGTGGGAAATTAGTTGATACCAAGGGCTCAAATAGAAAGAAAATGTTTTTGAAATTATGATGGCAACACATGTACAAACATACTTGACACATGGGTGGATATATGGATTGTGATACAAACTCTAAGAGCACTCAATAAAATGATTTTTAAAAATTAATTTTCTAAAAGTTAAAATAAAACAATAAGGTCCTAAAATAAAAAAATGATTGGGAAAAAATTTAAACCAAGTAATCATCTAAGCCATCAGAAAAAAGCTACTCACAATAAGTGCTAATAATAATTAACTTCCAAGGAGCTATGTGGCTATTTTATAGAAAATAATATTCAAGTGTTTAAAACAGAGAAAATATTGTGTTATCACACTGAACTTCAGCTTATATTGTTAGTTGCACACACATTTGAAGGACCTGGGAGATTATTTCAATTTGGGACATAGTATTTTGATATATATAGGATATAAATAAGTAGAAACATTGAAAGAGCAGACAGATCTACAAATCCAACTATCAGGGAATATTTCTCTCCTAAAGTTATTGACTTGGGTGTTATTTGTATATGAATAGGAATTGCCCAGCATATATATCTTAGCTGATATGTAGAGAAGGCTTGGGCAGTTCCTGGAAACATCAGCATACAAAATGAGCTATGAGATAGATAAACAATTAAGTCTGGAAAGGACAAGACAGAAAAAAGGCAAGATTGCAGAGTATCAGATGGAGAAGCCCAGGGATAATATGTCTCTAGGAGGAAGGAATCAGTAGTAACGTTGTATTAGATTGAGTTCACCTCTAAGCAGACACTCATTTATTGCTTTCTCTCAGCTGATTTCAGCCATACAACAATTTATCACATTTCTCCTGTCCACATAGGATCGTTAATTGTTTTTGTTACTATATTTAACATTTAAATATGAGCCCTAGTGGAACTTGTGGTCAGCACACCACTGCGACATAAGGCTGGCAGCTTTCACCACAGAAGAAAGACCTGGTGATTCGCTCTGTTATGTCAAGAACCCTGAAGGAGGTGTGGGTTGTACATTGTGCTGTTAACCACAAGTTCTGCAGTTTGAACCCACCAACCCCTCCACCTGGGAAAGGTGAGGCTTTCTCCTTCTGTAAGGATTCACAGTCTGGGAAACCCCCAAGGGCAAGTCTACCAGGTCCCATAGGCTCATCGTGAGTCAGAATTGACTTGATGGCAGTTGATTTTGTTTTGTTTTATAAACAGATATGTATACAAGGATTTGTTTGAGGATAGTTTATTGGAGAATAAGTCCAAGAAACTGGAGTGGGGAAATAGGAAAAGTAACACTGGGGAAAAGAGACGATGTGTACAAAGCACTTTAGTGATTTGCTTTCCAATAAGGGAGGGTTGAACTAATTAGTCTTACTGGGACCTTTTGGGGAACTTTGTATAATTATCGTTGTAAAGGTGAGGAGCTATGGAATTTATCTGTAGATTGTAATTCGCCATTGTTTAAAAGTTGCCTTCAGGATGTCAGTTATCCACCTGCAACTACCCATTCAACTTTGCACACATTGCGTATCCCTCAGAACACTCTGATACGTAAAGCAAGAGAAACACTGAGGGTGCCAGGAGAGGACTCTACCATGATGCTGCTGCAATTAGAAGCACTGCGTAAAGGGGTTGGGGCATCAATAATAAATGCTACTAGTGTTCAGTGCTGTCCTCATAGAAAATAAACAGGAGAGTACTTTTCTAATATGTAATTAAGTATTGTGAAATAATGAAAACGCAAGACTGTTTAAAGTAGAACAGAATGGTTGCAAGTTATAATTAAATGTTTAAAATTTTAAAGAGAGGTCAGCAGTACAATAGTTTAATAATGTATGTAGACAATTATTTCCAGAAGTTTGGCTGTAAGAGGGAAAGAGAAAATAGGATGAAAACTGGAATAATTATTTGTACACAAAAATACGGTGTAGTGAATGAAAGCATGGATTATAGAACTGTATAAAAATTTAAAACTCTGTGATGTCAAGTCAATTCTGACTCAGGGACCCTGTAGGACAGGGTAGAACTGAGCCTGAGTTTCCTAGAACTTAACCTGTCATGGGAGTAGCACAGCCCACCTTCCTCCTGCAGAGTGGCGGGTAGTTTCAACCCGCTGCCTTGGCACCTGGCAGCCCAGCACTTAACCAGGAGGCTTCCAGGCTTGCACTTGCTGGGTTCAAATCCTGAACTTCTATAATAATTAGCAATGTGACGTTAAACAAGTTACTTAAACTCAATGTGCCTCATCTGTAAACTGAAGATAATGGTAGCAATCTCATAAGCTTTTTGTGAAGATTGAATGAGTAAGATGAATAAAATATCTGCTTAGATAAGTGGCTGGAAAGGTGTGTAATGTCTAACGACTGTTTCATTAGGTAGCGTCAAGTCCTCATTAGCTCATGTGAATGGCAGAACTGCCCCAAAGGATAGTCTTTTTCTGTCGCTGTTGCATGGGTACAACTGCTCACTTATAGCTAGCAGTGAAGCGTATAGTAGTTGTACCACCAAGGCTCATATTTAAATATTAAATATACAAACAAAACAATAATTAATGATGTTAACTATTTTAGCTGGAGAAACATGCTAACATTCTGTATGGCTCGAGTCAGTTGAGAGAAAGCAAAAGATATTCAGTAGAAACAATAAGGGATTGGATAGCTTTTGTAAGGTGGCAGAGAGTCTAAGATTAGCTTTAGATGGGAAGTGGGACACATCTTCCATTGTTATAGGAACAAGCAAAGAAGGAAAAACAGTGGATGTCCTTGTACATGGGTTATGTTTTATGCTAGGTCATCGAGTTCTTGTTTGAAAGCTTGTGTTGCCTTTTTGAAATGATTACTAAGGCCACCAAATGTGATGAGGGTAGAACACAGAGTAGAACTGCCCTTGTGTGTTCCCAAGGACATGTGTCTACCAGAGCAAGTGGTTTCAAATAGCTACTCTTAAGATGGACAACTCAACTTGTAACCCACTATTTCATCAGGATCCATCTCGTTCTCAGGGTAGTGGCTGGTGGTTTAGAACTGCTGACATTGAGATTGAGTCTAGAAAGCAAATTTGTAACCACTATGCCACTAGGTCACCTAGAGGAATTGTAGGGGCAGAAAGTGAGAATGCTAAGTTAGCATGGAGTGTTTTTAAGCAACTGGCTCATTGGGAAATGAAGGACTAATTAGGTAGGGGCAACAAAAAGAAGGTCTTTGACAAGGTGGATTCACACGATGGCTCCATCAATGAGCTCTAACATAAGAAGCATTGGTAGGACAGCCCAGGAGTAGGCAGAGTTTTCTTCTGTTTGATGTAGGGTAGCCATTGGAGCCAACTCAATGGTACCCAATGACGGCTTGTTATGTCAGCCAGGATATTTGTGCTGTTAGAACCAAAATTTTGTCTTTTGCACAGATTCACATTCGAAGATGGAGATAAGGAAAGATCTACTATGACAATGCCAATTAAAGCAGACACATGCTGTTATGATTTTTAAAATGTACTATCACACATTTATTTTAGCTCTATTAGAATAATAATAAAGACTCCGTCTCAAGGAACCATTATCCCTTTGGTTTTTATCCTATCATTACTGACAAATTGTCACTGAATGGCAGAGGAATCCAGCCCCCGACAACCGAAGGGTCAGTAGGAGCAATTGTAAGGCGATAATAGAGAAAGATTATGGTTGTCATAGATGATGGGAAAGAGAAGAGAGAGAACACTATAAAGGAGTCAAACACGTGTGGTAGCATGCTCACCTCAGCCCCACTTGGTGGTCCACGTGGAACTGGGAGAAGAGAGAGTGAACCTTTACTATCTTGGGACATTTATAGGTAGCCATAAGACATGGATATTCAATGTTTACATGAATCACAAGGTGAGTAGTAACTACATTAAGGTCACTGAGCTCATGAGTGAAGAAACCCAATACCTATATTAAAGAAAGGTACGATGGGGGTTGGGTGACACTGTGGGAAGAGAGAAAAGGATGTCTGCTCTTATAGGGAGATATAATCAACCATGTGCTGGTAAGGGGTAACTTTAAGGTAGCACTATTATGGGAGGGTATAATGGAGAACAATATTAATTATTATAATGTGATTGGGACTTGCCTTCAATTCACAAGGATGAAGGCCTCCCTCCACCCAAGAAACCCAGCCTGTCAGGGTCCTTAATATATGAAACTAAAGGATTCATCTGTATATACTCTCTCCCATTCTCTGCTCCCCACAACTGTAGTGTTTTATATGGACAATTTAGTTATTGAGTACTTAAGCAATTTCTAATTGATAAGCACAGTGCTCTCATTTTTTAAAAAAATGAATGATTAAAATTAAAACTGACTTTGTAGCACAATGCCATTTCAAAACAAATAATAATAATAAAGAACAAGGTAGTATAGGTAATTTCTGAATTTTTTTAAACTTTGACTTTATTTTAAATAGTTGAAAGGAAGTATAAGTGGCTGTGAAATATCTGAAGAAAGCAAGTGATTTTGTGGTGGAAGAAATCATCTTGGATAAATCTATAGTGAATTTGCAATATAAAAATATTTTCATCAGGCTGTTAGGTTGTAGTGGTGGCAGTTTCTCAGGTCAACTAGGAGTCACTGCTGTTACCTTAAGCTTTCTCTGTCTGTTGAGATTTTAAATAACTACTCTTTTCTAAGAACCTCAGGATTCTTTACCCAAGTTTGTCAAAATGAGAAAAGGTAAAGATTAAATGGAACTATTTTGGACCACAATACCTCCTTTAAAAAATATGACCTATTGATTATTATATATAATATGTGAAAATTGATCCTATGGATTCATTATTGGTTTCCCTAACTTCTCCTTATTTATATACTGGAAATCAAAATTAAGTAAATTAAAATACATTTATCACTATATGATTTATTCTGGAATGACTATGGTGCTTAATTTTTTTCAACAACAATAGCAAAATAACCATGGAATCCTTTGCTCATTTTTTAAATTATATTCTGGGTACATATTAATATAGGTATTTGCTTTATTGAGAAAATGACTCAGCTCTGCTGCACATATTTTAGAATTTCTTTGAATATTGATTTACATATAATCTAGTTTATATATTATAAATGGATTATGTTGTTTACTTATAAAAGTAGTATCAAAATATAAACTATGGCTTTAGTCATCTTATAAATGAGAGTATTAAAAATATCTGTCCTGCAGGTCACTTTTCAGTCAAATAATAGATTGGTCCATAAAACAAAACGATAACATGCATGAAGAATAATCTCTTTAGAGCAAAGACTTACATGACACCAACCTGTGTCCAAAAGCAAAGCTGAGAAGTCAAGAAGGGCCAAATAAATTCAAAGGATGGAAATGGGGAATCCAAATGTCACCCTGTGCCCTTGAGTAGACTCTGACTGGAAGGAAGTGGGAAGACAGAGTGGAAATGGAGCAAATACTGATGCATTGCAGCTGGGGAGGCAACTAAGGTCATTGAACAATTTACGCACGAATCATTGAATGATTAACCAATTTGTGGTATAAACTTTCACCTACTGCACAATAAAATGTTCAAAAATAATCCCTGATCAAACTAGAGTCATGAACCCTATAATAATTGGCCTACACATAGTACAGTGAAGAAAAAATAATTGATGATTGATATTTGGTCTTTGAAGAGGAAGCAATCTTAAATATTTTAATTTCATTTAATATTATTTTTCCAAATATGTGTGCATATCTAATATTTATACAATATTTTATCCTACAAAATATCATTTCAGATCCTTTTCATAATATTGATTCTTGTTTGCACATTAGATATCTACTTCAATGTAACTGAGCTTTGAAATTATGTGTTATTTAAATATTTTGCAAAAGTTATCATTTATTAAATCTATGTTTTCAAAAACTTTACAGGGGTTGTTTCTAACACAACAGCCCAGAATATTAGATATGTCATTTCAAATATATAAATAGTGATAGTGAATCAGTGGGGAGTATTCCAAATCAAAATCAAGAATGTAGTAAGAGCTACTCCCAGAAATGAGAGATGCTAAAAATGTTGCGTGTCTTATTATGCCAATGGCTCTTAATCGGAGAAGTCTACATCCTGAGATTTGTAGTACATTTAAAATTATGAACAAATTTTGAATGTATTTTATTTGTTCTTGTGTGTAATGAAGTCAATTCCTAGACTTGCTTGTCTAAGTTGTTCATGATCTCCCAAATTATAAAGGATCACTATTCCAGCATTTGGACAGCTCACAAATAGCTACTTCATCTAGTATGGTTGACTTGATCATGGGAAATATACCCACCGCTGACAAGAAGAAAATCCTTCCATTAAAAAGAAAAAAAAAAGAAAATCCTTCCATTAAAAATAAAAGTTATTGATGTTTTACTAGAAAAAGAAGACAAACATTCATTTATATGCATGGAAGGCAAGGTAAATAGCTATTTTTGTGGATAGGATCTTATAAAAATTATATTAAACCTATAAAATTATTAGAACAAAGTTTTAATAATATTAAGTTATTCAATGGTATATACCAAATGCATAATTCAATATACTTTTATTCTTAGCCCTCTAATAATTAAACTCCATTCACAAAGGTCTTTTGTTTTATTTAAAAATACAAAATAAAAACTACTCCAAACAATAATTATGAAAGTGAGTTTTGCAGTCATGTCACATTGAAAAGCAGTTTCAGTAAGTTTTAAAGGGGACCTTATAATAATGATAACATCTAAGCAAGAAATAAAGGTTTAAAAAAGAACTCAAATTATTACAAACTTCAGAGGCAACACAAAAGGTGTTTATCATACATGCCTTTGGTCTGTTTTACATTCTAAAAACTCCATTATAAGACAGGGCTGGTGCATAATCAAATGTGGTAAAGAAAGCTGATGGGGCCCAACTATCAAAAGATATAACATCTAGGGTCTTAAAGGCTTGAAGATAAACAAGCGAACATCTAGCTGAGAAAAAACAAAGTCCATATGGAAGAAGCACAGCATCCTGTGTGATTATAAGGTGTCAAAGGGATCAGGTATCAGGCAGCAAAGAACAAAAAATCATATCATTCTGAATGAGGGGGAGTGCAGAGTGGGGACTCAAAGCCCATCTGTAGACAACTGGACATCCCCTTACAGAAGGGTCATGGGGAAAGATGAGCCAGTCAGAGTATAGTATAGCAATGATGAAACAAACAACTGTCCTCTAGTTCCTATATGCTCCCTCCCCCCCACGATTATGATCCCAATTCTACCTTACAAATCCAGCTAGACCAGACAATGTACACTGGTACGGATAGAAACTAGAAACACAGGGAATCCAGGACAGACAACCACTAGAGACAAGTAGTAAAAATGGCAATGCCAGGAGGGTGGAGGGAAGGTGGGGGAGATAGGAGGAACAGATTACAGGGATCTACATATGACCTCCTCCCTGGGGGACGGATGGCAGAGCAGTGGGTGAAGGGAGACATCAGACAGTGAAAGATATGACAAAATAATAACAATAAATTATAGAGGGTTCATGGGGTATGGGGGAGTGGAGCGGGAGGGAGAAAATGAGGTGTCAAATACCAGGGGATCAAGTAGACAGCAAATGTTTTGAGAATAATGAGGGAAACAAATGTACAAATGTGATTGACACAGTGGATACATGTGTGGATTGTGATAAGAGTGGTATGAACCCCCAATAAAATTTTTTAATAAAAAATCCATTTTTATGACTGCTGATATATATAAAATATTCCCTGTTTTGTTTTGTATAATAAACTATATGTTGGTCTTAATGACATAGTGGGTTATGCATTGTGCTATTAACCCAAAGGTGAACAGTTCAAAGCTACCAGCTACCATGTGGGAGAAAGATGAGGCGTTCTACTCTTGTAAAGGTTCATAGTCCTAGAAACACACAGGGGCAGTTCTACTCTGTCTTACAGGGTAGTTGAGTAGGAAAAGATGATGGCAGTAAGATAGCATTTTTTGTTCTTTGTTTTTAATTAAATAGCCATTATGCAAGAAAAGTTAAAATATTCTATAATTTTATCAAGTATGTTTTGAGAAATACAATTTACTCATTCAGGATATTCGCTGCTGTGGAGTAGATTATGACTCCGTAACAGCCATGTGAGACAGAGTAGCTCTGTCCCTGTAGATTCTGAATCATTATCTCTTTACCAGAGCAGAAAACTCTATCTGGATTTTTCCTGTGATTCTAGATACATGTCATATATTATTGAAGTTATCTTTTTAAAAATTTTAAATTATCTTATACATATAACCAAACATTCACACCTGGGTATATGCATTTATGTAGATCAGAGAAATATCCATAAATTAAAATATGATTTGATATACTGCTTTTTCCCATTCACTGAAGTAAATAAAAGTTTATTACATAAGATTCCACATAAATAACAAGGAACTCATTGTTTATATTGCTAACATTGATAGATTATATTCCTGCCATTTTGTCCTAAAACTGATAAAATTTTAGCTAAATAGGTCTTTTGAATTTGGTGTATTTTAAATTAATGCACAAATGATACATTAATCTTGGAAATAATATATGGGAATTAGTACCTTAGAGAATATGATTCCCATCTCTGAAGACTGTGATAGACTCCGATAAGTAGATCAAAATTTTGTGCTAGTGATCTCACCCTTAGTAATAGTCTGAAATCATTTGGGGCCTTCCTCTATAAAAATGTTTGAGGCTGCTGAAATGCTAGTTATGGTTATAGACTGGGTCACAGCAGAAGACGTTGCAATCCCCTAACATGCCACACAGACCTGGGTCTGTGGGTGGAGGCCACACTGCAAAATGTACTGAGCTATCATAAAACAGATTTATAGAGTGACTCAAGAAAGAGATTTCCGGAATGATACTAACTTCTATGCATTATTTTATAGATTAAAGAACATGAGTTCAAATTTCGTCTGACTTGATGCATAATTCTGAATAACTAATTGAATGCCATGAGCTTAATTTTAAAAATTAAAACCAAGAAGCACAACTTCTGAGCCTATCATCTAGGAACGTTCAGTACATAAAATCATGCATAGAGACCCAAGATGGTCATTGTAAAATTGTACACAAGGCTCTCTTTTGCTGCTGAAGAAAACACCATTCATTTAGTGTGAAATACACATTAGATATGGAGGTGTCTTAGCAAATTACTCTTTTACCTAAACAACTAGGCATGTGTTAATGAATTAGTCATTTAGTTTCCTAAGAAATTGACTATACACCATAATCAAGCTTAAAGCATTTGACACGTTTTCAAAATATTGATAGAAATACTTGATGTAATAAAGCATAATGGATATAATTATTCAAATATTTCATTATTCAATACCAACATAACATGCATTTTGTATATTCTATTAATTACATTCTTTTGGTAAAATTATAGCACCAGAGGTCCTGACCATGCAGCTACCTAGAATTCTGTGATTCAGGTTATCAATCAAATTTGAATAGTTGATAGAGACAACTTAAGACAGAGAGAGATTCTGAATATCTGTACCTGAAACCATAGCTGACTACTGAGCTTGGTTTTAAAAGCAGCCATAGGGCTACATGAAATGCCAGATTAATGTACCAAAAAGGAATGCTGCCAAGAGAACTCTCAGGAAGTGTGTGATGCAAACCTTGAGAGAAGCCAAAATAGGTTTGAGGAGAAGGATTCACGATCGAAGAGAAAGTTTGTTTGTTTTTTAAATCATTTTATTGGGGGCTCTTACAGCTCTTATGAAAATCCATCCATTGTGTCAAGCACATTTGTGCATCTGTTACCATCATCATTTTCAAAACATTTTCTTTCTACTTGAGCCCTTGGTATTATCTCATCCCCCGCATGAACCCTTTAATAAATTATCAATTATTATTTTTTTCATGTCTTACACCAACCACTGTCCCCTTCACCCACTTTTCTGTTGTCCGCCCCCATGGAGGGGGTTATATGTTAATCATTTTGATAGGTTGCCTCTACCACCACCACCCCCATCTCCCCTGTCCCCTCCCGGTTTGGCTACATCAGTCCTGAGGGGTTTATCTGTCCTGGATTCCGTGTATGTGAGCTCTAGTTTGAAGAACATTCAGTAGATACCTATAGACTAGGAATGGTGAAAAACAAAAAAAAGAAAAGTGAAGTAGAAGCAAATTTTACCAGCAACAAAGGTGGTAAACTCTTCTGGGTTACCAAAGGAAAAATCATTGTAGTAATTGTATGGACACTCACAGTCATGTAAAGCATGCATTATGGGACTTTAGCTTTGGGTTCACCTTTAGCCAAGTTTGGAAGACACAGTTACAGTGGGTGGAGACTGAGAATGTGCCTTTGTAAACGTTTGTATGTGATGCCACTGCTGTGATAGACTTCAGAATGCTCAATTTTCTAAGGAAATGTTTACCTAATGAATATGTCTACCGTATACACTTGTGTATAAGCCGAGTTTTTTTAGCACATTTTTAATACAGTGTTTGTGGTAAAAGTAGGTGCCTTGGCTGATATTCTGGTTGGCTTATACTCGAGTATATACGGGAAATACAAATTTAGAGCTCAGTACCCCAGTTAGGGTTCAAGATTCTGTGCACTCTGATTAGTGTTTGGGGCAAGCAGTTGGTTGAAAAACTAAGCAGATGGTATTCATAAGAGCCGGATAGCTACTAGTCCTCAAGGAATTGGATTATTTATTTGACAAGAATTGACATGAGTTCTGTCAGGGCATACCAGCAAGGGTCAACGTGTGCGGTGTTACTGACTAAAGCTCTTGTCTAGTTTTCTCCAGTTCACATATTTCACAGGAATTGCCAGATAGCACAGAGAATACACACCTGGCACTTTTATTTAGAGACAAGAATGCAGTGCAACAAGAGAAAGAATGCAGTCATGCACCAGTGGTCCAAGATATGTTCCAAAGTAGGGGATCCGCATGGGTCCAATACCGGAGCACCTAGACCATGGAACATTTGAATCACCCAAATCTATGCAAAGAATCTTAGCTCTAGTAGAGTTTACTGAAAAATCCCTCACCATGTCTTTAAATAGTCAAGGTAGGTTTGCAACCATGAGACCTGCTGCAAGTCATCAGTGCAGAAGCTAGCCTTAGGGGTATTTGAGGGAGTTTCAGGCCCTAACCAGTACATCATAAATCTTACTGTCCTTATCTTGACCAAGAGTAAAAACCAGACATAGGAGCATCCCTAGAGAGAAAGCTTTTCCAGCCCAGCTCTAAGTCCAACTGTACACAGCAGCCCTGTAGAGAAGACAATAGAAACTTAATTATATGGGCCAGCTGCCTGAGGCATCAGGAAACCCAACCGTAGATCTCTTGGAGTGGGCTGTCAAAACATATTGAGGTTAGGCAGGAATTTAACTTCTGAATTCTTCAGGAAAGTGAAGGAGCCGAATCCTCCAATATGTAGTAGAAGCCCCTTACACACAATAACAGTCATAGCATTGACGCCTACGCTGGAAAATCTTTGTCGTAATCAAATTGATTCAGAGAGCCATATGACCCACAAACGTGAAAGATTTTAGGGCATGGTCTGATGATCCAGTCAAACAAGTCTTATCTCGAAGTGGTATTTCTTTAGTGTCTCCAAAAAGGACAGTCCAAACATTATACATTTTTTATGGGAGGAAAGCATTTCAAATTGGATACAGTATCTGCTGTGGCTCAGTATATGTGGCTGTTACAATTCTACAGTTTCACAATAACTACAATTCTAGAATTTAAGGACAAGGAATCAGGAGACCAAGATCTTCTGATCATACTTCTATTAGCATGGAAATCATTTTGTATTTATGTAATACCAGCCACCCTCCCCATTAAAGAAAAAGGAAAAACAAAACAAAAACACCGTGCTAATCAGGCTCATGAAGCTCCTACAGAACATATCTATCCCTTAGGGTTTACAAGACCCCATGTCTCTTATGGCAGCAGACCGCCACATCGTACTACTGAGGGACAGCTTGTGGGTTCAACCCAGACCCTTTGGGTCATATTCAAGCACTTAGTCAAGGCACCCCAGGTTGCTTCTTTCTATATAAAATAAAATGTAATATAAAATATCATTAATTTTCAAGGATGGATTTAATTCCAGATTTATTGCTAACATTTACAATTTGCACTCAATTTAATTATCTGTACAATAGTTAAATTTAATTTTTTGGACCAAGTGTGATCACTTGCATTAGGAACACCTAGAAAATTTTCTCAAATTTTAATATGCGTACAGTACTTGGGGATTATTAAGATCCAAATATGATTCAATAAGTCTGGGAAGAGGCCTGAGATTTCTAATCGTCCACTCAGATGATTTCATTGCTCCTGTTTGATTATTGTGGATATTACTAGGGGGTTTCAAAAAGGTCATGGAAAAATCCTATTATCTTTTAATTTTACTTTCCCATGAACTTGGCGTTTCCTCATAGTTAATTTAAGTGGGAGAGAGAAATATAACAAGGCAGAAACATCAAAGGAATCAGTCTCCGGGGTTAGGAAAAAAAAATCTGCATTCCCAACAAGCTACCTCCTCCCCTGGTGATTTTATAAACACTCGGTTTAAAAATGAATTGAATTGAATGAAGGTCTATGTCTAAGCTAGCTTTCAACTATAAAATTATGTAATTAGGTGGAAGGCTGATATATTCACTCAATTCTTTGGGAGATTCTGTGTTATCTTTACATCCGCAACCTTCAAACAACTAGCAAGACATCAAACCTTGTTTTATAATACTTAAAATTATTCTTGCCTTAGTATATTTCTGTACCAAAGAAGCATCAATATATTTGAATTATAGTGTTGCAAAAAAAATAGTGAAAGTACCATAAACTACCAAAGGAACAAACAGACTCTGTCTTGGAAGAAGCCCAGCCAGAGTGTTCCTCAGAGGCAAAGATGGAGAGACTTCGTCTCCGGTACTTTGGACTTGTCGGGAGAGAGTGGTCTCTGGAGGACACCAGACTCGGCAAAGTGGGTGTGCAAAGATAAAGAGGAAAACCTTGGACGAGATGGATTTACCCAGTGACTTCAGCAATGGCCTCAAATATATGGACCTGTGTGAAGCTGGCCCAGGGCCCAGTGCTTGCTTAAGTCTGTTGTCGTGGACGGTCGGTCACTGAGTTGGAAGTGACCCGCTGGCACTTCACAAACTCATCTAGGTCTCTTGGGATTCTTCCTCGAAATGAAGAACCAAATGGACTCGACCTGTCTACCTTTTTTGAAGCTCAAAATAAATAAAGATACTATAACATTGTGTTTACTCGCTTGTCCTCTCACTGTCTTTTCTTATCTCTCTGTTTTTCATCACACACACACACACACACACATGCAAAATAGTTGAAAGCTAGCTTAGAAGTAAACATTCATTGAATTAAAGTACTTCATAAATGGGAGTGTTTATAATCTTATGTTCACTTATAAAACTTATTAAATCCTTTTTTCCTATTCTCTATAAAATTCCCATTCTTTACAGTAAATGTTTAAATAAAGTACCTTATACAATACAGTACGTTGCAAAATAATACAGAGTAAAGGTTCTATTGTGTTACTCAGAAACACAGATTTTCTGTTAATTATCACAGTATAAAATGATATGGTGATTTTTCATATAACCATGGTTTCTATTTTCCATTTCCTTTCCTTACAGTATAAACAAGTGGAGCAATACATGTCATTCCATAAATTACCAGCTGATATGCGCCAGAAGATCCATGATTACTATGAACACAGGTACCAAGGCAAAATCTTTGATGAAGAAAATATTCTCAGTGAACTCAACGATCCTCTGAGAGAGGTAAGATTTATTGTCTTCAATCTCCACAATACGCACTCAATTTGCTTTCTATATTCATGACAAATCCTGGAACCCATATGGAGAATTTCTATTTCTTGACACGATTCAAAATAAAAGTTCAAAAAAAGTATGAAGGCATCTCTTTTTCTTCTAATAATCACACATTTATTTATTAACTATTTAAATTCACTCCTCAAGATATGATTCTGAAAAGTATTCTAATTTACCAAACCCTCTCTTTCAAAATGTATTATATATCCTGAATCCTATACCATATGTTCCACTCCCTTTACTTCGGGAGGAGGTTGTTTTCTATTATTTTTGGTTCCTGTTCTCAGCCATCTTCAGTAACCCAGACAACATCCGGGATCATAAACACGAACCGAACGTCACGACCAGCCACTGAACACTCTTCTTACACCCCGCTTTATCTTTTAGTGGGTGATTTCTGATTTGTTTTGCTTTCAATTTCAATCTGACTAATATTATGGAGTAAAGTTATGAGACTCTGTTATTAAGGAACCAACTCCAAGTCTAATCCTTAGAATCCCTTCAAACTATAAGCACTCTCTGTGCCAGCTCTCCGATGAATGACACCCTGAGCTCTGCTTCTATGATAGATGCACAACTATTTTGCTGAGATTAAAGCTACATGAGCTTATTTTTCTTCCCTCCCTACTTTAATACTCTTCTATAGCGTCCCTTACCTTTTTATACTCCAAAAATCCAGAGAGCATTTCCATTCATTTTCATACCTCAGTTAAGCATATTTGCTTCCGATCTTCTTGCAAGCACTCCCTAGCAGCTCCACCTCTCTCTACCCAGTGGATGCTTAAGTCACTTTCTTCTGACACATCATCTTCTTTACCCAGCTCTGAAAGCAGGGATTTTTCTCTACCAAGCATCTCAAAATAGTACTATGAAATCATTGTCTGTCTTTGTGAAGTGGTTTGGCCTCCACTGCTGATTAAAATTCATTTCTCATCAGTTATCAATGATCTTTTAATTATCAAATATAAAACAGATCTTTGATCTGCTGGTGGTATTTTTTAAGTTATCTAAAATTTATTCAAAAATAACATTTTAGAGAAACAATCAATGTAAATGCTTTACAGTCAATAGAAGATAAACAATACAGTTCAGCGAAGAATCCATAAAGTATGTAAACGTCTTGTACAAATTCACAACAGTTACAATTGCAAGAAGGCTTCCAAAAGTTGGTAGAAAAATTCCATTGTGCTACAAATTTCAGAAGACCCCTGGTATTTGGTTGTTGTTCTACAGCAGTTGATGGGCATACAATTAACATCATGCATTCCGTAGTTGAAGCGCATCGAGGAGAGTTGTCTAATCACCAGCCACCAGCTTTAGGATGCGCTCTTCTTTCCCGCACTCTCCATGACACACTCCTGACACCACCCTCGTTGGCTACTTCTTCTCTGGGTGCTTCAATGCTGAACCACGTCTCAGCCATGACCTTTTCGTTCTGCACTTCCTCTTTTCTTCTCGCTATTTCACCTCTGAATTTTATTCTATGAATTTAATTTTTAAGGACCTGCCACTGGTCCCGTTATCTTACAAACTACCTGACACCTCTAGTAATCTCTATCTTACTATGTTTTTATCTATAGAGTTTGACATCTTCTCTGATTTCCAGCGTGGGTATATGTTTCTAGTTGTTTGTGGGAGGACAACCCCAGTCTTTGGTGGCCCAGTTTATCTCGTAAGTTAGTGGTTACCTCTAGGGCAGCTCGTGGTAAAGTTGGCAGCTTGAGAGCATCAGGTCTTTCTACTCCCAGCAAGAGGGACAGTCTTGGAAACTCACAGGGGCAGATCTACCTTGTCCTGTGGATTCACTATGAGTCAGCATTGACTCAATGGCAGTGAGTTTTTGTTTGCTTTTTTTGTTTGTTTTAGTGTTAGGAAGGCACTATCTTCTCTCCCTTATTCAATTATGTTTTGAAATCTATTTTATTTTATTAATTTTTTGTTGATTTCTCATCTGGAATATAAAACTTTAGTAATTTCTCTGCTCTATATTATACCCGATTAGTTATCAAGGGTCACCACTTCAATTGGTAATACTTCTCACACCCATGCTCTGATTTCCATTGCCACTCTCTTTGTCCGAATCACATTTCTCTTACATGGGGTATCTACACAATATCCTTGCTTCATATGCCAGTTTTTGAACATTTTTTTGCCTGCCATTTTAAATGTTTTACCAAATTAATCTTCTCTTATGTACATGAACTGGTCTTTTCTCTCCTCCGAAACTTTTACTCTTTTCATACAAATCAAATAAAATTCAGATTCCATATGGTCATATTCTCCCAACCCTGTGCTGTGATCCCGCCTAAATGTCCCAGTCTCCTTTCCATTCTTGCCTTACTCTGACAATTTCAAATTTTCTTCTGTTTATTGGGATGCTGATTACTGGTCTAGTTGCAACAATTTTTGCTTTCGTTACATTAATTATAATCCCTCATGAAGGCGTAATTTTTTCTTCATAAGTCTGTCCTTCAGATCCTTTCAATAAGCACAGTTTGTCACAAGGTCTTCATGACTCTTCAGCCAATTCTGGTGCCTTGTTGTTCTTCGGATAGTCAGCGTCTCGCACGATTTGCTCTTTGGAATTAGAAGCATCAATTTATGAAATTACAGCTCATTTTTATCCTTAAAATGCCTCACTGAAAGGCCACAACGTGTTGAGCCTCCGCTTCAGAAGTGCGCTCACTCCTTTCTCCCCGCTGGCTCATTTGCACTGGCACAGATTCGTCTGCTCACCTAGCTGTCATATTGGTTTCCATACTACAGAGTTGAGCCTCTCACTCGTTCCTGATCTCATACCCTACGGTGGGAAATAGCCCACGTTCTTTGATGTGGCTTATAAGACCGTGCTCGGCCTGTGTCTATTTAGATGGCTTACACACGGGTGCATTTTTAATAAGACCATGGTGTTGATTTCCTCAGGTTACAAGGTAGAGCGTGTGCCCTAGACTGCCTCTTGGTCTTTCTTACTGCTCTCTCCTCTGCTCAAACCATTCTCTACTGCAGACACTCTTATCAGAGGCCACCTTTCTTCCTACATAGTCGCTGAAGGCTTCATCTGATAGACCGACCTGTTGTTGGTGTATTGTCTGTCTCTTTCCAGTGTGTGAGTTTGTTGAGAATTGGCACAATGTCTTATTCCTTTTCGTTAGTAACCAGTTTATAGTGTGTAAAAAGCCCTGGTAATTGAGAGGGCTGAGCATCAGATGTCTGACTGCAAAACCATTGGCTCAAATCAACCAGTAGCTGTGCTGGAGGAAGATAAAGCTGTGTACTTCGGCAGCGATTCACAGTCCCAGAAGCTGTGTGCTCGACTCTGGCCACAGGGTTGCTAGGAGTTATAATCGCTCAGTGACAGTGGTTTTGTATAATAGGAACTCTGTGAGTGTTTGCGAAGTGAATGGTTTAAAAAGTAAAATTCAGATCCACTTAATAAAGTTAGAGATCCTTGAAGTGGCAAAGTTAAAATGCTTAGATACTTATTTCTTTAAACAGATGAAAATAATGTTTTCCCCTACACTGCTGCTTCCCTGTCGTCAGAATCACAGTACAGTATAAACTTAATGTACTGACATAAGTTACATTAGAACATAAGGATGATGGACAGAATAAGAAAGTAAGGAAAGACATGACCATTATTAATGCAAATGTGAGTCATAAAGTAGCCATGTTTTATGAATAAAAGTCCACGGAGAACCCTGGGAAATCTATCTTGCTGCAGACCAAATTGCCTTCTATGCTTGTGAAAGCTACCCTATGAAGGAGGAAGATAAAAGAATGGATATTTTCAATCAACAGTATTGTTGAAGAATATGAAATATAACAAGGGTTTCCAGAAGAACACACCAACCAGCACTGGAAGAAATTGAAACAGAAGTATGCTCCTTAGAAATAAGGATCACAAGCCATTAGGGACACAGCATCAGGAAAGATCAACAGCTTGAACCAGGCATCATGCTTGGTAAAAAAATAGGTTCATCACAAATGGAGAAAATTCACAATAAAATGGGTTTCCACAATAGCCAATAGACTCACATATGCCAACATAATCAAATTGACTCCAAGTCAGGCCGTGTTTCATTCTCTTGGACATCAGGAGCTGGTTATATCTCCATGGAAACTTAGAGCAACATCAAATGAGAATGTCAGGTACCTGCTACATTCAATTTATACTAGTAGATTCAAAGAAATATTTGGTTTTCAGTAAAAAGATGCATTATCCCCTGATAGATGAGCTATAAACTAATACAAAGTTCTGTTTTGTTCTGTAGTGAACTATAATGTTCTCCGAGAATCTAGGGGGGAAAACTTGTGCATAGAAAATGGTAAATGAAAAAACAAACAAACAAACAAACAAAAAAAAGAAAATGGTAAATGAATGATATTGTAAATACCCAATGACTCTGAGGTCATCAGAAAGGAGAAGTGGAAAGGAAGGAGCTTTGCTATTTGTTTTGTGGTGGGAGGCAAAGATAAAACACATGCCTTGTCCACACACACCCGTACACGACTACCTGGAATGGGAACTGGTGTGGTCCATTTTGAGTCAGCAACCATCGTATGTTAGCATCAGCTTTAACTTAACATACTTCATGTGTCAGATTTCCAAAAGGCTTATGTTATAAAAGCGTTATTTTATTATTTAACACATTCTTATGTAGTTAAAACCAGTGATATCTACTAACACAGGTCCAAAGCAGAGTTCTTAAAATGAAGGGTAAGTAAAACATTCAGACTCACAGCAACTAACATAAAAAGGACCGAATGCGCAACACTAGAAATAGTCAAAGTAAGGGATCTGCAAATTATTCCATATTACTAACCAATTCAACTTCACTATAGTTTATCAATGATCAATGTTATATCCCAACCTTCAGAGTCGAACCCAGGACCTCGACGCTAATCTGTTCTAGAAGGAGCGTCCAGATGTGATGCAGTCGAGTGCTGAACCAATTTTCCTATAAGAAATAACTGAAAACAAGTTATTGTGTTCTCAACCACCAAGTTTTTACCCTAACCTTGCCTTTTTATATAAGACATTACACAGAAATTTCAAAGTAAATAAGCTCGGAGTTAAATATTATGATTTAAATAAGAAATACAACATTGAAAACGTTTTTCAACAACTGCAGTATGGCCCATACCTTGAGATGGATGATGATCTGGATCTGTGGACACGGACGTGGAGAGGAGAGATGGAGAGACAATCATTGCTTGACAGGGGAATCCCCTTCCTTAAAATCAACTGGTAGCTGCTTTTCAGGAGGGTTTTCCCACTTCTTTGCCTATTTTTTTTCCCACTAAGATCTGGCTGGCTTGCTCTAAGAGAAAATCGGTCCAATGTGGTCTGCTTTTTGGCATTTCCTTACTGTTTTCTGCAAGGGTTTACTAAATTATCATCAACAATATCGATAGCATGGTTAACCAGTTCCTTATCATGATGATTCTTTTCAAAACACTTTTTTAGAACCCACATTTTTTATTTAAAAACAGTACAAAAAGCCACAAAACTAAGAAAATCATAGCAAAGCGCTAGGAACACAGCTGCCAAAGGTTTAAACCATGAGCAATAACAACACCAACTAATGCCGAGTGACCGAAAGAGGAACTGCTTTTGTTTACAAAGATCACGTGCCTCGGGTCTGGTTCTGATGTTTTGCTGGGGCTCCGATGGAAAATTTTCTTGACATTTCATGTCAACGTCCCATTATGTCAAGTACTGCTGTGATCGAGTACTGGGGTTCTGTATTTCCTAGGTGCAAGAAAACGTTTAAATAAGTGGAATCCCTAAGATGTAACTATCATTAGAATGTTTCTCTGTGTGTCCTTTGGAAGTTCTTACAACTTATGCCATGAATATGCAGGACAGTTCAGTTCATACTATTTCTAAACAAATGCATGATTAGAATCCTTCACCTATTTTCATTTCTTAGTAGATGCGAGGTGATTTATCTTATTCATATGTAAGCTACAAATTAAGACACCTTGAACAAATGGCTGGTCTATTTCTCTCATTCATCCACGTGAGAGCAGGACTGCTGAAGAGGCCACCCCCAAGGCGCCCATCTAAAGGGGTTCTCTCCCCGCCAGTCTCCAGGAGACTGTTCTCTTATGAGGTGCATGTCTCTTGCTTTTCTTCAATGTTGTTGTTGTGGGTGGTGGTGGTGGTGGTGGTCTTTCTTCTATAATGACTTCAGCACTTGGAAGCAAGGTTTTTTCTTTCTTGAATGTCAACATTACATTTTCCTGTGTTTAGGAGGCACACATTTAGTAATTACTCTTTAGATAAATGAATAAACATATTACATCAGCCTTGGTATTGTTGGCTCCAATTCAAAGCAACACTTTACAGTAGAAGGAAGCTCCACGAGCATCCTGCAGCATCCTCACAATTGTTAGGTTTGAGCCCATGGACCACCCACTGTATCGATCCATCTCCCGGAAGGTTTTCTTACTTTTCAGTGACTCTACATGTCTAAGAGACTAATCTCTGATAACAGGTCCAAAGCATTCTAGCTGTACTTCTTCCAATACAAATTTGTTTATTGCTCTGGCAGTTACTTTCAATAGTCTCTGCCTAATAAATGCATCAATTATGCTACTGTCTTCCTTATTAATTGTTCACCTTTCACATACACATGAGCTGAACTGAAATGCCATGACTTGTGCCAGAAACACCTGAACTCTCCATGTGGTACCCTTGCTCTGCAGCACTCTATCGAGGTCTTGGGCTCCAGATCTGTCCAGTGCGGTGCATTGTCCGATTTCTTAACTGCTATTTTGTTGAGCATTAATTATGAATTCAAGAAAAATGAAACCCTGGGCAACACCAATCTTTTCTCTCTTTATCATGGTGTTGTCTATTGATCCAGTTATGAGGATTTGGGTTTTTTTTATATTGAGTTGCAATGTATACTGAAGGTTTCAGTCTTTGATTTTCATCAGGTCTAGAATGTGGACAATCATTTCAGAGATAAATTGATTATTGAGGTGGATAAAGAGTTTTATTAAATAATTTGTGTTGTTTTATGCATTAGAAGACTGATGCTCAGAAAAGTGAAGTGTTCTGCCTACAGAAAATAATTCATATCATAGAGATCTTACCACTGTTAATGTTATTTCTGATGTGTTACAAAAATGTTATTATCTTTTGGATCCTCATTGATTAGATTTTATGTATGCATTATACGCCAGAAAGTCCTACCCTTCAAATGATTGCTTTAAATCTTCTAAGTTTAGAGATTTTTGTCCAGAATTATCTCAATGTGACTGGTATTTCAATAAAATACACTTATAGAAATATTCCATTCAAACAAAATAAGCTACTGACAGACATGGAATAGATACAAAATAGTTTTCTTACATTGTTATGCTAGGTTGCCTAGAATATTGCGGTGGTTCATAAACAATTATTGATAATACCTTTATGAAAATTGAAGTTGTGAGCCACCTCAAGGCATAGATAATTTGCAGGGACTAAGTCAAACCAAACTCATTGTTGACTGAGCTAGGTGATATGACATGTACACTGGGCTTCATTGAAATTGCCGGCATTCTGGGAAATGATTGCCTAGTTATCTTAAAAGATAGTTATCTATATTTCACTTTGAAATAAAATACTCAGGGCCCCCATTTAAAGTAACAACTCCATTATTCTAAGAGAACAATTTATAAAACTGTACCCAGAATCTCAGCATTTTAAATGATAGCTATTATTTTGCCATGCCTTCACAATCCACAATCTGCCATCTCGAGTAGCTCTCTAGCTATCTCTATCAAAAACATGTCTGTCAAGTTGGATTTTAGTAATTTCTAGTAACTACTCCTCTTGCTGCCTGGCCTAGGTTTCCTCTTATCCTCTTTGAGTTACATAACAAATAGTGAAGGGTTATCCAGAATAATAGGAGACCCTGTGACATAGTGGACTACATGATAGACTACTCTTCACAAGGTCAGCAGTTTGAAATCACCAGCTGCTTGGTGAGAGCAAGATGAGGCTTTCTACTCCTGTAAAGAGTTACAGTTTGGGGAACCCACAGGAGCAGTTCTCCCCTGACCTGTCGAGTAAATAGAACTCGGGATTGACTCAATGTTAGTGATTTTGAATTTTATTCGGAATAATGATTAAGACCATGACCATGTTTCCACCAAGCTTATTCCAATCCACCAGGGCCACGACTTACTACATGGGATATGGATAAATATATGTGTGTGTGTGTGTGTGTGTGTGTCACACTTTCCTCACTGTAATGTGATGCTGACACCAATAACTATCTCATAAAGCTGTTGTTTAAAACATTAATAAACAAAATATGTAAGAAATTAGAAACACGCCTGGCACACGAGAAGTAAATATTAAACTTGAACTGTTTCAGCGAAAAGTAGGCTTGGTAGATAACGTCTCAGTCCTCATGACAGTTATGTAGGGAGAGAGATATTGAATAAGCGATCATAATTACCTGTGTCCAGTGCTGCAAGAGGGAGTTAGGACAATGGACAGGTGGGACACCAAGTCCAGCCCAATCATGTCTCATGTCTTTGACCATTTGTTTGACCAATTTGTATGTCAGCTATTCCTTCATCTTATTTGCCAACTTTTGGGAGACTTTTGATGGCCTGAAGATCAAAACTTACCTATGAAATATTAGAGTCCTGACACTGATGTATCCTTTAATGCAGTCAGTATATTTTTAAAATTTAAAAATCAATTTAGAAAGCAATAAGCTTTATTTCTTTGCTTAACAAAACCTGTTAAACTGAGTACAAATTAAGATATTTAATTTTTTGTACCATGATCAGACTTACAAAATGGCAAACTTAACTGCTGAGAAAGAGGTTAATGCCCTTCTGAGCCTGTCTCCAAAGTTCAGAACTGATCTATTTTTAAACAATGGAGTGTGAAAAGCCATGGGCTGAAAATAGGTACAGATCATGTGTCCCGGCAGAATATAGAACGTCAGTATATTTCATTTTCACAGAACATGGATCTGGCTGTGAATATATTCCTGTCCTCTGACCTTTAATTTGTCGCATAGACTGTTATGCAAGATAGCATAATTTGCATGCATACTTATTTAGTGTAGTTTTGAATAATTTTATTTTTATGAGACTTTTTGGGATTTTCAAAGGCCTTCTATAATTCTTTTTTAGTTATGACTAGCCAAAACAGGCTAGAATTGTCAAGCTACAATGAGTCCTTACAAATTACCTGATTCTCATTTAAGAGTTGTAGTAACAAAACCCTAACAGAATCACTTATTTGACCAGGCTGTGGTTGTACTGTTAGGAAAACAAATTAGATCTCCTTTCTTGTAGCCTATAACTTTTTCATGTATTTCCTACATTCTAAAAGACAACAACAACATTTATCAATTGCTCAGTATATACATGACATTGACTCAGCTGTGATAAAGAAGGCAAAATATAAGATGTAGTACCCAGTCTCAAATACATAGAAAAACAGTCTACAGAAAGCAACATTCCATGCAGGAAATATAGGACGTCCAATATGGGTAATTGCGAGGGATTTGTAGACCATGAATATTGTTGAGAAGAAAATAATGTGTTTGGTAGAGCCTTGTAAAGAACTGTGAAAGCCTCCGAGGGATGGGTTTGCACTCAGCCTTGAAACACATACCCAGATCAACCAAGAAACGGAGAACGTGTGTTACGGACAGAGAAAAAGAAAAAGGAGACCTTTCCAGAGCCTCGTCATTATCCCCAGCTCCTCTTTTGATCCAAGGATGAGTGATATAGATTGAAGGATAAGACATTTTCCTCTCTCAATCAAGTTATAGTTTTAAATATATATAACTACAACTAAAATGTAAACTAATTTTTCTTGTTGAGATAACACCTAGTCTTAGTCTGTCTTTCTACTAAGAAGCAATGTTTTCTTATTCTCCCATAGTATAATAACCTAGAAGATTATGAGCAATTTTGTGGAGGACAACTGAATGGTAGATTTCGAATGGTAATAATTAAGTTAATTGGAGATTAACTCAAACGCAGCCCTGATTGTTGCTCACAAGAGGAGTAGGCAGTGATAGGCATTGCATTAAGCAAGATGGAGAGAACATGCCTTGCTCTCTGAGGCTGATATTCTCTATCCAGGCTGACGTGGCTGTAAATCCAGAACACATGGCCGTCGTTAGGAGGCTTGCAGGTTTGAACCAGAAGTATCAGAGGAAAGTGGATGCAGTGATGTTTGTCTGGCATATACACAACCCAGATTTAGCATCATTTATTTTTCTCAACATTCATTCTTGTAGCTGAAGTTTCATATTGTTCAGTTATACAAAAGTTTAGTATACCTAAGTTATTGGTTTCATTTTGAATTTGACACCCATGAGTTATAAAGTAAAATACTGTGAATCACTTAATAGACTTGATAATGACAGTGACGATGGAGATAGTGATAACAATGATTTTAATGGCAATGAAGGTGGTGTTGATAATAAGGAGGATCGTGGTGATGGCGGTGAGGTTAGTCTGGGGATGGTGGTGATGCTGCTGCTGCTGCTGCTGCAGATGGTGGTAGTGATGGTGAGTGCTAGCGTTGTGTGAACAACATATTAAGAATTGGAGAATGCTGGTTTAGTTATCAATTCAACCACCAGGTAAACAACAGAGGGGCTTTCTGTTCAAGTGTGCTCAGATACTCAATTACATCAACTTGAGAACGCAAAAGTGACAAGAAACTACCACATTAGAAGGACATCTGAGCTCTTGTGTGCAGAGTAGTGGTTAAATATACAAATGATGAGCATTTCACAATCCAATATTAGTAACTTTAAAAATGAGCAATATCATAAAAGCTTCTAAATTCCTCCATGTTATCTTAAACTTAAAAAATAAAAAGAAATATTTCCTCTGTTACTGGCATGTGAAGGTTTTCTGTACCTATTAAATTTATATGTGATTGTAAAATAGTAAAATAATTTGCATTTTACAAATGTGAGTTTTTTGCCCTAAGGATCTAGTTTATACATGCATGGATTTATTCCAAGAAAAAAAGATGTTTAAACATCTACTGCAATCACTAGAGGGCTGGAATTCTCTTTGCTGTACATTTGTCATAGTCCGCTTATGGTGCTTTCAATCCACTGATCCCATTGAAACTATCTTTGGAAGAGAACTGTTTGCCTGTTAAATGGAATGCAGAGAGATCAGCTTACAAGGTTCATTTTTGTTCTGTTTTGCTTTTGGAATTGAAAAGGATTAATCTTAATAGAGTTGATGACTAAAATGATGGGAGGCCATAAAATGAGCAAGTACAATAGAAAAAGGGTATTTGTTATGGGATTAGATCTCCCTGGTTTTCAAGAAAAACAAAACCAGTGGCACTCATATATGTATGTCGAAGGGATCAGGTATCAGGCATCATTGGAACAAAAAATCTTATCATAGTGAGTGAGGGGGGGAGTGCGGAGTGGAGACCCAAAGCCCATTTGTAGGCCACTGGACATCCCCTTACAGAAGGGTCTCGGGGAGGAGACGAGCCAGTCAGGGTGCGATGTAGCAATGATGAAAAATATAACTTTCCTCTAATTCCTAATTGCTTCCACCCCTACTGTCCCCCACAATCATGATCCCAATTCTACCTTACAAATCTGGCTAGACTAGCGATGTACACTGGTACAGATAGGAAATGGAAACGCAGGGAATCCAGGGTGGATGATCCCTTCAGGACCAGTGATGCGAGTGGAAATCCTGGGAGGGTAAAGGGAGGGTGAGTTGGAAAGCGGGGGGGGAACCAATTTCAAGGATCTACATGTGTCCTCCTCCCTGGAGGATGGACAACAGAAAAGTGGGTGAAGGGAGACATCGGACAGAGCAAGATATGACAAAATAATACTTTATAAATTATCAAGGGTTCATGAGGAACGGGGAAGTGGGGAGGAAGGGGAAAAAATGAGGAGCTGCTGCCAGGAGTTTAGGTGGAGAGCAAATGTTTTGAGAATGATGAGGGCAATGAATGTACAAATGTGCTTTACACAATTATGTATGTATGTATGGATTGTAATGAGTTGTATGAGCCCCTAATAAAACGATTAATAAATCCAGGGGAAGGTCTTAGAGCAGTGGTTGTCAAACTGTGGGTTGTGACCCCTTTGGGGGTCAAACAACCCTTTCACATAAGTCGCCTAAGACCAGCAGAAAACACATGGTCATAGGAACCAAGACACCCCTCCTTTATCTGACTCCAGGCGGTCCTCCCACATAGATTGTTACCCATGTTTCACCATGATTCAAGAAAAGGTTTCATTTATTTGTTATTAGAAATAAATATTTCATTATATATATATAACTGGTGACACTCATATGTATGTGTCCAACTCAAATCTATGGGTCCTCTGCGAGCCCACTTTAGACTCACGGGCCTGCGATGCAGAAAGGTGGAGTGGAAAACAGGCAGCTCACAGGTCAGTGGGTGAAGAGTCCATGAAGCCAAGGTACATGGGAGCATGGTGTGTCACAAAAAGCTCCCAGGGCTCCTATGATGCCACCCCTGAGGCAGACCCAAAATCTAAGCAAGGAAGAAGGCAAAGGATAAGAGAGAGAGAGAGAGAGACTCCTATTGTTTCTCATAAAAAGGCCACACTGAAAGGAGGTATCATCAGACTGTGACTTGATTGATATTTTGACCTCGCCTAGATACAAGTGGACATGAAATGTAACCATCATCAGAGAAAGAACTTTTTAATGAAATTTGAAACCACCATAAATGTATAATTATATGTTCTATAACATATATGCAATTCTTTGTGTTTACATGATTGAATTCCATGTAAATTTTGAGTTTTTGGCCCCCCCCCAATGAAATAGAATAAAGTATATTTGTTTTAATATATTTAATATGAAACACCTAGGGAATCTGGGTGACATAATGAATAGGCACCTGAAAATGAGTCTGGCTGTCAGGTCTAGTGCTGGAGAACTGGAAGATATTCATAGGAGCTTTTTAAGAAGAAGCTTAGAGCAAACTGAAGATTGCACTGATGAGAAGAAGACGGGGGACGTTACACTGGAGAATTGTCTTTCCATCACACAAACGCACCTGCTCGTTCCTTGAGGGTAGCAAGGCCATTACGAGGAGCTCACGGAGAAATCTTCCTCCATTCACCCTACAGCCTTGATTTGCCCCCTTCAGATTTCCCTTTTTTTTTTTTTAAACAAAACAACCTTATTACCTTCAAAGCATTCTCCATTACAATGAGTACAGTAGTCAAATCTGCTATTCCATTCTTGGAAACAGTTTTCATACTCATCTGTTTGGCATTTTGAGAGCACCTCCTACATCATCAAAGTGCTGCCCTTTCATGTCCCTCTGCAGTCGCAGGGACAAAAAGAAGTCACGTGGAGCAAGGTCGGATGCGTAAGGTGTGTGGGGCAAGAGAGGCATGCTGTTTTTTGCCAAATATTGGCACACGGTGATGGCTGTGGGATACCTGCATTGTCATGGTGGCAAAACCAGTCTCTCCGCCCGCCCCCCCCCCACTGCCACAAATCAGGACTTTTTTGGTTGCACACTGACTGTTACACAATCTTTCAGAACCTCTAAATAGAGAGCTTGATTAACAGGCTGACTTGGTGGGACACACTCCAAATGCATGGTCTCTCTTCTGTCAGACAAACAAATGAGCATTATCTTGATCATTGATTTCACTTGACAAGTGTTTTGGGGGCAACATGATGATGGTGGCTTCCACTGGCTTGATTTATATTTGCTTTCCAGGTCATCAGAATAGCACCAGTTTTCTTCCCCTGTAATGACCTTGGAATAAAAGTCTGGGTCACTTTGGGGCTGTTCTTTCAAAGCACAACGTGTTTCCACTGGGCGCTCTTTATCCTGCTCAATCCGAACCTGAGGCACACATTTTGCAGCGATCCTTCTCATTCCCAAATCTTTCCTTAAAATACACTGAACCTAGATAGTCCTGATACTTTCCCCATCTCTTCAAGGGTCCATCGGTCTTTGAGCACAAGTACATAAATTTTTTCAACATTTTCATCTGTTTTGGAAGTTGACAATATTCAGAATAAGGTTTGTCATCAATCAACATTTCACCTTTTTAGAAACAAGAAAACTACCCATACACTTGATTTTCCTCCACAGTGCTGACCTTGAAAGCTGTGTTCAGCATCACAACAGATTCTGCCACATTTTTCCCGAGCAAGAAACAAAATTTCACAGCCACACACTGTTCTCTGAGATTGTTTTTATGAAAAAGTTTACTAAGACCAAAGCGAACCATCCCAGGCAAAAGCACTGCATGCACTAACTCAGAGTGAGCTGCTGGTTGCTCCCACCTACTAGAAAATATGGAAGTTCTCCCCAACGGAGCTTTTTGCCCACTTTTTTAGGAAGTACCTCTCTCTCTCTCTCTCTCTCTCTCTCTCTCTCTCTCTCTCTCTCTCTCTCTCTTTCTCTCTCTCTTTCTCTCTCCCTCTCAATATAGCTGCATTCATACATGTATGTATGCGGTTATGCAAGTCACCATAGTTTCCCTTCATAAAAACTGAAATATGGACAGGCAATCTGATCCTCATCTTTCAGGAGGAAGAGGGACAGTCTGGGAGATGCCAGAGAGAAAAACAAACATCCCCCTTTCATGTGTATAAGTATTGCTTTATTATCTGTAACTCTCCCAACTCATTTTGCAGGATCAGGGAAATGCTCCTGGTATCATATGGTTTTGATAAGGATCAAACCACATAATTTGTGTAAAAGAGCTTAATAAACCATATGCCACCATGCACATTATCATTTTCTATTAAGTTCTTGCGGGACAATTAGCATCTCCGAATTCCTTAATGTGAAAAAAACATTTCCATTTCATATCATTTCTCAAAAGCCTTCATACTGTATTGAAGGTTGTTTGTTTAATTTTTTAATTATTTTTAAATTATTTCTGATATATATTTCACATACACCCACACTCTTATAGGGAATGTTATTATTAGTTCAAGTCAGTTCTGACTCGTGGCCAATCTTCTTTTGCCGGACATAGCCCTGCACTATGTGTTCCTGCCCCATCCTCCACATCAGCCCTGTGCTCGAGCCCAGCGTCATGACCACTGCGGTAACCCATCTGTTGGGGAGCATTCCAGCTCGGTAAAGCAGAGGGCCCTCGGTGAGATAAACTGGCCCATGGCTACAACAATGGTCTTCAACGTACGGAGAATTGTGAGGATGGCCGAGAACCAGGTGGTGTTTCATTCTGTTGTACGTCAGGTCGCTAGGAGGCAGAACTGACTTAGTCGCCCTTAACAACATAAAACAATACCTCATTTTGTTTCTAAATACTCAAGATGCTTCACTTTCAATATATTATAGCAAAATATATTCTCTTCAATAAGCAAATATCTGTTTTGAATACAGTTGTGTTCACTGCCAGTCTGCTTTTCCAGGCATAATGTCCTTCTGCAGGGCCTGGGCTCTCCTGACAGGATGGAATAGCACTGCCTCTCGGGGTTTCTGAGATGGCAAATCTTCATTGGAGGAGAAAGCCTCATCTTTCTTCCTTGTGCAGCTGGTTGTTTCGAACTGATGACCTTGTGGTTAGCAGCCCAACACATACCCACTATATCACCAGGGCTGACTCAATGTCAATGAGTAGGTTTTTATGAATGGGTCAGATATCAGGATGGGAGATGGAGAATTAGAAGTTGATTTTTGAAGACAATAACTCAGGGACACAGTGAAAGAAAATGATATTACAAAAACAAAAAAGGAAAATATATTATATTCGAGGTCTCTCATGACAATAACCCAAAATATTTACCCTCCCATACAGTTTTTTCCATTTCAGACAATTAGAAATTTTTCTTAATTGAAAATTAAGAAAAAGCCTGATTTTATGTGCACCTCTTTCTAAATGTTGGTATATTAAAAGTTTGAATACATTCTGGTCATAAAATCAGTTGTAAGGGAATAATTATTTTTTCAATGCCGTATATTATAAGGAGGGACCAGTACCTGCAGAAGGACATCGTGCTTAGGAAAGGGTCAGTGAGAACGAGGAAGATCCTTAAGAGATGTAGGGATACAGTGGCTGCAGCAAGGAGCTCCACCAGGCACGATGGTCTCCCCTTCTGGGAGTCATCTCATCCTGAAACGTTGGTCCTCCGTGTTCCTCCTTCCTGGCCCTATTCTTCTCTGCGTGTGTTTACATGCTATACTAATATGATGCCTGAAATCCAGCATCAGCTTTTGGGGTTTGCTGTCACGAGCAGCCCTTGCTATTGTCGCAGACACTGCCTATGGCTTCTGCCTTCTTCTCTGGATCATACAGGCTAGTCATCAGCAAGTTGTCATTATTTTGTTGGTTTTCTGTCTTTCTTTTTTATATTTTCAGTACGGCAACCTTGTTCAAACAACAGAAAGCCTGCTTTTCAAAGATATGTTATTTTGAGAAAGTGACAGGTACACTAAGCCTTGTGACATTCTTAAAGTAAATCCCTAACCTAAAATGAAACAGACTTGGTAAAATTAGCACATCAAACTGTATACCATGACTTAGTTAAGGCGTGCCATTCTTTTTCTTACACATTTAAGAGTCAGTGGTTATTTGTTTAAGGAAATATTTGAGATTATCCATTGTCTATATTGTACATGAATCAGCTGTCCTGATTTTCCTGGGAGAACCTTACAAAAACTATGAATGAATGAGTGATCTGACCATGCTTCTCCTCATTTGTGAGTGACAACTGAAGCTTGGCAGGAGGAAGAACTGAATCTTTGTGCTCTCCCCTCCCAGCACACTGGAGAACAATCGTTAAAACGAACGTCAGTATGTAATTGCAAGGTTGGCTGCTCTGAGATTCAGTCAGTTTACATTAGCATCTCTTCTATACTCTTCCCCTTTGTCGGGGAGTTCAAAATGTCACACATTCTCATTATTTCAGTTCCTGCTACTTTCCTCATGACTGCTGTGAGAAAGCTCCAGCATCTGGGTGGTAAGAGCACTCTGAAGAAGCTTCTTTTTCATTGGGGTGGGGGCAATGAGTCACCTTGTGAAAACAGTGCAGCAGAGGAAAGGGTTACCATTACTCGTCTTCCCAGGCTGAAGAGCTCAGATGGTCTTAACGTGTGTAGACCTGGTCCACATGTACTGAGTGTTCCTGATTCCCTCTGCCGCTGCCCCGCCCTCAGCGCAGTAGTATGGGGAATTATAGAGCAGCACTGTTCTAGCTTGGCAAGCCTCAGAAACAAGCAACTCCGTTCTTTTGTCAGTATTTTACCAACATGATTTTAACGATCCATAAACAATTAACTACAGTGGTAGTGAAGAAACGGTTTAATTTATTGTACAAGCCCTGCCTGGCTTTGCAAGGTCAGACCTAGTTTATTTGTGCCCTTTGTCACATACATACATACTACTATGCGAAGATCACTTTTTATGGCTTAGTTGTTAATGATGAGATGAACTTCTAGGAGTTCTATGCCCTATAAACATTCTTTTCTTTTTTAACTCATTTATTGGGGGCTCGTACAACTCATCACAATCCATACATCCATCCATAAGGTCAGGCACATTTGTATATTTGTTGCCATCAACATTCTCAAAACATTTGCTTTCTACTTGAGCCTTTGGTATCAGCTCCTCATTTTTTCACGTCCCTCCCTGCTACCCCCTCCCTCATGAACCCTTGGTAATTTATAAATTATTCTTTTTTGTCATATATTACACTGTCTGGCATCTCTCTTTTACCCATTTTTCTGTTGTCCATCCCCCAGGAAGGAGGTTATATGTAGATACTTGTAATCGGTTCCTCCTTTCCACCCCACCCTCCCGGTATTGCCACTCTCAGCACTATAACATTTCAAATAAAGGTCTTAATCAAATTTTCCTAATCTCCGCATGAAGTATTCTAATTCACAACCTGTTTGAATATGTTTAAGTTCTTCATAATTCTAGGCATTTGTTCGATGCAATTATCATATATAAATCTCACTGCCATCTAGTAAATTTCAACTCAGCGTGACCTATCGGACAGAGTAGAACTGTCTTCTCTGGTTTCTGAGACTGAAAATATCTACATGGGAAATAGTATATTTTTCCCATGGAGTGGCCAGTGGATTCAAACTATTGACCATCAATTAGCAGCTCAATGCGTGGCCAACAGTGCCATCAGCATACCTTAATGCCATACGTATGACATTTTAGTCTCTCTGTTTTTATCAAGTAGGATTAGCTCCTGATGTGCAAATTATGTTTACACCTTGCTATAAGCAGACAGAGCTACACTGTGCTGAAGTTTACAGAGATGAAATTATAGTGCTTCATCATACCGGAGTGTGGCTGAGACCCCAAGACCCTAAGGTGTGAACACACACCTTGTTAAGATACAATTCTAAGACTTAGTGTTTTTTTTGTTTGTTTTTGTGACAGTCTTTACTTTTTGTATATTTCCCTTATGACAAAATCTCAATGAAATGGTAACCCGATATCATATCATCTGCTTTCACCTGGCATGCTACTGGCAGGCTAGTGGAATAATATGTTCCTGTGTTCTAGGAAGGCAGAGCAGCAGGATATACAAGACTAAATTAATGTCAACATCATGTGGATTCATCATGTAAAGTTTAAATGTGATTAAATACCTCAAAACCAAATTCGATGCATATGAGAATTGTCACTACAGAAAACATTAAAGTTATTCAATCTGTTCTTTTCAAATTTCAGCTTGTTATGCTGAATACCAATGGCCTTACTCAAGCCACTTAATCATAATTTGATATTCCAATATGAAAACATTATAAGATAATTACCCTCTTAACTCCTAACTTGAAGAAGTTATTTATCTATCAATAAATGATATAGCTGGGTTTCAAAACAAGTAAAGGTAGAGAATATATAAACTCTATTTTTCTCTCTTCCTATTGACTTTTTGTCTTAAAATTTCAATTAACACAAGCTAGAATCATGTAGAGTCAGTACGAAAGTGGTAATGGGAACTATGTTTCACTCTGGAAACACTGTAAGCTCTGAAAGCAAAAAGAAAAGAAAACACATGCTTAAGGTGCCAAGTGATTATCAGAAGGGAGTTATTATTTATACTAGCCAATAACATGTACTCATAATCATCAAAGAGGAGAAACCATAATCTAGTCCAGGTTTATTTTATGCTTTTTATGCACATGTTTCTTCCTCTGATAGTTTAAGGCTGCCAGATACCTGTTTGCATTAGAAATTGTGGTTTCTGAAGTTGACTACTTATGACATAAGAGTATTTTATCGGAAGTAGCAATTTAGGATCATTTCCACTAGAATTCTGATTTCTGTTCTGTAAATTGAAATGAGTGTCGCATCAACAGTGCTTTAGAAAAATGCCACACATAAGGCACCATGTTTGACAGGATTCTCTCTAGAAACATGATTTTTTAGCTAGCTAGCTAGCTAGATACAAATGAACAGGTAATTAAGCTATAGAGCAGTACAAATGGCTCAGTGCAATTCACTTCTGTGAGACAGCTGGCAGTCCTTCAAATCTCAAGGGCCGCCAGGTGCATCTCAAAGAGCAGACAGCTGAGTCCTCTGTAGAGTGATTCAGGCTATCCGGCCACAGGCAGCCAACAGCAGGGCAGGTCACCAACAGTCAGCCTGATGACAAGGTCTGACAGTCCCCAGCTCAAGAGATGTAAATTCCAGCAGGTCTTGAATGAACCTCAAATTACAGTGACATAGTTCATAGCTTGGGTGTCCCACAGGTAGAGTAGCTCATAAATTGAGGCAGAGCACAAGCTAAGGCAGCCGCACACGGGTCCGATCATCAAAGAACAAGAGACAATGAAGGCGAGGCTCACTGAGCCATTTATCTCTCTTCCCTTCAGTTAATCCCACATGTGTTCATTGTCCAGGTTGGCACAGTAAACCTACCTATCACAGGCCTGTTAGGCTGGGTTTTCTATTTACTCATCTATGTATAGTAAATAACTCCATATCAAGAATGCATTCTAGTACAGCTCAATTCCACAAGTCTAATGCACCCTCTTCACATTCAAAGACCTGCAGGCCAATGACACAGAAAGGTGAGGCGGGAAGCCAGGAGATTAAAGGCCTTGGGTGTAGAATCACATGGATTCAAGTTCAGTGGAAGCACAGCAAGGTGCCAAACAGCTTTCAGGGTCAAGAAATCAACCTGAGGTTGACCTGAAGGCAAGCACTATCCCTACAAGCAGGAAGGCAACGTGCCAGAGGAAGGGAGATAAGTTCCTAGTTTCTCCTTATAAGAAGGCCACAAGCAAGGAGGTATCATTAGACTATTTCCTGATCGACAGGTTGAATTGCAGCCCTACACTTTCATGTGTGATCAAGTTGACATAAGCTCATACAACTGTCACATAAGGTTATGGGAGTTATATTTGTTGGAATCATTAGAAAATGTTCATATTGACTGAGATGTTGTTTCAGCAGAATCACTCAGAACTATTTGGTCCGATATGGTTGGAAACCTTACTTATTTTCTTCCATAATACGAAAATTACTTCTTAAGTCTATAGCATGTAAATGAATGTTGAAAAGGTGTTATGATAAGCTCAAATTAGTCATAGGTCAAAGGTGTGCCTTAAAATTTGACTAATTATTGTGAAAGCAACTATATTCTATATTACTATAGAAACGTTGAATGACATATAACAAAACACACATTACATTCTCCTTGAGGATGTGGTTTTAATCACAACTGCACTTTAAAGGATTCTACAGTAGTAAATACAGTGCTGTTCAATAATGTACACTATGAATATGTGAATATGTATTCTGTAAAAGGCTTAGTATTTGAATTTGTTAATTATGTAAGTCATATCAGAAAAAACCTTTAAACAAACAAACAAAAAAAATTAAACTCAAATGAATGAGACTTAAGATGAGAGAAGTTGTGCCCAAAGTGGCTTTTTTTATTCTAAAGCATAAACTTCTAACGAATATCTGTGTGGGCTAGTCCTAGAGGATACTATTTTATGATTTTGATCAAGGTGAAAGGAAGGCAGCGTGGTAGGGCTGAATGAGCAATTATTTTGAAGGATAAATGAAAGGGTTAGTGGCCGTAGACCTATTGTAGCTCTATGATGTCAGGTAATATATTTTCTCTAAATCCAACTCTCTTCTTATGTATATATAAGGAAATAATAACCTTTTCAAGTTTGCTCTTTGAATTGCCCCAGGGATAAATGAGATTATAATATTTGAAGTACCTTTTTCAACACAAGTGTTTAATAAATCTCCTAAATTATTTCTTTCCTCTTTATGTCCTCATCCTTAACTTGTGCTCCAACATTCTTTCTGTTGTAATCATGGGGAGAAGCAGAAACATTGCAAAAGAAACCACAGATCAAAATTAATTATTTTAGAGGAAGAATCAAAAAGCATTGACACTAAAAAGGAGGACATAAGAGTTTGTCCACTCTTTTCTCTACACCTCCAGGCATGATTTCCTATTAGGTAGCAACCCAAATGAAAAACAACAAAGTTACTTTTTTGAAAATATTACACTTTTATTGGAGCATACTTTGTCCAGCATTCAATTCAATCGTTCAATTATAGTAAGAAGGTTTGCGGAATCATCACCACAATCAATTTCCACACATTCTCTCCTGGCGCTCCTCGTCCTTAGTGGCATGCTCCTCCTTCCATCCTCCTCTGCCGTGCCCTAGGGCATGAAAATATGTCTGACACAAAACAATAACACTTAGTTATGTCTGTACTGCTCTTTGACTGCTCCCCTCATTTGAAATATTATACGCATAGATGTGTAGGCATAAGTTCTCCTTTCTTTAAAGGTAGATCGATTAGACAATTGTCATTTTGTTTGATGTATTAGAACCTGGGGATTTATCTTCTCTGAAAATATTATGTTCATCTTGGAAAAACCCCTTTCCTCTTCTGCTGAACATGCAGCACTTGTTCTGAAAATATTTTTAGTTCTTTGAACTTTCAGCGATGGTATCATTCACTCTCAATATCTCGTGGGAATTTGGGGTATACCACAAACTGGTCTTTATCCATTAGTTCTCCAAATTCTCTTTGCTTACGAAAAGCTGTATCATTTTCATATTGTCAGCTGTTAAGGAGTCTTCCTCCATTTCTGACGCACTGTTCTACTTTGCGTAGCCACCTTCTTGTATTATTTGCTGAACCGAACACAGGGAGTAGATGTAAATGGTGGCAAAGTAGAAACCCCATGCCCCATGAAGACGTCAGATTGCTTGTGCTGTTGCTTTTGCGTATGGTTTTAAAGGAAATAAAACAGCCAAGTGAGGAGGCATCAGGTTGGCATCACCAAATCAACAGATGGCCCCTCTGGACACTAAAGCTGTGTCACGTTCAAAGTATCAGATTTATAATTAACATTGGAAACCAGTGTGTGTGGTAATTCTATGGAAAAATGTGACTACACAGGATCATTCTAAACTCGAAATTGATGAGGCAAGCTGCCTGACCACCCATACTTTTACCAATACAACTATATGGTCATGAGAGGTTAGTTCATTTCATTTGTTGCCATAGTAAAATTTATACTTAAGGATTAGAATTCCTGTGATGATAAAACATGTTACCATGGGGAAAAGATTTATATAAGAACCAGGAACTTAGCAAGATCTCAAGGAATGTTAATTCATTTTATGTCCATTCTTAAAGTCATTCCTCCCTCCTAGAAACCCCCAAATACTATTAGTTAACCTGTTTTGATTATAACGAGTCCAAGCTATTTAAAATAATGATAATAATGGGAAAACATCAGCAGTACTCTTGTATATGACATTCCACTTGATGAAGCTCGCTGGACATAGCTTTAGCAATAGGTACTTACTTGGTTTCTATTGGTGATGCAGAACTTCCCCGTCTGTATGCCATCCAGATGTCTGTGAGATAGAAATTCTTAGAAGGAAGCTCGGTATGCCCTACAGAGTCTAAAAAGATGGAATGTGTTGAGTGTAGGAATTTATTAATGTAACAGCAACTATCCTCTTTTAAAATCACTCTGATTCATTTGCATAATGATGGTAATTATATTTATAGCTATATTTTAGAAATATAGTCTCTAGAATATTAATCACGTACAATGGAAGGCTTTTTAATATTTTCCAAATGGAAACCTATGCAATATTTAGGTCATCAACATCAAATTATCATGCTCAAAAATCTCAAAATCTTGTCATTATTCTTTATAATAACCAAATAAGGTACACTTAAGTTTCCTTCTCAGGATCTAGGATATATGTGAACCCTAAGCCCAGGATTAGGATTGACATAAATTCCTTTAAAAACAATTTGAATATATTCCATTTTTCTCAAACGTAAGCAAATACACTAAGAACAAAGATACCAACAAAACAAGAAGAAGTAACTATTAAAGGGGAAAGACAAGGCACACATGGAAAAACGATTATGTGTAGTGCATAGCCTGACTGAGAACCTATTTCTGGACTTTGAGAGAATTCTTACAAATAAAATAACAATAAAAAAGGAGCAAATTCTTGACCAAAAATTTCTCAATACAGACGATCCATTTGGCTAATAAACACATGAAAATGTGCATGATTTACTCCTTATTTAAATTTAAATTAAAACCACAACGACTTAAAAAATTACAGTGAAATATATCTACATACTCACCTGAGGTTAAAAAATAAAGTCTTGATGTCCTATATTTGGGGAAAGACTTGAGACAATGACATTTTAATACATGGTTTATATTTATGAGTGAAAAATTGTACATTTAATTATGAATGTTTCAGCAGTAACTATTAAAGTAAATTATGTGGTTTTTAAAATTTTTCAGCAGTTCCTATATACAGTACAGTTCCTATATACAAGACATTAGTACCTACCACACTTCAGGAATGGTCATGGCTGCTTTATTTTACTAAGATAAAGCTGGAGACAATCTATGATCCATTGAGAGTAGAATGGATAAATTGTTCTTTAGTCATAAAATGAAATAAAGAACAAAATCATACCCAATGTGAATGGGAGAGGGGCATGGAGTGGAGACCCAATGCCCATCTGTAGACAATTGGATATCCCCTTGCAGAGGGGTCACAGGGAAAAGATGAGCCAGTCAGGGTGCAGTAGAGCACTAGTGAAACACACAACTTTCCTCTAGTTCTTTGGTGCTTCCTTCCCCCCACTATTAGGACCTCAATTCTGCTTTATAAAATGGATTAGATCAGAACATACGCACTGCTACAGATAAGAGCTCGCAACACAGGGAATCTAAGATAGATAAAACCCTCAAGGCGAACAATGAGAGTAGAGATACCAGGAGAATTAGAGGAGGGTGGGAGGGAGAAAGGGGCAATCGATCACAAGGATCAACCTAGAACCCCCTCCCAGGGGCCAAATAATGGAAGAGTGGGTGAGAGGCAATGGAGGATGATGTAAGATATGAAAATAATAATCTATAACGTATCAAGGGTTTGTAAGGGAGGGTGGCTGGGGGAGAGAGGGGAAGAAATGGGGAGCTGATATCAGGGGCTCAAGTGGGAAGAGAATGCTTCAAAAATGATGATGGTGGCATATGTACAAATGTGCTTGACACACTGGATGAATGTATGGATTTTGATAAGAGATGAACCCCCAAATAAAAGTATGAAAAAAGAAGGCAAGAACAGGTCAATAAACAACAAAGAATGAACCCCCACATGTAAAGACATGAAAGGATTTCACATAAATAATGATCGGCAAAGAAACAAATTACAAAAGACTCCACAGTGAATGATTTAATTTATATAAATGCCAAAGGAAGAGAGATTACTGTATGGTGATAGAAGTCTCAATAGCTGGATCTTGACATACAGGGAAGAAGAAGAAATAAGCTTTCTGGAAATGTTCTGTATCTGGATGTGAATTTTGATATAGGGAATATATTTGAAACAAAACTAAAAATCCCAAAAGAAACTAGACAACTGGCTGAAAAGAGTGCAAGAATCCTAGAGCTGTGGTCTTTGGTCACAACGGACGTGTGGAAATAGACTCAGCCCCCGACTCGGTTTTCTGGCAAACAAACACAAAGAGGACTTTATGGGGAACAGTAGCAATAATGATAGCTCCCTCATTTCAGATGAAAAGAACAACCTTCCTCCCATGACAGAGTTCACAAGAGTTGAGAGAGAAAGAGGATTGGAAATAAGGCAAGATGTGGCAGAAGAGGGATAACTGATGTTACATTGGTGGGATTGAAATGATTAAAATGAAATGTGTATGAATTCTTAATGTAAAACTGATGATAGCATAAAACTTTACCAATTCATAATAAAAATTAAAACATTCAAATAATACATCACTGAGACCAAAAACAGAACAAAAACTCACAGATTTCTGTACTCTATGGTATCTATGTTATATCTAGCATCTATATCTATATAATCATCTATATCTACATTTATATCTATATACTGAGATCAAAGTATGTGAATAGTCTTCTAATATTTTAGTGAACAATGTGAAACACTTTAAAGAAAAGCAAAGACTTTTATATCTGAAATGAGCTCATATTGCTTTAAAAGAAAAATATTTCATTTGGATTACCATGTAATGTGCAAGTGAGACAGACTTGCTTGATGAAAGTGAAGACATTTGAAGCACTTACTGATAAAAATAAGGTATTGCCGTAAAAACCTCCCAACTGAAACAATAAACATCATTATGATAAAAAGAGAGTATATTAACGTTCTCAAGGATTTCATTTTATTTGTTTCCACATTCAAAGCCCAGGGAAGAAACACTAGAGAAATTAAAAGACATAGTGTACAGGGCAAATCTGCTGGGAAGCCCTCTTGTTTCAAAGCTGTAAGTAACAGCGAGGAGTAAAGTGCACCTGATTCAAATGATGGTCTTTACAATTTCCTGTTGTCCATATGAAAGGTGGTCAATGAATACGCACAACTGAAGAAAGGATCTATACTTCCAAATTAGAGTGTTGGGGGTAATATGGAATATACCATAGACAGCCATAAAGCAAATACAATTTGCCTTTGAAACATTACTAGAATGTGTTTGAGAACGACAGATGGGTAGATTTCACGTGGCATCCTTTAGAATGCCATCAGGAGGAGGTGAGTCCTGGTGAGGGAATGGCCTCATTCTAGGCGAAGCCCAGGATTCACACGCACACACACACATACACACACATGCGCACATGCGTGCACACACATACACACGTGTGCATGCACATGCACACACATACACATGCATGCACGCACACACGCACGCGCACACACACACCTTAAATCAGGTGGATGAACACTAGGACTGCATAGCAACAATTGTAAGGCTGTCACAGGGTTGAGTAATGTTTCCTTTTGTTATACACCTGGATACTATGAGCTCCAGCAGATTCAACCACACCTAACCCACAACAGTTGGTGCCAATTGTTTATGGCTGTCTAGTAACCCTATGGGTTGGTAGTTTTAATTAACCTAATGACACTAAAAAAGAATGTCCTGGAGGTCAGCATCTGTAAAACCTGCAGCCCAAAAACACCAGGCCATCCGTCATCTCTGTACCACAGGAAGTAGCCAGAAGTTGGAATCACCTTGGCACATTTAATTTTCTGCTTCTTGGATTCTTTGTTATTGTTTGTTTGTATTATTACATTGTATTCTATTAGATAAAACTTGACTTGACGTTCTAACACCATTCTTAGATGCAGAGTTGTTTTTTCTAAGTGAACAATATCCTGAAGATGATAGTGAATAAGAATAATTATGTACGCATGACTATTTGGCTGGGTCTCATTTAAAAATTAAACTATGTTTGATTTAATCTAATCATACAAATATTTAGTCTAGCTGAATTGCAGGTCCCAGAAAAAAAATCTAAAATTAACAAATCTAGCTCATTCCCTCTTTCAGGTATTTATTGAAAATACATTTATATTCCAGGTTCTCTCTTATACTTTTTTTCTGGAAGCAATGATTTATTTTACTTTTAAATTTATAAGAGGAGAATGTGACTTGACTTGAGTTTCCAGAATTTTCTTCCCAGCTAGGTATTTGAGAAAACTATTGGTGAACTCCGAAAAAGAATGCCTTCCCAGAATAGGCCTAATGCATTTTTCTATGAGCCATCTTATTCAAGGATATTACAGCAGTTATATTGTGGCAATGATTCAGTCAACATATTTATATAGACTTTTATGTGTAATACATCTTCCATGGATTATGACACCCAAGTCATAATTGTAATTAATGATGCACAAATCCATTTTAGAGAAGGATTTAATTAGAGATGTATCTGTTACATATAATACAAAGTCATCTTATTGTTTTGTAGGCATTTACTTCATGGCAGTTATTTATTATAATTTTATTTTAACAAAAATAAATTTCTTTCTAATTAGACATATAAATGAATTTTTTAACATAAATGTCACAACAAAAGATATCATGGAATTTTAAGTGGCAATATATTAAATTCTTCCCTTTGCTAATTGGCAACTTAAAATATACTAAAATAAAAAGGTGAATTGATTGTACTTACTTTTTGTAATAATATTCTTGTAATGGGAAATTTTTTTAGAGCATCATTTTTTTTCTACCTTCATTTTTGGTGTTTTCTCCATCATGTTAGGCTGGGTTTTCTAGAGAGTCAAAACAAGTGACATTTATATGAATATGGATATAAAAATACATCCAAATGAAGAAATGGCTGAGTTGTCTAAGTAAGTCCATGATTCAAGTCCATGGGTCAGATGGTTAAGGGGGAGAATTCCCCTAACTTGTGTAGCTGCTGGGACTGATGAACCAGGAAGCAGTCAATGAGGCAGAAGTATTCCTGGCTTGTGGATGCAGTTGGATAAATGTAAGGTGGCAGTCAGCTGATGGCTCCCAAGATAGGCAGACAATAGATAGGCAATGTGACAGGAGACCAAAGAACCAAGTATAAGATCCTTATCCATCAAAAGTGAAGTTTTCCCATGGAGAGTGTATTAAAAGGAGCAGGACCCCTCCCCCTCCAGTTATCTTTCTTCTAATTGTAGCAAGGCTGTGCACCAATAAAGAAGACTGCATTCCACCACAGCAGGTAGCTAGCTGTTCACAGTGTTGATTATGTTATGATATATCTCATCACGGGAATTATTGTCAAATTTCTGAGGATCTGGGACTAGCTATGTTGACACAAAACATAATTATCACAATGATAGAGAGAAGTCCTAGTGGTGTAGTGAGTTACATGTTGGACTGCTACCCTCAAAGTTGCTGCTTCAAACCTGCCTGGTGCTCCTTGGGAGAAAGATGAGGATACTCCAGTACAGATAAACGGACTCCAATAAAGGTTTATAATCTTAGAAACCCACCTTGGCAGTTCTGTTCTGTCCATATACTGAAGAGTTGCTTCAAGTGCAGTGAGTTTGGTTTAAATGACATAAGACATTTTAATAATTTGATATAATTATTTCTGCCCTTAATTCAGCCAACAACAGTATTGCCCACAAAATCTGGAATTGGGTGGCAATGCACTGTTTCCATGTGCCACAAACAATACCTTCTCTAGTTTTTGTGACAATGTTTATGCCTTGGTTATTGCTACTGATCTTGTACTCATTGTACATATTTTCCTTCTGCATGAAACTCCACTCTTACAGTCTCCTCTCTGCTCTATTGATCTCAGCAGGTATTGCTGAGAATGAGGCACCTCCTTTTCCATTTACAACCCCCAAGTTTGTGTTTCTGTGTTAGCTGGATCATTTGAACTAACTCTGGATATTTTAAAAGCAATGCTGGAGGACACCTACTTTCTCATTCTTGTAATCTAGGAATTTGCTAAGTATATTTCCCCTAGGCAAAGGATTCAATCTTCAGACTCCATTAATACCTCTAATGTGTTTGCCACTTTCCCACCTCTCGACAGAGGTGACTTCACTTTCGATGTGTCTCAAGCCAGCTCACAGTTTTAGGTTCAACCTTTGCACTGGATCTCACAGGAAAAGACATTTCTGAGGAATGTCACAGTGATTTTGATTTCCATTATATATCTGTATGTGTAATATATATAAATATATATTTGTAAGCCTGACTTGTCAAAAATAAAAAATCAAGCCTTGTATCTCTCTTTGGGTTCAGAGTGAATATTAATATGTTTAATCTGGACCAGAATATGCAGAATGAAGCCAGATACACAGATCTACTAGAACTAGCATACAAGCAGCCTGACCCAATGCAGGAAAAATCAGAAAAGGGAAAATGGAGGCTCTCTTCAGTCTAAGACTACTGGTGGAAATCCACATTGTCTAGAAAATAATTTCTTGATCTTTCCCAGAAACTCAGAACTATATATTAGAGTATCACTTGTGTAACCTTTTCCTAAATACTCCATTGTCCCTTCTATAATGTGAATGAGTTTTACAAAAACACCAAAAAGTTTTTGTCTCACAGCTAGGACCTTGTTTCAGAATTCTTATCAGTGGGGACAAGTTAGAAACCTCTACACCAGTGGTTGTCAACTTTCCTAATGCCGCGATACTTTAATACAGTTCCTCATGTTATGGTGACCCCCAACCATAAAATTGCTTTCGTTGCTACTTCCTAACTGTAATTTTGCTGGTGTTATGAATCGGGCAACCCCAGTGAAAGGGTCGTTCGCAACCCCCAGGGGTCGCGACCCACAGGTTGAGAACCACTCCTTTCCACACTACACCAGAGAACTGTTAATGTTATTGGAATGATGTGGCTTCAGTCTCCATGAAAAAAATTAGTAAATAGAAAAAGAGTGTCTATAATTATTCTACATTGTAGACTTCCTAATTTTTTACCTTGCATAATAAAATAAGGGTAAAGTATGAATTTTAATGATGCCTTTTTATGTGTAACACGTATTTATAGAATGTTGAAAATTTATTCAAGGAGATACTGGAGACCCAATATTAACATATGAGGAGTACCCCCAAAACCCAAATTTTTCAAAGCTTTGTATTTAAATTTTTTTACCCAACAATCTTATCATCTTCAAAGTACTCTCCATTACACTTAATACATTTGTCAAATCTGCGATTCCATTCTTGGAAACATTTTTGAAACTCATCTCTTTGGATGGCTAACAGCACCTTCCTCGTTTTTTTTCTTCACCTCTTCTAATTCATCAAACCACTGTCCTTGCATGTCCAATTCAATTTGTGGAAACATAAAGAAGTCACACAGAACAAGGTCAGGTGAGTAAGGTGCATGAGGCAAGAGAGGCATGCTGTTTTTGCCATGAACTGATGGACCCACATGGCTGTGTGAGCAAGCGCATTGTCGCAGTGGCAAAACCAGTGCCCGATCTACCACAAAATAGCCTTTTTGTCACCCACTGTTATGCAGAGTCTCTAAATAGAAAGCTTGTTAACAGTCTGACCTGGTGGAAAGAATTCCACATGCACTCTGAGTCGACATTTTCGATCATTCAGGAAATTGACAGAGAAAACCACTCAAAAATACCCTTGAATTATTCCCACAGTGCTGTCCTTGTTAGCTGTGTTCAGTATCACAACACTTTCCATGGAGTTTTTCCCGAGCAGGAAATAAAACTTCCCAGCCACACACCGTTCTCTTAAATCAGCCATCACAAAAATTGATGTTCAAGTGAAACTGCTTTTACAAAAAAATTCATTGTGACGAGAGAGAACCTTCCCAGGTGACAGCACTGGGTGCACTAACTCAGAGTCAATTGCTGGAGGCTCGCCTAGCAGGAACAAATGCATACTATTATGAAAATCCCTGCCCAGTGGCACTTTTCCCCATGTTTTTGTGTGAACCCCTTGGTACAACATGATTCCTGATTTTGATAAGATATTCAGATTATTATAGAATATATACATAAATATAGCATTTTTCTGAATTGGCATTATAATGTAATGAACTATCTATGTAAATGCATAGATATATATTTAAGCATGTGCTTCATCTGGGTATTAATAATGTCTGTTTAACATTTGTTTACTTTTTCCTCCTAGGAGATAGTCAACTTCAACTGCCGGAAACTGGTGGCTACAATGCCTCTGTTCGCCAATGCTGATCCGAACTTTGTGACTGCCATGCTGAGCAAGCTGCGGTTTGAAGTGTTCCAGCCCGGAGATTACATCATAAGAGAAGGAGCAGTGGGTAAAAAGATGTATTTCATTCAACATGGCGTTGCTGGCGTCATCACAAAATCCAGTAAAGAAATGAAGCTGACAGACGGCTCCTACTTCGGAGGTTAGTAACATGAAATGCAACTGAAATAAAATCTAAGTTGTATGAGCTATGCTTCCGTATCGGAATTTTGGGAATGCCAGATTGCTAGTGTTAAATATGGATTTGTATATGAGTTGCGATTCAAGAATCTATAATAGTATGCTTTCACTTTTGGGTGCCGTGTGTTCAGGCTTATGAATTTACTAACGTCAATGTTGGGCATTATTTCATTCTTTTTAACTGACACCTAGTAAAAGTAGCTTAACCTTGTTAGGAAATTTATTTTCCTCACACATGAAAGCTTAGGAAGTTCTCCTAAATAAAGTTTTCAGGGACCTAGATTCCTTTTGTTGTATTGATCAACCTTCAAGCAAAGATATATTTATTATTCACCCCCACCAGACACTTTGTAGGATAACTATGAGACTTTTGCTCCTGTAAAGATGTGTAGTCTTGGGAAAACAATGGGCAGTTCAACTCTGTCCTATATAGACAGTTGTTCTGTTTTTGTGGTTTTGCCATCAAACAAGAATTGGTTGTGTTGCCTATGAGAGGGGGTGGTTCCTCTCTACTCAATTTTGGTATGATCCCCTGGACTGGGGATACAGAGGAAACAGAAAACCAGCAGCCTCTCTTTAGATCTGGGCCCCCAAATTACCAACATCATGTCTAGTCATGGATCATTGGCCAGAAATTGTCAAAACGAATAATTTCTCTGATAAGATTTTCTACCTGGATTTGTCAACTGGTTTTTAGGTTGGTTCTTTTAATAAGTCAAAATAGCATCCCTGTTGTATAACTTGTATTTTTATTATTACTACTGAGTTTGAGGCACATCCTTTTATCGATTCATTAATGATTCCCATTTATTTCTATTTTTCTGTTTTGTGCAAGCTTTATCCACTATAGCACATGCTACTTGTCTTTTAAAATCTGCTTCTTTAAAAAAAATCATTTTATTGGGGGGGCGGTCATACAATTCTTATCACAATCCATACATACATCCATTGTGTCAAGCATATTTGTTGCCCTCATCATTCTCAAAATATTTCCTCTCCACTTAAGCCCTTGGTATCAAGTCCTCATTTTCCCCCTTCCTCCCCGCTTACACCTCCCTGATGAACCATTGATAATTTATAAATTATTATTATTCTGTCATGTATTATATTGTGCATCGGACAGTGTAAAAATTCCTTTACATGAACATGTTTTGAGTTATTTTGAATTACATGTATTTTTCCTTTTAGTATTGCTCAGAGTGTCTTTGATCATTATGATCTTTATTTTTGTTGATTCATTTCTGTCTGTTCTTTCAAGTATTGTCCCATTCTCTTTAATGATTTAAGTTTTAAATGCTACAAAATTATAGAACTGATTTTCAGTAGTCTCTATTATGTAGTTTGATTATATTTTATTATTGCTGCTTCATTCTTTTATTATTTACAATAATGTGTTGTTATATAGAAGGAGCCCTGCTAGCACTGTCAGGTAAGCATTGAATTAGCTGCAGATCCACGAGTAGCACAACAGGAATTTTTATACCCATAAAAATTTACATCTTTGGAAACCACGTAAGATCACTGTAAGTTGGAAAAGGGTCCAAAGCAGTGTTTTTTGTATGTTCTGTTATGCATACTTCATTGCATTTTTATCTTTAGTACATGAAAAATATATTCATGAATATAGTGTGAGCTATTATTTGAATTTTTCCATAATTTTTTTCAAAAATCATTAGTGGAAAATTTAAGTAATTTGAACTATTTCTTGAATCACATGCTGAATCTAAGAAATTTTTTTTCACATCTAAGATACATTTAGTAGAAAAGGTACTGAATCTTAATGGCTTTTTAATTTTTGTACTTTATCAAAATATCCATAAACCATTGTTAATTGATTGTGGATAAGTAAAAACATAAAAACTTAAAATAATTAACTTATCTTACTTTCCGCTAGCCCACTAAGGACAACTTTGAACTTTGTAGCATTCTTTTACTTTCCACTCTCCTTCCTTGTCAGAAAGATTATGTCTTGCTTCATCAGCCACTGAGCCTTTTGTGTACATTGGCCTAAGAAGAGAGACGATTGGAAAAAGCGTCGAAGCTAACAGGATCTATTTTAGGAAGGACAGAGAGCTACTACTGGAAGAATGAGAGTAAGGTTGAAATAGAACACTGATGGGATAAGACATAAAAGTATACGTTGATTGGCTAAATTGGAGGAGATTGGTTAAAGTTTGGGCTTCTTACCAAAGTCAGCAGTTTGAACCCACCAGCTGCCCTTGTTTTCCTAAGGATTACAGACGCGGAAACTCTCAAAGGTGCACTGTCTTGGAGCATTTTATGAGTCAGCATCAACTCGGCAGCGATGCATTTGTTTGGGGTTTGTGCGGAGGGAACGAATCTTTGAAGCAATTGTTAGAGTGATGTTAAATATGCAAAAAGTTTTTAAAACTATTTTGAATTATGAATAAGTTTCTGCATTTGGCATATTTTTGTTTGTATTAATTCAGAGGACCTTCAAACTATGTTGTACTTTATACTGAGACTTGGATGTCAATGTCACTGGGTTAAACAACTGGTAAAGGCAATTACATTGACAAATGAACTCTAATGAATCATAAGATTATTTGTAATGGAAAAACAATGAAAGAAATAAATATTTGTCTTAAATTATTTTGTTCAAAAATTATTTTTTTCTATATCTCTGTTCACTTATTGAGATTGGTAAGCATTAGCTCTATTTGAAGGTTTGTTAAGTCTATATATTTTGATTCACCAATGGCATGGTCCCTCTATTCTATGATCATAGGGATACCAGGTTCCTGACTACTCATGGGCAATCAATTGTTTAATGTACTTGGCAGCTTTAAAATCTGATACCTGAGCATCTCTTTCTCATTCTGCCCATGTCCTAATTCTGGAGCTCTATTAGGATGGTAATCAGGTCTGGGAAAATAGAAACATGCTGTAATCTGCCAAGTAATTCTAGTTTTGCAAAGGGTCGTTCTCTACATTCATAGCCTTCACGATGTTGTATATCTCCCTCCACCTCTGAGAGCTAGAAATATAAAGGGTCTGAGATGAGGGAAATGCTCACCTTCAAAACTCTGGGACAAGGTCCTGGTTAAGACACTGCTTGTAGAGAAGCCCGTTAGAAAAGGGAAGGTTCTCTATGGAGTTTACAGAGATTATTCTCCCACCCCTCTTTCTGAGGGGATATTTATCAATCCCATTCTTAGACAATAAGGGGACATTTATCAATTCTTCATGAGATCCTGGTGAAGTTCCTAAAGATCAAGTCCACAAAATGAAGGAAGGCTGTAACCCGCATGAATTTCTCATTTTCTGTTCATCTATTATCAGCCTTTGGGAATTTGTAAAAATTGCCATCTAAGAGTTATAAGACTGTGTAAGGTTATTAAGTGTGCATCATAACAAAATATGGGTAATATTGCAAATAATGGAATTTGGGGAACACTTTGTTATGCCCCCGAGGAAACGGCATATCCTGTACACAGACTCAGGGCAGTCTTTCAAATACAAAAAGAGATTCCTACATGGCTTAAAATTAGAAGAGATGTCCCCAATAAAATGATTTTAAAGAAATAGAAAAAAATATAAGTGTCTGATTTGTATCCTTTGGGCATTTATACAATCTGTACACTGAGGAAATAATCCAAACAAAGATGAACTACATGAGGAAGAAGGGGGCAGCCTGAATGGAGGAAGGCTATTAAAAATCTGTGCAGATGCCACCGTTTTGCTTACTGAAACCAAAGAGGACATGATGCACTTGCTGATGAAGATTAAAGGCAATAGCTTTCAGTATGGATTGCAATTCATTGTAAAGAAAACAAAATCCTCCCCATTGGACCAATAATAAATGTCCTGGTAAATGGAGAAAAGTTTGAAGTTGTCAAGGATTTCCTTTTTTTCTTGAATTCTCACGGAAGCAGCAGTCAAGGAATCAGATTGCATGGGACAGATTGGCCGCACAAATCTTCAAAGGGTTAAGAAGCAAAATCCATCACTCTAAGTACTATGGTACCCTTGACTCCAAAGCCCGTGACCATTGATTGATTATGACTCATCATGATCCTCAATAAGATTTCCGAGGCTATAAATCTTTATGGGAGCAGATTATCTCATCTTCCTCCCACAGAAAGGCTGGTAGATTTAAACAGCTTACCTTTCAGTTAGCAGTCAATGCTTACTCAAAAAAGCCACGAGGACTCCTTACTCACTTGACTCATCTATAGCCCTTTCTATGGATGTGAAAGCTGGACAACGAATAGCGAAAACGGCAGGGGGAAATGGTGCATTTGAATTAATGGTGTTAGTGAAGAATATTAACAGTACTTTGGATGACAGAACAACAAACCTTGTCTTGTACCTGCCAGAATACTCCTAACTGAGGGTGAGATTTTGTCTCCCAGACTTTGGGCCTGTCATCTGAAGAGACCAGTCCCTGGCAAAGGAGCTTATGCGTGGGATAACAGAAGGTCCCACACTGACCCTCGGCCAGGTGACCTGACTGAATGGCTGCAATGACAGGCTCAAGCCCACGGCTGTGAACATGGGGCAGGAATGGGCAGTGCGCCCTCGTTCTGTAGTCGAGAAGGCCACTAGGAAAAATGGCTGACTCGATGACACTAGCGTTCACCTCTTTTTCTCTCTGAATTCACCTCTCTCTCCAACTTTCCATGGAACGGGTGACTCCGTGACCTCAGCTCTTTGACGTGTCCAAGGTAACACAATGTTCTTCATTCTGACCAGCTTCCTTTTTTTGAAAAAACACCATTAGAGCCTTTTAAGAATATTTGAGCTCCCTCTGATTTCTCTCCTCTGGTTTTTTGATTTATGCACATTCTCTTTTCTACTAATGTTCTTCCTTCAACGTTTTTCTTAATGATAGATATGTAGTGCTTAGCATTTTTGTGGTATTTTCAAAGAAAGAATTTATGTTTAATCATCTATTTCATTCGTTTGTAGGTTTTTATTGATTCATTTAATTGTGTGACTAGTGATATAAAAGGAATGCCGGTGAAGCAGGAGTGGATAAGGGCTCAGCCATTAAACATTGCCTGGGTTTAACCGGCCAGCCACGGCTCCTTAAAGATTTACAGCCTTTGCAACGCTGTGGAACAGTTCTCCTCTGAGCGCTGGTGCTGCTGTAAGCCAGAGGGCCTGGAGGCAGTGTGATACAGATGTAACACAGTGGTCCCCACTTCCACCATCTTTGCGCATCCTCTCCTGGGGACATTTTTAGCGCTGCCATCTCTCTGGCTCCCTTTTAAACTTTATGTTAAACTTCTATGAGTTTTCAGGTTTTGCTTTGTTTCACCTTGATTTTATTGCATTTATTTTTCCTTTCTCTTCACTGTTGATGACCATCATTATGGATATAATTCATTTTATATAACATCTTGGTTAAATATCAAAAGGTGTTTTTTGTAGATAATGGTTTTATGATTACTTATTTCAAAACACTTTGAGTCTGGATTTACTCTGTAGTGTATGTTTTATTGTAATTTTAAGGACAATTTAAATGGAAATGTTTGGAGAGGCGATGATAGGGATAGAAGAAGGACATAGGATACTTTAATAGAATCACAAGATCAAATGATAAACAGTAAAGTGGGCTGTAAATCATTAAGAAAGATATCAAAATTGAGAGTAATATTAGGGAAAATTAAATGTTCTATGTAATTACTGAACACAGTTATAAAGTCAAAATGTCATTCTAAATAGAAAACAGTTTTGCTCCATCTGTTCAAATATTTATAACAAATTATCTGTTCTATATGTACCTATAGTTTTATCTATGAGTATATCCAAATTTCAACAATATAACACATATTCTCCTAATAATGGCTTAACCTCTATAAGAACTACAAGGAGCCCTGTTGGTGTAGTGGTTACACTCTGGTCTGTAATCTTCACGGTCACAGTTCAAAACCACCAGCAGCTCACACACACACACACACACACACATATATATATATATATATATATATATATGTTTGGACCTAGAAATTTCAACCTAGTCCATATTTTGCTATGGCTAAGTGAAATGACTGCTATTAAATCCTAGGGTACTAAACAAAAACACAAATCTTAGAGATGCATTTTATGGGGCTGAGGTGGGGTGGAGTCTTGCTTACTTTCAATTATTTTAAAAATGTAATTGCTGGTATGTGTTTGATCTAAACCCTACAAATATCATGTATAGCATTAATCCCATGCCAATGAGTTGACTCAAACATATAGCAAGCCTATAGGACAGAGTAGAACTTCTCCTTAAGGTTTCTGAGACTGGCAACTCTTCTCTGGAGCAGAAGTTCCCCCTGTTTCACATGAGTGTTGACCGGGTTGGTTCATCTGTGGCTGACAGTGCAATCCTTCTTTCCGTGTGCCCCTGGGGCAGCGTATGCAGTACAGCTTAGACTCTAACAGGGAGAGAGAGTGCTCATTTTCTACTGTCAGATTTGCAAATTATACCTCTCTCTTTGCCTAATACAGTTTGGAATTACCAGGCCAGAACTTTGTGTTATGCTGCTTTTATAGTTTTGTAAATTGAGCATGATCAATTCATAGGACTATTATGCAAAAGAGGCACAGGTCAGTTGAGAGTTTATGAACCCAACTACAATACTCTTTCCACTTTTTAAAAATGCTTGAATTAAGAAACATTATCAATGCGCAGAATACCCTAATTCAATGGGGAAACAAGATAGTATGCAGGTATTAATCAAGAAATATAATTAAACACGGAGTTTTGCGCATTGTGTTTAACTTGTTTTGTTTCTACGATAATATTGGAGTATATTTTTATATCTATATAGATCTTTGAAATATGCAGGTTTTTCTTTCTTTGGGAGATGATGGTAGTAATGGTGCTGTATCCACTGATGGGCCACCTCATTCATATTCTACTCACCTTATATCAAGCACTGTCATAAAATAGCGAGGACATGAACTCAATTTCTTAGATGCTGGGCATTTTCATGCATCCTAGGAATAGATGAAAAATAGTAACCAAAATAGGTGAAATCCCCCATACCAGGCAATATTTTAGAGAAGAGAATGTAATAGCAATGCCTAGGAATTGCTAAAAATGTTACAGCATGTTAACAGATGCTGTAAAATTAAAGCTAGGAGGAGGTACAGGGTATGCCCATACAGCCCATGAGGAGTGGAGTCCAGCGATAGGTACAGGGTGACTGTGGAGGACACGGTGAACTCAGATAAGGGACCAAATATCATGTGTCCTCATGATCCAACACCAGACAGATGCTAGATACGGAATGGAGCTCAGACGTGCTAACAAATCGAAATCTTGCTTGTAGTTAAAGGAGCTCCTGGATTCTTTCTTCAGACTTCTTATGCGGGAAGATTATGATAATTCATAGGAATCAATGAGATCCAGGGAAGCTAAATAGCCTGGTCCAGGGGATATACCAGGAGATGAAAAGAAATCAGGTTTCAAGCTAAAGTATGGATTTCAACCTGAAGCCTGTGGTCTTCCCCCCTCTTGACAGAGGACATGGTTAACTTCTAGGATGAAATCTTCCCACTAAGCTAAGCCTTCTATTCAAAGTTATCCACCACCACCCCTTTATTCATGCATTCATTCATTTACTCATATGTTTCAACCGAAATACTCTATTAAAATAATCACATGGTATGCAGTCAGTAAGACACAATGCTTTTTATACACGTATCTTCATATCAGTAGTTCATGAGCTTAAAAATAAACCTGTTTCTAAGAAAATACACTTAGTTATTAATATTTCTATCCACTCCATTCTTAGCTATTGTTTTATTTCCACACTAGCGTGTTCTAATTGATTCATCCTGTTAACTCTCCTTCTTTCAAAAATTCCTATCCCATAAGTTCCTAAGTTCTTATAGGAACAGAATGCAAAGGAGGTTTTTCCCATGACAGGTGCTAGAGTAAATCATCTAGTTTTAAATGTTGCTTAGGATAAATGCCTAATATTTTGCTGAACTTGGAAAAAATGCCAAGCATGTTATGGACAAAATGCATTTAAATTTGGAGACATAGCTTTAAAAAACTATAGGCACCCCTGCCCTGGTGAGTCTTCATTAGTTTTAAGAGAAATTAAGCATGTTCTAGTTCGAAGATTCGTTGTTTACACCATTGTCAGTGTATTGTACATTTTAAAAAGCTGTAGCTGATTCTCTAGAAGGTGTGAGAAAAGCGTTGACTGTTCATTTATAACTTGATGAGTTCAGCGCTCTCATTACCTTCATGAAGAAAAGGTGGCAGCAACAGAGAAGAAATAAAATGCATCCTATTACAATTTGAGTCTCTTCTCATCTGCTTCCTCATGTATTCCATTTAAACCAGGTTACATGAAATAATGGTTTCCACTTGGGGAAGAAACCCTTCGAGACATTTTAACACATCTTGTCCAACCAACCTAGAAAGACAGTTCATCTATAACCACAGGGAGACACATTGCCAAACCATCGAGTTAGAGATGATAATCCCCATTTCTAGACTCACCTTGCAGTTCTAAGATTCTATCATCATACACAAAAGACCCAATACATAATAAGGTTTAAATTGAATTCTCTAAAACATTTGCCAAAAGTAGGATAAACATTAAGAAGAACTTTTCTTTTTTACGTTATAATGTCTTCCTTTAAGTGTTTTGTTGTTTCCAAAGAAAAGGAGGAGGGGAAACTCCTAAACTCCGAGTTGCTCTTCTTTTGCTGTTCCTGTGCTTGTTCCTATGGGCTGTTCACGGCAGGATGGAAAACCTCACTACGACTAGCATGCTTGCTAAGTGCCACGTGTCTTTCTAAGCCGTGCACTCAATGTAAAGACATATGCCTCTTGGTACATAGGGTCCCTTGTGAGTTGCAACCCTCTTGCCAGTACCTAACAACAACAATGTTTTTATGCGAGTTGTTCAGAATTATAAATGCTAAAGCCTGTGTGTACCAGCAGGAATGGGTGATAGGTTGAGGCACTTCGGAAGAAAGGCCCGATGACCAACTTCTGAAAAATCAGCACTTGGCAATCTGTGGATCACTGTGCCTGCTTGTCATGTTTGGTTCCCATGAGTCAGCTCCAAATTGACAGCACCTGGTTTTACCAAGTTGTTAAATTTAAGTATCTGCCAAAGTTAGGGGGAAATGATTTGGGGGAAATGTTGGGGACCCCTGCAAGCCAAAATAAATTTAGCAGGTTATAATTTTCTTTATACAAAATATTTTTCTAATTGTTATTCATGTTTTTCTATCCCTTATTAAAAAGTAAAGTTGCCATAGTTTGATTATCAATACTCTTGTTCATCTCTTGTTTATATTACACAACTGATAACTTATGACACGGTAATAACTTTTGAGTGACAGTAAAGGAATGGGGGTAGCAGAGACCCGTGCACGGTAGTCCACCCATGACCTGAGCCTTTCTTCTTCCCAGAGGGTCTGTCTGAATTGTGTCCCTCAACTCCTTCTGAAGAGCAATATCCAAAGCCCTTGAGGAAATCTCAAAATACTATGAAATGTGGAGCAACCAATTTTATAAACTCAAATTCTGTATTTCCCTCAATCACCTTATTTTAACAGTCTCATTGGCAAATAATGTACATATCCTACAATTCAACAGTTCCCTCAAGACACTCTCGATCAACTCCCCCAAATAGTTGTTTTTCTTTAATAAACAAAAATTGCCTTTGTAAAGGCTTATCCATGGATTAAAACAATTTACTGTCCACCCTTCATTCTGACACATTGCATTTCATATTTCAAAAGCACAGGCAAATATTTATTTCCTCATCTCTCAGAGGCAAATAATAGATTCATTATTTTGCTCTCATAGCACTTTGTTTGCAATTTATTATTGAACTCTCTTTAATCATTCATGTATATGTCAGTTTTCCTCATTATATCATTTATTTTATGAGTTGGTAACCTATGATTTCTTTTGATTTGAACCATGAGAACCAATGAATTCATGATGCCTAAAATATTTTAGGCCCTTACTAAGAAAGTATGCAATAGACGAAGAGATCAACGATTGGACGTTTGCCTGGCTGACTGGCTGGCTGGGTGGATGGATGGATGGATGGATGGAAAGGCATGACTGGATGGATACTATTGGGGAGGGGGTGTTCAAATAAGCAAAAACTAAATAACCACATGAAATAATTTCAAGAATTGGTAAATGATATGTAAAATAAAACAATAATAAATACCAATTGCATAGAGACCTTAAGGGTGAGAAAGAGCATTCGCTTTGTAGATCTGAGGAAAAGGTAGTGTGTTATTCAGTGTCCTTGAGTAGGTTCAGACCCATGGTGAGTCTAGTCCAACAGAACAAAGCACCGTGCAGTCCTGCACCATCGGTCCGGCACCATCCTCACAGATGTTCCGTGTTTGAGCCTTTCGCTGCCACCACTGTGTCAACATGGGCTCAAATACATGGGAAGAGAGCTGGAGGATTTCAAAACCAGCAGGACGTTAGGAAAAATGAGAGGTGATGAGTGATAAGAGATGAGCTCAGTGAGTTATCTAGGAAGTAGAACTGGTAGACAGATGTAGAGCCCAATGTGTTGATAAGGTGGCCACCTTATCGGTCTCCAAGAACATAACAGTTCTAATGGAAATGTGGTGAGAAGTGAAAAAGATATAGAATCAATGAAATATAGGTTCTTATGTGGTTGAAACATTGTTAGAGACTCAGTAATAATGTGAGCAGGAAATATAAAAATAGAGATCTGAATGGTGGTTTGGGAGTTCTTTCACTAATGGGCGACAAAAGAGGCTAAATGATAGTCATGTAAATAGTGGATTGATGGACTACACCAAATGAAACCCACTCTCCTGAATTTATTTGACTCATAACGAGTTTTACAAGACACTACAGGATGTTCCCTTGGGTTTCTGAGCCTGTAAATCTTTAGAAGTGCAGACAGCCTCATCTTTCTCCAGGAGCTGGAGGTTGTAACCTGCTGACCCTACTGTTACTAGCCTAATCTGGAGGTGGCCAGCTGTGTGCCTAGTTTCCTTAGTGAATAAATAGGAATTTTATTTTATAAGAAAGCATACTAAAGCCAATATGGAGGAAGCACCCACAAGGCTGCTAATGGACAAGGTCATAATATGTTTTAAATCTTATAAGATGTGTCTATAAGTTTACTTAAGGCAAAATGAATATATTTTCCTTTATATCTGTTATTCACTCTTCCCTCTTCTCTTTTCATCTATATTTCCTTTGTTGTTTATTTATATTTAAACCAAAGAGGTGAAGAAGCCACAGAGTGTGCAATTCCTACTACACTGGGAACTCATCAAAGATAAGTTCATCCTTATCCTTCCCGTGGTGAATCATATCATTTGCACTAAATGATAATTTTTGTCACTGACTCTAACTTTGAAGTGGCCTTCTATTAAAGAATTTTATATAATTAAATTGTCATACTTTCAGCAAATATCAATAATAAAACCGTTCTTCTAATACATTTTCTATATATATATTTCCTTTCAGAGATAAATATTATGTTGACTCTTTGTAGGAACATTTTCCTACAGATCCTAAAACACAAGCTTTAAGTGTGAGCCAAATCATTTGACCTGCTATTGTGGTCCTTTCTTACTTATTTCCCAGTAGAACGGCAAAACATCTCTTTGGTTACCGATGTTGCCACGCTTTTTATTTTTTCTCGCCAGCCTCATACTTGGCTTCCAGAGTTTGGTTGCAGCAGCGCTGACTTGGACCTTCTTGCTCGACTTTGGCAGATCTGTTCATCCTCCATCATAGTCGGTTGGGATTAATGAGCTAACAGTAGTAGAATACTTGGAGTTTGCATAAAAGTTGTGCAAACTTTTATTTTATCATGACACTGTTTGGAAGGACCATTGCTATACTTCTTTGTGTTATGGAGTTTCGGAGAGAGCACGGTGGTGCTGGATCCTCTATCACAGTGTGCTACGGAGGACAAACTAATTATTAAAGTCTGAGTCAAGAAATGCCACTACCTGTACTATTTATGTGCAAATGGCCAAGCTCTAACAGGTTCATTTGTAAGGCAATGGTGTCCTGTGGTGACTACTTGCATCATTGCTGGGGACAGATGGCTAGTTTCTCACTGTGTCCTCATTTCAACTCTATCTCGAGCTTGCTCTTAGTCCATGTTGCCTTCCACCTGTGTTGATAATTTAGACTTTTACTCTGTACCCAGATTCTACCTACTCTTAAATGTAGATTCTGCTCCTAATCAAAAGACTCAAACTGCTAAATGTATATGATTGAACCAATGGATTCGCTACTGAACTATGTGCATTCCCTGTGATTTAAATTCGCATTCCTGGGGAAATGAGGCAAAGTTATTAGCTTGACTGTTTCCCTCTCATAATATTGCAAATTAAACAATGGAATGCTATCTTTAGGCTCAAAGTTATAAACAGATTAACAGGCAGCATGATGCAGCAGTGCTCTCAGCACCCGCAGAGGCAAGTTCTAGTGCCATCTCTGTCTGCAGTCCCAGCTGCTTGTCCCAGGCAACTTGCTTAACCTCTGAAGACTTGGGAATGTTCATCTGTAAAATGAGATTGCTCACACCATCATTCTCTTCAGCTCTTTCCACCTCTAGGAGTCAGTTAGAATGGGGCTCCTAGGAATGCCTTCTTGTGCCGGCTGGTTTCCTGCTACTAGTTTATTGAGCAGCGAAGATGTCTTCCTGCCTCTTCTAGAATCTGAACTGTTTCTGAGGGAAGGCTGCATTTTTTGTTGTTGGTTTTATTGCTGAGAATGGTTCCTAGGACAATCAAACAGTATTTTTAAAGGAAGTGGAGGCAGGCTTTCATATCGTGTGTGTGTGTGTGTGTGTGTGTGTGTAGGAGAGAATGAGAGAGAAAGAGAGGGGGGATTCATTATTTTGGATCAAAATGAACTGTAACTCTTTCATGGACAGTAAAAGCAATGGACCGTGTGAGGGACTGGGCTGTCACAGTCTCTGGAACGTGGGAGACAGGCCTCTCCTGGGAGGAGTGGAGGTGCTGAGGTCAGACCCTGCGCTCCTATTGCTCTTCTCTAGTCCCTCTTTCCTCCTCTGGAAAAACGGGGCTGTTAATGGATTAAATAACGTAGCATGTCAATTTATGGAGCAGCAGCTCGCGTGTAATCTTTGCTACGATGTTAAGTATCGATACGAGAACATATAGGCACACAGCATTTGTGAAGGCATTATCAATTCATTACTTATGTGGAGTGAATCTACACTAGAAGATTTCTTTGCCCATTTTTATGTTGTCAATTCTGTTTGCACCTTAATTTAATAATGATTAAAATTACCCTAGATGAATATGTGCTTAGCAGGGGGACATTAATGTGGAAAATGCTCTTGAGTATTTTTCAAATAAAACATAACATCAACTCTGAAATTTCTGCCTTCCACAACCCCTGTGTACAATCATGCATACACATGCAAATATAAAATTAATACTGTAGGCTCTCACAGTTGTTACATGCTCAGCTCCTTTCATGCAAAAGATGTGACAGTCTACGTCCTGATGGGATTCACCGCTGGGATCCTTACCGGCCACTTCTACTCTGATCTATGGGGTTACTTGAAGTTGGAACCAACTCAATCTCAGGGGGCTCTGTTTGGATTTTGTTCACTGCTTAGTGTGCCAGCACTGTGCTAAGTAATTTCATGTACCTTTTCATAGTTTCTAACATAACCTATTATTGGATTAAAATAAATGCAAAATGATATGTTACCTGCACCCATTTCTCAGTATGAACTTATCGATGTCTTTTGATCCAAACGGAAGAACAGATATATAGTTTCAAACTATAGAAGCATTTTGCAAAGTGTAGGATTAGGACTGACTTAATGCACTTGGACAAGTCAGGAAACTGGGAGGCTTGTGTCCGTGCGGCTTAGCGGTGACAGGGCGAGAACTACCATGCTCCAGTGCTCCTCTTACTCTGCGGCACTCCGGTGCTGTACTGGTTACTCGGCGGGCTGCATGCCTGGAAGTTCAAAGCCGCCTGCAGCTAGGTGGGAGCAAGACTGGCCTGTATCGTCCTGTAAACAGTGACAGGCTTGGAGACCCAGAGGGCTCCCTGGGAGTCTGCATTGACTCGAAGGCAGTGAGTTTGAGGTTTTCTCCTACATTAACAGAATTTCTCACTGCAAGTTATTACCCGTGGTATTTACTTCATAGCATTTCAGAAAGCAAAGAGTCATTCCTCATAAATTATGAAGCACACTAAACATATCACATACCCACAAATGACATCCTACCTATTGTTAAATAATCTGAATTTACTCATTCTAAGCAGGCTCCAAATAAGTTTGGCCATTTTAACCTGTCTACTAAGCATGGAGACACATCTCCATGGTTGAATTGATTGAGAAAGGAGGAACTAAATCACCGTCCAGAAGAGCGCAGCGAAAAATAATGATGTGGGAAAAAGCAGTCACTCCAAATTGCATTTCATCACCAATTTTTCCTGAGGGTAAAACAGCTATTGAAAATCATCCGAAAATTGTGATAAGAGTTGTATGAGCCCTTAATAAAATGTTTAAAAAAAAAAAAGAAATCATCCGAAATTTAAAATGCCAGAAGGATTTTTACTTATTACATCATACATCTCATATTCCATGAACAAAAGTTATCAACAGAATGTAAATATTTTAACATAGGAGTATTTCCTTTTGTTGATATATGTGTGTGTAATGGCCAACGCATACAGAAGATTCAAAAGACATGTGGTATCAAGTCAGTCAATCATCACACATTGATGGTGTGGACATTAGTGAAAATATAGTTGAATAGATCAAACTTTTTAAAATAAAAGAGCATTTAAAATAACCGTATAATTTTTTTCAAAATGTAGTGCTTCACTTATTCAGTATATATTTAGTAGGTGCCTCCTGTCACCAAATGAGCACTAATATTTTTTCTAAGACTTTAAAAGATATTAGCAACAATAGAACAAACATTTGTGCTCCCTGTGACAATAGGGAGTTTGAAATTTTGATACAATTCTTTACAAATACTTAAATCATTTTTATATGCACAAGTACATAGCACATAGACTTGTGCATGTAATTTTGAAAGTTGAAAATAAACAGGATAGATAAAAATGTCTAGACTAATAATTTTTATTTATTAACTCATTCATTTAAACTTTTTATTATAAAGGGTAGGAATATTAATAGAACAGATCAGCTTTCCCAATAATCATATGCATTTTGTTTCATCTCATTGATTGCAATTCCCACAGTGTTGCCACAATGCAACCTTACATATTCTACTTCCTCCCTGTATTTCCTATTTCCATTTATCCTGCTATCCCAAGACTTCTGAACTTTGTCCTTGGGTAAATGCCTCACTTTTTATCTTAAACAGTTGATAATTCAAAGGTGTGTGTACTTAACTTATGTTATTTTTCTCCTGTCTATAATTTGGCTCAATAAAGAGTTATAGTTCTAAGTCCATTGATAGACATATGGGTAACTAAGGACCATAATCTTGAATTTCCACCAGTATCTATCAGACCATTAAGCCTATTTGTTAAGAGCTTTCAGTTTTGTTCCACATTTTTCTCCGAATCTATTCAGCCTTCTAATGCAATCAATTTCAGAAGAGTTGGTAGTGGTGGCCAGGCACCATCTTGTTTTTTTCTGATTTCATTGTCATGAAGACTGATGTTCATCTAGCCCTTGCGTTCCTTGAATTGACTGCTTCCATGTGTCCTTAGTTTTTATCAATCTTCTTTCCTCCAGACAGGAAAGACCATTAGTTACACCTTAGGTGGAATCTGGAAAGATTTTAAGATCCCAATTGCTACTCAACAAGTACTGTGTAGAACATTATCTTTGTGGTCTATGTTAATGCCAGTTGACCTTGGTATCCCTGAAGCTGTGATGCTGAGCTCCCATGCCCAATTGCTCATTTCTTCAAGGTATTTAGTCATAACAAAGACAAGGAGAAAGACAAGGCTTTCTAGTCATGTAAAGAGTTATAGTCTCGTTAACCCACTGGGGTACTTCTACCCTGTTCTCTTGGGCCAGCAGTGACTCAGGGGCAGTGAGCGAGAAGTTTTCCAACTTTACTCTCTATCTTCTACAATGTTCATGGATATATTTGCAACAAAGGTAAATATCCATGTACAAATATCCTCTGTTAAACATACATATGTGTGTGTATATATATGTGCGTATATATACATATATGCACAAGTGCTTGGCAAGAATGCTTGTGCATATACATTTATTAGTTGGAAAGAAAGAGGATACATATAAGTGCCTGGACTAATCAGTTTTATTTAATTACTTACTTATTTCAACTTTTTATTATGAATTGTGTGAGGGTTTCTAGAACAGATCCGTTTTCCCAGCAATCATCTACATTTTTGTTTGGTCTCATTGGTTGACATCCCACCATGCAGCCACAGTGCAGCATTGCATCGTCTACTTCCTCCCTGCATCTTCCATTTCCATTTCTTCTACTTTCCCAACACTTCTGAACTTAAGATCCCTGTGCTAGTCACCAAAGGAGCATATACATGGCTGTACTCCCTCTCTCCCTTCCATTGATGCGTAGATTGTATATCTCTGCATCTATATGCAGTGCACTATTAATACAGGATTGTGCACTTCATAGTAGTTTACCTCTGGCGCCTTTGATGTTTACTCTCCTCCCAGTATGAATCATAATTTTATGTGTTATATATACATAATATGTTATATATTTAATGAAACATAGTAGGTTAGATATATTTAATGAAATATAAGGAGGGAGACCTGATGACTTAGTGGGTAAATATTGATCTGTGAATCACGAGTTTGAAGGTTCAAACCTACCAGCTGCTCCATGGTTGATATATAATACTGTCTGCCTTCATAAACATTTACAGACTTGGAACTTCTATGGAGCTGATCTATTCAGTCCTATAGGAATACTATGAGTCACGATTAACTTGATGGTAGTGGGTTCAGATAAATAAATATATACACACACATATACATATGTATATATACATATATACAGAAATGTACACACCTATGTAGGTAACTATGTCATTATAATTATTGTCTATTTTTCAATAAGAAGACAAAAAGTTGCTCTCTACTCAATCCTGAGTCATGGAGATTGCATGTGTTTCAGAGTAGACCTGCTCCATAAGCTTCCCTTGTCTATAATCATTGTGGGATTTCCTTGATAAAACTTTTTACCCCAACATTTCTGGGTGGGTTCAAACTACCAAGTTTTATATTAGCAGCAAATCATCAATTGCTTGCACTACTAAGTAAGAAATGACTTAAAATACAGTTCTACATCTTGTCTCCTTTATACATTTTCCTTGTCCTATTTAATTAGGAAGAGGATGATTTCTAGAGTCATTTGAGAATCTTAGAGCTGATGGACCTTGATTTTTTTAATTTGTTTTTGTCTTAGTGGCTTTAGTACCAAAGTATTCTCATTTCAACAGCACTGTTCAGCATAAAGTATTTGAATTAAGCCATTTGATCATGTTACAGTCTGAATTTTCTCTATTCTTAGCTTAAATTAAATGCACAGTTACCAGATCACTTCTCTGCATTGTGTAGATACAGCTTTACTAAGGTATTGTGTTATGCAGAGATATTCATTTTCTTATTGAACTTGATTTCCTTGAGCTAGAAGAGTAGGCGCAGAGTAACAGACAGGTTTCACAGTCAAGAGTTTTAAGTGTCGTTGTTGAGTGCCATCAGTTACTTCTGACCCATAGAGACGTGCTGCTCTGCTCGGCCCTGTGCCATCTGCACAATCGGTCCTCTGCTGAGCCCATGGTTGCAGCCACAGTATCAGTCCATCTCCTTGAGGGCCTGCCTCTCTCACTGCCCTCTTCTTTATGAAACATGAAGTCCTTCTCCAATGATTGGGTTCTCCTGAAAATATCCCTAAAGTGTGTAAATATATCTAAAAGATATCTAAAGTACGTAAGAGGAAGTCTCATTACCCTCGCCTCTAAGGAGCTCTCTGGCTGCCCTTTTGTCAGAAAGATCCGTTTGTCCTTTTAGCGGTCCATGGTACATCCGCTATTCAGTTTTGGCACCCCGTTTCAAATGCAGAATGCACTGTAGGATTTCAGAATGCTTGCGCTCCAGCATATAGCCTTAGTTAGACAACTCCAGGGAAGCTAAATTGAGTGAAATAGCTAAACTTGGGTAGACACTCTGAGAGTATTATTTTGCACCCTGGACATTTAATATGACATGTATTCTCATTTGCAACAGTAAGAAATTATAAAATGTAATCCTAATCTCCCACCAAAAACAGATGAAATTTTATTTCAGCAGCATTAACATTTTTCCAAAAAGTTGGTTGACCTAACTTTTTAGTGGCTTAAAAAACTTGTCTATCTTTTGCATATCTCCCTAAAACAATAAAGTTTAAAAAAAAGATAGAGAAATGTTGCTGTCTCTTATCCTATATGTAAGAGAACCACAGAACATATGTCTAGGTCAATTCTAGACTATGGAGCAATCAGTAATTACTCATTTGTCAGTAGGTACTTGTTTGATTTACGTGGATGCGGACTGCTACCTTGACACTTTGCCGGAGGGTATGAATTGTTGTAGAAAACAAAAGAAAAAGCAACACCCCATCCATTGTGAATTAGAATATCTTTAATAAAAACCCTTTGTCAATTAAACTCAAAAGAAAAGAGAAACTAGTGATAATTGGTCTTGGCTTTTTAGATACCAACCCTGAGTTTTTTTTCCCCTCAGGCACACTAAGAAGACAAAATGCAAATACCTTTAATAACTAAGAACTGAAAAGTGACCAGAAAATATAAATAAAATGTATTATTTTTAGATTTTCATAGTCCATATGGCTTCAAGAAAAGCTAAGAATAAATCTAATTCCCTTCACCTTCTGAGAGAGAGAGAAGTCTATAACGATAGTAGAAGAGTGAAAATGAGAAAAACAAATGGCCCCAGGAGGTGTGAAATTTCATTTACAGCCCAGAGGATAACATTTTAGGAAGAAATATTGGATTTAATGTTCGACTCTTTGCATTAACTCTGTGCATTGGTCCAGATGTGCCAACACCAAAGGTTTGAGGTCTGAAAATATTCAGGGAGAGGAGAAGGAACAGCGCCACAGAAAAGAGAAAATGGCTATTCTGTGAAAGAAATAACTACTCTTGCCAGCAATGCGGGGGGCGGGGTGGGGGGAGGGCTATGAATGAAGCTCCACAAGAGTAGATATGCCTCCAGGGCAGGTCCTGAGCAGTAGTCTGGGCAGTAGAATTCCCATAGCCACAATGAGGAGCGGTGAAAAGGCTGGGGAAATGCTCGTGAGAAATTCCAAATGGAGATCAGGGCTGGTATATGATTTGATCTGATGAGAAGAAAATCCTAGAAGAAAAATGCAAGCATTAGGAAAAAACGATTTTAAAATAGTTCATGTTCAGAGCTGAAATTCTCAAAACATCAGTCTCCTGTCATGATACCATCTTGGATGTGTATTATCACTCTGTCACATTACCTTGCTTTCTTTTTCATGATGCTTATCCTTGTTCAAGTCATCTTAGGGCTTTCATGCCCTCTATAAGACTGCTTTTTACATTGCAACACCTTGAGCGGTTCTTGACGCATCAAATTCTGACATAAATTTTTTGAGAAATGAATGAGATAACTTTGGATCTGGTTGTGAAAACAAGGACCTAACCTCAGGAACTTTTTTTTGTGGATATTTCATTGTGTTTTGGTAAAAGTTGACATAGCAAAGTAGTTTTTGATCAGTAATCCATACACAGACTAGTCTGTGACACTTGTGGCATTAACCAAAATTGTCAATATTCTCCCTACGTTCTCCCTACCAATAAGTCTGGGTTTTTCTTTTTGTTTTGTTAATTTGAGTATTGATCTACAGTATTTTTATTTTGTTTTGAAAACCTTCGGTTGTGGTTCTGGTCAATGTCAAGGGCAGTGTGAGCTGGCTGGTTACTACTGGTCCTTCTGGACCTGTCTTACAGGAAGATGTGGTCATTGTGGGCCATTAGCTTTTTGGACTAATTCCTTCTTGAGGATTCGTTGTCACCATTTTTCTTTGCTCTATGCAGGAAGAGCTCAGTAGTTACATTCCAGATCGTTTTCCACATTCTGTGAAGATTGCAGATTCTACTACTTGCCAGACGAGAATGTAGAATATTATCCATATGAGAACTCTGTTTGCCAGTTGACCTAAATATGGGCTGAGACTGACCCTTAGCCATCAAGTCGAATAGTTCTGTGCGTGTGTCTAATTCAGTTCTGTAACTGTGCTGCACTCTGCTCTCTGTAAGCAGTAGAGTGCGCATTTACAGAGACAGATGTAGAAATAGCCACACTCATGTCTGTAAGTGAAAGTTTCATAGCTTTAGCATGAACCTAGATTGCTGTGACTTTGGGAATCGTAGGAAGAGAGGAAAACTGTGAGAAGAGATCAAGAAATGGTTCCTGGACATTACATTTGGAGTCCTTTCTTCTTCAGTGAAGAGAAACTGCCATGTGGCCTACATTGTAGTCTCCTCATTTACACTGCGATTTAATAAGCCTGCTTCATGATGAAATACCAGCTCCGGCTGGGAAACTCAAGCAGCGCTCGGTGCCTCTCGGCAAGAAGGCTGCAGTTTGATCTACTCTGGAAACTGCGTCTGCATTAGCCAAGGGAAAGTACTGGCAGAGCTAGGAAGCAGTTGGACTTGTTAAAACAAGCGCCTCGGCGCACAGATGCTAAGTCTATGTGGAGCTATGTTTTGGATCATTTTTCTCCTACTTAGATATCAACAAAATATATATTAGCTTTTAGTTCCTTTTTGGCTCTACAATACATATTAACGTCTTTCTCTACCTTTAAGAGATAGGGTTTATAACATGACAATATTACAAAGTGTGTTATTTGTAATATTGTATTTTCTGTATGACTAACATTTTGAACAGCCCAATATATCATCTGCCTAGATGGCATGATGCAATAAAGACGACTTCATGGAGCGTGAGGATCAAATGCTGGATCTATTGCTAGCTAGTTACACAGGTGAATTATTGCAGTCCCAATATACTTATCTATAAAATAAAGAAAAATTTACCTACCTTGTCAAGTAAGAAATACATAAGCATATGTGACATATGTGTGGACATGGATGTGTAATCTATGTGTGTGTGTATGGTTGCCATCCAGTCCATTCGAGTCACGAGTACCCCTACCCCATGTGTTGTAAAGCAGAAGTGCATATCACAGGGTGGTTATAGGTAGAATCTTTCCTAAAGAGATCAGTTTTCTTCTGAGACATCTCTGGATGATTTCAAACCACTAACCTTTCAGGTAGTAGTAAAACACTTAACAATTTCACCAACCAGAAAAATAAACACACACACAATTTGATTACATACGTGTGTGTGTTTGATCATATATATGATCAAATGTAATCTGGTAGAATAAGTGGAGATACATATACCACAAGCTAATATTAACTCAAGGGATGATTTCTTATGCTAGCCCATAGCACATGTTCTAGTAAGCACAGAGTTGAAAGGTAATGGAATTGCTCCATGTACTTTTGGAGTCCCGTAATATCTATGCATCCATTCACTGAGCACTTGCTAAGGTGAGGTGCACTTATACCGACTGAGCGATTGTTCCATTCTTCCCAAGTCTACGTCTTAGATGATGCTGAACAATAACATTTTCTACTGAGATATTTTGGTAAATATTTTATGATCAATGTTTATATCTAATAACACTGAAAATTATACCCGAAAAATGATTTATACTCCTTTTTTTCCACTTGTGTTTTTTTTATTTTACTCTTTAAACCTACTTTCCAGCAAGCTTTTTGACTCTCCAAGGTACACCATTTATACCTACTCTACTACCACAGTATTTTCCATTTCTATTTTTTATTGAATGTACTATAATTAAATTATGTTTTTTTAACAAGTATGATAAATCTTGTTTTTTGTGACTACGACTGCTGCACCCAAGTCTTCATTGACATGTGTTAAAATAAATCCACACACAGACATATACAAACATATATGAAATTTATTTCTAGTTAATTAATTGCTACTTTATCCTATTGCAATGTCTTCCTAATAATCCCATTAAATTATTTTAGTATATTAGATTCTATTTAGGAAAACTTTGAGTTTTTTTGTTTCGTTTTGTTTTAAATCATTTCATTGGGGACTCAAATAACTCTTATCACAATCCATTGTTTTCTCCTCCATATTGTTTATTCCACCTATCTTATCTAGATAGACATGCAGAGACAATGTTAGATTTATTAAAACCGTATTCTATATGCCATTCACAATATCTTGTTATCCTATGTCCCTAAGAAATAAAACATTTAAAAAGTGAAATATATATCCAGATCATTATAATTCAGTGTTCAGAATATAAAATAAAGTCCCTGCTTATGATGAACGAGTCTCAGAAATTATTCCCAAAAGTAGAATTGCAAAGGTCCTGTAGATAATGGATCAGAATAGCAGGCTTTTAAAGTGAGAATGATCAAATTTAGTAAGGAAACAATTATTTTAGTAGAGATAGTCACAGTTCTAAATAAGTCAACAGAAGAGTCCTACAAAAGGTTAAGCAAGTCAGTAGGAGGATTTAAATTACATCGTCAATAAAAGACAAGAAAAATTCCTCACAGAAAATAAGCAATGGGCTTAAAATCCTGCTATTTCTAGCGAATTAGAAAAGAAAGTATTTGCGAATTATACAATATTTTCAGTTGGGTCTCTTGGTTGCTTGTAGTCCTATTTAACACAATAAATAAAGCAAATTCACAATTAGATAAAAGATACTAGACTAAAAGTGCTAGCAATCTGAGAGTTATCTGTAGCATATTGAACAGGTATACCTCTAGCATCTTCTGTCTTTCTAGTTAATGCACGTGGCTGTTCAATACATATTTGTTGAATTGCTAAATGAATGAATGAAATGCCTATGGAAAAGGCAGCTCATAAATGCCAAGGAAGATCAATTGTTTGTGTATAGTATGTAAGATACAAAAATAATCATCTATAACTTATCAAGAATTCATGAGGGAAGGCAGGCGGGGGAGGAAGGGGGAAAATGAGGACCTAATATCAAGGGTTCAAGTAGAAAGAAAATGCTATGGAAATGATGATGGCAGCATATGTTCAAATGTGCTTGACACAATGAATAAATGTATGGATTGTGATGGGAGATGTAAGAGCCTCCAATAGAAGTATTTAACAATAATTTTTAAAAGACAGACCTGGAGGTAATGTGATAAAGATTAAGATGATTTTGGTTTGCAGCAAATTAGGAAAATAATCTCCCTTCTGAAATCTGCCACTATCGTGACAGAATGAAAGATGATCACACAAGGAGCACTCACAAAATGGTAAGAGAGTGTCTCTATCCTTTCTGTATCTGAACTACACTCAAATGGAGCTCCTCCGTTCATCCTTCTGAACTAGTTCCCAGAAGGAATTTAGCCTGGTTGTCCTAACGCATATATTACAAGTATTGAAGTATTCTATGTCCTATGGGTATATATACTACTTATGTAGAATCTTTTTAAGAATTCAGAAAACAGTCACTTCGTGGAGATTCAATATTGTTAGTTGAAATGAGAAAGTCTTGTTGAGAAAGGTGCTTCTCCCCATTATTATAACCAACTACATCCAATGAAAATGTATTTTATTAATTATAACTTAGCTATGGTCAGAGAAAGCACAAGAAACGTTTCATCTTTCCTCCTTACAAGTTTCTGGTATTTTGATACTGACAGCATAACTAATTTATCTGTGACTATTTGACATGTGATGAGATATTTCCATTCTTTAAAAAGCTGAGTCTATACCTGAGCTTCTTCAATATATAGAATATTCGTATCAAATTATGCTGCATAAATCATATATAGTACAAGACATGGAACCAAAAACTCACTGTCGTTGAGTCACTGACAACTCAGAGAGACCGTGTAGGACAGAGTAGAGCTGCATCCGTGAGTGTCTGAGACTAACTCTACAGGAGTAGAAAGCTCTAGCTTTCTCCCACAGGGAGGCTAGTGGTTTTGAACTGCTGACTTTGAGGACTTCAGTCCAATGCATAAACACTACACCACCAGAGCTCCTAGTACAGGACACAAAGGTCCCTATTGTCATGCTCTCTTACATCCTACTTGTCCATTGGGATGCCAAGATATAGACGTGTTATATAATGCTTTATTTGGAGATGAGGAAAATTTACCCAAGATATTAGAAAGATACTCGCTGCTATCAAGTCAATTTTCCCTCTTTACCACCCTATAGGTCAGGGTAGAACCATCTCAAGGTTTCAGAAATGGTAACACATCTTTCTCCTCTGGAACAACTAGTGATTTCAAACTGTCAATCTTGTGGCTAGCAGCTATATCAGATGGGCCTTTCTCCTCCCATACAGAACTACAGTCTTAACAACTCACAGAGGAAAGTCTACCCTGGCTTACAAGAGGGTCGCTATGAATTTGCATCAACTCCATGGTAAATAGTGTGGAATTAGTTATAAGAAAGATCCGCTTCATCATAAAGCCTTTAATATGAGGACAAAGGACTAGATTACCCACTTGGCCTTCTAACCACGTAACATCTTGTTAGATGAGTGGATTCCTACTCATAGGAACCCATGTACAACAGAATGAATCACTGCTCAGCAGGGTCCATCTTCCCAATTAGTGCTGCATTTGGGCTCATTGTTGCAGCAACGATATCTGTTTATCTTATTGAGGGCCTTCCCCTCTCTGGCCCTCTACTTTAGCAAGCATGACGTGCATTTCCGGCACAGGTCTCTCCTGAGAGCATGTCCGACGTATCTAGTACAGAAGTCTCACTGTCCTCACTCCTGAGGAGCATTCTGGCTGTACTTCTTCCAGGACTTCTGGCAGTCAACCGTGTGTTCAATATTTCTACAGCCTTCCTTATTCGTTGTCCAATATTCCTGTCACATGAGGTGAATGAAAATGCCCGCACTTGACTTGTGTGCACCTCATCCTCAAAATTATATCTTTGTTCTTTAACACTCTAAAGAGGTATTATGCATATTTTTACAAAAATATGTCCTTTTATGGTGCTCCAAAAGACTGGACTGGAAAACACTCCTAAAGGCCAACAAACGATCCTTGAACTAACAAAAAATTTCCTTTTATTTATTGACTGTTGCTTCCATGAATGTCCATTCGCATCTTCATCTTTTTATCCATTTAACATGATGTTATCATTGGTCCAGTTGTGAAGGTTTCTATTTTATTTATAATGAGTTTTAATACTGAAATATGCAGTCCCTTTATCTTCACAAAACCATGCTTCAAATCTCCTTTTAGTTCATTAAGCAAGGTTATGTCATCTGCAAATCACAAATGGTTAAGAAGTCTTCCTCCAATACTGATATTGTGTTCTTTTTCATATATTATTTGTTCAGCATGCAGATTGAATAAGTATGATAAAAAGATTACAACCCTGATGCACACCTTTCCTAATTTTAAGCTGTGCAGTAGTCCCTCTTTCTCCCATGCATACGGACTTTATTGCAGAAATTAATAGGTTACAATCTAAATGCTCAAGGTATAGTTCTCTTAGACAGAAGCACCTCTTTTTATTTTTAATTATTTTATTAGGGGTCCTTACAGCTCTTATAACATCCCACACCTCAATTGTATCAAGCATATCTGTACATATGTTTGTATTATCATTTTTAAAATATTTACTTTCGATTTGAGCCCTTGGTATTAGCGCCTTTTTTTCCTCCCTCCCCCACTGCCACCCTCATGATCTCCTGATAAATTATATATTTTTTTCATATCTTCCACTAACTGCTGTCTCCCTTCATCCTCATTTCTGTTGTTCATCCACATTGGGGGTGATGGGAGCAATTCCCTATCTACTCGAATACCTGCCTTTCGGTCAGTTTATAGGTTCCATATGAGCACAATGAGAGTGTATTAGAATAACAATTATTGGCAATGTTGTCCACAGTTTAGTATAAGCCACAAAGTCTAATACCTTTGTATAATTAATAAAACCAAGTAACCATCTTTTGAGGTACATTTGACTTAATAGAATCATATATTCCATGTCCCCTTCTGAATTTTGGTTCTGACAGCTCTTTGCTAATATACAGCTTCAACTTCTTTAGAATTTTCTAAAAATGTTAATTGCCTGTGACATCAAGGTTATTCTTAAATTTTTCCTGTATTCTATGGGACCATATTTCTTTGAGGCGGGCACAGCTATGTGTCTCTAGCAGTCAGTTGGCCAGGTAACTGTCTTCCAAATTTCTTGGCACACATGAGTGAGTGCTTCCATTGGTAATTTGTTTGTTGAAACACTTCAATTGGTGTTCTCTCAATTCCTAGACATCTCTTTTTTTATAATACCTTCAGTGAAACTTGGATTTCCTCCTTCAGTACAATTGGCTCTTGATCACATGCTGCATCTTGAAATCATCGTATGTCATCAAATTTGTTTCTTTTTTGGGTACAATGATTCTGTGTGCTACATTGACTTTTCTCTGGGTGCTTTCTACTTCATTCAATGTTTTGCCTATGAACTCCTTCAGTATTGTAAATGGAGGCTTCATTTTCTTCCTTATTTCTTTCAGATTGAAGTAAGCTAAGCATATTCTTCTTTTGGCCTTTGTATCTCCAGTTTTTTGCACATTTCATTATAATATTTTGGTTTATCTTCTTAAGCTGCCTATTGAGTTTGCCTGCTCAACTCTTTTATTTAATCATCTCTTCCCTTTGCTTTAGCCACCCTACACTTAAGAGCAAGTTCCGGTGTCTCTTCCGACATACAGTTTGATCTTTTCTTTCTAACTTGTCTTTTTAATTACCTTTGCTTTCTTCGCGTGTGTTGTTCTTGATATCCTCCCATGGCTCATCAGGTCTTCAGTCATTAGTATTCACTGTGTCAAATCATATTTTGATTCTTATGAACACATTATGATACAAAATACCTTGTTACAAGCGATCTTGGGTGAAATTACTTTTAAATGTGTGAATGGGGAATGATTCTCCTGCAGAGTTATTTCTTATTGTGTTTTAGAAATGGAAAATTGAGTAGCAGCTTTATTTCCTCCATGGGATCTAAGGGTAACACGTGTGTAGACCATCCATGTCCCATTCTGTCCCAGTGGGCTGCGGCACACGGACCTGGCAGAGCTTCATTCTTCTGCGCACACAGTGCTATGAGTTAGAACTGACCAGAGGCACGTAGCAACAATGAAAATGACTCCAATTTGTTCCTCCTACTTTCTTATCACTATTTAAGGAATCAAATTTCTCTTTCCTAGTCTTCTTTTTTCTATGCTATTTAAAGGCATTGTTCTGTTTATTTTCTAACTTTAATCAAGTGTATGTATTGCATATAGATATGAGTTTTAATTTGCATTTGAAATGGAGTTTTAGTGTCCATACAGATTCTGCTGGTCCGTTGTTTAGAATTCATTACTTTTCACTATGAAACAGAATTTTGCTCTTCCATCTGTGACCACCAAAGCTGTGGGGTAGGTGGTTTAAGTAATCATGGGCGTGAAATCTGAACAGAAGGTTAGATACTTTCCAAATCTCTACACAGCTGTTCTAAACAGAAAAGACTGTATATGAAACCACGTGTAGGGTCATTTATGCCCACCATGGATAGACTACTTTGGAATCACCAGAAGTAAGACTTAGCATTGTTATCTCTAGCCTAGTAGCCTTTTTTTCAGCAGATATTTATCCTACTTTCTACCCCAAAAATGTTGCTCCAATATAGGTTTATCAAGTGTTCCCTTTCCTGACAGATAGCAGTTTGTGTGAGTGTGTGTGTGGAGTGGGGGCTGAGGGTGACATATTCTTTCTACAAACACAAAATCTCCATAAGCTGCTCAGTTAGCTCAAATAGCCAATATCTAAAACTTTGATGCATTTTTGTGGGTTAACACAAGAAAATCAGACACGAAAGAAAACAGTCATCAAAAGACTGGAAAGAAAAGATCAAAGTGTATGTGAGAAGACACTACAACTTGCTCTTTATCTTACAGTAACTAAGGCAAATAAATGCCACGAGGAAGTCAAAAGAGCTGGGCAGAAAATGTCAAAGACCAGCTCTAGAAGACAAAGTGAAATATTCTCATGAAATGTGAAAAGACCTATAGTTAGAACTCCTAAAAGGGAAAACACGCTCAAGATATCTTAGAGGAAAGAACTGAAGAAAAATCAAGTCTCCAATTGAAATACTGATAAATTCCTTTGGTAACAGATGCAACATAGAAGCATCAAAACAGGGTGGAAAGAATACGGAGTCACTCAGCCAAAGAAAATTATATTCATCCATGTCACTAGGTAGCAAATGATCAGGAAAGGAAGCCAAAATGAAGCGAAGGGATTATCATCCAAAAACAAGCTTCAGAAATGTATGCAATGCCCATTTAAATGTTTCCACAAGCAGATGAAGCACTAGAGGAACTTATTCATCTATGCCAGGAAATTTGGAAGACAATAACTTGGCCAACTGACTGGATGAGATCTGTATTTTTACCCAGTCAAAATAAAGGTGACTCAACAAAATGCACAAATTATAGAACAATAGTATTAATATTACACTCAAGTAAATGTATCCTGAAGATCACCCAGCGATAGTTGCAGCAGGACATTGACAGAGAGCTACCAGAAGCTGAGACCAGTTTCAGAAGAGGACATGGAATAAGGGAGGTCATCACCAATGCTACAGGCATCTCACAGAAAGAAAAGAATACTAGAAAGATGCTTACTTTTGTATCCTTGATTTTACAAAGACATGTGATTGTGTAGACCATAACTAATTATGAATTCCTTTGAGAATTCCATACCACTTCACTGTGCTCATGCAGAACCTGTACATAAATCAAGAGGCAGTTGTGTGAACAGAACAAGGGAATACGGCATTGTTTTAAATCAAGAAAGATGGGAGTCAGGGTAGTATCCCTTCATCACACGTTTTAAATCTGTATGCTGAACAAAAATCACAGAAGCTGGATTATATGAGGAAGAATGAAGTATCAGGATTGGAAGAAGGATTATTGAGGACCTGTGATATACAGTGGACACAGTCTTACTTGCCTGAAGTGAGGAGGACTTGTACATGCTAATGAAAATAAAGGATTGTAACCTATAGTATCCACCTCAGTGTAAAGAAAACTCAAACCTCACACTGGATTAATAGATAAGATGATGTTGAACATAGAAAAGATTGAACTTGTCAAGGATTCTGTCTTATTTGAATATGCAATCAATGCTGATGGGATTGGCAGTCAAGAGATCAAAGGATCTCATTGGGTAAATCTGAAATACAATATCGCTTTAAAGTGTCAGAAAGTAATGATGTTGCTTTGAGGTCTAAAGTGTGCCTGATCTAAGCCACGGTGTTTTCTATCACCTTATTTCCATGCATTTGAGTTATGGTGCTTCTTAAAATAGTGGAAAGTGAAAAGGACTGCCCAGAGAACCCAATAGTCAGTATAAAAAGTACAGCCAGAATGCTCCTTACAGCAAGACTGGAGATTCTTTGTCTCGGGTACTTTGGACAGATGACCAGGAGAAACTAGTCCCAGGAAAAAGTTATCATAATTGACAAATTTAGAGGGTCAGCAAGCAAGAGGAGTCCCCTTACCAAATGAATTGACCCAGTGGTTGCAACAGTGAGCTCAAGTATAGAAGCAGCTGTGAGCACGGTGTAGGACTGGGCAGTGCTTCTCTCTGTTTTACATAGGGTCGCTCTGAGCTGGAACCTACTCCGCGGTGCCACCAGCAACATGTGATATGGAAATGAACATGTACAGTATTGTTGAGTTGATAATAAAAGGCAAATAGATGACAGTGGGACAGGCTGTGACAAGTGGAAAAACAAAGTTCTGGAATAACAAAGGATATTAAATTAAAGATATAGTAATCTCCTGTTTAAAACTTTCCAGAACAGTCTACAGAGAAAAGGGGTATACTCTCTAATTCTCAGTCTTATTTTCTTAAATGGATTGAGTGGAAGCCGAATCAAAATTAACCAAGTTTGACCCAGCAAGCAAATTGAATCCATATTATATACCTAGTATTATGTATTTTATATTATTCTTTCATCATTCATGCATATTCCTTTAAGTAACATTTTCAACCTCAGCCCATGGAAATATTCTTCATAAAATCACATCTTTCTGAGAAATATGGGGCTTTTTCGGATACAGTGCAGATATGAAAGACAATACAACTTAACTTTCCATTGCTGGTAGTGAATAGGATTATACTTAAAATTGGCTGCAGGAAAAGTTAGGCATGCGCAAGAAACTTCATTAAATTGAACTCAAATTAATAAATGCATATTATTTATAGAACTTAGAATAGATTTTCCATTCTCTATTAATAAGATATCTCAGATTTCTGTAGTAAAATGATGATTTCAAAATGATTGATTTCTTTGGAAAATGATGCTAAAGTTGTCATTTTTAATTTCTTTACTCATATGTTCATTGTGCTCTTATTCAAACCTTTGCTGATCCCTGTTTTCTAGATATCTAAATTGTAATCAAGTACATTTAATTAACTACTTTGAGAAATATAAAACAATGAATTAGGGCACATTTGGCAATTTAATTGAAATTCAAGGCATGAATTATGATTTAAGGTTAAAAAGCAGGTGGTGCAGGAGTGGAGAGTGAGGATTTATATGACCTGCAGAATTAAGGCAGTGGTTCTCAACCTTCCTAATGCTATGAGGCTTTAATACAGTTCTTCATGTTGTGGTGATTCCCAACCATAAAATTATTTCTATTGCTACTTCTGAAATTTTGTTACTGTTATGAGTTGTAATAAATATCTGATATGCAGGATGTATTTTCATTATTGCAAAGTGAACCTAATAATTAAAGCATAGTGATTAATCACAGAAACAATATGATACTATACATTGTGAAATATTTATTTCTAATTACAAATAAATAAAATTTTGTCATGAAGCATGGTATAGGATGGGTAACAGTCTTAAGATAGCAACAGTAACCTACATTGTGCATAAAAAGCCGATGTCAGTGGGAAGGTTGAGATAGCTTCTTTCTCACGAGATCTGAAATTCTCAGGGCAGTCTTTGCAAGAGCACAACATAAATCATCTTCCACAACAAGTTACTTCTACATTTAGACTTGATAACCAACAAGCTGGAAAACACCATTTCACAAGTATATGTTGTTGGAAATGGAAGAAGAAGGCATAACACAGGCTTAGACAGAACAAGATATGACTGCAAACACTTGATCCAGAATTTTGTAACTGGCATTGTAGAGAAATCAGTTTTCACTGCATTGCTCTTAATAACTTCAATGGACTCTCTAGTACTGTCTCAGGAACATCTTCAATGGGAATGGGCTTCTGGCAAGTGCAAATGGGGTCTCAGCAAATGTTCTTTCACAGAAATTATCATCATAATCATTTTTTTCTGGTTCAATGTCATGTTCCTTAAAGAACGCACATAAGGTAGGCAACATACAAATTTTACTTTCATCCAATTTTTTTTTGGCCAAAGCTGAAGTTTCATTTAGAATGACTGGGTCTTTTCAGTTAAATCAAGGCATATTTCATTTGGTCCTTGCAGTGATAAATTGAAATTATTCAAAATGGCAAAGATGTCAACCAAGTAAGCTATTTTCTGCAGTTCACTTTTATCGCTGAAAGGTGCTTCGAACTGCAGTTCTGCTTTCTGATTAAAAAAACATTTTGAGTTCATCATGAAGCTCAAAAGCACGTTTTAAAAACGTTTCCTCTCGACAACCATCTCACTTCAGTGTGAAATAGCAGAGCGTTATTCAGCACATCAAACTCATCGCACAGTTGGGAAAACAGATGATTGTTTAAAGTGCTTGCCTTTACAAAATTGACAGGACTTATGATGTTTTTCATTACTTCTTGTAACTCTTATGGAAGCATCTTCATTGCTAATATTTGCAAATGAATCATATAGTGAGTTCGGATGACTTTCGGTGACTCATTCAATACCAAACGTTGAAATCCAGATCTACATCCTAGCATAGCTGGAGCACCATCTGTGCAAACACCACAAACCCTTTCTCAAGAGATAGTATGCTCTTTCAGAAATGAACCAACTGTGTCAAATTCATCACATGCAGTAGTTGTCATTTCAAGAGGTTTCCAGAAAAGAAAGTTATCTTTAAAGTCACCATCATTAATCTACCTCATGTAAACCAGTAACTGTGAACACTTTGCAACCCTGTAGATTAATCAAGCTGGATGTTAAATATTGGAAGTGGAGTAGATTTAATTCCCTGGATTACCTGATCAGGAATATCAATAGACATGTCATCTATTCGTCTGCGGACAGTGGCATTAGATAAGGAAATTACACTCAATTTTGTAACAAATTTGACTTCGAGCATAATGCCAACAATGTCTTTGGCTGCTGACAACAGTAAATCCTCAGCAATGGTGTGAGGTTTCATAGCTCTGGGGATTCTGAGTGCCATCAAATATGAAGCTGGTATTTGCTACAAGTGTCAAGTCTGGCTTTCTTGAATCTGTCACCTTTGCTTCTTAAAGAGTTGGTCTCCTTGCCAGCAATGCACGGATGCTTGCTATCAAAATGGTGTTTTAGTTTGTACATAGTTGTTCATTGATCCGCCTGATGGAACTTCACGACAAATAACACATTGCAGTTCCTCAATTCCTGCTGTAATTATTGAGGTAAAACCATACTGTAAAAAAATCCTCATTGCATTTTCTTTTTTTAACGTTCTTCTCTACACAATCCATTGTCATGGATGGTTTGGTAATGAAAATAATATATAATAATTTTTAATAATACAAAAGATGATACATGGCATAGTTCAATCAATACAGTTCATTAAAGTTTCTTATGATTTCCCATTCTCTGTATTGTTTATTTTACATACCTGTTACTATCACAAGGGGGCAGTATTCACATCGACCACAGCTGAATATAAAAAGACCTGTCAGCATCCAGATTAAATTCCCCATGGTACAGATATCCCCATGGTACAGATATATATACGTATCATGGTACATGGTATATATATATATACACATACCATGTACCATGATACGTATCATGTACCATGTACCATGTACCATGATATGTATCATATATATACCATATATATCATATATACATATATATATATACCATGTACCATGATACGTATCATGTACCATGTACCATGATACGTATCATGGTATATGATACATATCGTGTGTGTGTGTGTGTGTGTATATATATATATATATATATATATATATATATAGTTGTTGATTTTACACTACAGTATTTTACATTTACCCAGTGACTATAATTCATGAAGTGTTATTTTACCTCCAATACTGCTGCTTTCAACACATAAGCTGCTTTTAACAGAGTAGCTGCTTTCAATACAGCAGCTGCTTTCTACACAGTAGCTGCTTTCTACACAATAGCTGCTCTCCACACAGTAGCTGTTCTCTACACATGTGTGACTGGTCCTCATAAGTACATTATGGTGCCAACCCTGTCACATACGCCTGTAATTGTATGGACTGTATGTGATGTTGGCGTGATGATGTCATCATGCCAGGTACTTGTGTCTGGGCATATCTACATGTGGGCGAACCTGCCTGGAGATGGATAGAGGAGCGGTGGATTGGTTCCCAAGACCATCGGAGATATATCTTTTCCAATATTCTTAGGCGACTCCTGTGAAAGGGTTGTTCGACCCCCAAAGAGGTCACAAGCACAGGTTGAGAACTGCTGATTTAAGGGATAGTTTTATAGATGAGATTGTCATCACTCAATCTATATGATGAGTGAAAAGTGATAATTAGGTACGTTATTTGGATAAGTAAAATAACTCTGGCAGTGAAGTGGTTTCGTGTTGAGTTTTCATTGGTGTGGTTAGCAGTTCTAACCACTAGGCTCGAGGAAGAAAGACTGGACTTTCTACTCCCGCCAAAATTTAGTCTCCTAAATCCATAGTGGGTGGCTATGCGTCTATATTGACTCCATAGTAGTGTGTTTGGTTTGAATTTGGAGAGGAACTCAGAATGAAATTTAGGAAGGAAGCACAGATACAGACATGTGTTTTGTTTTGTTTTCTTCCCACACCATTTTATTTATTGGGAGGTGATCATATCGTTCCATAGTTCAATCACGTCAAACAGTATTGTACAATTGCTACCAGAGTTTCAACATTTTCTCCCTTTTTAAACTCCTTGACATGATTTCCTAAGAAAGGGATGAACAGGAGCTGTCAGAGTGATGAATGGAAGAATTACTAATGAGATCAGTGGGAACAACTGGCATGTTTAATTGGTCTCTATGTTGCCCCCTGAATAGCATGGTAGGAAGCACATAATTGGCAAAAAGATGCTTGCTAAATTGAAATATAACATTTGATGAGATGCGATGAGAAAGTTTGGATGTGAAATAGAACGGAATTATGAAAGTTCCTAATGGAAGGTTAAGAAATTAATAATATATTCCATTCATAGTTTATGGTCTGGGAAGATTGGCTTTGGTCATAGATACTTGTTCAATAAATGTAGCTATAAATCATTTAAATAATTTGTTCACTCAAACTTTCTCTCCAACACAATTCATTCTCAAAATCTAATTTGGGTTAATTGCTTACATCTTAAAATTATTTGACATATTGTCATTCTACTTAATTCACCTTTTAAGGAAATTGATAACAATGGTAGATCCTTTTCTTTTACATCAAGATTATCAAGGTCACTTTAAAGGCACAATCACTTTGCAAATGAGGTGCAAAGAAAACAGCATTTTCAAGGTAACCACAAAGGACTGTAGCTTTAAATGTTTTCTAAGAGTTCTAATGTGGTTAGGGGTCATTAGTGCCATTTCAGTCAAGACACAAAAGACCCACTGCCCTCCAGTGTTTCCAATGCAGTGTGACCCTATAGGACTGGGTAGAACTTCCCCTATAGGTTTGCAAGACAGTCATTCTTTATAGGAGTAGAAAACCTCACTTTTCCCCCCAGAATAGTGGCTGGAGGGTCTGAATAGCTGACTTAGCAAGTTAGCAGCCCCATGAATAGCCATTGTCACACTCAGGGCTCCTACTTCATTGTACAAACAGTAGTTCTGCCACAGGCTGTTTTATAGATTGCAATAATGTTGACTATTTTGTTTGTTTTGTATTTTAATCCTTATAGGACAAAGGCACACTTCAGGTGAACCCCGCCTTTCCAGTTAGCAGCTGAACAGGGTTCCTTAAGAGTTTTAATAAAGGTCCATGGTATTTATATAAATAGCATTCTATCTGGAAATTATATTGAAGGCTATTTTCCCATGATATATGATAGTACACCATGACACCTACTGAGCAAACTTACTCAGATAGCTCTACAAAAAAAAGTCTCTGCTTTTGTATCGGATAAAATGCTATGCTATTTCACCTCTGTGTTGGACAGGGTTCTCTAGCGAGACAAACCGGATTGCTAGTAATTATATATAAATATATTTATAAAGATAGATATATAATACAAGAAATGAACTGTTAAATTATATACAGATAGATAATACAAGAAATTAACAGTTAAATTATAAAGCAGTGAGACACTAGCAGTCCTTTAAGGCTTGAGAGCCGCCAGTTGCCAGTCCCTTTCTGTGGAGAGAGCTGGGCTATATATACCAGGCAGCAAACAGCAAGGCAGGTTTCCAACTGTCATCAACTGTCAGTCCCCAGCTCCAGAGACGAACATTCCGATCCTGTGGGATTAAAGGGACCTCAACTTACAGCGACACCGTGCACAGGCTAGGCATCCCACAGGTAGTGGACCCCTTTAAACTGAGGCACAGAACAAGCAAGGCGAGGCTCACCGAGCCATTTATCCCTCCGCCCTTCAATTAATCCTACTTGTGTTTATCGGCCAGACTGGCACAATAAACTATCACAACCTCATATCTGAAATCTAAAACATATGGGGCTTTTTAATCATTTCCTAATTATATGGTGTAGCTAATGAAAGAGTAGAGCTTGTCTATGCTTTGTTTGCTTGTTTTTGTTTTATTTTCGGTGGACATTTTTTGGTTGTCTGCACACACTAACAAAGCTCCTCAATTAGATCAATCTTTCTGTCATAAATAGTGTGTAAAAAAATTTTAATGTAGTAACACTAACTTAAATTTAATTTTCCTTTGTCACATTTTTATTCCCTTTGAATTGAAGTACCGTGGACTCTTCAGCACAGACCTTCCTTATTGTGTTGAATTAAACTAGTAGATCAACAGGAGTTAACTTTATACTTGCATGGGAAAGAAAAATGGATGGGAGTTTTTTCCTGTTTTTTTTTTTCCCAAAAGCATATCTAATGTGCTTAAATAGCTTCCTCTCATTAACAAAGTGATTAGCATTCATTTTACAATGTTCCAAGAAGATTATCTGAAAAAGATTGCATGATCCAGGCAAATGTCCCAAAGTATTTAATTATAGATGCTCTCATATCTGAAACAAAATGTTAAGCTTCTGTTGTGAAAATGATGCAAAAGTTGTACAAAGACACAAAGCAATAGCATGCTTGTCACATCAGATCTTTATAGCAGCGTTCAGGGAACTAGGAAGCCAAATATATGTCTTCAGCAGCACAACTACCAGTTTGTGGGTAAGGCGCCTCCGAGACAGCCGTTTGCTACTGGCATCCAGTGGCTGGAGGACAGAGATGCTAACATGCTGAAAGCACCCGGGAGGCCCCACTACAAAGAATGGACAAACAAGAATGCTAGTGCTATCAAAGTTAAGAACAACAGCAAATTAATTTAAAGAGTCTCATTTGATATAGTGAAATATAAGTTCAGATAGCATGAAGAATTATTTCCTTTTAATTTTGCATTTGTTTTATTTTTCTCCAAGGATCTTTTCACCTTTTTTATTCTCAAATGACCACTGAAGTTTCAACGGCCATCCATATCGATATTGTTGTTTAAATATTTCTGTTTATTACTATGCAAAATACTCATTTAAGATTGCCGTTGTTAGTTGCCATCTCGTCGCTTCCAATTAACAGTGCTTCCATGCGTGCAGAGTGGAACTGCTGCCTGGTGTTTTCAAGGTTCTTGTCACTAAGAAGCAGACCACCCCGTCCATCTTGCTGCGCCCCTGGTTGACCAGTCATGGAGTGCTGAACCCAACAAACTCCATGATGTCAACTAGATTCTGAGTCCTAGCAACTCCCTTTAGGGTTTTTAAGACTGTACATCTTTATAGTGGTAAACAGCCTCTTCTTTCCTCCTAGGAAATGGCTGATGAGATTGAACCACTGACCTGGTGGCTAGCAACCCAATGCCTAACCCATAACACCACTGGGCTTCCTATTGTGTCACACAGAGACTTCAAAATGAAGAGAAATGCTTTAGTAGTAGAGAATTCTAGTTATATGGTGTTGGTGTTTATAAAAAGTGTTTCCATTTTGATATTCTTTTAAAGTATGCTAGTGTCTTTCTTTTTAATCACGAATATATTTTCCTTATCCAGCTCCAGTATTATAATGAATTATAAGTCTTTTGTTCTTCTAAACTTACTTTTGATTATCATAAAAGTTATAAGTAGGGAACATTTTGGTTTATGCTCCTCTGCATGTGTCTCCAAACAGCTGCTCTGACAATGTCCAATTGCATACACTTGCTGCCATCATCCCATAAGGTCCATAGAGTTTAGAGACTCCTTTGAAGCATGTGATGTAGGAAATGTAAGCTTTCCACTGGAAACAAGTATCCCATGTCTCCTTTACACAAGGTGACTGCTCTGCCTTACATGTGCATACACAGTACATGAAAACAACAATGCCTTGGTATGATCAGCCGCCACCAGAGCCCCTACCATAGCCGCCGTGTGAGCCTGCACTGTAGGATGAGCCGCCTCTTTGGTCTCCACTGCCACTGCAGTTGAACTTGCTCTCTTAGCTGCAGTGGGCCCGCTGCCCCTGGGGAAACCATAGGAGTTGCAATTGGAGGAGTAGCTGCCGGCGAGGCTGTAGCCTTTCTGCCTGCCCTGTGAAGGACCGTAGCTGCCATACTGGCTCTGGCTGTAGGGCAGTTGTTGGCTTTGGTGGGACTGGTAGCTGGAGCCATAGGAAACTCCAATTCACGACTTGGGTTAAGGACTGAACAGAGAAGCAAATCCTTGTCAACACATTGACAATCACTGCTTAGGTACAAAGGTTGTTTGAGAGGCTGAAAACAAGCAAACAAAAAGCAGGGCCAACTAAATCAGATGCATCCCGGTATCTCAGAACGTATTGTAAATGTTAAATGATACATGACTGTATTAAAGATTATAGTATGAACCAGGTTTTTAATCTTTACTTTAAAAAGGCCAGGCAGTCATATAAATTGTGGAGCAAAGAATTTGTTGTTATTTTTTATGTAGTCTGATTAATGTCTAGTCAATATATTTTCTATTAAAACACTTCTTTCTTCTATACTTATTTTGTTTTTCCATTTTCTGCAAGCAGAAAACAAAACTATCAAAAGGACACTTCAAAAGACCACATTCGAAGTACCTACGAGCCAGAATTATTTGATGAATATTTTAAAAGCTGGCAGCGTTTAAAGGGCATTTATAATTCAAGGTGTTTGATTAAGTTTTAAAGATTTGAATGTTAGTAGATTTAAAATCAAAGGAGAGATTTGAATAGTCTAGTAGATTTGCAAGCCTGGGGAGAAGCAAGAAAACTGTGATCTTATTCTTCTTACCTTTTTTTAAAAATATGATATTTGTTCCAATCACACAATAAATTCCTGTTAATCTCCTATAAACGCATGGGCTAGCAATGTTGTTTTGGACCTACACAACAACTATTCTGAGGATTATAGAGACAGAGTCTAAGGATTCTGTGATATACACTTGAACTTTATTTCACAGATAGAGAACACTGCCCCATATCGACAAAAAGTAAAACCCAGAGAGGAGGAGATTGTGAGCCTGCCTTAAAGTAGAAAAGACAGATCTTTTCTTAGGAAGAAGACAATAAAATAAGCATCCGCACTGAAGCCTCTGAGCAGTTCTTTTGATTATTTTTCTCTCCCATTTATTCATAAAAGGAGCCCTGGTGGCGTACTTGCTTACAAGTTGGGTTACTACCCTCAAGGTCGGTAGTTCAAAACCACCAAGGGCTCCAGTGTTGTGGAGGATAGATGTAGAAGAGAGGTCACCTGATAGCCCAGGTAATTTTGAGAGGCAGTCCCGGGAAACTGGGAGAGGGGGTCCTGCTCTCTTGGAGATAAGCTGGGAGGAGGTGGGGAATGACTTGGATGTTCACAGTCACAGAGCTCCAGATATGAGGGGACTTCAAAATGTTATCCTTTAATTCCATTTTTTCAATACGTTTTGAAAGCTCCCTCATATATGTGGAAATTTAAATAAAGAGTTACAGTTTTAGATAAAAGTAGACAGCAACTTTTCTTTTTAGAATATTTATTATGACATTCATAGTTATTCTTTTTCAATATCTGTATTTGAAGGTTGGTTGGATTCAATATCTTTTTTATTAGCATGTACAAAATGTAAAATATATCCAAATACTTGAAATACTACCAAATACATTTGCATCTTTTTTTATGTGTTCTTACTCTAAATTTCTTCAGATTCCTTCTGATGCCCATAGTCCTGTTCCAGCCAAGAATGATATGCAAATTAATTGAATACAGATGTCATCATCTCCTATAGCAAAGCACGGTGGTGTCTTATTTCTTCACTAGTGTCAATTTATAAATACCTCAAATATGAATATAGAAAGACAATTAAAGTTGTTTTCTTCAGCATACTCTTGTGAGATACTGTATGAGAAAATGAAGTGATTTATAGGAAATCAGTATTTTGATGACTGATAGATAATGATTTCATTTTTGAATACTGAGAACAAAAGAAACAGCTTTTGCTTAGGTTACTATGACCAACTAAGTACATTTCCCCCATGATTCTATCAAGTCAATTTAAGCATATTGCTTTAGAAATTTCTGTCAAAAAATTCTGTTTCAAATCTGTGTTTCTGAAATGACAAGTTCTGTTTTAGAGGTCAGGGAAATATTTCTTATTTTAAAAATGCTTGAAGCAATTTATCCTATCTTATAAAACAACAGCATTATAGGTGACAATAATGTCAGATGAACTGAAATGTTTATAATATGGGGTCAATTAAGTCAGCAAAAATATAACTGGGCAGTTGATATATCTCATTCTAAAGATTATATATGAGGGTAAGTAAAAAATTGCTACAAAATCATACAAACTTTTACTAAACAAAAATATCAAATGTTGAGGCAATGGTTTCTCACCAGACCCTCGCTCTAGGTGTTGTCTGAACACAGAGCCTGAATGAGTATAGTGGAATGGGTGTGAGTGCGCTCGCGCACGTTTTCCCTGGTTCTGAACCATGCAGTATTCTCTTATTCGGCTCAGACTCTTGGTAATGATTCCATCTGAGCACAATGAAGTACAGTGGAATTCCTATTCCTCGTGATGTTATCCTTAGTTTTCAATGATCCACACAGTCGAGTGCTTTTTCATAGTCAGTAAGACACAAATAAGCATCTTTCTGTTAATCTGTTCTTTCCATCATGATCTATCTGACAGCAGCGAAGGTAATCCTGATGTCCAGTCCCTTCTAAATCCAGCTTGAATTCATCAATTTTCTGTAAATATGTGCTCCAACCAGTTTTTAAATTATCTTCAGCTAAATTTTGTTTGTGTGTGATATTAATTGTATTGTTCAACAATGTTTTCTTTTCTTTGGGGTCACCTTTTTTAAATTTCATAAATATGAATCTAGACCACTCATTTGAATAAGCTTCTGTCTTCCAAATTTCTCAACACAGGAAGAGAGTACTTCCAGATTGTATCAAGTTTTTTAAAATATTTTAATTAGCATTCTGTCAGTTCCTGAATCCTTAATGCTCACCAAGGCCTACGGTCCACTGTCTAATTCTTCCTTCAGTGCCGTAGCGTCTCGATCATCTGCTACCTCTTAAAATGATGGGATATTTCTATTTTTATGTTGGTAGAATAACTCCATATTTCTTCCTTATTCTTTTGATGCTTCCTGCACCATCCAATAACTTCTCCACAGAATAACTTCATCGTGCAATCTGAGTATTTGATCCCCTTTTTTCTGCTTCATATATGCTGAGCACGTTCTTCCCTTTTGGCTGACTCCAGGACTGTGCACATTTCATTCATACTTTTTTCTTTATCTTTTCATGTTGCCGTTCTGTTCAGATAATTTCCTTCATCATTTCCTTCATTCACTTCAGCTACTCTTCATTTAAAAGCCATTTTTAATTAACTTCTGCCATCCGATTCAATCTTTTCCTTCTTTCTGAGTTTTCTGCAATGATCCTGTGGAGCATAGTGGTAACACACTGGGCAGCTGACCACCAGCGCATGCAGTTTGCAGTCTTGGAAACTCACCGTGTCACTGGGTTTCCACTGACGGTCCTGTCCTATAGGAGTGCCCTGAGTCCGAATTGACTTCATAGCAGTAATGTTTTGCGATACACTTTTCATGTACAATATTCTTGATGTCATCCCACAAATATTCTCTGTGTCCAATGAATCCAATCTGTTCTTAATATTGGACTTTAATTCTGAAGGGATTTACTGAAAATCATAATTTTGGTTCTCTTGGACTTGTTTTAATTTTCTTTGGTTTCCACCTGACCTTGCATATGGGAAATTGATGGTCTTTCCCAGAGTCTGTCCATGGCTTTGTTTTGGCTAATGCTGTTGCACTGCCCTATTTTTCTCTTCCCACAGAAGTAGTCAATTTGATACGTGTGTGTTCCAACTGATGAGATTCTTGTGTAGAGTCACCATTTATGTTGTCGAAAAATGATCTTTGTCTTGAAGAAATTCTTGTCCTGGCAAAATTCTATCATGAGATGTCCAGCCGTATCCTCACCTTCTTCTATGTTTCCAACTTTCCTATTAGATACAATTATTCAATTTCTTCATCATCTACTTTAGTAATTTGGTGTGTAAATTTGAACCATAGTTGTGTCAACTGGATTCCCTTAGAGACTATGGATTTTATCCTATCACAGACAGCAATCCTACTTCAAGATAGATCTTGAAATTTTCTGTTTCTTTTTAAAGTGCTATTGGTAGTTCATCCATATATCATACAATTCAATGGTTCAATCATATCAAGAAGAGATCTACATTCATTATCATGATCAATTTTACATTTTCTTCTTCCTTGTATTCATCATTATTAGGGCAATTTTTTTAAATTTTGGGATAAATATACACAATAAGACATTCTATACTTAAACATCTCCATTCATAAGTCAGTGATTAAACTCTTTGTATTGTGCAACCATTATTAAAATCCTTTCCCAGATTATTCCACCTCATTAATTTAAACTGAATGTACCCTAAGCAACACTTTTCCCCCTTTACCCAGGGTAAATATTCATCAAATTTTATTTCTGTCTTTTTCTTTTTTTAAGTGGTTTTCTTGATATAATATTCACATATCGTACACTTCCATAGTTAAATCCCTTTTAAAAAGAAACATTATCACAATCAGTTTTAGCATCTCCCCTCCTACATTCATAGTTTGCCTCTCAGTTCCTCTCACCCTACCTACCACGATCCCTGATAAATCATTCTATCAGTTAGTGTCTATATCCATCCAGTACTCCTAAACAGAAAGGAGAAAATAGTAATAATAATATAAAGATAAACTAAAGAGTAAGAAAGAAAAGACCATCAACAATATTTAAAAACCCAAACAAGAAATTTCCATTCTAGAGCAAGCTAGAAATACATGAGACCCTAGAGCAAATTCAGGTTGAGTCAAGATGGAGGTCAACTGACCAAATGTCATATTATACCAAGGTTCCATCCACCATAATCGGTTACAGTAATCTCTGTTTGATAGCAAAGCTGTCAGGTCCCTGGCCTATGGCTAGAGGGGATCTTCAAGAGTTCTAATCTGACTAGATACTCTGCAGATGGATTTTGGGGTCCCAATGTCCTCCATAGCTTTCTACAAATTGAATGTTCATAATTTAAGCTCTGATACATTTTCCTTCTTCATATTTGGATTTTGTTATCATCATCTTTGGATTACACAAGCTTCTTCCATGTGGACTTAGTTGACATCTCACTTAGATTGCTACTTGTTTGAATACAAGCTTTTAAGACCCCAGTCCCTATTCCAATTGACAGCTAGGCACCATCTGCTTTATTCGCCACACTTTGCTGTAGCACCCTTATCTTCAGCAATCTCTTCATGAAGGAGAGTATCAAGTAGGGTCATGTTATACAAGAACCAATTGTTCTTTGATTGGTATTAGAATTATGTGGGAGCCCAGAATTTATCTGCTTGTCCATGGATTATGAATGATGCTGGTTTATTTGGCAGTCATATTAGGACAAAAACCAAAACCAACAAGAACCACAGCAGCAATAATAAAACAAAAACAAACAAACAAAAAAGGAAAACATTCTCAGTCATCAACTTGGGGTAAAAGGCAATTGAATCGATAACATCAATAACTTATGCAATGGCATTGAATGAAAGGTACTGTTGATATGAGAAGTTTATGCTAATATAGCTCAATTTTGTACAGATTTAATTCGTAAATGAATGAGCTCTGTTTATATGGTTGATACTAGGGGAAAATTTCCTGGCAGATCCTTGCCTATCAGATGAATACTTATCATATTAATGCAAGGGAAGCGTTAAAATAATAAATATATGTTGGTTCTGGTCCCCTGTCCTTGGAAACCCACTAGGTTAGGGGTCCCAGCCAAGGTCTAATGATGACCATTTCTATAGTCTTGGGGTCGCCGTACTTTGTTTCCTCTATTTCAGTCTTAGGTCCAAGGCTATAGGTAGTTTTGGTATAGGGTCCAGTTCATTCAACTGGACTTCCATGTTGAGTCCTTCTGGTGTGGCCCTTGGGAGAGGTCATGTTCCCTGTAGCATCTGAGTTCATCATAGTGCTTAGTTCATGTCACAGTTCACCGTGAGTTGGGTAGAAACATATTCAAAGTGTCTACCCAGGGCTATAGTACTGGATTTATTTCCCTCTTAGATGCCCTTCAATTATTATTTAAGGGAATAAATAATATTCAAATATTATATTGGCAATTCCTATAGCCAATGTGAGGTTGCTCCTCCCTGTGCACTTCCCATACCCACCAACAGAAACATCAGTGCCTCCTCTGAAATGCAGAAGCTCCCCTCCCCTGATCTTCGTGAGATTTCCCAGCAGGCTTCTCCCCTCATTTCCGGGGAGGGCTGTTCATTTGTCGCAGCCTGGTCTCGCTGTTGTTTAGCATCAAGTGGATTGTCTTCCCCCTTTTCCCCTTCTTGAAGGAGTGAGTCCAGCCAATGTGAGGTCTCCTCTTTTGCCCAGCGATACTTTAAGAACGTTTGAAGCTAGGTTCATCTTCCTAGCCTATTCTTACTCTAGAATCTTGCCTACCATCTGCTCCCCATGGGTGGCCAGGGTGGTATTTTTAAAAATGATGAATAGTGGTTCTGGAGAACGATACGAGAGCGTTCTTGTGCTCACATCAGCAGCACACATACTAATATGAGGGGGTACTATGTATTTAATTTAAAAAACAACCTTACCACCTTCAAAGTCTTCTCTATTACGCTTAATACATTGATCAAATCTGTGATTCCATTCTTGGAAACATTTTACAAACTCATCTGTTTGGATAGCTTGACAGCACCTTCCTTGTTTTTCCTTGACCTCTTCTACATCATCAAATCACTGTCCTTTCGTGTCACTCTGCATTTGTGGAAACAAAATTAAATTACACAGAGTGGGGTCAGGTGAGTAAGGTACATGGGGCAAGAGAGGTATGTTGTTTTTTACCAAACACTGGCGCATTGATGTGGCTGTGTGAGCAGGTTCATTGTCGTGATGGCAAAAGCAGTCCTCCGACTGCCACAAATCAGGTCTTTTTGCCTGCACACTGGTATGCAATCTTTTCTGAACCTCTAAGTAGAAAGCTTGATTAACACTCCGACCTGGTGGAACGAACTCCAAATGCACTAGGGTTGACATTTTCATCCATTTGGGAAGTTGGCAGACATCCAAAACGAGGTTTGTCATCAATCAGCATTTTACCTTTTTTGAAATGAGAAAACCACTCATACACTTGTGTCTTTCCCATAGTACTGTCCTTGCAAGCTGTGTTCAACCTCACAACAATCATTGTGATATTTTGTCCCTGAGCAGTCAGCAACATTTCATAGCCACATGCAGTTCTCTTACATTGACCATCACAAAAAACGAGGTTTGAGTGTAACTGCTTTTACAAAAAAATTCACTGTGCCCAGAGAGGACCTTCCCAAGGTGACACGACTTGGTCCACTAATTCAGAGAGAGTTGCTTGATGCAGTTCCAGTTTTGGGGGGGTACCTCCTCATAGTGACAGTACCATGGATTGCTAAAAGGACCAATGTATCTTGGAAAAAGTAAGGCCAGAGTTCTCCTTAGAGGCAGAATGGTGACACTGTGTCTTCCATACTTTGAACTTGTTAGGAGAAGGACATCATGTTGGACGAGTGGAGGGGTGGCAAATAAGCAAAAGGAAGGCCCTCAATGAGATGGATTGATGCCAAGGCTGAAACAACAGACAAGCATAGAAACAATTTATGAGGATGGCCCAGGAGCTGGCAGTGTTTCCTTCTGTTGTGCTTGGGGTCACTACAGATCAGAAGTGACTCGATGGCACCTAACAATTACAGACATCGAGTATCATCACAACAACATGCGAGCTGAGAGAGAGCTGGGCTATAGAGAGCAGAAGGTAAAGTGGGGATGAAATTGAGGTGGCTTCTGAAGGTCTATATGTGGAACAATTTACTCCCCATCCCTCTCTCAATTGTGCAGAATGAGCATTCACTCTCAAGAAGGGGAGAGCAGAGGAAAAAGACAGGCATCCTTTTCTGTCGCACTTGAAAGAGGAAAGCTAGGAGAGTGAGGCAGAAACCAGTGCCCATAAAGTAAGACTCTTCCTTACTCTTAGAAACACCAGGACAAATTTGACATATACCCATAGCAAAACAATCACAAAGTCAGAAAGGAAACCATAAAATAAAAATATCTCTTTTTCAATAAGGATATCAAGACTACTGAGCCAAGAAGTCTCTTCAGAGAATCATGCTTGACAGACAAATAGATAGACACATGCAAATATTAACTTCGATCTGTAACTCACACCATATAAAAAATTAACTCATTGTTTCTGTGAAGGTCAATCAATTTGAAGATAGTAGGTTTGACTTTTTATTCAACTTAATTTGAGTTTCATTTGAGTGTTTGTTTTATTTACTCCTTATATAATCGTTTAAACGCTTTGTTTTGATTTAGCTTACAAAACAAAATGTTTTTCCATTCAACAATTCACACTCATTTTGTCACTTGACATTTATTGCAATCCCACAATCCAAAAGCACTTGTCTTAGGCTGAGTTCTCTAGAGAAGCACAATCGATGACAACTAGATATGTATATTTTGAGAAAAAATTTATGTCAAGAAAATAGAAAATGGCTCACACAGTTGTAAAAGCAGAGAAGTTAAAATTAGGCAGATGATAAATCAGTGGGTCAGATGTTAAGCAAGAGGCTTATCCGTGAGCCAGATCTAGGATCTGTACCCAGCAAAAAGCAAAGAATCTTTTCTACTGTGTCTATTCATATAGGAAACAGATTACATCCCCCAGGAAATTTCCTTTCAATTGACTGTATCAGAGTTGTGAACTAAGTAAGAGTGTTGCATTCCACTTAATATGCTTAGTTTTTAGGACCTTGGTTACATATTCTTTTTTCATAACTACTTGTAATACAAAGATTTGAAAGCAACACTTACCAGTAAAACATTTCTCATCGGCTTGGTTATATAATGTGTGATCATAAATTATATAAAATGCCATTAGTAATTTAGTAACACAGGAATTTATTCTTGGCATAGTACTGCAAACGCTTCCTTTTATTATGTTGCTTAGATTGAAGTAGCTTGCAAATTTCATGGTATGATAATTTGCTTGAAATTTGACTTATATAGATTCATCCTCCTACACAAACATCAAATGAACACACACACTTGCACAATCATGAATATTATGCAATATCATTTATTTTGCTAGCAAGATAATATATGAAATGTGAGCAATAACCAAAAATTGCTGAATTTATGTGGCATGTCTCAATACTTCCTATTTTCTCAGATTGCTTTAAATTACCTTATTTAGTAGCCCCCTAATGCCAGCATAACTGTATCATTGTGCTTATCAAATTGCATTTCAATGAAATCTGTTGAAACAAGCTTTTCATTTTATCACCAACAATACAAATGTAGACCTTATGTTTTCTTCATATCCCCAGCCCTCACAGCAAGTACACAATGTCTACAACATCTCATGCTCACAACTTTTAATAAGTTCAAAAGAGTGTAAACTTAAATACCTTTTAAAGAGATTGCTATGCATTCTTTTGCTAGAAGATTACATTTTAGAAATACTTTTGCCAATGTGATTATTTTGAAGTTATTCTTTAAAATTATTAGCAAGCTTTAAAATATGAAACTCCAAACAAGTTCATTGTAATTCATCAGTTTTAGAAAATGATCACTTGCAGATCTAGTTAGCAATACATATATGGAAATCCTAATTTTTCTGGATATATTCATCTACCATATTTAGCATATGTTTGTCTGGCATATTTTATGGAATCTAAGTTTCAATAAGTCATATTCTTTAGAAGTGATTTAAATAGATTTAAATATAATTATTCTTTTCGAATATATAGTTCTTTATACTGATCATATTTGGAATATATGAATAAGACCTTCAACAATATATGAATTGACACAGTGCCTACATCGATGGTCTCAAATAGAAAACAATTGTGAGGATGGCACAGAACTGGGCAGTGTTTCATTCTGTTGTACAGAGTGCCATGATAGGTTGAAACTGACTCAACAGCACCTCACAACAACAACAACATGTATTTAATTTTGCCAATAGTTTATACATCTGAACCTCTAGTCTACTTCTGTTGGATCATAGGAGTTTCTAAGCCAGTATTTACTGTATTTCTGATAAGAATTTCAGAAAAGCTTCAGAGAGAAAGTGAGCATTGCTTTTATTCACTTACTAAATGAGTGTTGTTGAACACTGACTATACCAAGGAAGAGCACTTGGAGGCAATAGGGCTTAAAGCTCTCCCTGCTGTCACTGAGTCAGTTCCCAGTCAGAGAATCTGTGCAGCAGAATAGAACTGCTCCATAGGGTTTCTCAGGGGATCAATCTTTTTGGAGGCAGACCCCTCATCTTTCTGCAGCAGGGTGACTGGAGAGTGAACCACCAACTTTCATTTAGCAGCATATCCCACTGAACCACCATGGCTCCTTAATTTAGCTCCGGCACCAAACAAAATTAAGTCTCTTCTCCCATGGAGTTTACATCATGGCATCTGGGTGGAACAGTATTGTTGAAGTTGTTGTTGGTCATTTCTATGGAGTTGTTTCCCACTCATGGGGCTCCAGGTGTGCAGGGTAGAACGGCTCATCAAGTTTTCAAAGCTGAAAGAGACCGTTCAGGAGCAGTTCACAAGGCTTGTATTCTGAGGTGCCTCTGGGCTGGCTAAAAAGCCAACCAAATAAGCGAGATCTTAACTGTTGTGATACTAAGGCACTCTTGGGATAAGATTTAGAGGAAATAATAACTTAGAAAATGTATATCAAATAAGTGAGGTAGTTGTAAATACTCTGGTGGGCAGGGGGTGGGGGAGAAGTGGTAAAAAGAATGAGAAGTGGCAGAGGCAGCATTGAGATAGGGTGTCAGGGACAGACATTCTGAGAGGATAACATTTGTTCATACACCTGGTAGTAATGAGTTAGAGAGACATGCGATTACCTGGGAAAGAGTCTGGCCAATGGAAAAACTAGCACAAGATTTCTGAGGGAGACCCCTCAAATAGTTGAGAAAAAATCTCCCTTGAAGCACTGTCATTTATAAAATCCAGAATAAATGTTGGCGATAATTGGAAGCCCAACTCTGTTATTTATATCTCTCAATAAAAAAGTTGCACACAAAAAAACCAAATGACATTAACTGTAAACTCTCATACCTCCCACTTCCAGGCAGCTGCTCATCTGTGCTCTGCCTTCCTCTTGTTTACTGTAAACCAAACTGTCGCAAACTTTTTAGTTGCTTTTAGAGGCCCTTGGTGTTCTTGAAAATTATTGGAGAGTCCAAAGATTTTCTGTTAATATATATATATATAATATTCCAAATGAAAATACATTGTAAATATTTTCAAATGACAAACTTACATGTTCACATAGATATAGTTTAATGAAAAGTAGCTACATTTTCCAAAAATATTAATGAGAATGGTGGCATTATTTTACTTTATTCATTTATCTCTGGGTAAATCCCTTTAATGCCTGCCTCAGTAGAACACAGATGAGTTTTCAGAACGTGCTTCTTTATTCCCTCTGTTGGTTAGTTGTTTTGGTGGAAGCAAATGAAGAAACTATCTCCACACATAGACAAGTCTCTGGAAAAGGCATCCCTCCTGCAGCAGCTTGCTCAGAGTGGCAGAGTGGCTTGCCTTAATAGGCTCAAATGTAGCAACAAACGTGAGGATGTCTCAGGACCAGGTCATGTGTGTTTCCTCCTGTTGTGTGTAAGGTCACGCATACTAAACTTAACGAGTGGTATTGTTACCTCCAAAGGGAGGTTCAGAGGTGCTTTTTACAAAAGAAACCAGTGAAGTTTGAGACAGGAGCCAGTTGGCGTGTTGAGATGGCTAGTGTACATCCTCCAAACAGTTGTCTCTTGGAGGAGAGGGGTCAGGGATTACACATGAGCCTTGGGCGAGGCGCTAGCTTCCTTTGGCGCTTCTCTTTAGCTGCATTACTTTATTTACTTTATGGCCTTGATCAACTTTTTCAGTGTGACTCTATCAGACAGTTTTCAATTATTGCTTCACTGATAGTTTGCTATTAAAAAGAATTTGCTGGAATCTTGCAAGTGTTACAAAAGCCAAATGGCTGTTTTTCTTCTTTGTAGTAGTAGAGCTTGGGCATCGTTACAAATGAGGGCCGCTGTTCTCCCCAGTGGCAGCTCTATCATGTGACAACTTTCAGGAACAGTGCGTACTACTTACCTTCAACTCCATTGATCTCACTTTTCCTGCCTTTAAAAAAATGAAATAACTTTTTTTCCATGCAAGGTTGTGTAGCATCGTGCATTTATTGGCCATTGAAAATATGCTGGTTTACAGAGCTGTGCCAGTTTTCTAAATGCTGACACATTCCATTGTAAAATACCGAAAATAAAATTTCAGGACAATGTTCTAAGTATTGAGAAGCTGTCGAGCTTGCTTTGACACAGACAAGTTTTCTGATATTCTAATTTTTTTCTTTGAAGCTTTGATGTGTGTTATTAGTTCATAAATCTTGTCGGTTATTTGCCTTGATGTTTGCCAAGCACCCATGACTGAATCACCATAGATTTCTACCAATGCGTTCAAGTGAAAATGGTGTTTCTTGAAAGAAGGAGCAAAAATCTAGAGTAGTTTTCAACTTGGACTTTTCATTAAGACAAGTATTTTTCTTCCGTATGTTATGAAGATGTCCAATTCATACCCCCAGCTATTGCACAGGATGTTAAAAAGATGTTGCTTTTGTCCTATAACTTGAGAGCAGTAATGGGTACAGTCACTGCTAGTTCATTTCAAATTCACTGCTTTTCACCCAGAGAAACAGTTACTGGCTGAAAAGGTCTGGATTGCCTGCACTGCTCATCCAAAGACAGGGAGAAGGTTGGTAGAGAAATTCTAGGTTTATTTCTGCAAGTGTGTGGCAAAAGGAAACCGCGGGGTTCACTACATACAAACTGCTTTAAAGATTCCATGAAAATCAAGCAGGTGGTTTACCTCAAACTATGTGGGCAAAATCCCGTAATGGTGAACGTGAACTGGTTTGTGACACTGAAAGGAGGACTTCAGCCACGGGACAAAGGCGCACAGGCATGATTCACAAAAACAGAAGGCATCCTGGAGCCTTGCACTCCTGGAGGTCAGAGGCTCCATTGCCTATCACAATGGCCAGAAGATGTTGTTTGCCTAAACCGGCTGAAGGAGAGTATCTGTAACAGATTACAATTTTTACTTTTTTTCAGCTGCTAGTGGGAAGGGGTCATTTCATTTTGAGTTTTAGCAAACGAATTCTTAACGGGCAAGATTCCCGAGCTATGTCTCATTTCCAGTATTTGATTAACAGCAGGCTAGCTTCTTTTACCTTCTCTGTCAAAACCAGCAGGAGGATCCCTGGTGTTGGCAGGGCTCCACTTTGGGAAGCAAACTGCAAACGGCTACGTGGGAGGAAAATGAGCCCTTCTGCTCCCTGAACCAGTTAGCGTCTTTCAAACTCACAGGGCCGTTCTACCCTGCCATATAGGGTCACTATGACTCATCATTGACTTAATGTCAGTGAGTTTGGGGATTTTGTGTTTTGTTTTTCAAAACCTGCCATTTTTACCTCTTTCATTTTTGCACTGTCATTGCAAACATCAACACAGTGAAAAAGGTAAAACATCTGAATATTCTTACAAAAAGAGTTTTAAATTCTATTCTCCTTCTGTGCACAAAAGTCGACATCAATACAATTTACATCGGTATGCTTTACATCTGCAGTAATACCTTGACAGGAAATTGCTAGTTCAGGCCAGATTTGCAGAAGGATGTGAAACAAGACATGTCATTGCTGAATCAGCTCAATCTTAGCTCAAAGCAAAGGACACCAGAAAGGTATTTGCTTCTGTTCCATTGACTATGAAAAGGAATTCAACTCTGTGGACCATAATAAACTGTGGGTGACCTTGAGAAGAATGGGCATTCTGGAGCACTTCATGGTGCTCATTGCAAACGTGTGCATGGATCAAGAGGCAGTTGTGAAAACAGAACAAAGGAATACTGCCTGTTTTAAAATCAGGAAAGATGTGCCTCAGGGTTGTATCCTCTTACCGTACTTATTCAGTCTGTATGCGGAGCAGATCATCAGAGAAACTGGATTATATGAAGAAGCGTGGGGCATCAGGATTGGAAGAAGGCTTATTAACAACGTGCAATATTCAGATGAAACCATCTTGCTTACTGAAAGTGAAGAGGAACTGAAGCATTTGCTGATGAGGACTAAGCAATGTAGCCTTTAGTATAGATTACAACTCAAGGCAAGGAAGACCGAAATCCTCACAACTGGATCAATAAGTAACATCATGATAAGTGGATGTAACTTTGAGGACTCAGGTGTGTCTGACCCAACCCATGGAATTCTCCACAGCATAATATTCCTGTGAAAGTTGCACGGTGTATGAGGAAGACCATAAAAGAATTGATGCATGCTGGAGAAGAAAGTCCTATGGGCTGCTGAAAGGACAAACAGATATTGGATGAAGTAAGCCAGAGTGCTCCTTAGAGGCAAGGATGGCAGGATGTGTTACTCTAGGTAGACTAGAGAAACATCCATGGACACACAGATGTATATAAGGAAGAGGTTTATATATAAGAGCAATAGTACATTAAGAAAACATTCCAGCCCAGTCCAGATCAAGTCCATAAATCCGATATTAGCCCATATTTCTGATGTCAATATATAAAGTCCCCTTCAGACTCCTGAAACACATGCAATGACACCAAATTCAGAAGATCACAGGCCAGTGGGTAGAAAGTCTTTGGATCCAGTGTCATTGGAAACATCTCAGTGCTGGCAGGGGTCTCTCTGTGGCTCCTCTGGCTTCCGAGGTCTGGTTGCCTCCATGTGGCTTGTCTTCTGCAATGTCTCCCAGGGAGTAGCAGAGAGAGAGGTGTCTTCTGCCTCCAAGAAGGAAGTACCAGATTTCCCAGAATTCTCAGGAGAAGGCCATGCCCACAGAAGCCTCATTGGTTGTCTCCAGATTGACAGCCTCAACTCCACCCCTGCACTCTCAATCCTTAAATTGACAGCAGACTAGGTGACTACCACACAAGACTTCATCTTGCATACATGGGCATTTTGTCAAGAGATACTGGTCCCCGGAGAAGATATACTTTTTGGTAAAGGGGAGGAAAAAGTAGGAAGGCCCTTGACGCCACAGATTGACAAAGAACCATTGTGAGCATGGTGCAGGACCGTGCCGTGTTCCATTCTGTTGTGCAGATGGTCACTACAAGTTACAGCTGATTCAATGTCACCTACCAACAGCCACAAAACAACACTCTGATAATGTTGGCAACAATATAAAGTAGTGTATATCATGCCTACTGTACTTTGTTTTGCTTTGTGAAAGCAGATGTGTGTTGTCATTCGGATGCACTATTTTCTTTGAATCCTCCTCTCTTTCCTGAATTCTATGGGGAACAATTTCTTCTTATTGAGTAGAAAACCATTTAGCCTCCCTTTACCCTCATGATCAAAATAAGGGCACTTTCTATTGGGCAATAATGGACCCACTAAGGGCAATAGCTCTGTCCAAAGAATAACATTCAGTTCATTAATAGAGGGCCGCACGGAGCTTCAGGGAGGCAAGCCTCTGAGGGCAAGAGCTCTGCCTGTGAGGGTCAGAGGGAGAAAGTGCGTCTTCTACCGTACTGCAAGGAGCCCTGGTGGTGCCGTGGTTAAGCACTCTGCTACCACCTGAAAAGCTGGAGCCTGAGATCCACCAGCCACTCCAAACAGATGTGGCAGTTTCCTAAATATTACAGTTCGATAAAACTTATGGTCTACACTGCCTTGTAGGTTCCCTATGGGTTGGAATCCACTCCCCAGCATTGAGCTTTAACATGGTCCCCACCACCACCACCCCAGTCCCTAGGGTTGCTAGCTGCGAGCTCTGATCCGGTTTGCCGCAGGGTCACTGCCTCTCCTCTGCGTTTTCTGGATTAGGGCTTACTTTGGTTTCTGTCAATGTACTGCCATGTGCTTTCCAGCCTTCAGGATTCATAAAAGCCTGTATCTCATTAAAGTACTTTCTTGTTTTCAACTCTACTGTGAATGTAGTATGCCCTTTGTTCAACTTTTGATATTTCAGTGTGACTGAGGTAAAGTTTAAGGAGGCCGACTGGCACAATGGGTTAAACTGTGTCATGATGATGGCAGTGTGGGAAGTTCAAATCCAGCAGCCACTGCTTGGGGAAACGATGAGGCGATCTCCCCTGGGAGAAAAGACTGACAGCGTAAGACACAGTAAGGAGCTGCTCTACGCTGGCCTCTGTGGCTTCAGTGAGTCCGAACACACTCAGTTGCAGTTGGTTTGGGTTTGGGTTTCGGCTGAATTTGGTGATACATCTCTTCAGCTTGCCCTTTTGAAAAGCAACCCTGTCTTAAAATCATATTATGTCAAGATGGAGTATTGCTAGGTGAATACCTTTAATCAGTAGGGGAAAAAATCCCAGATAAAATAGAAAGTGGGTTGTTTACCATTTTTATCATACAATTAGCCTTTCTCTTAATTGTTGAAAACTTTAACTTACTAAAAGTGTCTTTTTTCTTGTTCTTTCAGAGATTTGCCTCCTGACCAAAGGACGCCGCACAGCCAGCGTGCGGGCGGATACCTACTGTCGTCTGTACTCGCTGTCAGTGGACAATTTCAACGAGGTCTTGGAGGAGTACCCCATGATGAGGAGGGCTTTTGAGACGGTGGCCATTGACCGACTAGATCGAATAGGTACTCTTCACGTTTTCTATATTCTTCATGCACAAACCAGTTTAATCATATATATCGAGACCAATATATATGTGAGCATACCTTCCCCAAAGCTACTTTCTACCATGTAGAAGTATCAATTACTTTGAGCCCTATTTCTAGAAATACATGAGGTCTTATCTAACTTTATCTTCTAAATATCCTAGGTTTACTTATTCATTTCTATTTTTGTTAGCCCTGCAGTCTCATTTCCCCAGTGATGCCAATACAGTTTGATCGTCAGGTAAAAAACAATGATACAAATTCTAGATAGAATTTTAAAATAAAATAGTATGAGCCTGTGTTACAAATATTGATGACAAGTTTATTCGTTATTAAGGATCAGCTTATGTTTTGTCCTTATATTAAAGAGTTGCAAATATGCTCCGTTTAAAATGATCGTTGTAGAAACTTACTGAAATGTTTGTAATACAGACTCAAACAGAAATAGCCTTGCTAGGAGCGCCCTGTCTAGACACATAGATGCTTTATGATGTACACATGAATACATGGGCAAGAGAGTATATACATAGATATACTTGTTTATTAGTTAACTAGTTTGGCAATTTGAGTAATTGCCATAGTAAAATTAGATAATATTGGTTTTTCACCGGCTTCCCAAACTCCCCTAGAACATTCTGATTATGCTAGAATGTAGAATGCATTCATTCCTCCACATTCAAACCACCTACTGCCACCACCCCTGCTCGCTCTGTGCGCCCTATCTATGGTTAATGCTACTCAACTTTCATATCTCAGTTTAGACTTGATTCCCCAGTAGAAAATGCCTCTGGCCTCCCTCTCGTATCAATCAGCTTGAGGACTCTAGGTATGCTCTCCCAGAAACTTCTGAAGCCTTCTTCCGGGCACTGCTGTGGCTTCTATCATTGCTCTAGAGCCACTAAGGGTTTGGATGCAGACATGGTGCTGGGTAAGTAGTACGCCACATAGAGAGGGGTAAATAAAGATCAAAAAGACTTTATTTCACCTGGAAGCAAAGAGGTGCCTCAAATGCTTCATTCTTATTCATGGTAAGTTAATTTTTTTCCCTACTGTGTTTTTAGGGAGTGTATCTAAAGGTTTGCAGTTAATTTAAATTAAGCTAAAAGAAGTCAACGTGGTTTACACTGAATGGCTACAGATAAATAACTCAGGCATTCTACTTGCTAGCAACCACTAGGTACTTCCCTCGTGTGTAATTACAAGAGGGCATGAAAAGTTTTGTTCTTTTTCCCGTGATCATTATGAAAGGATGACTGTTCACATCATCACACACACATACAGTGGCATCACCCTCCAAAAAAACTGGAATTTTTTTTCAAAGCTATGTATTTAAATTTTTTTTACAATACCACCTTATCACCTTCAAAGTACTATCCATTACAGTGAGTACATCTGTGAAATTCATTTTCAAACTCATCTATTTGGATGGCCAACAGTACCTCCTTGTTTTTTTCTTAGCCTCTTCTGTGTCATAAAATCGCTGTCCTTTTATGTCCCAGTGTATTCACAAAAACACAAAGAAGTCACACAGAGGGAGGTCAAGCGTGTAAGGTATGTGGGGCAAGAGAGATGTGCAGTTTTTGCCAAAAACTGGCAGTGGTATGGCTGTGTGAGCAGATGCATTGTTGCAAAACCAGCCCCCCATCTGGCACAAATCAGGCCTTTTTTTGTTCACGCTGTTATGAAATCTTTTCAGAATCACTAACTAGAAAGCTTGATTACCAGTCTGAGCTGGTGGAATGAATTCCAAATGCAGCAATGAGCATTTTTGTCTGTTCAAGTTGGTGGACGTCCAGAACAAGATTTGTCATCAATCTACATTTCACCATTTTTGAAATGAAAAAAACACTAGTACCCTTGAGTTTTTCCCACAGCACTGTCCTTGTAAGCTGTGTTCAACATCACAACAGTTTCTGCAGCATTTTTCCCAAGCAGCAAACAAAATTAAACCGCTGTATGCTGTTCTTTTAAATCGGCCATCACAAAAAACGAGGTTTGAGTCAAACTGATTTTACAAAAAAATTCACTGTGACCAGAGAGAAATTCCCTAGGTGATGCCACTGGGTGCACTAACTCAGAGCGAGTTATGAGTGCAGGAAAGTTCCACTCCGCCCATTGCAATCCAGCTTTTATGAGATTGTGTACACTCTCGCATACACAAACACATAAAAATAAACCACCATGACTTTTCTCAGATTTACAGTCATTGCTGATACATGACTCTACTACTGTAGTTAGCTAAGGGAATATGCTAAATAAGCATTTGTATTTATAACTTTTGTAGACACTTTGTTCTAAGAGAAATTAGCGCAGCCCTAGCAGACATTTAAAAATGCTTACTTTTCTTTGACTTAAATTACGACATGTTTCCATTTCAACAATAAATTGTTACTTTAGATTTAATACTGTATTTAGTAGTATAGCAAAATTGATTCACTTTGCATTTACCATATTCATTTAGTTATCATTATATCAATTATATCATAGAAAAGGAACCTATTTTCTCATAATCCACCCAGCTACTATTGAATCTCACAGTTATTCTGCCAAGGAATGCCCACTTATTGCAAACCACACCAAAACTGATGGTAGAAAGGAGAGTGAAGCTTCTCCAGGAGCTCAAGTAGACTGAGAACCTGCCATATATTTGAAGAGCATGAGGACATGACTGTCAACTGGGCTGCACATTAGAAAATTCGGAGGGAGGGGGATACTTGTAATGTACCAAAATATGCCCCCCTTCCTGATAATTCTGATTTAATTGATGGAGTATAGGTAGATAACAATATTTTTTAAGCTCCAGAGATGAGAGCAATAGGCAGTTAGGTTTGGGAATCTGCTGCAGGACACTGGTCAGAAGTAAAAGGCCTGACACCAGGCTTCTTAAACATATGTGTAGGAATCACCGGGGAGATGGTAGCAATAGACAGTGTCTGATTCAAAACATGAGATGGTACCCAAAAGGTTATATTTCCACCAAGGGCCCAAGTGATGTAGATGTTGCTAGTTCATGGTCCAGGGCAAGGATGCAATATTTCCCCTTCCCATCCCTTTGACTTACTAATTCGATGTTCTTGGACGCACTTCTTAACTTCCCAATGTTTATCTATCTCTCTATCTATCTAAAAAATGGGATTATAAATAGATGTAGTCCACAGAGTTGAGGATTAAATAAAATGATCGACTGTCTTTCATATAGTGCCCATCACATAGGAAGTGCTCAGAAGTTAGCTCCTAATTATCTCATGGACCTCACTGGACAGAGTAGCTATAAACTCACATCTTGATGCTAGATCCACCCTCATCTAGAATCCCTCATTCTTCAAGGTAGTCCTCTTGTCAACGATCTCCTAGAGGAAAGTAGCATGTTTGCCGAATTTCTGACTTTCCAGGTGTTTTTCTTGATTTTAGTGGAAGGTAAAGATAATCAGAGAGGGGACAAGAATCAAGAAAGTTAGGGACCATGCTTGTCTGGGTACCCTGAAGCCAGTAGTACCCTGAAGCAGGGACCCACTTCTGTTTGGGGGAGCCATTCAGACTCGAAGATTTTATCAGTGATTTGGAGACTTTCCAATTGTCTGTCTTTCTTTTGCTGGCAGGAAAGAAAAACTCAATTCTTCTCCAAAAGTTCCAGAAGGATCTGAACACTGGTGTTTTCAACAATCAGGAGAATGAGATCCTGAAGCAGATTGTGAAACACGATAGGGAGATGGTGCAGGCCATTGCCCCAATCAGTTACCCTCAAATGCCAGCCTTGAATCCCACGTCCTCCACCACAACCCCCACGTCCAGAATGAGGACACAGTCTCCACCAGTGTACACAGCCACCAGTCTATCTCATAGCAACCTGCATTCCCCCAGTCCCAGTACACAGACCCCGCAGCCCTCCGCCATCCTCTCACCCTGCTCCTACACCACGGCGGTCTGCAGCCCTCCTGTACAGAGCCCGTTGGCAACTCGAACTTTCCACTACGTCTCCCCCACGGCTTCTCAGTTGTCACTTATACAGCAGCAGCAGCAGCAGCAGTTACAGCAGCAGCAGCAACAGCAGCCTCCGCAGACACCGCATCAACAGCAGCCCCAACAGCCCCAGACACCCAGCAGCTCCACTCCGAAAAACGAAGCGCACAAGAGCACCCAGGCGCTTCCCAACACCAGCCTGACACGGGAAGTCAGGCCCCTCTCCGCCTCACAGCCCTCCCTGCCCCATGAGGTTGCCACGCTGATTTCCAGACCACATCCCACTGTGGGCGAGTCCCTGGCCTCCATCCCTCAACCCGTGACAGCAGTCCATGGCCCGGGCCTTCAAGCAGCGGCCAGGGGCAGTGTCCCGCAGAGAGTCACCCTGTTCCGACAGATGTCATCTGGAGCCATTCCCCCCAACCGAGGAGTCCTTCCGACACTCCCTCCACCAGCAGCTGCTCTTCAGAGAGAGTCTTCCTCAGTCTTAACCACAGACCCAGATGCAGAAAAGCCACGGTTTGCTTCAAACTTATGATCCCTGCTCATTGTCAAAGCAGAAAGACCCACTGTCATGGACTGAGGACACCCTGAGATCTTATTTTATTCTCTCTCCTGATAGATCCCTGTAGCCTGCTCTGGAGAAATATTTTAGACAACTCTGCCATACATGCAAATTGTAAAGAAAATATATGCATATAAATATACTATTAAATATATATATATATTTAAATTCCCAAGAGAAATTCAAAAGACCTGTTTAGCATCCAGTGTTATATGTCTTCCTTTCTTTAAGTAATTCAAGGGTTTAAAATGCTCTAAGATTATTTATTTTTAACCTACTTTGACTTAATTCCTTTGAGATCTATTTTATGAAGAGTTCTTGGATTCCTTGAAAACAAAACTCCGATGTTAAAAAGGCTACGGCAAAGCACCAACCAACATTTGGGTTATCTTTGTCTCGGCATCCAAATTGTAGATCGTTAATTATTGAGGATTAACTCACAAATCCCAGCTCTTAGCTCTAAATTGTTTGGGTGCTTAGGATCTTGAATTAGGGTAAGGAGCACACTCTGCTTGCTCACGCTAGAAAGAGGAGCATCTCCACGGTTAGCTCGCTCGCCTCAACCATGTTCATCGATCTTTCCCAAAGCGGAGGGGATATCTGTCTTCATGTGTTCCTGGCCTCTTACCAAGACTCAATCGATGTTAGTTGTAAATAATTTTCAACCCAAACAAACAAAGAAAACAACTACTCTGTGTTTTAGGAAGGTAAAAGTCATCGTTTAAGAATTTAGTTTTACTGCTTCACTTCAAAACTTTAGAGTTTTGAAAATTTAAAAACCTAATTGTGACAGTTATTTAGCTGTAAAGCAATGGCTTGCCATCTGCAATATTATTTTAACCTGCTGTGTTTTATGCTAAATTGTATGCTCGGTTCTACAAATTGCTTGTATTACACCAAAAAAACACACAAAAAATTACTTTTCTTCTTTCTTGCCATAATCAAGCTCCTGAAAATAGGCCCTGCATGTTTTTCAGGGAAAACAAAGTAGGGGCGGGGAGGGGTTTCAAAACAGCCATTGTAAGGGAGGCTTACAGTATTTCTCATTTCTAGAAGAGTATAAAAATTCATTAATTACCTATCTTAAAATTTCTATAAGGCTGACTTGGATGTCTGACTTAGACAGGAAGTGAGGTTTTCACTTTCATTTAATAAAATTACAATTATTATTTGAATTATGATTTTGTAAACCACAGCTTGATTTGGAGTTGAAAGTGTATTTTGTGTCTTCACTGTAGTTAATTGGAAATAAACACTCTATAACGTCCTGTCTGTTTGGGAACACACACTGTGCACTCTGTGCATTGTGCTGATGGGATAGTACATCTCAAGGCATGTGGTGACTAACAGCCAATAGACAGGAGGCTGCTACTCCAAATGTGCTAGAAATAGTATGGAGATAGTGAAAGGAAGCAGAGGTGAAGCTGACTGTGAGATTTGTTTGTTTGTTTGTTTGTTTGTTTGTTTGTTTGTTTCCTTAGCTCTTTACATGATCTGTGAGCATCCACTTCACTCAAAGAAGTCCCTTAGCTATCATGTGTGCCCAATGCATCCCACAAATGTGATGGATGACCAAACAATAATTTAGAGCTTCCTTATAACAATGCCTGTAAATAGCCCAAGTTAGCAGACAGGCCTAAAGTCAAGGTCTCAGTCTCTTTGATGCTGATGGAAGCAGAATTTGCGAAGCCCCCACATCGTATATGGTAAGGCATTCAGGTAGACTTGAGACAGAAAGTATGACCTCTGAAGTGTCTCCATGCTACTTGTTCTGCCTTTTACATGTTAATGCAAAAATAGTTGTTATTTCCAATTTCTAACAATTATCAACTTGTGTAGTATGATATTCAATATGATGTGATTATGAACATGCTGGTGACATGATACATTATAGGGTGTCCGGAGTGGTGTAAGAAAGGGATTGTTCAGTCTATGGGGGACCTATGGGAAAGCTGCAAGACCATTTGCATATCACTACAAAACTCCTTTATTGAAGACATTGCGAATTCAATCCAATTTATTAAGATCGTGTAATGACCCTTTAATTAATTAAAGGTTTACATTTGATAGGACTAATGGATATGGTAGTGAAATATTTTTATATATATATTTCTTGTTTCTTTTTTGTTAAATTTGGACACTATGGAGAAACATAGGAAAATTGAATTGCATGGTCTTTCAGTGCAACCATATAATTTGTATTCACTTTGCAATAGAATGGACAAAAACCCCAAGGTTTATATGTTAAAAATGAAATGATACAGGGTAAATTATATACATACATGTATGAATGTATAGAGTTAGATTAAGAAAAAATGGCTCACATTCCTGTAATATAAAGATATGTTGCTAGTTGAAATTGACCTCTTTTCTCTGTACATAGTTAAGCTCATAAATATGGAGTTTTAATCTGTACAGAAAGAAATGTATTATTGAAAAGATTGGTCTTTCTGCTGCTGGGAAGATAGCTGAATAGCTGATTCTTACAACAACTGTGTGATCAGGGACAAGTTAGATGATTTCTTTTGTCTTTGCTCAAAGCCATAAATATATATAAAAGTTATTAATAAATTCAACAGAATATAAACTAAAATCAAGAATACTTTATTTTATCAATAGACTCTAATCAAACACTTCTTTCTATTAATGAGTTCAGAGTTACCACAGTCTTTTGGTCTTTACTTCATAAGATTTCCAGGAGGGTTTGTGCTTGATACTCATTAAAACATTAATTATAGATATTCTCTAACTGTGGAAAGAGAGGGCTTTCAATAGAACATGAATTTTCACCCATCCCTGTGTTTTACCTCTTTCATACAGTAAAAGCTCAAGTTCATTTTATTCTTTGCTCTGGTTAGCACGTGGGTTCCTATCCAATTTTAAAACATAACCATTCTTTGCTATTATTCAAAATGGGAGTGAGAAATAATTGCTCCATAATTATCTAGCCACTGTTTATAATGGCCATAAGCCTTGCAAAGGCACCAGATCATGATAAAACCTGTCTATAGAAATGGATTTTGAATTAGAGGGAAAACTTGAGATAGAGTTGTTTATGGAGAGATTAAATAGAAAAACATTCCTGAAAATAGGAAGGATAGATGACAGGAGTGGCAGGGACTTCTATTCATCAAATTTATAGCATGTCAACAGGTCTCAATGATCCCTCATAATGAATGACCCCCTAATGGATGCTGCTCCACTTAAAAATGGATTAATTTGCAATTTGCAAGCGTCAATGAGCATAATATCTTCAGGAATCTACTGCACACACCGTCAAGTTATTAGAATAATTCCTGGAGGATTCAGATCCCTAAAACCATAAAACGCACATTTAAAATTTTAGATGTATTATTCCCAAAACATGAATTATTTATGCTCCGAATACAAACGATCTCTGTGAACTTGCAGAATTGCTTTTAAAACCTCCATGCTTTCTTTTCCAGTAGAGAGTTTTATATTTGTTAATTTTGCTATGTTACTTTGTGTCTATGGACGTCACTCTCGTCACTTACAAAATTAAACTGTTCGAAGATTTCTCTCCATTCTGCCTCTGTCCTTCCAAACTAGGTCAAACTCCTCATGCTTCATTATTTAACCGCATAAGCTCTTCCATGCACATAAGTTCTACCCAGGGAGGGTTCATTACGTGTGTTGTATATTTTGAAATTTACTTAACGTGTAGCATGCAAAAGAAACATGGTCTCTTTGAAATAACTGAATAGCGAACATCAATAGCTACTCAGATCCTGAAAGAACTGTTCACACATGGCAGGCAAGTGTGTCTGGCTGCATGGCCTGACATGTTAGTTCCGGTGTATGATTTCCTTTGAACGTGTCCTTTTACACGGAGAACAGTATGGGACACAGTGAACTTTTCTGGTGGCTCTGGGGTAACATACATATTTTGGCTTGCGAAAGCAATGACTAACTAAAAAAAGGTCTCCTTCCTTTAAAAAACTAGCTATCGTTTGATGCAATTCAATAGCATCAATTGGAAAGAACCCCTGCTTTTGAAAGAAAGCAAGCAAAGTGCCCATCACCTGGCCTATTTCATGACAGATTCCGAGTAAAGCTTATCAATGGACCCACATTTTCCAGCGCCCATTTGGAGCATTAGATCAAAGACCGTATTTCCCAGGACAATGAAAAAGACCATCAATTGGTGCCAAATTATTTGTCCTCACTTCCTCTATAATTTGGGCCACTGGGAAGCATGTTATGACAATCACATATCTGGTCCCAGAAAAAAGAGCTTCCATTGATTCTAGTGTCTAGACTACACTGCGCCCATGAGTTTGTAGCACTTTGTTTTCCTTGCCAGTTTGGGCGTCTCCCACTGTTGAGCCCTCTGCTGGAGGCAGACATAGAAGTGAAGAAGGTATCAAGCCACTTAGCAACCAAGATAAATAAGACTTCCGTGGCACGTTATTTCACTAGAATACGAAACCATCTTAATCAAATACCACGGTTTTAAGTAAAGATAGGCTCCCTCTCCACTTGCACAGCCTGGCTTCACACACATCTCCCTGACACAACCCCCGCTCCCCCGCCCAGGTGTCTAGCCCACCTGTCAGTGACAGAACTCCTGCCCCGGTTTCCCTCGGCGGCCCCTGTTGGAAGGTGATCTCCTGAGGACCACTAGGTGGTTTTCTGCATTTGTTTTCCAGGGTTTCTGCTCTAGATAGAAAGAGCGATGTATCAAATGGTGTATAAAGCGGGAACATGAACAATGCTTTTGCAAACAGATGTTTAAGAGAACACAGCTCTTGGGGAACATCTGTAGCCCGGCTACTAAAGCTTCTACAGGGTGTTGATCCTTAGGTCGAGGGTGTGTATACTTTATCTTCTCACTGTTATGGAACCCATGTTACCAAATAGGAGGATACAGGTTCTATTTCAGTCTGGCTAATGTGACCAGTCATAGAATACTGTGGGATCGCAGAATGCTGGAGGTAATTTGCTGTTTCACAGAGTGATGGGGATGTTATTGGCCCAAAGGCAGGTCCTGGGTTTGCAAAAGAGGGCTGTGGGAGTTAGAAGCTGGGGCTTGAGCCGCGGTGCACACGGAAAGGAATTAAGAAGCCAATAGCGGATTAAGAAAATAAGGTCCAGACCTTGAAAGAAGGGAAAAGTGTGATGAAATAATTCTGGTAAAAATTAACTTTGCTTTATAAATCTTATTAGAGGATTTTTTACTCCAAAAATCAACATTAAATAGATATCTTTTGGGACTATTTCATGACTCATCAATAGCCAGTTAGTCCCCAATAGAAAATATTTTTATTTTGCTTAATTATTTATCTTTAAATAATAACATGTAAATAGATGATGCTATTTATTTATTTGAAATACACAACAGAGTTAAATATAAAACTTGTTCAAAATATAAAGGTTCTATCTCCATAACGTCAATACCACTGGTTACAAGGAATTCAAAATTATTCAGACATTTTCTTGAAAGGAATGAAAAGTTTTAAAAAACTATAGTGTTATCAAAATTTATTATGGGTTTCCTAAAAGAAAATTCAGATTTGTAGATGTAAAGATTATTTTTCTAAATCCCTTAGTATTTATTAAATTTGTGAGAGAAATTCTGAAGAAATGGGAGCCATTTTAGAAAGAAGGAAGAATAAAGAACTTAATGTAAGAAAAGATGTTTGAAAGATTCAAGGAGTACCTAAATGTATTCTCATTTCTTTCTTGAAATGTATTTTTTCCCCCAAGGCTTTGGTTTCCAAGCACTTGAAAATAAAAATGGTTTGTCTAATTACTCTTGATGTATTATCTACTTAAAATACTATAATTGTATTAAAAATGTGAACTTCGGAATTGAAAATACTTAATATACTCTCATATTGGATTAATTATTTTATGAAATATTAAATATTATTTAGTGTTTTGCTTATAGACAAAATATAGACAATCATTGTTCTTACAGTAATTTTCTAATGCTAAATACATATTCTAATGACACTATCTTTAAAAGCATTACAAATAAACATTAAAAAACTTAAAGTAAAATTAACCTGCCTATTCAGAACAACATTCAGGGTTAGTGGCAAATTGAAATGAACATTCTCAACACTGGTTGTGTTCACTCCATAACAGTAAATCTAAATTTAGAAGTCACCCCAAACTTCTAAAGTTGAAGCCATATATTGTTAAATAAATGCATGAGCTATGTTGTGATGTAGTCGGTTACGCGCTCAGCTGTGAACCACAAAGTCAGCAGTTCAAAACTACCAGCTGCTCTGCAGGAGTTAGATGAAACCGTCTACTCCATAAAGACTTACGATCTCAGGAACTCATGGGAGCAGTTCTGGCCTTCTATCTAGGGTCTCGATGAGTCAGAATCAACTCAATGACAGTGGGTTTTCTGTGTGATGTTGGCCCAATGAGTTGTGGTCACATAGAATCCTATTAGCACGGAAGGAAAGGCTTGTGCTGCTGACCACAGATTGTTCATTCAAAACCACTGGTCCCTCTAAAGATCGAAGACGATGCTCTGTGCACCTACCAAGAAAGATCGTCTCGGAAACCCCGCAGAGGGTCACCAGGGGTGGAAAATGACTGAATGATTAGATGGCAGTAGTGTGTATATGTGTGCGTGTGTGTATGTGTGTTGAGAGGGGTACAATGTGTGGTTTCTTCATGTATCAAAGTGTGATTACACAGCCCAGCAACAAAAAACATTTGGGGGGGGGTTGTTTTTGGCTTGTTCCTGGGGCTTTGGGGGGCACTGATTCAGAAAATGACATTTGGTAGACTATATCAGCTCTAGTTAATTAGATATGGTATTCCGCCATATTATCAGCTATTAAGATATGTGAACTTATTAATTTATCATCCTATTTTTCAATATGAGAAGAATTCAGATCTATACTTTATAGGGTAAGACAAACAGGTAAGAAATATTTGAAAGAGAATTAGATATTAAGTCAGTACTTCCAAGGGAAAGTTGTTTATGGACCCATGATAACTAATTCATTCTTCATTAAGCTGCCAATCAAGTCAATGGTTTGATTCCATCAAGCATTCTGCAGCGTTTAAAAGCTTTAAAGGGTTGGAAACCCAAAAGAGCAATTATCTGTCCTAAAGTCCTATAGGGTTACTCTGCATTAGAATGGATTAGATGGCAGTAGATTTTTCTTTTTGGTCCAGGAGGCTGTGCAATAGAGAGAAACTAAAACGTGGATACCGCAAAGCCAGCGCACAGCACGAGAGGAGCAGAAAACAAAAGGAAATGGAAAAGGCACATAGGTAGGAGGTGGGAGGGCAATTTAGAGTGTTGGAAATGTAAGATTGCATAGAAATTTTTTTTTCTTCATGTCTGTAACAAAATTTATCCCTGAGCCTCAGCAGAGAGGAACAGGGCCCATGAGTTACAGTGTCTCTGTGGCAGCCGTTGGGCCAGTGCCTGGCATAGGTAAGGCAGGCACTGAATTTGACCCAACTGCCATGCATAACAATTTTCATCAGTGTTTTGAATACCTAAATTTTTCTTCAAATTATGGAGTAAGATTTTAGAACATATTTCACTATATAGAAGCCAATAGCTAATTCACATTAAGTGTTTCAGAGATGAGGTGGATACCAAGCTTCTTTATAAGAAATATTCTAACTGTTCTTCTAATAGTTTCTGGGTACAGGTTCAGAAGATGTGCCAAGACTGGAATATTTTAATTGTAATAAAGGAGTTTGGACTCTGACAGAGCCCTATTGGATTTCAGAACATTTGAATATCCTATTTATTGTACCAAACTCACTACTACTCAGTCTATTGCAACTCATAGTGACTCTGTAAGACAGAGTGGAACTTCTGTGGGCTTCTGAGCCTGAAACTCTTTAAGGAAGCAAAAATTCGCATATTTCTCTTGCACAGCAGCTACTAGGCTGGAATAACTGACCTTGTGGTTAACAGTGGACACATAACACCCTAAACCATCAGGATCCTTATTTCTGGCCCCTTTTAAAGACAATAAATATGAACTTCCTGCTGTTCAACTCCAAATAAAGGTAATTTGTGTTGTTCAAATATGTCTTCAGATCAAAAGATATCATGTGAAGCATAACTTGGCCTAACTGTTTAGTACAACACAAGCTGCATTAAATCAAGTCAGTGTCTACTTCCTCTTTCTCGGGTTAGCTAATCTTATATAAATTATCCTGATGTTTTTATGTGTGAGTATAATGAAAAGTGGAATATGGGATACATTCTGTATCTCAAAAACTAGAGCTGATGGGTCAAATACAGCGAGAAGCAAGTCTGACATGTGAGGCATCAAAATGATTATTGGCCAGTGTAATTGCTTGTGCTCTGTAACCTACTTCTGAAAACCTTCAAGAATTCCTAGAAAGCTTCCTAAAACTTTATATGTGGATAGCTTCATAGGTACAACATTTTAAATATATAAATATTTATGACATCTACGTGTAAACATTTAATAACTTTTTAAGTTTTTAGATCTGACTGTAGGTATGCTCGATCACACAGGAGAACAGTGGTCACATTCGTTGATTTGGGTATGTTTGCACACTTATTTTTAGTCAGTGATCATTTGCACGTGGCATTCTACAATTATATGAATGAACGTTGTAGGCGAGGCCACGATGCTCGGACTCAGAAAGGTCTATGAGAAACAGAAGGAAACACGGACGGTCCCGCAGGATCATCACAATAGTTGTGTTTGAGTCCCTGGTTGCAACCACAGTGTCCTTCCATCTCGTGATGGTCTCTTTTTTTTTAAGCATTTTATTGGGGCGCATAAAACTCATCACAATCCATACATACACCAATTGAGTAAGGCATCCTTATACATTCGTTGCCCTCATCATTCTCAAAATTCGCCTTCCGCTTGGGTTCCTAGAATCAGCTCCTTTTCCTTTTTCCGTCCCCCTCCCTCCCCGGTCCCCCTCCCTCATGAACCCTTAATAGTTTGTAAATTATTATTTTATCTTATCTCACACTACCCGGCATCTCCCTTCACCCACTTTCCTATTGCCCACCCCCCAGAGAGGAGGTTACTTGTAGATCCCCGAGATCGGATCCCCCTTTCTAACCCCACTTCCCTCCCGGTGTCGCCACTCTCCCCGCTGGTCCTGAGGGGTCCTTTTGCTTTTTCTGCGGCTCCTCTATGTGACAAGCAGGAATGATGACCTTCCCGGGGGACTAGGGTCTCCTAATCACATGCGCGTGTATGTGAGCGTCTCACTGGCTTCTAAGGAGCCCTCTGCCTATGTTTTTTGTAAGACATTTTGGAATGAACGCTAATGACTTGAAGAACTCCACATAGGAAGGGTTAACTCTCAGTTAATAGATTTTCCTAGCGGCACCGGTAATGGATGTTAAATATTTCTCAAACTAACTTATTATCAGCCTTCACCTGAACCTAACAAATACAAATTAATGATATATTTTTTATTAATTGCTTCTCTCATGTATGATGGTTAGCCAGAATTAAGACTTTAAGTAGCTTGTTAAAACAATTTCTCTGATAATTTGAATCCAAACATGTATCCATTTTGTTATTTCCTATGACCAAGGAGCTTTTAATAATCAATTCAACATTCAAAACAGATATATTTGGTAAGGGCAAAATGACTTGATAATCATTTGTCCCTTTAGTGGAAGATTAAGGAATATTAACCTATTCAAAATTTGAATACTGATTGAGTGCTCAACATCTTAATTTTCTCAAAATCTGTTGTAAATTTTCTCAAGTATTTTGCCAGAAATAAGCAATTCTTCCCAGAAGAACAGCAATGTATGTTTCAGAAAAAGTTCTGGCCCTAAGTTTAGGATATCTTTTTTCCTCATTTTTCAAACTCATAACATATTGTGAAACAAAAAATAATTTGCATAAAATTAGCGTGCATTCCAAAATGTCTCACAGGAAACTCAAATGGTCGGATCTTTGGCCAACAAGGTCAGAGGAGGCGGTGCTGCTTGGGGCGCTGAGGCCCGAGTTAAACCGAGAAGTGAGAAGTGGGAATTTGCTAGGTCCTCCTCGTGGTTGGTGCTCCCCCGCCAGCGCCCCCAATGGCAGCTACAGTGTTGATCCATCTTGAAGGTCATCTCCTCCTTAGCTGTCCCTCTACTTTACCCCTCATGAACCGTTGTCAGGAACGCACAGGACCAGGCAGCATCTCCTTCTGGTGGGCACAGAGCCGCTGTGGGTCGGAGCTGATTTCGTGACACCCAACAACCAACATAGCGATCAGAAAACAAGAATTTTATGTTAGATTTATCTACAAATGTAGTTTTATTTAAAGAATAAAGGAACATAAACATGGAACTTCCCAGGAAGCATTTAGCTGTTCCAAAGGCTTCTGGTACATACAGGTGACGTCAGCTTTAGAAAATCTGAAAAAATCGTTGTTTCAATTTTTTTTAATCTACAAATTGGGAAAATTAAGGGAGTTGACAACCAACTGAGAAAAAAATCCCAAGACCCACAAATCCTAACTTTTTGGATTACCCTAAGTGCACCAGAATCTCAATACAAAACTCCTACATAGGCCACTTTACCAGAAATTGTTTTAGTGTCTACAGTGGCCTATGGCCTCCCAAATAAACAAACTTTAAAATGTCTCTAATATGTATTTTTGTGGTGTGGGGGAAGTGTATCTATAGTCCTTGAAAAGAGGAGACATGACACTACAGAAGATATCTTTTTATGCTGTTGGGTAAGCATTGAATTGCTAACACCAAGGCTGGCAGAAGGAAGATGATGTTGTCTACTCTTACTAAGATTTACAGTCTCAGAAACTCTTTAGGGGTCAATGTATGTCAAAATTGACTCATTTGCCGTGGATTTGGTTTTGAGGCTTTAACAAAATGGAGTCACAGTTCTGAAGAACAAAAAACCGCTGAATAGTTGATGAACATCAACTTTTAGAATCTGCAACATTTTGGCTTATTCTGGAGAGAATGATTTTCCCAGGACTTCTAACCAATTCTTGAACCAGGGGTCTTGTTAAAATGTGGATTCAAATTCAGTCTACCTGGAATAGAAATGCAAATTATAAGCATGGGGTTGAGGCAGAATGAACAAAGATATCAAATGTTCTCATCTATTTGTAACATATCCATCACTCTTTGTTATGTTTTGTAGATTTATTTAACCTTCCAAAAAGTGCTTTATACAAACAAACCAAACAGAACAATACCTTTAAGTGGATCCCAACTCATATTGAGTCAACAGGACAGAGTAGAGTAGAACACCCAGTTCGGGTTTCCAAGGCTGTAAAGCTTCCCTGTATCAGAAAGCATAAGCTTTCTTTCATTGCAAGCCTGTCATGGTTACGAGGGTAGCAGTCTAACTTGTAACCCACTGTACCAGAAGGGCTCCTTGCTTAAGGAGGTTTAAATTAATCTTATCGTTTGCTGCAACAAGTCTCCTTAAATAAGCATGTGTTTTTATTTATAACAGAGCTAGAAATTATGTGTTTAAGCAAAGATATGCATTCCAAAGGAAGTTACAACATCTTTATTAATGTTTTTTTAATGGAGTAGAACTCATTCACATATGATAGCAAGGGAAGATGTTGCTTGTCAGAACTCACAAGTTAAACATTAAAAATAGGAAGGGGGGTTTGTTTTTTGGAACTCATCAAGAGAACGTTTTATGCTTACCTTTTCAGAACTAAGCTTGCTTTTCTTATTGAGCGGTAAGATTGTTAATGATGGTATCACCATAAATCCTGGATGCTTCCTTTAAGGAAGAATCTGGCTATTTTGGAGAGGGGTTGAATTGGCACGAGAATGGTGAGGTGTTCAAAAATATGACCTATTCAGCATAAGAGACAACCAGAAAGCACAGATTTTCAACCTAGACAACTAGCAAATACCGAAGAGGCTCAGCAGGAAGAAACTTTTGGGGTCCTGGTGCTGAGAGGGCTTAGGCTCAGATGAAAGGAGATCCCAAAGAGAAGTAGCTCCAGGCTTTTGGCACGTAAACATGAGAAAATAGCTAACACACACACACCAAGATGCATACTCGCAGAACAACATATATTGTCAGGTTCTTAGAGTAACGTGCTTCTTTTTCCAGGCTGCAGATTACTAAGAAGATAAAGATACGCAAGGATTTCTCTTAAACATAGACATACATATTTAGCAGTATTCTTTATGCAAAGTTCCAATCCGGTAATTACCATGTCATAAGGATTTTGATGGATATTAGATATTTCTGTATTTTTGTTATTTTTTTTCTTCTCATAAAATTTTAGGCTATGATCAATACATTAATTTTTCATAACTTTATTGTAAGTACCTTTAATTTGCTTTCATTCATGTTAAATTTAGGTAATGTCTATTTTTTATCACTGATAGGTGGAGAGTAATGAGACCATTATAAAATATTACTTATAGATAGTTTAGAATGGAGGCATGTGGAATCAGGAAGAGGAAAGGAGCATCAATATCTTTGAGTCACGGTGTTGGTCAAGAACATTGAAAGCACCATGGACTGCCGCAAACCAAACCTCTGTCTTGGAAGAAGCACAGTTAGAAGACTCCATGGGGCCAAGGACGGTGAGACTCCTCGAACATTCTTGGGGCAGGTTGTCAAGAGAGACCAGTCCCTGCAGAAGGACCTCATGCTTGGTAAAGCAGAGGGACAGTTCAAAAGAGGAAGGTCCTCGACACAATGGATGAACGCAGTGGCTGCAGTAGGGCGCTCACACGTAAGAACAGCTGTGAGGATGGCATGGGGCTGGGCAGTGTGTCCTTCTGCTGCGCCTAGGGTCGCTGTGAGTTGGAACCAATTTGTTGGCACCCAGCAATGACAACAACTTACTAAAGGACTCTTTTTTTTCCATCTTGAATTCACTGCTGAACAAAAAGTACTACTTCTAATGTGATAGCGCATTTTATCATTAGGAAGAAGTAATTGAAATTAGTCAGGGTACAAATGAGAAAGACAGGGACCAGAAGGAAAATATTCAAATTAATTTTGAATTTTTTGCATAATTTATTTGGATCCCAGATATTTGATGTATAGAATATAGTTATTAAAAATAACATAAGAGTATGTATCATTTTAAAGAGATCATAGGCCTTGTCTTGCCCAAAATTCATTGATTAAATAAACTTATGGCCCAATACTATAAATGATTTTTCCACTAGCCAGAGGAGGTACCTGGATGGTAACATCTGAAATATATGTACTGGGACTTACATCCATTATATTTTCACCATGATGCTTGGAGGCTGTTTCAATACTCTACTTTGTGTCACCAGTCTGAATTTCTTGATGTACATGTAACTATAGAAGTAAATCAAAATAAGCTTATTAAATGTTAGTTATTTTTCAGATAAATTCATCCAATTAATTGATTGAGCACTTGGGATACGACTGTGAACGGGATAGATATAAATTTCTGCATCCATCAAGCTTGCATCCTTATGGAAATAAACAGACAATAGATAAAATGAACCGAAATATAATAATTCAGATTGTACAAATTGATTTTAAGAAAAACAATGATGAGGAAATGAAAGAAAGTGCCAAGAACAAAGGCTGGGTTGGGCAGGATACGCCATTGTAAGTATTATCGTGATCAAAGAGAGCCTCAACCAAACAATTAACAATTAAACAGATGACCATTAAACAATGGTCCAAAATTACCGTATATACTCGTGTATAAGCTGAGTTTTTCCGCACAAAAAATGTGCTGAAAAACTGAGGTTCGGCTTATCCATGGGTCAGTGATACCCCAGGGAGGTGTAACATCTCGTGGGTGATTGTTGTTCCTCCACTGTTCATTCAAAGCCCCGCTGACACTGCAGGGCATTGAATGTTTGTTTACTCACATCTATCCAATCAGAACCGTCCTATGACGTGGACGGCTCCAATTCGCAGAAGCACCTGTAGTGATTCACTTATGCTAGCAGCTGAACTGGTAACAATGTGTCTGTGGCTGGGCTCTGTCTCTCCCCTCTGGTCTCTGTGCTAATTCACATCCTGCATTTCCCACCCTAGGCGTATACTCGAGTCATTCAGTTTTTCTGGTTTCCCAGGTAATAATTAGGTACCTCGGCTTATACTCGGGTCGGCTTATATTCGAGTGTATACAGTACTATCAGAAAAACTAGGTATCCTTTAACACTTTGCTGAAAGTTTAATGCATGGAACAGAAGCAGGAACACCCGGGACCTTGTAAAAAATAGAGAATCCTGAATTTTACCCTATAGCTATTGATGTGAAACTAATTTTTAAAATTATTTTCAGATGAATAGTTGTGCATACATGTTTGAGGAGCACTGGACTGATAGAGTCATGTTGCTGTTAGCTGTCTATGTGTCACTCTGAACTCATGGCAACATGCAGAATGCTCCATGAATTATGGCTACTGTGACCCACTGAGTTCTTCAAAGTAGTAGATTTCTAGGCCTTTCTTCCTAATCTGTCTGATTCTGGAAACTCCACTGATATTTGCTAAGCATCCTAGCAAACGGAAAACCGACAGAGAGATGGTGGCTGTGTGAAGCTGCACTGGCCAGAATTCTAAACGGGGGCTTCAGCTTAGAAGGAGAGCGCTGAACAGCGAAACCTGACCATTATTGTTGTTTTAGGTGTTCTCGAGTTGATTCTGCCCCAACGCTACCGGGCATGGGCTGAATTAAACACTGCCTGGCTCTGCACCATTCTCACAAACGTTACCATGTTTGAGCCAGTTCAATCCATCTCATCAAGGGTCTTCCTCTGTTCACGGCCCTTCTTCTGTATTGCTGTTACTGTTAGGTGCCACCAAGTGAACCCCAGCCCCTAGAGTCCATGTGCACAACTGACTGAACGACTGCACTCTGGCAGCATTAACCAAAAGTAATGATCCTGGAACTGATGGAATGCCAATCAACACGTCTTAACAGGCTGGAAAAGCACCGGATACCCTCACTAGGCTATATCAGGAAATTTGGGACACAGCTAATTAGTCAAGTGACTAGAACAGAGCCATATTTGAACGCATTCCTGCTTGCTGGCCTACCTCTTTTTTTCCTTCCCTTCCACTTTACCAAGAAACATGTCCTTTTCCAGGGACTAATACATTCTGACAATATGTCCAAAGTATGTGAGATGAAGTCGCACCTTCCTTGCCTCGAAGTCGCATTCTAGCCACACTTCTTCCCAGACAGACCGGTTTGTCTTTGTGGCTGGCCATGGACCTTGCAGTATTCTTCTGCGGCACCACAATTCAAATGCCCCAGTTCTTCTACTGTCTTCACTAAACAATGTTCAACGTTCGCGTGCATAGAAGGCAATTGAAAATGCCTTGTCTTGGGGCAGTCATACTATGGTCCTCAAAGTCCTCGCTTTCCAATACATAAAAGAGGTCCTGTACAGCACATCTACCCGATGTATCCATGCACATGGACTGCGGATCCAAGCAAGATGTCCTTGACTTCTTCCATTTTTTTCTCTATTTATCGTGAGGGCACCTGTTGCTCCAGTCCTAAGACTTTTGCTCTTCTTGGCACTGAGTTGTAGTCCACCCTGAAGACTGCAATCCTTCAGCTACATCAGCATGTGCTTCAAGTCCTCCTCCCAACAAGCAAGGTTACGGCATCTGCACATTTCAAGCTGTTAATAAGCCTTTCTTCAATCCCGATGCCACATTAGGCAGATAACCCATTTTTAATGGTTTTATCAGTATACAAATTGAGTAACTACGGTGAGAGGATACAACACCGACACATGCATTTTGAGATTTTAAACTATGCAGTCTTCCCTTGTTCTGTTCACACAAGTTCTTCCTGCTTCATATACAAGCTCTGAATAAGTCCCCTAGTGTGTTCTGAAATTCTCATTCTTCTTAAGGTTTTTCAAAGTTTGCTATGATCCATACAAGTTGAATGCCTTTGCATAGTCAACACATATCTCTCTGCTTTCAGCCAAGATCCATCTGCCTTCAGCTATACTATCCCTTGTCCCGTGTCCTCTTCGGAATCCAGCCTGAACCTCTGTCAGCCCCTTGCCAATGGAACCATTAGGGCGATCTTCAAAGAAATTTTACATGTGATATCAATGATATTTCTACAGTTTGAGCAATCTATTGGGCCACTGTCCTTTGGAATGGGTACAAATATGTATCTCTTCCAGTCACTTGGCCAAGTATCTGTCTCCCAAATTTCCTGATGTAGCCTAATAAGTGTATCCAATGCTTTAACAGGCTGTTAAAATGTTTCAATTGGTATTCCACCAATTTCTGGATCGTTGCTGTTGGTTAATGCTGTCAGTGCAACTTGAACTTCTTCCATCAGCACCATTGGTTCTCGTTCATGTTATACCTCCTGAAATGGTAGAATGTCAACTAGTTTTTTGGTACAATAACTGTGTATTCATTCCATCTGCTCTTGATGCTTACTGCATCATTCAATGTTTTCCTTAGAGAATCTTTCAATATTACAACTTTAGGCTTGAAATTTTTTCTTGAGTTCTTTCAGTTTAAGATATACTGAGTATGTTCTTCCTTTTTGGTTTTCTAAGTAGTTATTTTTAGATGTCATTATAATATTTGGTTTTGTCTTCTAGAGCTGCCCTTTGAAATTTTCTATTCACCTATTTGTCATCATCATTTCTTCTATTTTTCTTCGCTACCCTATGAGTAAGATCAAATTTCATTCTCTTCCATCATCCAGTTTTATCATTCTTTCTTTGCTATCTTTTTAATGACATTTTGCTTTCTTCTTGAAAGATGGTCTTGATATCCTCCCACAATATTTCAGGTCATCTGTAATTAGTATTCAAAGCATCAACTCCATTCTTGACATATTCTCAAAATTCAGGTAGGATGGGCTCAAGGTTTTATTTTGGTTCTAGTGTATTTAAAATTGTTTTCTTCATCTTTAACCTGAACTTACATGTAAGTAGTTGGTGGTCTGTTTCACAGTAACCCCTGGCCTAGTTTTAGCTGTTGATATTGGGCTTCTCCATTGTTTCCTCCCGTCGATGCAGTCAATTTGATTTCTGTGTATTTCATTAGAAGAAGTCCATGTGTATAGTCGCCTATTGTGTTGTTTAAAATATATATATGTATACATATAGTTTATGAACAAGTCATTGCTCTTTCAACATTCTATCATGTGATATTCAGCTTCATTTTTATTACCAAGACCATTTTTTCAAACTACTGATTCTCTTTGTTTCCAACTTTTGCATTCCAGTCACCAATAATTATCAGTGCATCTTGATTGCATGTTTTATCAATTTTAAACTGAAAACATTGGTAGAATTTTTCTATTTCTTTATAAGTAGTCTTTTCAACTGGCACATATTTGAATAATAGTTATATTGGCTAGATTTCCTTGAATTTATAAAGACATAATACTGTTACAGACAAGGATATATTTTGAAATATCCATTTTGACAATGAATGAAATTCCATTTATCTTGATTATGTCCTTCTCAGCATGGTAACCTTATGATTATCTGATTCAAATTGGCCAATACCAGTCCATTTCAGTGCACTAAAGCCTAAGCTATTGATCTTTAAGCATTTTTGATGACTTCCATTTTCCTTTTATTCTTACTTCATACAATCCAAGTTGTGAATATTAGCAGATCTTTGCTACTCCTTCTTCCCTTGAGTTGTACCCTATCATCAAAAGAAGACCCTGAAGGCTCCAGTCTCAAGCTTTTTGTCCATTCATATCATCACGGTTGACTCGACTCTGAGAAAGCAACTCCTCCTCAAACGCATGTCCAGTGTTTTCTGACCTGAGAGGTCCGTCCTCTCTCACTCTCTCCGACAATGTCCAGCTTAGATTCTTAAGACGGTCAGTATCTTTCAATGTTTAGAAACTATGCATAAAGTTTTCAAAGGTTACTTCCTCCAAAGTGAGCAGCTAATCCTTCTTCATTGTATGTTCTTAGCCCGAAAGCCTGAGCTGAAACCTGCTCATTTGGGTGACCCTAAAAGCATATTAAATATTAGTGGCATGGCCTCCAACATCACAGCCACACACAAACCACCACAGAATGACAAATTGAGAGGCAAATGGTGATCCTTCTTCACCAAGCATGATTTCCTTTTCCAAGTATAGTCTTTCCTGATAAAATGATCAAAGTATGTGAGATGAAATCTTACCATTCTTGCTCCTAAGGAACTTTCTAGCTGTACTCAAAGCAAGATAGATGTTTATTATATTGGAAGGCCATGCTACTTTGAGCTTTCTTCAACAGCACCATAATTAAGTGCATTGATTTGTCGGATCTCTTACTTATTCAATGTCCAGTATTCATATGCATGCAACATGATTTGAAAAGACCAGGCTTGGTCAGGCAAAACTTAGTCCTAAAAGTAAGATCCTTGCTCTTCTGCACTTTAAAAAGATCTTGTGCAGCGGATTTGCAAAATTATTTATTTCTTGATTCTTGTTTCTATTGGCATAGATTGAGGATCCAAGCAAAAAAAAATCTTTGCATTGACAATTTCATTCTTTTTTTTTGTTTTTATCATGATGTCGGAATGGTGGTTGAAGTGCACATCTGCTGACTAACAGGTGAGGTGATATTGGTCCCGCTGTGTGGATTTTGGTTTTCTTTACCTTGAGTTGTAATCTGTAGGGAAACCTATAATCTTTTATCTTCATCAACAAGTACATCAAGTTGTCCTCACTTTCAACAAACAATGTTGTGTTATCTGAAAATTTCAGGTTGTTAATAAACCTTCCTCTAATCTTCATGCCAACACCTGCTTTATATAGTGAAGCTTCTAAGGAGCCACCCCTACCCTTGAGCAAATTCTTAAAAACAAAACAAACAAAAAACTGGATAAATTCAATTCTGACTCATAGAGACACTAAAAGACAGACAAGAACAACTCCATAGAATGCCCTAGGTAGTAATATTTATGGAAGCAAACTATCACATCTCTCTCCCATAGAGCAGCTGTGTATTTGAACTGCCAACTTTTGGGATAGTAATCAAATACATATCAACACATCACCAAAGCTCACATTGAACTAGTTCTGACTCTTAGCAACCCTACAGGACAGAGTATAATTGCCCCTTTGGATTTATGAGACTATAAATTTTCAAAAGAGCAGAAATCCTTGTTTCTCCTAAGGAGTTACTGATATATTTTAACTACTGACCTTGAAGTTAGCAGCCCAACCCTTAATCACTACACCACTAGGAATAATTAGTCAAGACTTATCGACAGTTCTGGAGGGACTTAGGATAGGGGGAGGTAGAGGGTAAGGAAGTGGTGTTAACAAACCCAGGGACAAGGGAACAATAAGGGATCCAAATTGGTGGTGAGGTGGGTGTGGCAGGCCTGGTAGGGAATGATCAAGGGTAAGGTAACAAAGAGGTATAGCTGAAACCAAGGTGGTGACAGAGCATGATAGTGGGACAGGAGGAAAATCAAGAGAAATAGAGGAAAGAGCTAGGAGGCAAAGGGCATTTATAAAGGTCTAGACAAAGGCATGTACATGCAAATATATATATATATGGAAATAGATCTATGTGCTTATATTTTAAGGTTCAGTATTAAGGTGATGGAAGGACCTTGTGCCTCTACTCAAGCATTCCCTCAATGCATGAATATTTTCTTCTATTAAATTGGCATTCTATGATGCTCACCCTCCTGACACAACCGCTGAAGCCAAAGCGGGTGAACAAGCAAATGTGGTGAAGAAAGCTGGTGGTGCCCGGCTATCAAGAGATAGCGTCTGGGGTCTTAAAGGCTTGAAGATAAACAAGCGGCCATCTAGCTCAGAAGCAACAAACCCCACATGGAAGAACACACCAGCCTGAGTTATCACGCGGTTCTGAAGGGATCAGTTAATCATTGGTTGCACATCTCCATGATACAATCGCTGAGGACAAGTGGGTGCATAAGCAAACGTGGTGAAGAAAGCTGATGGTGCCCGGCTATCAAAAGAGATAATGTCTGGGGTCTTAAAGGCTTGAAGGTAAACAAGTGGCCATCTAGCTCAAAAGCAACAAAGCCCACATGGAAGAAGCACACCAGCCTGTGTGATCACAAGGTGTCAAAGGGATGAGGTATAAGGCATCATCAGAAAAAAAAATCTTACCATAGTGAATTAAGGGGGAAGTGCAGAGTGAAGACCCAAAGCCCATTTGTCGACCACTGGAGATCCCCTTACAGAGGGGTCTAGGGGAGGAGATGAGTCAGTCAGGGTGTGATGTAGCACTGATGAAGAATACAGCTTTCCTCCAGTTCCTAAATGCTTCCTCCTCCCACCCCCCCACCCCCAAACTATCATGATCCGAATTCTACCTTGCAAGTCTGACTAGACCAGAGGATGTACACTGGTGCAGATCGGAGCTGGAGGTACAGGGAATCCAGGGCGGATGATAACCTTCAGGACCAGGGGTGTGAGGAGCAATACTGGGAGGGTAGAGGGTGAGTGGAATGGAAAGAGGGAACCGATTACAAGGCTCTACATGTGACCTCCTCCCTGGGGGACGGATAACAGAAAAGGGGATGAAGGGAGACGTCAGACAGGGCAAGATATGACAAAATAATAGTTTATGAATTAGCAAGGGCTCATGGGGGTGGAGTGGGGAGGGAGGGGAAAAAAGAGGACCTGATGCAAAGGGCTTAAGTGGAGAGCAGGTGCTTTGAAAATGATGAGGGCAAAGAATGTACAGATGTGCTTTACACAATTGATGTATGTATGGATTGTGATAAGAGTTGTATGAGTCCCTAATAAAATGTTTTTTAAGAGGCAAAGTTTACAGGGTATGTTACTTATAACAATGAGTTATAAGTTTAAGAACATTTCTGATTTTAAGAACATTTCTAGGATGATAAACCAACCTTGTACATTACAATCGATTTAAGTAGATACAGAGTGGGAGAACCTTAAATAAGCATGTCAGATTTTAAACTGTTAGCAAACTACATATTCAATAATGTTGCCTCAATCATTCCTGGACCTACAAGGTCTTTCCTAGAAGGTTATATACTACTTAATTAGAAATTCAAACTCATTACCATAACGTTCCTTTTGACTCACTGTTGTTAGGTGCAGTTGAGTTGGTTGTGACTCACAGTGACCCTATGTACAACAGCACTAATCCCTACCCAGCCCTGTACTAATTATTATTATTATTATTATTTCTGAGCCCAATGTAGAAGCCACTGTGTCAATTGATCTCACTGAGGATCCTGCTATTTTTCTCTGCTACTTAACTTTGCCAAGCATGGTGTCCTTCCCGCGGGATTAATCTCTTCTGATAACACGGCCAAGCTCTGTGAATGAAGTCAGGCATTCTTTCCTCTAAAGAGCATACTGGCTGTATTTCTTCTAAGACAGATTTTTTTGCTCTTTTATCAGTCCATGGTATTTTATATATTCAGTATTCTTCACCATTATCATGATTCAAATGCATTGGTTTTCCTTCCTTTGACCCATCATGTTATCAGGTGCCTGGAGTTGATTCCGACCCCCAATCACCCTATGTACAGCTGCAGGACCCACTGCCCGTTCCCTGCAAGGGTTCATAGCAGCCCTATAAGACAGAGCAGAACTGTTCTGTAGGGTTTGCAAGACTGTGGGCTGTACAGAAGCAGACTTCCAGAACTGTCCCACACCACTTGTTAGTTAGCAACTGTGCACTTTAAGGACTATTCCATCAGGGCTCTTTTAATTAGAAACTGGAAGAAGTAAATTAATGTGTTTTCAATTCCTCATTTGGGATGAATTTGGATGAGCACACAGCCATGTTTTTCAAAATCATATTAGTATAATATGCTTACTTTCTACTGAAACATTTTTTCAAAGCTAACAACATATTGGCATTATAAAATTAATAAATTTAGTTTACAGTTTTTTATTTTTAAAAAATCATTTTATTGGGGCTTGTACAATTGTTATCACAATCCATATATATATACCCACAGTGTCAATCACATTTGTACATTTGTTGCCATCATCATTCTCAAAACATTTGCTTCCTACTTGAGCCCTTGGTATCAGCTCCTCATTTTTCCCTCTCCCTCCCCGCTACCCCCTCCCTCATGAACCATTGATAAATTATAAATTAGTATTTTGTCATATCTTACACTGTCTGACATCTCCCTTCACCCACATTTCTGTTGTCCCTCCCTCAGGGAGGAGTTTATATATAGATCCTTGTAATCTATTCCCCCTTTCTACGCCACCCTCCCTCCACCCTACCAGTATAGCCACTCTCACTACTGGTCCTGAAGGGATCATCTGTCCAGGATTCCGTGTTTCCAGGTCCTATATGTACCAATGTACATCCTCTGGTCTAGTCAGATTTGTAAGGTAGAATTGGGATCATGATGGGGGAAGGGGTTGCGGAAGCATTTAGGAACTAGAGGAAAGTTGTATGTTTCATCGTTTGTACACTGCACCCTGACTGAGTTGTCTCCTCCCCAGGACCCTTCTGTAAGGGGGTGTCCAGTTGCCTACAAGCCCACATAGAAGAAGCACACCAGCCTATGCGACCATGAGATATAGAAGGGACCAGGTATCAGGCATCAAAGAAAAAAAAATCATATCAGTGGTTGTCACCTTCTCGATATGATCACTGAAGACAAACGGGTGCATAAACAAATGTGGTGAAAAAAGCTGATGGTGCCTGGCTATCAAAAGACACAGAATCTGGGGTCTTAAAGACTTGAAGATAAACAAGCGGTCATCTAGCTCAGAAGCAACAATGTCCACATGGAAGAAGCACACCAGCCTGACCACGAGGTGTTGAAGGGATCTGGTTTACATTTTATAAAAGGATTTCTATATCAATATGCCTAAACGGTTAAAAAACCTAGACACAAAAAACTAGCACTGCCACTTATAACTTGTGTGAGCATGATATTTGTATAATCTTGCTCTATCTCAGTTTCTATAAATAGAAACTAGAAATTGCAATAGTATTTACTGAACAGGGTGATTGTGAGGATTAAATGGGATAAACTTAGATAAGGTTTACCCTAATGGCTGGCCCATAATAAATATTCTGGATAAAATTAGCAGAATTTTCAAAGTCACACTGGGTTTCCAAGAAAATATGTTGATTTCTCACCTCCACCAGTTGCCACAAAGGTTCTCTTTGTGCTGTCTCCACTTCCAAATAATTATCTCCTTTACCAAGATATCACTCCTCGAGGCTCAGCCTTCCCAGTGTTTGCTGGTTCCTGTTTCCAGATGACTTCTACAAAATGATGGAATGGCATATTCCCTTTTCTTGTTACCAGCAAATCTGTTTCCCTTCACTAACGAGGCTGTTTCCTGTCTGTCCTGGAAAAGGGTAAACTCCCAGGGAACAATGTCTGTCTCGGGAAAGTAAGCCTCTGTGAACTAGGAGGACGGGGATGAAGAGCCGGTTCATGATACTACTACCTACCGTTCACAGTCAAAAAATTCCATGAAGTCAGTACAGGAGAGCTCCAGAGGGGATGCCTTGCACGACACCTCTTGATCATAAGCATAATTGAGCCTCTTATACAATGCGGTCTGATAGGCACTATGTTATTTGTACAATGGATGCACATACACATGCTCAAGAAAAATCAAGCATTGTGTTACCACATTTATGAACTTCAGGTAGATAATCCTATACTATTTGATATCTAGAAAAAAAAGTGTGTGTTTGCTTATCGTATGTTACAAGGCTTATTAGAAGTAGGAAGATGCTTGAGAGGATTACACTTCATGTACTTCTCTCCCTTGTTTATAGACCCATCTAAAAGTCCATGCCTATTTTGAAAAGAGAGTCATGCAAAGGAAACCCTGTGGATGGCTAAATGAAGCCAACCTCCTCCAGCATGCAACAAACACTCACCCACTACGAATTTGACCTTCCTGCCCTGCCCTTTAAATTCAGGTTCCTTGATAGACCACAAGATCTTACAGAGGAGATGTAAGCCCACTTTGGAACATATGTTTTAAGCTCTCCTACTAGTTACAAACCCGTAAAAGCATTTCAATGGGAAGGCTCAACGGGGAATCATCTGGACTCAGAGTTTAAGCTTTGGTCCCACCAGTAGGTGAGATTTAGACTTCTCGCTATTTTTTTCTTGATTTATAACAATAAAAAAGTGGGAAATAAAACACCCATCTCAAGTCAGACTACTTTAGTGTTACCGTGCTGAGCATTGTGGTTAGAGCTCTCTGGATGGGTGATAAAACTACAAGACGAAAATATTCAAAGATCTGTGAAATTTTGAAATAGAAGCTTCCAGGAGTTGCAAGTCAACATCATTATTTACACAGATGCTTAACCATAGAGGATCTAGAGCTGTTTGTTTAATGACCTGTTTATTAGAAAAATAAGTAATAAGCACACCTTATTAGTAAAAGCTGGATATCTGTACGTTCAGAAAGTGAAATTTATTTTAAATATATTTTATTTTTAAGGGTAGAATTTAACTCACTTATTGTTCTTGGTGATATAACCAGGAACGAGCACGTGTTAGCTTTCATCGAGTCAGCTATGAATCATGGCAGCCCCATGTTCAACAGAAGGAAATACTGCACCGTCCTGGGTCATCGTCTTAATCATTGCTATGCGTGAATTCAGTGCTGTGTCCACCGGGTAAATCCATCTCATCGAGGGTTTCCTCTTCTCGTGATGATCCTCTGCATTACAGACATGACGTCCTTGTCAAAGAACTGGTGTCTCTGATAACAAGTCCAGGATATTATTCTGACTCTACTTATTCAGAGGTCTGTTTGGGGTTTGTAAGTCCAGGGTGATTTCAATTTTCTTCTCCAACACCATAATTCACATATAGGCATTCTTCTTCTGTTGTCCTTATTTATTGTCCAGCTTTCACATGCAAATGAGGTAATTGAAAATGTCCTGTGGATCCTGAAAGTAATGCTCTTGCTTTAAAGAGGTCTGGGGCAATAGATTTAATCAAAGTAAAGCATCACTTAATGTCTTGATTGCTGTTTCCATGAGCAGGGATTGTGGAGCCAAGCAAGACAAAATCCTTGACAATTTCAAAATTTTCTCTGTTTATGATGCTGTTACCTATTGTTCCAGTTCTGAGAATTTGGGTCTTCTTTACATTGAGTTGTAATCCATAACGAAGGCTGCCATCCTGGATCTTTATCAGCATTTCAAGTCCTTCTCACTTTCAGCAAGCAAGGTTATGAAATCTGCATATCCCAGGTTGTTAATAAGCCGTCCTCCAATCCTGCATACCAGCAAGGTGACTGCTTGTCTTTTTTCGACTATACAAAGGCATTCAACCGTGTGGATCATTCCAAATTATGTCCGGAAACGAATAGAAATACCAGAAAACTTCATTGTGCTCATGGGAACTTGTACATGGATCAAGATGCAGTTGTGAGATCCGAACAAGAGAATGCTGCAGGGTTTAAAGTCAGGATAAGGTGTGTTTCAGAGGTCATTTCCTCTTGCCATACTTATTCAATCTATATGTGTAGCAAGTTATCAGAGAATGTGGCTATATGAAGAAGAGTTTGGCATCACAATTGGAGGAAGGCTTACTAACAACCTGCAATTTGCAGATGACCCACCTTGCTTCCTGAAAATGAGGAGGACTTGAGCTACTTGCAAATGGAACATTTGCCGATGAAGATCAAGGACTGTGGCCTTCCGTGTGGAACTCAAGGTAAAGAAAACCAAAATCCTCACAAGTCAACAATAGGTAATATCATGAACTTGTCAATAATTTCATCTTGGTTGGATCCACAATCAATGCTCATGGAAGCAGCAGGCAAGAGATCAAAATAAGAGCTGCATTGGGTAAATCTGCTACACTAGGCTGTTTTAAAATGTTGAAAGCAAGTATATTATTTTGACGACTACGGTGTACGTGGCCCAAGCCTCATATGAATGTGAAATTGGACATTGAATAAGGAAGACCCTAGAATGTCAGTGCATGTAAATTACGGTTCTGCCAAAGAATATTGAAATGCCATGAAGTATCAAAAGAGCAAACAAATATGTCTTGGAAGGAGTACAGCTAACAGAATACTTAGAGATAAGGATGGAAAAGTCATTGAGTATACCATGAACATGTTTTCAGGCTACCCAAGTCCCTGGAAAAGGATGTCATGTCTGGGAAAGTAGAGAGGCAGCAAAAGGAAGGTGCTTAGCAAGATGGATTGACACAGTGAGTACAGCAATGGGCTCCAGGATAAGAACAATGGTGAGGAGGCCACGGGATTGGGAAGAGTTTCATGTTTCAAATCATATGGTCCCTATGCCTCAGACAGGACCTGATGGCACCTAACAATAGCAATACCTACTTTACAAAGCAGAAGTACTTCTCCAGGGACTGGTCTCTTCTGATAACATGTCCAAAATACGTGAGATGAAAGATTGCCATCCTTACCTCTAAGGAACATTCTAGATGTAGTTCTTCCAAGACAGATCTGTTTGTCTTAAAACATGTTGTTTCGGTCATCTCAATATTCTTCACATGCACCGTAATTCATAATTCTAAGACTCGAGTTAACCACTAATGTCTCAATATTCCCCCCTCCCAGTAAACATTGTATTTCAAACATAAGATCTTGTCATGAATTGGCAAAATCTCAATTTACATTTTACTGTAGATATAAAATGCTCTCTAGTTTCAGGTTGATGTCAACTCATAGGGACCCTATAAGACAGGCTAGAACTGTCCCGGTGGGTTTCTGAGACTGTAACTCTTTACAGAAATAGAAAGCCCTGCCTTCCTCCCATGGAGCGGCTGGCAGTTTCAAACTGCTGACCTCGTAGCTCAACCTGCAACCACTTCACCACCAGGGTTCACCTACAATAAGCAGAAATTAGTCTGGGGACACCTTTGTATATTATACAGTTTCAGTTTTTTACCAGAAAGAGATTAGTCTGATATCACTCCAGTTTGTTTACATTTTCAAAGAAACTTCAACTAGGAAAAGAAAATAATAATAATAAATAATAACTATATTAAAATAGTTGCATAAATTGGCAGTAAGTGTTGGGTAGTGGTTAAATCTTAATTTTAAAAAATTCACTCAGTCATCTGTACGATGATTGCTTCTATCATTAAGATTTTGCACTTTTATCTTGAGAGAAATGGGGACTGAGTGCTTACACAGCAGGATTTTATGTTGTTCACCTGTATCTCCAGCTGTATATCTGCCGAATCTGAAGGATTGGAAAATCAACAAACATTCATTGAGATGCTAGCGACTTGAAATAAGCAGTTGTCCCCCCCCAAAAAAAGAAATAAGTAGTTGTAAAATATATCTCTAATAGTTTCAGAGAGAATAAAAGGGATGCTACAAGATACTAATGGTATTGTTGTTTTTCACGGCCATTCAGTTTGGTTCCAACCCAGAGTCACCCTGTGTACCACAGAATAGAAAACTGCCCAGTCAATGGCATCCTCGTAGTCGTCATGTGCGAGGCCAGTTTTATAGCCACTGTGTCAATCCATCTCCTTGAAGGGGGTCTTCTTTCTCACTGAACTAGTTTATGAAGCATGATGTCCTTCCGGGGACTGGTCTCTCCTGAGGATATGATCAAAGGATGTGAGGTGAAGTCTTGCCATTCTTGCTTCTAAGGAGCATTGAGCTGTACTTCAACACTTTAAAAAGACCTTATGCAGCAGATTTGTCAGATGCAATATGCCATTTGACTTCTCAATTGCTACTTCCATGAGTAACTCTCTATCTAATATGGTTGACCAAACCCCCTAATGGCTATAAAACTTAAGATCCATACTATAGATTTACTTAAGACTTAAACTAAATATTCATGTTCTTTTAGAAAAACAGGATACATTGTTCAAGGATAAACGTATTTACTTCAATAGCTCTCGAACGGTAGCAGAGTCCTCAGGAGGGTTACACTCTCTTGCTGCAGGAGCTAGCGCAACATGGAACAAGTGGTGAACATTCAGAAGTGATCGATGCACAGAAAGTCATTGGGTTGGATTCATTAGATATTTTTGTTCCCTTAGTCGTCTCTTAAGCACACAGTTCTCAGTGCAGAACTATGTGCATTGACTCTCTCACCTACTCACCTTATGTGCTGCAAGCTAGAGCAACAGGTAAGATGCAGAGGGTTTTATTAGCCCTGCGTCTCTGCATTTTGTCCAACTTCTCCTGAGGGAGTGTGGAAGAAGTTCCATTTTTAGCTGGTAAGTTTTGGAAATGCACTTAGCCTCTCCGAGCCTCAAATTCCTCGTCCTTAAAGCGGTGTTACATCCCTCACGAATGACTTAACTTCGAAATCGGGAGGCTTTAGGACGCTGCGTGCTATATCATAAACATTGTTCAAGAGGTTGTTATTAGATTGAAGACTTCCAACCTTCCACTTTCAGATAATTCTTTCTCCTAAACTCCGGATCCATCGATGCATGTGCCTTTTTCATCTGGATATTCCACAGCTGCCTAAACATGTCTGAAACGAAACTCTCTTTACCCTCAACCCCGTTGTGATAGCTCTATTTTAAATTTTAGTGCCACACAGACTCAGTTGGCCGAACCACAAATTTGAACATGAGACTCACACATAACTTTTTGGGCCCTAAGATATGATGCCACAATTCAACTGGTATTGCTTCTTTAACTGCATCCAATTTTATCAGTTCACCTTTATTATGAAAATCCCTATGACAGTAGGCCCTTTCCAAAGAAAAATAGATACAGCCAGCTGCTCATTGGGAGAAAAAGAAGGCTTCCTATTTGCATAAACATTTATATTATCGGAAAGCCGCGGGGGAATCTACTCTGTTCTAGATGGGTTGTAAGGGTTGAAATGCACTACACGACAGTGACCTCGCTTTCATTTTTTCATGATAGATTATCATTAACCCCTGATGGTGAAGAGGAGCGATTGTTAAACCACAATTTCTGACTTTCTTTTGTCTTTTCTCTGTAAAATAGAATATTATATAAAAGTGTACATGGATCCCAGCAAATCTTCATTTTGGCAATTATTAGTCAAAATGAAAGGTGCAATCAAAGGGTATGAAGAAACAACAGATTAAATATTATTGAAAATACTTCATGCAACCCTTCTGAGCTTGGCTGAATATGTTCTTTTTCACTTTTCATCTATGATATTTTAGATCATCAAATCAACTGTTAATATAATTTGAAGCTAGCATGTGAATTCCAAGGCTGTAGCGAGTAAGGCTGTTTTCCCCTGACAGGCAGGAAGGGAAGGGGGCTGCTCCTCCTGCTTCCCATTTTGTTAGCTAGCCCGGGATCATCGGATCCTGCCTGAAGTACCTCGAACACAATTCCTTTTCCATTTGTCCGAAAGAAATAGAGGAAATGCTCTCCTTCTGGTTCCCAAAAAATCTTCAGATAGTATATGTAAATTTACTTTGACCCTGTAGTGATTCCTTCTTTCTTATGTGCATGGGAGGAAAAATAAATAACGTTTAGCTTGGCAATTTTTGAAATAATTTTCTTAGTGTCAATGTGAGAATGACTTAGCAATTCAAGTCAAGGTTTTCTTCATCTATTGCTATTATATGTGTGTAGCTTAAATAGATTTGGAACTTAAATGATTATTAACCAATATCTGAAGGTCGTTGCAATAATAAATTCATAATTATATGAAATAGCTTGATTTTCATACTAGAAATTATTTGTAAGAAGGCCCTGATGACAGAGGGGTTAAGCACTTAGCTGCTCACCAAGTTTCTCAGTTTGAGCCCAATGCACTGGTTCAACATAAATAAACATTAAAATATACTAATAAATATTAATCAAATTTGTAGGCCACTGGACATGCGCTTACAGAAGGGTCTCAGGGAGGCCAGTCAGGGTGCAATTGTAGCAACGATGAAATATACAACTTTCCTCTAGTTCCGAAATGCTTCCTGCCCCCCCGCCCCCCTATCATGATCCCAATTCTACCTTGCATGTCTGGCTAGACCAGAGGATGTACACTGATACAGATAGGAACTGAAAATGCAGGGGAATCTAGGGCAGATGATCCCTTCAGGACCAATGGTGTGAGTGGCGATACTGAGAGGTTGGAGGGAGGGTGAGTGGGAAAGGGAAACCAATTACAAGGATCTACATGTGACCTCCTCCCTGGGGAATGGACAACAGAAACGTGGGTGAAGGGAGACATCGGACATGACAAAATAATAATTTATAAATTATCAAGGTTTCATGAGGGAGGGGGAGCCGGGAAGGAAGGGAAAAATGAGGAGTTGATGCCAGGGGCTTAGCTGATACCAGGGGCAAATGTTTTGAGGATGATGAGGGCAATGAATGTACAAATGTGCTTTACACAATTGATATATGTATGGATTGTGATAAGAGTTGTATGAGCCCCTAGTAAAATGATTTTTTAAAAGAATTAAAAAATTATTAATCAACTAGTCTATACTAGATAGGAGAGGAGGACTGTTATTGAACATTTTAACTAAATAAAATAAGACATTCTCTAAATTAATACCAGAATGACAGAGTCCAGCTCCGGGAGGGTTGAACTGGCTACCTGAAGGAGGTGTGGAGTCAGCGAACACAGACGAGACAGACACGAGAGTACTGTTTGTGTTATACGTCACATGCTATTCTTGATTGAGGTGTTCAGAAAATTTGCTAGACTCATATCCTACTCACTGCCCTATATTTTGCTCACAATGTTTCTATACTGGTTGACTACCTTAACACAATGAAACTACCTCATGTACTACTTCAAAGCTTAATATCTACAAGCAGAGTTAAATGCTTCTCAAATATTTCCTTTTACAAACTCTTCCATAGTAACTGTTCCATTGTCCACCTATGTCTCTTTTATTTTTTTATACTCCTGAGGCACCATGGAGCCAAACCGTCTGATTCTTTGCAAAAGACTTAACGTTTCCCCCTTTACAAGTTTTCTATTAATGTTAACCATTCTCTCTCCTTCTGTGTAAGCCCCTGTCCAAGGTAAAGCAGTGCATAAGGTCCTCTATACTGGGGAGGCCAAAAGAGTCTCCCACTACCTAATATGAGTGGAATCCAGGGTTTTTTGGTGGGTTACACTTTCTCCTATGATTTCAACTTTGGGGGCTCTTCCTCACTCAATTCCCACATATCCTCCTCAGAATTCCCAAAGATGTCTCACTGTCTAAGCCTCTCCAATGCCTCAGTTAAGGAAAGCTCCATCATATTGAAATAAATTTTAGATCTGGTTTCATTCATACTTCTCAAGACTGCCACTCCAGGTACAGTAAACGTGGCAATGCATGAAATTCTCAAGAATGGATTGAACAACAGTAAATATTTGAGGGATGTTGGAGACTCTCCCTGGGAAGCTCTGCTCTGCAGATGCTCCTTCCACCAGGCTGAAGCTTTGCTAGACAGCATGGCTGGGGTGGCTCCCAACACCAGAAAACCAAATGCATTTATCTAAAAGAAAAACATGTAGGCAGATGAACATATCAAGAAATGTTTTAAAATCTGTTGCTGTCCTTACAAATATTTCTAAAAATTAAACATCTATGTATTTTTAGAATATAAAATATATATGATCTTTGAGAAATTTTGTTTTCCTATTTTAAAATTTTTTCTATCCTTCCATAGTTCAATCATATCAAGCAGTATTGTACAATTGCTACCACAATCAGTTTCCAAACATTCTTTTCTTTCCTGGACTCCTTGACATTGTCTCCCTTTTACCACCCCCAGACTTCCCTTACTGCACCCTACCCACTAGAAACCCTTATCCTACATGTTATCCCTATAAGTTTATCATTCCTGGGTTTCATATTCTGAAAAACAAAAAAAAGTGGAACACAGAATCAAGGGGGTGATCCCAAATGACATAACACATCTGAGATAAACCCCAATATTAACAAACAAAAATCAAAATAGTAATCCAGAGAATAATAAAAACTAGATTAAAAAAGATTCTCAAGGGATATAATAAAGTTTAAGGACTTGCAGTCATCAGAGATTCAATGCAAAGAACAATTCTAAGATAATGAAATGCAAGTGTATTCATAGAGCAATAGAGCCGAATAGCAATTCACAATAATGATTCTGCTGATAATGTACATTATGCAGCTTTCTCTAATAACTGACCCTTAGATCTGGGTCATGTATTACTCTGTGTGGTAGACTGAAGAGATGGCTACAGTCCCTCATGTTTCCGTCTCTGTGTGGAATAGCTCTATTAAATTCCTCCCCTTTAATATTCTCTTTTTACTCTGGTCTAATCTGAGCTTTATTTTATGGCTTCCTTCGGCAAGAAATAATAATAAAAATACAGAAGTTATAAAGTGACAGATCCAGCATGTGCCACAATCCATTTTGCGAACATCTACTTTTTCTTTTTTCTTCCGTTCCCTAGTCAGCTACAATATTAAAAGCCCAAGCTAATCTGTCTGAGAGAAATAGAGCATACAGGCCAGTGGCATAGCCTCCGTTTGAGCTTGTCCCAGACAAGCCAACTCACAGCGAACATAGCAGCTGACTCCGTCTGTATGAATGAGCCAAGTTAAGATTAGAACTGCCAGCTGAACTGATGCAAATTGCCAAACTATAGAAGTGTGCACTGATTAAATGCTTATCATTTGGTCCACTGAATTCTGGGAGAGTTTGTTCTACAGCTAAAGAAAATGGAGAAGTTTCCAGTCCTCAGTACCAGTGGCTGCGTCTCGGGTAAACAAGCAAGGGCAATACTTCTTCTTCACACCATTTTGATGTAGAAATTGAAGAAATTACCTTTCCCTTGTGTTGTTGAACTGGAAGTATCAAGATACTTTGAAAAGTTTACAGGAAAATTCCATTATCTTTTAATTATATTTTTCCATAAACCTCTGCAAGCCATTTAATATGTGAACCAATAATTTTTAAAAATCAAGTGACTTGCATATCGAAAACCATTTGTAAGGGGAAAATGAATGAAATTTAATACAAGAACTATTTAGAAGAGTTATGAAACCTACTTGTCATTATTTTGAGTTTTTGCTTAGGTCACCTCCACCCCTGCCTCCTTACTGAAGTATTTCATAAATTATTAAATTCCATGGGTTTGTTTAAGCTTGTTCCACTGTCATTTTGATTTAGGAAAATCCTTACTCAAACTGTTAATCGATCAGAACCAACCAAATTTAAACAAACAGCTACTAAAAGCCAAAATTCACATTGCCATTGAGTCTATTCAATAGCAACACACTATTTCACAAATAAAATAAGACATTCAATCAATAAACATTCATGTAGGGCCTACTCATCCTTAAAGAATTTTTATTCTAGTTGATAGACTTCATGCATAGATTCAAAATGCAGAATGATCAGTTTTACAATCCTCCATTCTCTGCTAGTTGGTTATACTTGGTGACTTTCATGTTGCTGTAATGCTGTAATTATTTCACTGTATTATGAATACATCAAGGTCAACCATGGTGGATATGTTCTAACAAAGCTTATAGACCAAGCCAAAGGAAGAAGACACAGTCCACCTTGTGAGGAATGGCTGCTGAAAACCTTATGAATAGCAACAGACCACTACCCGCTAGAACGCCTGCAGATGCGCCCCTCAGGTTTGACGGCACTCGAAATATGAGCAGAGGAGATGCCTCCTTAGAGTGGACCTTAAGGATGGAGGAAACTATCAGGACTTTCATTTGCTGATGAGGCACAATTCAAAATTAAAAGGACAGCTGTGAGAATCCTTTAATTATCAGAAGTGAAATACAAAAAGTATGATTCTGGAAAATTGCAGAAATTGTCAAAAATGAAATGGAAGATGGAATATCTAGAACTTACTGAGCTGAAATAAAATCAATTGGCATTCGCTTTTTTGAGTCAAACAAATGTTTTACTATTATGTGAATTGCAATGTAAAAAGGAAGGACATCTCATCCACACTTAAATATGAGCATTTCAAGATCGATCTTGAAGTATAATGCCGCTGTCATTGGACACCAGTTAATACAACTATTATTCAAGTTTAACACTAACCACCTATACTAGTTATGAAGAAATTGAAGAATTCTACCTTCTTCCTCAGTCTGAAATCACAAATAAATGTTCCTGCAACACAATTGACAAATAAATGTGCAGAGCTCATGAGATGGAATAAACACAAATTAAATGGACTATATCTAGAAATGGACAATGGAGCAGCTTCCATCGGTCAAAAAGGTCAATAAGTAAACGACACAACCTTTCTTGCTGAAAGTGAGAAGGGCCTGAAGTACTTGCTGATGAAGATCAAGAATTGCTGCTTCAATCTTGATTATAATTCAATTTAAAGAACTCTAAAATCACATGAATGGACTTTCTGGACAAAGAGGTAACAGCATGGTAACTAGGGAAAAAGGATGAATTTGTCAAGGACTTGTATTCCTTGGATCTGCAATCAATGCTCATGGCAGTAGGAGTCAAATCTAACGGCACATCGCTTTAGGTGAATCTGCTGTACACATCGTCTAATGTAGTGAGAGCAAAACTGACACTGTGGGGACTAAGCTATGCCTGAGCCAAGTCTTGAGATTATCAGTTGCCTTATACGCAAGTGAAAGTTGGGCATTGAGTAAGGAAGACCATAGAAGAATCTATGCATTTTCCGATAGTGCTGGTGAAAAATATTGAAAATACCATAGACTACCAAATGAACCCAACAGAGCTGACTTAGAGGAAGCCCAGCCAGAATGCTCCTTGGAAGCAAGGAATGGGATCTTTTCCTCATGTGCTGTGGACATGCAATCAGAAGCGACGAGTTCCTGGGGAAGACGTGCTTGGGAATTAGAAGGGGAGTGAAAAATAGGCACGACCTTTGATTGACGCAGTGGCTGCAACAATGAGCTCAAATAACAAGGCTTGAGAAGGTGGGAGGGCCTGGGCAGTTGCGCACAGGGTCACTGTGACTCGCACCTAACTGGGTGTTGCCTAACAAAAGCAATGACCGTTTTTTACATTAACTTTAGATACTGTACATTCAAGAGGGTAAATCTGAAGTCCTTTTAAAAGCTTTGAGAAGCAAGATGTGACTGTGAGGACGAAGGTGCTTCTGACCCAAGCAATGGAATTTTCAGTAGTCTCTTATGTGCGTGTGAAAGCTGGACATTGGGAGTTCCGGCAAGATGGCACACAGGTAAGCAGCCCGCACTGTAGCTCCGGTGATCAGTGAGCCTGGTGTGTAGGAGGATGAGTGGGAGATTCTGAAAGTGAAAAGACCCCCACGACAACCTGGAGTACTTCCTCCGTCAAGGTGTCCACCTCAGCTCACATCCGGCCTCACTCCAGAGCCCCGGGGATCTGCAACCTGGTCCCAGAGATTCCCTGGCCCATTCAAGCTGTGCTGCTTCCATATGCCACGGTGGTCCGCACCCACTGATTGGCCACCCTCCCCTGGCCTGATGGCCGCACCAGAGGATGGCCAGCTGCCCTGCTCATTCCCCACAGGCACAGCTGGACCTCCACATGGCAACTGTCCGCCCATGACAGTGAGCTGCTTCTTTCTCCAAGGCTGTACACACCCCACTTGGCAGCAGATCCCACCGCCAAGCTTAGGTCCCTCCAGGCAGACATCCAGAGGCCCCAGGGGCTGGCCTGCAGTCTGCCTAAAGTCCGTTTGATCAACTGTGGTGGCGGGGGCTCTCCCCACCATTCCTTGACACCTCCCTACCCATGCAGCTCACATCTTCCATGCCCACGAGGCGCAGCGCCAAGCGAGCTCTTCTGGCCCATGCAGAACAGCACCCCCAGCCTCTCCCGCATCTGCACCCTCCTGGTGCAAACCCACCCCCAAACCCCCTGCATTCGCACAACGCCTCCATCCACGGCTCTAGCAGTTGCCCCCACTGGTGCTCAATGCCTCCACCCTGGGCCAGTGGGGCGATTTTCTACTGTTGCCAGACACCCTTCCCATAGAAAAAGGGTTCTCCTCACATTGTCCAACACCACCACCTGCACTGAAGCTGCAGCTGAGGTAGAGGGACAGGTCTGATCAGAGCACATGGGAACAAATGAATGGGGAGGAAGAGAGAGTTGAGTACATCCTGGTCCACCAGGCCTGGAGGATGATATCCCTGCTCTGAACAGCCAATGCACATAGTGGACCATATGGCTGATCCCACCATGAAACATGATGTTGCTTCCTGACCCCATGGTTCTACGGGGGGCAACACTGGAGACTCGGTGTCTGGATTGGCCAGATCTGACCCTGCAACACCTAGGCAAAACACTAAAGGCGTGTAGCAGAGCAATTGGGCAGAGCAGGGAGCTCACGAGGGAGTGTAAAGGACGACTCTGGGGTCAGAACATGTCACCCCATCGGACATGACTGGAGGACATGCCTAAAGGTCTAAAATCAGACCTTGGTCTATTTATAGGCTTTTCTTTCTTTTTAAAAAATTTTACATTTTAAAAAATTAATTTATTATTTTATGGGTCATTGGTTTTCCTCCTTGTTGTCATCGTTGTGTTCTCCTCTGTTGCTTTGTCTTGCTGTGCCTTGTTTTTGGTGCATATTATTATCTCTGCAGATCTATCTAGATAAGATAGACTGGATGAACAGTCTGGAGGAGAAAACAAAGAGACTGATGGTTTCTGGGGGACATGGGAGAAAGGGAGGCGGGAGTAAGGAGGTGGTGTTGACCAACCCAGGGAAAAGGAGTAACATGATCCAAAATTAGTGGCAAGGAGGGTGTGAGAGGCCTGGTAGGGATTCCACAAGGGCAATGTAACGGAAAGAAATTACTGAAACCCAAATGAAGGCTGATCATGACAGTGGGACAAGAAGAAAGTAGAAGGAAATAGAGGAAAGAACTAGGGGAAAAGGGGTATTTATAGAGGTCTAAATATAGACATGTACATATGTAAATGTATTTATATAGGATGGTGGGGAAATAGATCTATGTGCATATATTTATTGGTTTAGTACTAGGACAGAGCATGGATACTGGACTTCCACTCAGTACTTCCTCAATGCAAAAACACTTTGTTCTATTAAATTGGAATTTCATGATGCACACCTTCCTGACTTGTTCACTGAAGACAAATGCGTACATAAGCAAATGTGGTAAAGAAGATATAGATATCAAAGAATAGTACCTTCAGTATTGATTTCAAACAAGAATTCTCACAGCTGGACCAACAGAAACCATCATGATAAATGGAAAAAAGATGGTATTTGTTAAGGATTACAGTTACTTGAATCCACAATTAATACCCATAGAATCAGCCATCAAGAAATCAAAATATGCTACACAAGACCTCTTTAAAGAATCAAAGGACAAAAATGTCACCCTGAGGGCTAAGAGAGCCTGGACCTAAAATATGGAATTTTCTCTTGCCTAATATGTATGTGACAGCTGGACAATTAATAAGGACAACTGGAGAAGAATGGATGCATTTGAGTTACGATGTTGGCAAAGAATATTGAAATTCCTATAGGCTGACAAGGAGCAAACTAGTCTGTACTGGAGGAAGCACAGCCAGATACTCCTTAGAAGTGAGTATTAAGGTAACAGAAGGACATTGAGCCTCCACTCAAGTACTTCCTCACTGCAAGAATAGTTTCTTCTATTTAATTGGCATTCCATGATGCTCACCTTCCAGACACAATCACTGAAGACAAAGCGCGTGAATAAGCAAATGTGGTAAAGAAAGCTGATGGTGCCTAGTTATTAAAAGATACAGCAGAGAGGGGGAAGATGGCCGACAGGGACACCCGCATACTCTGAGAGCTCCTCCAAACAAAGCGGGATTGGCGACCAGGTAGCTGAATAGTAAGAGTCTGGTGAGTGAAATATCCCCCTGGGACAGCACCCCAGTCCTACCCCACGTATTTGTCCGGAGCAGGGGTCTAGGTGAAAGAGGACCGGACTAGTGGGACATCTCTGGCCACTAAGCTGCCGTGAGCTCACTGGCGACCGGCTTAGGCTCCATCCCCAAACCGGACGCCAGCCCAGAGCCGCTTGCCTGCCCTGCCTACTCCAGCGGCTCACTCCCCACTCCCCACTCGCGGATCCCCACTGGGAGAGAAGCTTTCCTCTGCCGCAGTTCCCCTCTCCCCACAGGGCAGCGATCTGCCCTCGGGCCCACGTCCCTCCCTCCATTCATCCAAGCTCAGGGGAGCGGACCCACGGGTTGTCTGGCGACCCCCACGGGGGACCATCCACCCGCACCGCTGCCGCGGACCTCTCCACCTGCCCTCCGTGCGCTGGCCTCCCACCCCCGCCCGCCCCCGCCAGCCCCTGGCAGCCTAGCGCCAGCTCCACTCCTGGCGGGGACCCTGCGCTGAGCACTTCCCGCCAACAGGAGCCATAGCCCAACCCGCGCCTGTCCCGGACCCTGAGCTTCCGCGGAGCGCCACGCCCCGCGCTGCTGAGTCTGCCCACCAAGGGCCCCCCCCCTGCGCAAGGCACAAGAGTAGGTGCCCTCCCCAGGGTGCTGCGGGGACCCCGGCGGCCGCGACTCTGAGCCTTAGCAGAGGAAGGGCGCCATTGCCCCTTGCGGTTTCGCGCCAAAAGGGCGGAGAGCGAACACCATTGTTCCCTGCAGTGTCCCGCAGCTGCCTGCGCAGCTATCCAAGGGGCCTCCCCGCGCCCGCTTACAGCCCGGGCAGATCAAACACTCCACCTGCAGTGGAGCCTGGGTCTCGGCTTTGCAGTCCCTGAGGAGCCGTCAGTGAGCTCCAGCCAGCTGTCACCACCTGGGGCCCTGTTGGGTCCCCAGTGCCAGCCCTAAGCCTGCCGCAGCCCGCCCCAGCCACCCCAGGAGACGGCACAGTGGCCTGAGCCTCCACACAATAAGGTTACTCCTGTCTCCCAGAAGCATGGGGCCTATTAAAGGATCAAGGAAAAATCAACAGACCACATCACTCCCAACAAAAAAATCAGAAAAACGAGGCACTTTAACAGACCTAACGTCACTCATAGAAGAAACAGATATAGATCAGCCACAAAAGGAAATCTTCAGAACTCTGCTTGCAGTAATACAGGAGCTAAGAGAAGCAAACCAAAATAAGGATGCAACGATAGAAGGGATGAAATGCACAATAGAGGGGATGAAGTCCACAATAGAGGGGATGAATACTATCCACCAAAAGGAACTGCAGAAACTAACAGAGGAGGTAGCAGAGGCCACACAAAAGGTCACAGAAGCTATATCTAGGCTTGAGGAGGCTGAGAACCGTATCAGTGAACTCGAGGACGCTCAAACCAAACGAAGCAAGCGAGAAAAACAATCAGATAGGAAAATTAAAGAAACAGAAGACAGCCTGAGATCAATGACAGATGCTATGAAGAGGAATAATATTCGAATAATCGGTCTACCGGAACACAACATAACACACAAATCGACCGCCAAGATAGCAAAGGAATTCCTGGAAGAAAATTTCCCCAACCTAACAAAGGAGAATCCGACTCTCATACAGGAAGCAGAGAGGACGCCGGCTAAGCTAAACACCAAGAAGAACACGCCAAGGCATATAATTGTAAAATTATCCAACTTAGAGGAAAAAGAGAAAATTCTACGAGCATCAAGAGAAAGGAAGACAGTCACATACAAAGGAGCGCAGGTAAGGTTATGCTCAGACTTATCAACAGAAACCATGAAGAGGAGGAGAGAATGGAGCAACATCTTCCAAAAACTGAAAGATAAAAATGCCTCCCCCAGAATCCTATACCCTGCCAAGTTATCCATTAAGATAGAGGGTAAGATAAGGGTCTTCCAGGACAAGGAAGAACTCAAAAAATATACTGCAAGTCACCCGACCCTGCAGAACATACTGGCTGACTCACTATGGCCAGAAGATCAAGCTCCAACTAGAACCACCAGGAGACCACCATATAGCCCATCTCCATCTAGAAGCCAACATGCCAGCAACACGTACCAGGACAACACGGTCTCAGATGGAAAAGAGGACAGGATAGAAACCCTCCACTCAAACGCAGTACACTGATATGAAGGAAGATAGGCAAAGACCCAAAACACAAAACAGAATATGGCAACCATGAAGCCAGAGATTGTAATAATCACTTTGAATACAAATGGGCTCAATTCATATGTTAAAAGAAAGAGGCTGGAGGATTGGATTAGAAAACATAACCCATCAATCTGCTGCCTGCAAGAGACACACCTTAAGCAAGCAGACAAGCATATGCTGAGAATAAAGGGCTGGCAGAAAGTTTACCAAGCAAATGGTAACTCCAGGAAGGCAGGAGTGGCTATCTTAATCTCCGACAAAATGGATCTCAAGATCCAAAACATAAAAAGAGACAAAGAGGGACATTACATAATGCTCAAAGGCTCAGTAAACCAGGAAGCAATAAGCATACTGAATATTTACGCACCTAATAATGGTGCGGCAAATTTCGTCAAAAAAACTGTTAAAAAAATGACAGAAGAAATCACGGAAACAACAATAATAGTGGGGGACTTCAACACTCCACTATCAGAGAAAGACAGGTCACAGGGAAAGAAGCTCAGCAAAGAGGCCAGAGAGCTAAACAATGTAATTAGGCAACAGGGCCTGATAGACATCTATAGAGCCTTTCATCCAAAAGCAAAAGGTTTCACATTCTTCTCCAATCCACATGGATCTTTCTCAAGAATAGATCACATGCTGGGGCACAAGGCCAGCCTGAGTAAATTCAAACACATAGATATTATCCAGACGTCTTTCTCAGACCACCATGCCATAAAGCTGGAGATTAATAGAAGGGCACCCAGAAAAGCAAGGGCCACCAATTGGAGAATAAACAACGATCTCCTGCGACATGAATGGGTTAAGGTCCAGATCAGAGAGGATATCAGGAAATTTCTAGAAACTAATGAGAACGAGCATACAACATATCAAAACTTATGGGACACTGCAAAGGCAGTTATCAGAGGTAGCTTGATATCACTGAATGCATATATGAAAAAAGAAGAAAGGCGTATGACAGATATGTTAACACAAAACCTCCAACAACTAGAACAGAGTCAACAGAACTACCCCTCCAATAGCAAGAGAAAAGAAATAATAAAAATCAGGGCGGAGTTAAACCAGTGGGAAGACAAAAGAACAAAGCAAAGGATTAACGCAACTAGAAGCTGGTTTTATGAACGAATTAATAAAATTGACACTCCCCTGGCAAAGCTTACCAAAGATAGAAAGGAACAATCATCAATAGCCAGGATGAGGGATGAATCGGGGGCAATAACAACAGACCCCAATGAGATAAAAAGGATAATCACAAAGTACTATGAAGGTTTGTATTCTAATGAATTCAGAAACCTGGAAGACATGGATAAATATTTAGAAAAACAATCTATCCCTAGATTATCTGAGACAGAGATCAAGAACCTCAACAAACCCATAGCAAAGGAAGAAATAGAGAGTGTCATCAAAAACCTACCAAGGAAAAAGGCCCCAGGGCCAGATGGCTACACAGCAGAATTTTACCAAACATTCAGGGAAGAGCTGACACCGATCCTCCACAAAGTATTCCGTAGCATAGAAAAGAACGGCAAGCTCCCAAACTCATTTTACGAAGCCAGCATTACTTTGATACCCAAACAGGGAAAAGACCCCACAAGTGTAGAGAATTATAGACCAATATCTCTAATGAACATAGATGCAAAAATCCTTAACAAAATATTGGCCAATAGAATACAAAGGAACATCAAACATATCATTCACCACGACCAAGTAGGATTCATCCCAGCGATGCAGGGATGGTTTAACATCCGAAAATCCATCAATATCATACACCACATCGAGAAGAAAAAGGATAAAAACCATATGATAATATCCATAGATGCAGAAAAAGCATTTGACAACATCCAGCATCCATTCCTAATCAAAACACTCATGAAGATAGGATTGGAAGGTAAGTTCCTTAAGCTCATACAAGCTATCTATGAAAGACCAACAGCCAACATCATAGTCAATGGAGAAAAGACAAGAACAATACCACTGAAAAAGGGTACAAGACAAGGATGCCCCCTGTCCCCTCTTCTATTCAATATCGTTTTGGAGGTTCTGGCTAACAACATAAGACAGCGGAAGCACATCAAAGGGATCCAGTTGGGAGAGGAGGAGGTGAAACTATCGTTATTTGCAGATGACATGATCCTATACATTGAAGACCCCCAAAACTCCACAGTTGGAATACTTACAGCAATAGAGGAATACGGAAGAGTAGCAGGATACAAGATCAATAAACAGAAGTCGGTAGGGTTTCTATACACATCGGACAGGGCCATGGAAGAGGCGATTAAGAGGGAAGTACCCTTCACAGTAGCCAAGAACAAACTGAAATACCTAGGAATATACTTAACAAAAAATACTAAAGACCTATATAAGCATAATTATAAAACCCTATTACAGGAAACCAAAAGTGACCTCCACAAACGGATGAAGCTCCCCTGCTCATGGTTAGGTAGGCTGAACATAGTAAAGATGACAGTTCTTCCTAAAGCACTCTACAAGTTCAATGCTATACCAATCCAATTACCATCAACCTTCTTCAAAGAATTGGAAAAACTGACCACCAACTTCATATGGAGAGGGAAGAAACCCAGAATTAGCAGAGAACTCCTCAAGAAGAAGGACACAATTGGAGGACTCGCCCTACCTGATTTTAATGCCTACTACACAGCTACAGTGGTCAAAACAGCATGGTACTGGCACAATGATAGACACTCAGACCAGTGGAAAAGAATAGAAAGCCCAGGAGTAAAATCATCAGCATATAGACAACTGATCTTCGACAAGGGTCCCAAAAACGTCAAGTGGGAAGCAGATGCCCTCTTTAATAAGTGGTGCTGGAAACAATGGATATCCACATGTAGAAAGTTGAAACAAGACGTCTACCTCACCCCATGCACAAGAATACACTCAAGGTGGATCACAGATCTAGAAGTCAAACCCCAAACCATCAGGACCATTAAGGAGGGAATCGGGACTAATCTCAGAGCACTGGCCCAGGGAGCACATAGGCTCACTGCAACAGGGAAGGTGACACACACTGGTGATCTGGAAATCGACAAATGGGATCTAATAAGAATAAAACACCTGTGCACCTCGAAAGACTTTGCCAAGAGGGTGACAAGGCAACCCACAGACTGGGAGAAGATTTTTAGTAATGACACGTCAGACAAAGGGCTCATTACTAAAATCTACAACACCATCATGACCTGCAAAAAGAGGAAAACAGTTAACCCCCTAAGGAAGTGGGCAAAAGAAATGAGAACTTTCACTAGAGAGGAGATCAATATGGCCAATAAATATATGAGAAAGTGCTCGAGGTCCCTTGCCATAAGACAAATGCAAATCAAAACAACCATGAGATACCACCTAACACCCCTCAGGCTAGCCCAGATCAGTAAATCAGAGAGCAACAAGTATTGGAGGGGCTGTGGTGAAATAGGAACCCTCCTCCACTGCTGGTGGTCGTGCAGATTTGTACAGACACTGTGGAAAGCAACCTGGCGATACCTAAAGAAAATGGAAATTGATCTACCTTACGACCCAGCCATCCCTCTACTGGGCATATACCCGGTTGAAGCAGCAAATAAAACACGACCAGTCATATGCGCTCCAATGTTTATTGCGGCACAATTCACAATAGCAAAGACTTGGAAACAGCCTAAGTTTCCATTGATAGATGAGTGGATTAGCAAACTTTGGCACATACACACAATGGAGTATTATGCAGCACTAAAAAGCACCGATGAGCACATGAAACACGTTATTTCATGGGAAGAGCTGGAAGGAATTATGTTAAGCGAGGTAAGCCAGACCCAAAGGGACAGGTACAACATGAGTCCCCTGAGGTAAGTACAATCAGCATGACAGAAATGGGGCATTAATCCACCCAAGGGGAGGGTATGGTTTATATCTCCACAGGGAAAGTGGGACCAGACTTCAACCCAGTGTCGCAAGGTGTGAATGCAATATCCCGGCGTGGAGGACGGAACCGGTGGAGAGGTCTGGGAGGCTGGCCCCAGCACCATAAATTAAGTGGATTCCTGCCCCTCCCCCGAAAAGAACTTGTTCCAAAGGACGACATTGACCCTGCAGCTATGGGAGATGGACTTATTTGATCAGAGCACACGGGAGCAGATGAAGGGTCAGGAGGAGAGAGTGGAGCACAGCCTGGCCCACCAGGCCGTGATGATGATGTTCCTGAGTAGAGCAGCCAGTCCACAGAGAGAACAACATGGCTGGCCCTACTATGAGACATGATGCCCCTCAGTGACTAAGGGCGATACAGGGGACAGCACCGGAGACACAGTGTGGGAATTGCACCTGACCTGATCCCACCACACCGAGGCAAATCACTGGGGGAGTGCAGCGGAACAGCAAGGGAATGGAGTGGCAAGGTCCCCAGGGAATGCTGAAAGTGAACTTTGGGGCCAGGGCGTGGTGCCCCAACAGACTGGACTGGAAAACGCTCCTAAGGGCCAGCAAAGATCCCTGAACTAACTACAAGCTTTTCTCTTGTGAACTGTTTTGTTCTGTTCTTTTTCAGTGGTTTGTTTTGGTTGTTTTGTTGTCTGGTTGTATACTGTTGCTTTGTGTTCCTCTGTCTAGTTTTCGTGCATGTTAGTGACTCCATAGGTCTGTCTGAATAGGACAGGCTGGATGAACTATCTGGAGGAAAAACAACGGGACCGACAGTTCCGGGGGGACTTGGGGTGGGGGGTAGGGGGGGTAAGGAAGTGGTGTTAACAAACCCAGGGACAAGGGAAAAACATGGGACCCCAAAGGGTAGAGAAGGGGGAGTGGCAGGCCTGGTGGGAAATGATCAAGGGTAAGGTTGCTTAGAGAAGAGGTATACTCTAGCCCAGGTGGCGATGAAGCATGGTAGTAGGGCAGGAGGAAGGTCAAGGGAGATGGAGGAAAGAGCTAGGAGTCAAAGGGCATTCATGGAGGTCTAGACAAAGACATGTACATGCAAATATATATAGGAGGTTGGGGAAATAGATCTTTGTGTCGATATTTATAGGTCAAGTATTAAGGTGGCGGAAGGACCTTGGGCCTCTACTCAAACACTCCCTCTATGCATGAATACCTTCTTTTATTAAATTGGAACTCTATGATGCTCACTCTCCCGACACAACGGCTGGAGCCAAAGTGGGTGAACAAGTAAATGTGGTGAAGAAAGCTGATGTTGCCCGGCTATCAAAAGAGATAGTGACTGGGGTCTTAAAGGCTTGAAGATAAACAAGCGGCCATCTAGCTCAGAAGCAACAAAGTCCACATGGAAGAACACACCAGCCTGTGTGATCGAGTGGTCCCAAAGGGATCAGTTACCAGGCATCAAAGAACAAAAAATCATATCATTGACTGCACACCTCCATGATAGGATCGCTGAAGACAAAGGGGTGCACAAGCAAATGTGGTGAAGAAAGCTGATGGTGCCCGGCTATCAAAAGAGATAGTGTCTGGGGTCTTAAAGGCTTGAAGGTGAACAAGCGGCCATCTCGCTCAGAAACAAATAAGCCCACATGGAAGAAGCATACCGGCCAGTGCGATCACGAGGTGCCCAAGGGACCAGATATAAGGCATCATGCAAAAAAAAAAAAGATATAAGTGTGTGTATGTATGTGTATATATGTGTATATGTATATATGTATGTGTATATATATATTATATTAAATGAAGGGGGAAGTGCAGAGTGGAGACCCAAGGCCCAAGTGTCGGCCAATGGAGATCCCCTCATAGAGGGGCTTAGGAGAGGAGATGGGTTAATTAGGGTGTGAGTTAGTATCGATGAAGAACACAGCTTTCCCCCAGATCCTGGATGCTTCCTCCCCCCAACTACCATGATCCGAATTCTACCTTGCAGGGCTGGATAGGACAGAGGCTGTACACTGGTACATATTAGAGTTGGAGGTACAGGGAATCCAGGGTGGATGATACCTTCAGGACCAAGGGCGTGAGGGACGATGCTGGGAGAGTGGAGGGTGAGTGGGTTGGAAAGGGGGAACTGATTACAAGGAGCCACATGTGACCTCTTCCCTGGGAGAGGGACAGCAGAGAAGGGGGCAAGGGAGACCCTGAATAGGGCAAGATACGACAAAATAATGAGGTATAAATTACCAAGGGCATATGAGGGAGGGGGGAAAGGGGAGGGAGGGGGGGAAAAAAAGAGGACCTGATGCAAGGGGCTTAAGTGGAGAGCAAATGCCTTGAGAATGATTGGGGCAGGGAATGTATGGATGTGCTTTATACAATTGATGTATGTATATGTATGGATTGTGGTAAGAGTTGTTGGAGTCCCTAATAAAATGTAAAAGAAGAAAAGAGAAAAAAAAATGATTAGGGCAAAGACTGTACAGATGTGCTTTATACAATTGATGTATGTATATGTATGAACTGTGAAAAGAATTGTATCAGCCCCAATAAATTGTTAAAAAAAAAAAAGATACAGCATCTGGGGTCTTAAAAACTTGAAGATAAACAAGTGACCATCTAGCTCAGAAGCAACAAAGCCCACATGGAAGAAGCACACCAGCCTGTGTAATCACAAGGTGTCAAAGGGATCAGGTATCATCAGAACAAAAAATCATATCATTGTCAATGAGTGGGGGAGTGCAGTTTGGAGACCCAAAGCCCATTTGTAGGCCACTGGACATCCCCATACAGAAGGGTCTCGGGGAAGAGATGAGCCAGTCAGGGTGCGATGTAGCAACGATGATACATGCACTTTTCTCAATTTCCTAAATGCTTCCTCTCCCACCCCCCACTATCATGATTCCAATTCTACTTAAAAATTTGGCTAGATCAGAGGATGTACACCAATACAGATAGGAACTGGAAACGCAGGGAATCCAGGGCGGATGATCCCTTCAGGACCAGTGGTGTGAGTGGCGTTACTGGGAGGCCAGTGGAGGAAGGGTGGGGTGGAAAGGGGGACCTGACTACAAGAATCTACATGTGACCTCCTCCCTGGGGGTAGGACAACAGAAAAGTGGGTGAAGGGAGACATCGGACAGTGCAAGACATGACAAAATAATAATTTATAAATTATCAAGGGTTCATGTGGGAAGGGGAAGTGGGGAGGGAGGGGAAAAATGAGGAGATGATGCCAGGGACTTAGGTGGAGAGCAAATGTTTTGAGAATGATGAGGGCAATGATTGTACAGATGTGCTTTACACAATTGATGTATGTATGGATTGTGATAAGAGTTGTATGAGCCCCTAATAAAACGATTAATAAAAAAGAAGTGAGCGTGGTAAACTCCATCTCAGGTACTTTGAATGCATAATCTAGAGAGAACAGTCTCCACAGAAAAACTCCTGACTTTGGAAAGTAGGAAGTCACAGAAAAGGAGTGGTTGAAACAACAGGCTCAACTCTCAAAACCCTGAGGTTGGCTCAGATCAAGTCGGACTTTATTTTGCTGTATTTTGGATTGCCACGAGTCTGAACTGGCTTGATGATATTTACCAAAAGCAAAAGCAAATCTTACAAAGAGAGGGTAGTTATGTAAAGAACTCCTAACCCTATCCTTCAGGGAAATCCCCACATATCCAGCACTATTTCTTCAGTGTCTATTGTTTCTTAGATGCCGCAAAGTCAGCTCCAACGCATACGGTTCTTCGCAGCTGTTTCTTTTCATTTCAAATCGTCCCATCAGCACATGAATGCCCTTAAGACTTTGCTCCTGACAGTATTATTCCATTTACATCACTATGGTCAACTCTACTTTGAGAAGACAGCTCTTCCTCAGTCAAATTTGAAGTTCGTCCAGTCTCACGGGGTCCATCATCTGGCACTCTATCTACAATATTCTGCTGCCATGCTGACGTGTTCAGTATCTGACAACGTTCATAAGGTTCTTAAAGATGAATTACTCAGAAATAAGCAATCTTTTTTTTCTTTTTTATTCTGTTCTTAGTCTGGAAGCTCAGTTGAAATATGTTTTCCTTGGGTGATCCTGATGATAAATACCAATGATAATGCTTCCAGCATGACATAACATGCAAGCCTCCACAGGACACTAAGAAAACAGAGAAGTGTTGGGTATAGAGGTTAGAATATGCAACATATCACCTAAGGAGTTGTGGCTAGAAGAACCCTTGACTCGTGTTCAGTTCTTTTACTTCATCCTTTCTTCCATTCACTTGTATGACCCTATGTTCAATAGTGAACTTTAGAGTCTCTTCAGATACCCATTTTGATCCCGTGCCCACAATGTATTTAAACTAAATAGGTATTTAATAAATAAAAGGGACTGCAAAATGTTTGTGACAAAAAGGGATAAAAAAGTAATAAAGTTTTTTCCCACAGACATTTTGAAGTCCCCAAGAATTTGTTGAACAATGGAAAGAGATATAGGATAAATGAAAGCTCATCCAAACTGGGGTTTGCTCACTTAAAGATCCAGACCAAAATGGTCTAGCACGATTTCTTTCTTTAAATAGCTGAGGTTTACCTCAGCAAACCCACGAGTGCAGGATTAATTAAATAAATTTTCAAATTTCTACAAACTAAATTTTTATTATCCTAGCAGCATTCTGTGCCTCCTTAAATCTTTACATGAAGCTTTTGTACGTGTGTGCCAAGGAGTCCTGATGACACAAGGACTAAGTGTGGCAGGAGCAACAAAAAGATCAACAGCTCACGCCCATCCACTCTCTGAAGTATCAATGACTTAGCACTTGGCTCCTGTGAAGATTATAACCTAGTAAACCCGGTGTGGTTATTCTTTGTACTGTAGGCTTGCTATTATTTGGAATTGGCTCTATGACACACACAGTTGCACCCCATTTTAAGCGCTTGAGCTATAGTCTGTGAAGCATTATCTTGACATAGAACAAATGAGAAAATACAAATAGGTTTCCACACACAAATCCTTGCCTAATTGACTATCCTTGTGTTTGGCAGGGTTCTCTAGAGAAGTGAAACCAGGATACTTATGATTGTATATATAAATAAGAGGATAGGTTTATACAGCGAGAGGTAATATAGCAGCTAATTAGTCCACACAGCAGTACAGAGGGTTCAATTCCACTCACTTCTGTGGAACAGTTAATATACTGGAAGCCTTTCAGCTCCCTTGAGCTGCCAGGTCCAAGGTCAAGGAAACAGCCGAGTTCTCCCTGGAGCAAGGCAAGCAGAATCTGCCCACAGGCAACAAGCAGTAGGGTGGGTCACCAACAGTCAGTAGCTACGGAGCTGAGTGAAACAGGCCCAGATGAGATGTCGAATGCAAGCAATGCATGGTGACAGAATCCACCAGCCTCAAGCTCAAGCTATGGCCGCACCAGCAGCGTGGCAAAGCAGGTCTCAAAGCAGGTCTCGAAGAAATCTCAAATTCTAGCAACAGGACCACAGGTTGGCCTGATCCACAGGTGGTGGAGCTCCCAGGTGGAGGCCGAGAGCTTATCGAGCAGCACCACCTTCATCTGTCTCTTCATTCTCAGCAAGTGTGTTCCCATTCTGTACTTGAACGCCAGTCTCTGTTTGAAACCAGCCACAGTTTCAAACGCTGCAGATTCTTTATTCAGACAGTTAAGCAGAAAACGAAAGAACATACAGAATGTTTATAGCTGCCTCTTGATCCATGTACAAATTCAACATGTGCACAATTAATTGTTCTGGAATTCCCTTTCTTCTCAAAGTTAGCCATAGTTTGTGATAATCCACAGTCGAATGCCTTGGCAGAGCAAAGAAAACACAAAGGAAGTGGCTTTCTGGTATTCTCTGCTGTCAGCCAAGATCCATCTTACCTTAGTAATGATAGCTCTCATTGCGTGTCCTCTTCCGACTCTGACCTGAGCTGCAGTAGTTCCCTGGCAATATAATGCTATAACTGTGTGTGGATGTTCTACAGAACACATTTACTTACAGGTGAGATCACTGATACTGCTCTGTAATTTGAGCATTTGGGATGGATACAAGTATGGATTTCTTCTAGTCAGTTGGTCGAGTAGCTTTCTTCCAAATTTCCCGCGATGGACAAGGAAGTGCTTCCAGGGCTTCACGGGGCTGCTGAAACATTTCAAATGGCATTCCAGAAATCCATAGGGCCTTGTTCTTGCCTAAAGCTTTCCGTGAAGCTTGAATCCCCCTTTCCAGTAGCATTGGCTCTTCCTCATATTCTATCTTTTGAAACGGTTGAATGTCAACAAGTTCTATTTGGTATAGTGACTGGGTATCCTTTCCATCTTTTGGCGTTGCCTGAAAAAGTCAACATTTTGCTCATAGAATCTTTAGATATTTAGAGGCTTAAATATTTTCTTGAGTTCCTTCAGTTTCTATATATGAGATCCAGGAATGGTAAAACTATAGCGACAGTAACTGGATCCATGGCTCTTGGGGACGTGGTAGGACAGGTGGGGAGAGGGGAAAGGAGCACTGATAATGCTGAGCACAAAGTAAAGAGCATATTATACAACTGACAGTCACTGCACAGGTGCTCAAGACAGAACTGCACCACTGAATTGTACGATATGTGAAATATATGCCAACAGAACTGCTACAAAATACTTTAAGACTAAATCAGAGTGACAGCTACACAGCTCTATAAATTTTAGGATAGATAAGTGTTTAGGGTATGTAACTTATTCTTCAATATAAATCATAGTTTGGATGCATCCAGTAAAAACAAAACAAAAAGATATGACCATGTTCTACACTTTTGGGTTTCAAACTCTAATTCGTTAGATATTTTATTATAAAATGAATTTGTTTTCTTGAGCTGCCCTTTGAAGTTTTCTGTTCAGCTGTTTGGCTTCATTATTTCTCCCATTTGCCTTAGCTGCTCTAGGATCAATAGCAAGTTTCAGAGTGCCTTCTGATTTGGATTTTTTCTTTCTTGCCTGCGTTAATGCCTTTTTCCTTTGTTCTTGAATGGTGACCTTTATGTCTTCCCACAGATCATCAAGTCTTCTCTCACTAGTGTTCAATGTATCAGATCTCTTCTTGAAATGTCCTCATTATCTAGGTGGGATGGGCTAAAGGTTATATTTTGGCTTTCTTAGACTTGTTTTCAGTTCCTTTAGCTTTATCCTCAACTTATGTATGAGCACTTGATAGTCTATTCCACAAACTTTGGTCTGGTTTTAGCTGCTGACATATCTCTTCGTATACATGTAGTTAATTTGTGTATTGTATCTGGAGAAATCCATGCAAAATCAATTGTCTTTTTTATTATTGAAAATCAGGGTATTTGCTGTGAGCAAGTCATTCTGCCATGCAATCTTGCAATCTCTAGCTTTGTTTCTATCACCAACAATAATTTCCAACTACTATTCCTTTCTCTTTGCTTCCAATCACCAACAATTATCAATTCATCTTGATTTCATGTTTAATCAATTTCAAACCGAAGGTGTTGGTATAATTCTTTAATGTATCCATCACTAGCTTTGGTGTTTGGTTCACAAATAAGAATGATAGTTGTATCAATTGGAATTCATTGAAGACAAATAGATATCATCCTATCACAGACAGCATTGTCCTTCAAAATAAATCTTGAAATGTCTTTTCTCACAGTGAATGAAACACCATTCCCCTTTATTGTATAATTACCTGCATAGTAACCTTAAGATATTCTCATTCAAAGTGGTTGATACCAATCCACTTCAGTTCACTAATGTCTAGGAGATTGAGCGTTATGATTTCCATTGCATTTTGACAACTTTAAACTTTCCCATACTTACTTAATTATTTAGTACATTCCAAGTTTTGATTATTAGTAGCTTTCTGCAGTTATTTCTTCTTACAATGATTTGTGCCTCATCAGCAAATGGGGATCCCCAAATCTCCACTCCTGAAGGCTTTGCTCCATTCATGTCATACTGGTCGACTTTACTCCGAGGAAGGAGTTCCTCTTCAGTCACATTTCAAGTGTCTTCTGACCCAACCCAAGGGGCTAAACTTCCAGCAGGGCCTCAGTCAATGGTCTATTTTTATTCAGTAGGGCTTCAGTTTCTGACAGTGTTTCAAAGCTGTACATAAGGTTCTCACTGACTACTTCCCTGAAGTGAGCACTAAATTCCTTCTTCTTTGTCTGTTCTTAGTCTGGAAGCGCTACAGAAACCTGTTCACCTGGGGTGACCCTCCTGGTATTCACCAGCGCAATAGCTTCCAGCATCACAGCAACAAACAAGTCATCTGACAGTACAAAAAACTGACAAACAAGACCGTATAATAATTTTGAATTCACTTACTCACTACTGAGTCCTGGGTTTTCTCAATTAATCAAGCTGACAAAAAAATATTGTTAATAGCTTTACCTAAGACATTGACTCTAGAATCTTTGGAACACTTACAATCAGGTAAGCCCACTCTAAAATGGTACCCATCCTTTGTTTCTAAAGTAATCTCCCTGCGTTTAAAAACTTCCAAAAAGAATTTGCTGCAGAACTAATATGATGTGTTATTTGATCTCTTCACTGCTGCTTGATCAGCACTGCTTGTGGATCCAAGTAAGTTGAATTTTTTGACAACTTTAATCTTCTTCTCACTTATTATGACATTACCTATTGGCCCAGTTGTGAAGTTTTTTTTATTACTGTTTTTAGAGGTGATTGAGTTGATTTTAACTCATAGCAACCCGAAGTACAACAGAAAGAAACACAGTCCAATCCTGTGCCCATCCTCACAAGTTTATTTTAAACATTTAAGCCCATTGATACCGCCACCATGTCAATCGATATTTCAAAAGTCTGCATCTGTCTTGCTGCCCCATTCCTGTACCAAGCAGGATGTCCTTCTGCAGGGACCACTCTCCTGACAACATGTCCAAAGTCTATGAGATGACGTCTCATCACCCTTAGCTGAAAGAAGCATTCTGACTGTACTTCTCTCTGTACTTCTTCCAGCGTGTAATAATAAGGAGCTTGGGGGAAAACCTCGTGCACACATTCGATTATTTTTCAATTCAAATTTTCGAAAAAGTTTTTGAAATGTCCTAATAGAAGAGCTCCACTAACCACCATGTAACCAGATACTCCAAATGTTTTCAAAGGATGAGCAGACAGAACTTCTACATACCCCAACTAAGTCATTGAGCTCATTTGTCTAAAACTTCTGTAGTCTTATCCTAATTTTATTAGGGCCTCAGCAACAAGCTTGAAAGTCTCTTTCCTCTACTTCTAAAACCATCCCATGTTACAAGTATCATAGGTCACCTACCAAGGATTTTTTGTTAAAATCTGTCTTTAGAAAAAGCGGACAGAAGAATATAGTGCAACAAATATAAGAGAAATTTTTTATTTTAATATAAAGTGACCTTGAGTGTGTCTCTACTTAGCCTTTTTATATTTGTTTCCTCAAGTATAGGAATGGTAATGACTTCCTTAAATGGGTATCCTCAAATGGATATTGATTAGTTAATGTAAGTTTATAAAGCTATTTAGAGAAACCCATAAGAGCTAAATATGGATATAAGACAAATCATGAGTGGGTGGCAGACAAGCTCAGTATATGAACTGTGAGTATATAATTGTGGTTTATATCCCAGAGACTACTTTTGAAAGTACACTATGTTAATTTAAATTGAAGTGACATGAAAAAGACACAATAAAAGCATGTTACTGCGACATCACTAACCCCTCTTGCTCAATTAGCAACAAATTAAAACATGTATCTCTGCTCTTCCTCTCTCTCGCAATGTGTGTGTGTTTCTGGTATAAGTTTCATATTGCCTTCTATGATTTCCTAATCTGCAGAACTGTCTCTTTTTTATTTTAAGAAGGCACTGTGATATGGTTTTCATCAATTCTTCTTACTTCAACTATTATGCATATTTTTCAGAAATCCAAATATTACAGATTCTATAAAGGAGTGTTATCCGTAATGTTGGTGGTTCCAATACACCAAGAGACAATTAGAACTGGAAAAATGGACATGACATGACATTTTTGGTTGGAATGTGTGTGAGTGTATATATGTGTGTGTGTATGTATATATGTGTGTGTGCATGCGTGTATGTATGTGTGTGTGTATATATATAGTATTACTGCAGAAATGGCAAAGTAGAGTGTCTTAAGCAAATATATTAAAAACTCTGAAGTGTATCTATGAACATTCATGATAAGAGAGAGAAATGGGGACTATCACAACCTCACCACAATTCATTTCATGTCAACTTTTTCTCTTAAATGAAAAACAAGAAAACAAAAATTGAGAATTGTTGAATTTCATAATTACAGATCAGAGACTGTGGACTTGAATTTGCATTTGGCATCTGGGAACTCTGATGTTCAGTGCTTGAGAAAGTGAGGAGTACCCCATAAAAACGTTGAATTCTCTTGAGCATGGAAGAGTTCTCTACTTGTGTTGAGGAGAGTGAGAAGGGATGAACACAGACTGTAGAATTTAAAGTAAGAGAATATGTGGAGTACTTTTTCGAAGTTGCTCCCACTAGGCCAGTGCTTTTGTAGTATTAGGCTTGGCTGATGGCTTTTGAGTAATTAATGCAAAAATGTGGAATGTATACCCATTTTGTGTATTCAAATATATATATTTCCATATTTTGTGTATTCAAATATATATTTCCATATTTTGTGTATTCAAAATATATATATATATATATTTCTAAGCTCATTAAGTAGATTTGGACTTGTTGTGCAGGATAAAATAGAGCTGCCTCTTTGGGGTTCCCGGGGTACAAATAAATACGAACAGGAGTGAAAAGTCTGGTCTTTCTCTTGCTGAGCCACTGTGGCTCAAATAGCTGATCTTGTGGTTCGAGTCCCACATACAACCGAGTGCGTCATTAGGACTCTTTTACAAACCCTAAATAGCTGCCTGAACATTTATCATTGTTAATAGACTAAGCTATTAGTAACTATTTATTTCCTGTAATAATGTATAAGTGGAGGAGTCTAGTATATGTCTGTGTTTGGTAGACAGCCTTTTGTATTTGTGGAAGAGGTTCCTTCAAACATTGTTGAAAAATGGGGTTGGAACATAATGGAATTTTCCCAAAATGCTTTGAAGCCCCCTTGTATAAAGAGTTTTCTTTAAAGAACCAAAGAGAAATTATTTTCAAATTTTGGGGACAAAGGTTCTATGTTGCTGGCCCTACTTGAAACTTGTTCTCATTAATATCATTGAAGATATAGGTGCTATATTAAAGTGTGCTGAAAAAAATCAGATGGTTCCAGACACCAGGAAGAATGGTGTCTGGGTATTAAAGGCTTATCTTAAAAGAAGCAGCCACCCCCAATAAAATGATTTAAAAATAAAAGAACAAGAAGAAGCCGTAATGTAACTGAATATGATGACATGGCATCCAGCTGAAGCTCAAGAAGTTATTTCCTTCCAAAAAAAAACGCAGACAGTGAATAATGCTGAAATTAAAGGCCTAGCTGTGGATTCTCCAGTCATTGAGCACATCCAGGTGAACGAAGCCCCCTACATGTGCCGCCGGACTCACAGAGCTCATGGTCGGACAACCCGTCCCAGAACGCCCCTGCCACACCCTCATGATCCTGACTGAGAAGGAACCAATGTTCCTAAGCCAGAAGAAGAGGGGGCCCAGAAGAAAAAGATCTCCCAGAAGAAACTTAAGAAGCAAAAATTTAATAGTAAATTAAGCTTAAAATAATAGTTAAAAAAGAAAAAAAATTACACCTTTGAAAATCCTATGGGGAAATTGTACTGTGTCCTAAAGAAGTACTAAGACTTGGAATGGACTTGAGAGTGGCAGGTTACGGTTTTTCTATTTTTTTAGAAAACACCACGCTGTTTTCCACAGAAGCTGTAATATTTTTACATTACCATCCACAGGGGATAAGGGCTCCAATTCCCCTACATCCTCACGAACATGTTCTTTCCTGCTTGTTTTTGTTCTTTTTCATCTTAGCCATCCTAGTGGGAGTGAGATTCTCTCTCCGTCTGGCCTTTATGTGAATATCTCTGATGGCCAATGATGCTGAATACCTTTTCATACATTTAGTGGCTACTTGAATATCTTCTTTGGTGAAATATTTATTCTGGTCCTTTGCCCATTTTATGATTATTTATCTTTTCCTCTCAGCTTTATGGGTTACAAAGATATTCTCCCAGTCAATAGCTTGTCTTTCCACTTTTCTGGTAAAGTCTTTTCATGAGTAGACAGTTTTATGAAGTTAAAGAAACAAAACAAAAAGCAGCCACAAAACAAGAAGTCACTTAAGGGAGGTGACGACTGAATCCTTGCTTCTAAGGGCGGTCTGGCTGTAACATCTCCAAGACAGGTTTGCTTGTTCTTTGGCAGAGTCCCAGGGACTCTTCGTAGCACCATCACTAGATTCTGCTTGTCTTCCCTGTTCAATGTCCAACAGTCAGAGGCACATGAGACACAGGAATGAGCATCCCATGGTTTCTGCTAGATTCACGCCTACATGAAGAGGTCACTGAAGATACAGGCAGTAAATTACAGCATGGCAAAGCTACTACAAGCTTTCAGAAAGAATTGTGTCTGAGATCTCAAAGACTTGTCTTCCAAGAAGCAGCCATCTAAGTAAGGCATCGATTATGCACACATGGGAGAAGCACACCAGATCTCAGGACTGCAAATAATAAAATTCAGATCTGAAGGAGGGGAGAGTGTCAGAGCTTATCCCATGAACACTCAGTTTGCAGACGGTTCTAGAACATTGAAAGCCCAGAATCCATTTGCAGGGTCCATACTCAGATGAAGCCTTGTATGAATTACTTTTGACTATAGAACACACGTGTGAGGCTATCATGCCGAGTGCAGTGCGAAGTGGATTATTGCATATGAAATTAACTGAAAACATTCATTGTAGTTTATCCTATGAGTCTGCTTTGACCCATTTTCAATTTGTTCTAGTTGTAATATTTTCTGTTTTCTTTTATATTGACATTTTTTGCTGTTTTACTTTGGTATTACTGGGTTTTGAGGGGAGCATGTTTTGCCATATATGTAATTTAAAATAGATAAAGCTATAAATCTACAAAACATTAATGATTTCTTGGAAGTATGACAGGAGTGGTTGGAGGGAAGTGGAGAGATAATAACAATGAATACAAGAAAGAAGAAAATACTCTAAAATTGATTGTGGTGTTGATTTTACAGCTCTTTTTTAATAGGACTGGACTATGGAATTGGATGATATGTTAATTACATGCCAATAAAGTGGTTACAAATAAATATGTATTTCAAAGAAAAAATAATTCCTTAAAATATGTTTTATTGACACGTAATCTACATATCTTACAATTCAATAGTTCAATAACTCTGGAGGGGATTCGTTGACGGTTCAGACTAAGTGTGGAACCTGCAATGGACTTTGAGCTTTGTCTTCTATACAACATCTCAGGGAACAAAAGTTCCCTCATAGAAAATTTGGTTTCTTTGCGACACTGGTGACTTCCCTGTTCATGTGAATAATTCCACTTGAGTGATCTTGTCCTTTTCATTGCTCAGTCTCTGCAATTACATTCATCCTAAGAGCTGGGAATGGGGGACAGGGAATTTGATTCTTGAATTTGAAAGTCTCCTGCACTGTTATAAAAAAAGGACTATTTTAAAAAGAAAGAGACAAGAGTTGGATTAGAAGGAAAACAAAAGAAGAAAATACCAAACCTTGGGTCAGGTGCACCTTAGTCTTCAAAGTAACATGCTTGCTTTTCAACACTCCAAAGGTTTTATGCAGTTAATTTACCCAAGGAAATACTTTTTGAATCTCTTGACTGTTTCTTCCAAGAACATTGATTGTGGATCAAGCAATCAAAATCCCTGACACTTTCAACCCTTTCTCTATTGACTGTGATGCTACCTACTGGTTCATTTGTGAAGAATTTGGTTGTAATCCACACCAAAGACTCTAATCTCTTGATCTTCACTGGCAGGTGCTTTAAGCTCTCTGCACTCTCAGTAAGCAAGGCTGTGTCATCTGCTGATTATAGGTTGTTATTAAGCCTTCCTCCAAACCTGAAGCCAAATTCTTCTTCATACAATCCAGTCTGATTATTTTCTCAATCTACAGATTGAATAAGTATGGTGGGAAGATACAATCCACATGCACATCTTTATTGATTTTAAACCATGCAGTAGTTCCTTGTTCCGTTGGCACATCTACAAGGTCAATAGATATAAAAGAATCAAAGATGTTTTATTCAGTCTTTCTGTGCTTCCAGTTGTTTCCACTAGAGTTTACTTTAGAAGTCATTTGGAGAGGCATGCTAGTTGCAAAATAAATATATGAAATAAATGCATTGTCTGTACCATATGCTGTGATTAAATATAAAAAATAATTATCACAACTGCATTATTTAAAAAATAGCTGTAAGCAAGTACAGAATTTACCTCCCACCTCTCAGTTCTCCAGGGGAATGAGTTCTCTGGGCATTCATTCCCTACAGAATTAAATTAAACTGGATTGCATTTCCTGATGTGGCTAAGTATCCATTTATGGCTCTGATTACCACCATCATTATGTGTTATTAACCAATGTGGAAATTATCAGGTTACGCAATGATACCAGTCAGTTAACAACACTTGCCTTCACCTTTTTATATTATAGTGTTTTACACCAATATAAAGAGTTTAAGATGGAAATTTGTTGTTTAAGCAAAGTAGATGGAATTTTTGGTGTTTTTTAAACAGCATTAGCTGTTTTCTTCTTCCAAAGCCCCTGCTATGTGAGAATGCCAATCATCAATTTACTCTGGGATTAAGTACAGTTGTCTAGGATGATAATGGTTGTAGAAACCAGACTTGGTTAATCTGGGGGCTAATTAAACAAATTATCTTCTAAGAATTTCACTCTCAGGCTTCCTCACTGAGTAAATTATACAGATGCGACCCAGGAAACTCTAAGGAAATCATGAGGCTTTCATTTCCATATGTCAGATTAGTTTTTTTCCTAGTGTACTTATTAAACCACCAGCTACTTTTTTTGCCTAATTAACAGCAGAGAAGACCCTGAACATTTTAAGCTAAAATACACAGAGAGTGCCAATGGGACTTGACCACCAGAATATCTTGTCATGCTTACCATGAGACAATAGGACCATCTGAAAATATTTGTACAAATAGAAAACAGACACGTACAGAAGAAAATCACTTTCACAAGGGATCTGACATTGCCTTACGGTGACCTGGTACAGTAACTATAACCAACATCCAGACAATTTGATACGTCAAATAAAGATTTGGAAAGTACATTTTTAGTTTGCTTCTTGGTCTTACTCAAACTGCTTATTTAAATTGAATTTCACCAGATCTCTCCAGCAGGATGTCTTCACAAATTGCTATTTTAGAACAAGATTCTAAATTTAGAAGGTCTTATCTTGAAATACTTTCTAACTGGCCTGCACACATTACAGAGCCAGATGGTGCAGCTGATCCCCAATAGGGGCATCTTGTAGATCGGAATAGTCTCAAAGGGTTGTATAATGGTGAGATTAAGGAATCAAATAATTTGGATCTCTTTCAACTTGCAACCACAAAGTTATTTTGTATGCCCTTCCTTTAAAAATAGTGTAGTAGCATATACAGATGGTGAATATTCTTAATCACAGAATCAGCAGTAAGAGTGCCTGAATATCGGTGTCAACACACATTTCAACACACTCATATATGTATATGCCCATCTTGAAAGAAAGACCATCGTGAACAATTCACATTCTATAAAGGACAAATCAAATCAATAGTTCAATTATTTGTTTCAGAGTATGGTTATGATCATTTTAGTATATGAAAATGCTTTTGAAACTAAGAGAATACATAAATGGAACATATTACCTTTCGGGTTCTGTTGCAATTAATTGCCATAGCACCGATCCTGACCCATGGAAAACCCATGTGTGTAGAGTCATGCTGATTCGTATGGGTTTCAAAGCGGTGGATTTTCAGAAACAGACCTGCAAGCTTGTCTTTCTTGGAACCTCTTGGTGTGTTTGAACCATCAACCAGAAGGTGGGTGGGTTTGCACCTTCCAGGGAGGCCTTGCTACATATAGACCTGAAAGAGATATCCATGGTACCAAAAGTGGAATAGAGTTTGATATTGTTCAATGATATTTAGTGATGACTACTGTGTGTCAGCTCCCAAAGCACTGATTTAGATCTTCAAACAAAAATTCTTATTTTCTGATTTTAGTTGGAGTAATGATGGGCAGGGACTCAAATGAACTAGAAAATCACAGTTAATGATATGTTTATTTTATTATGAGGGACTCTTACAGCTCTTATCTCAATCCACACATATATCCATTGTGTCAAATCCATCTCTACATATGTTGTCATCATCTTTCTCAAACAATTTCTTTCTACTTGAGTACCTGGCATCAGTTCCTCATTTCTCCCCTCCTCCCTACCCTCTCTCTCCCTTTTCCCCTTGAGAATCTATAAATTATTCTTTTTTTCATGTCTTACATCAACTACTGTCTCATTTCACCCACTTTTCTGCTGTCTGTCGATCAGTGTGATCGGTTCACACTACCCTTACCCTCCTAGTATCGCTGCTCCCCTTATTGGTCCTGAGGGGTTTGTATGTTCTGGATTCCCTGTGCTGAAAGCTCTTATCTGTACCAGTACAAATGTTCTGGTCTAGCCAGATTTGTAAGATAGAATTGGGGTCCTGGTAAGGGGCGTGGGGGAAGCATTAAACAACTAGAGGAAGGCTGTGTGTTTCGGCGTGCTCTACTGCATCCTGACTGGCTCTTCTCTTCCTTGTGGCCCCTCTGACAGGGGGTGTCCAACTGACTACTCATAGACTTTGGGTCTCCACTCTGCGCTCCCCCTCATTCCCATTGATATGCTTTTTAATGATATGTTTTGTAATCAGAATTTTATGATAAAGTCTGAACAAAAACTAGACATGGACTAGACAAAAGGTCTCCGAGGTTTGAGCTAAATCTTGAATGACAGGATGAATGCTATATGATCAGACATAGGAAGGATATAGATTGTGGAAAGCTAGACCAAGGTTAGGAGGGGAGATTTTACTCAAAGGCAAATGAAGATTCATTGGTGCGGTCATTCATGGAGCAATAATGTAATGTTAATATTAAATAATCTTACTTCTGCTTCTCTATGGAGACTGTAAAAAATGAATCATGGAAACCATGTAAAAATTTAAATTTCCAATGTATAATGTTGTTGATTGGGACCGAAGTGACAAAAATTAGAACAAAGAGAAGAAAATAAATTTGGGATGAGTTTTGGAAGAAATTAAAGTTTAGAGTGAACAAACCTGACTAATGGCTTAGCTGTTTGAGTTGGATAGAAAAAGTGAATCAGGTATTCTTGGTTCCTGACACCTTGCCATATCTCAATAAACAATTGTTAAATGAATGAATGCTAGTACTTGGTGTTGGGAACTGGTATAGAATTTGACAGTTTGTAAAAGGATGAAAGGGCATTTCAAAGTAGTCTGAGCAAAGATTAATTTCCTCCTATGGATATCTGCTAATGGCTATAAATAATAAGTTAATCAAAATATTGAAAAATAAGTTTTAATGTGCTTCTCTTTTAGAAGTGAGAAGAAGTGAGAGGTTCCTACTGGGCTGGTTGGAAAAGTGGAGGGACAGTGAGAAGAGGGAGATCCTGCACAAGAGGCACTGGCACAGTGGCTGCAACGATGGGCTCAGACAGAAGAACAGCCGTGAGGGGCACAGGACGGGACAGGGCTTCATTCTGTTTGCTATGCGTCAGAGCTGCCTTCGTGGCACCTAACAACAATGGCTTCATGCTTTTTTCCAACTAAAATTTCAACCTGGAGTTGTATTAGTCGACCTTCTCTTCTCACAGAGAAGGGAATATACTTGTATTCAACTACTGAATAAATCTGAGCAAGCTGAAGTTCATTGGCTCCATTTTCACTTAAACCTTGAAAGCCCTTTGGATTTCAGCTTTGGTTTTAGCTCAGTTCTTATGAAGCATGCGTCAGTAAGGGGTGGCATAATGTAACATGCACAAAGGTCTGCACTGTCACATCTCTTGATTCAGCCTGTGGGCGTGAGGGGCCATGTATCCAAAGTATTGTGTTTGCTAAGTGGAATCAAATAGTTTTATTTTTTTCTAATGAAATTTGTTGTCACATAAACAATGAATGCTTTAATCAAATAGAACATAGTTTGAAAGCATTACATTTATTTTCCACTAAAGGAAGTATGATTGACCAAAATTATGAAAAAAGAATGTCTAATGTGCCTAACTTTTAGAAGTGAGGAGAAATGGGGGATTGTGAGAACTGAAATTCATAAATTGGTCAAATGTTCTCATTTTAGAAATTAGCTAGTAGTTTCATAATCTCATGATTTCCTGTGTAATACCTCATAATTTCAGAGTGGAATCCTAGGCTTCTAGTATATTAGGCTAAAAAGCCATGGAAATTCTATAAACCAGTGTTATTCAGAGGAAACAACAAACACCACACATGTCATTTAAAATGTTCTGGTAGCTAGATTAATACTAGGCCCACTAGTTGCTCAGTGGTTACATGCTCAAACCGAAAGCTGGGTGGTTTGCACTCACCAGCTGCTCCGTGGAAGAAAGACCTACTTCTGGAAGACTACATCCTGTGACCCCGGATAGGGTAGCTCCAGTTTGTTGCATAGGGCGGCTGTCAAGTTCATGACAGTGATTTGGTTTGTTGGCTTTATAGCAAAATAAGTAAAAAGGAATCAGTTACATTCATTTTAATACTATATTTATATAGCTATACAATATTACTAATATTTAATTAAATTACTAAACTTATATTGTATTTTATTATATAGTCACCATATCATTTCATATCAGTGGCCAAAAGTGACTTGGTGGCACCTGACTACAACAATGTATCATTTCAACATACAACTGATATTAAATTATTAATGACATATCATGTTTCATTTGGGTACAATATTTCCAACCTGATTTATGCATCACGTATATAGCATTGGGATTAATCATCATCATAAATATTGATGGTTTCTGGGCACTAATTGTGTGCCAAGCAAGCACTGTTCCAAACATTTTACACCAATCAAATTGTTTAATCCACTCAACAAGGAAAACGAGTTACTATCTAGCCGATTCCAACTCCTGGTGCGTGTGCTGGAGGGGAACTGCACCGCACAGAGTTTGCAATGACAGGTTTCTCAAAAGTAGATGGCCAGACCTTTCTTCTGATGTGCCCCTCGGTGAAGTCAAAATAGCCTACCTTTCTGTTAGCAACTAAGCTTTTGCCACTCAGGACAGGAACTCCTATAAAATGAAGAAGGCACCATTTTTCCTTGAGTTGCTCTTATAGGAAGCTAAGGACCCAGAGAGTTAAATCCTACTCAGTGGTAGCAGTAGCTGAGTGGCAGAAGTATTTTAATCTAATGAATCTGCCTCCAGTCTATGTTCTTCACCAGGACCGTTTTCTGTCAAAGGGTAAAAGAAATTTATATTTTGTACTGAAATAAATGTACAGAACAAAGCTGCCAGTCAAAGACAACGTATGCCTAATGTTTTCATCAATAATAGTTTTGTTGAACCCAGCTGAACTCTTAAAATTGTGTTGTGCTACAGAGCTGAAGGCATCCTTTTCAGCAAATTGACTGCATTTCTGACGCAAGGCATTGTGGCTTTTATAAGTCTGGCACCCGTTCCAGGGGCACGCCAGGATTTTCATTTTCTCTTTGTGGTCTTTCCATTTGGTGAATTGCTGATTTCCTCATTAACTCTTCTGCTACAACTGTAGGATAAGAATGAATTCGTGTGTTTTTCTGGAATACAAGATTAAAAAAATAACACCTCTCTATCTAGTTCCATCAACTTCTCCACATGGAGCTACATTCATGGCACAAAAAATAATCAATTGACTAACAAAATTTTGTTACTTCATTAAAATGTTTGATCTCTCATGATCCTGGAGAGAAAGAGGCAACTGCTTATGTAGAGATTATCTAGATTATAGCCTTGCAAGCACTCCGGGCAGTTCTTCGTCCTACAGGGCCACTGTGCATAGGGATTGACTTACAGTGATAGGCTTCGCCTGGATCTTTTGCATTCTAGGGCTAATGTAAAATGTCACCACAAGGATGTGTTTGTAAAAAGAGTCCCTAAGTGCAGCAAAAAGTGAAAGTGCTCAGGAATACCTGGAAAGTTGGTCATCTGCGTCTATCAAGTGGTGCCTAGGAAGACAAGCCTGGTGACCTAAATCTGAAACATCAGCTGTTTATAACTTCTGTGTAGCAGTCAGAGTTTGCTTCTATGGGGAGGCCATAAGACAGACTCTACACCATGGCAACAGATAATGACAAAGTTGATGTGAATGAAAACAACAGAACGTTTTTTGTCTCCTAGTCCCAGGATCTAGTAGGCAGATCTTTCAAGGAGCATTTTTCTTGCCTGCTCCAGCTTCTGACAGTTCCAGGTGATTCTTAACTTGTGACAACCTAATTATAATGCGTGCTTCTGTTGATGGTCAGGTGTCAGATAGTCTTCTTCCCTTCTGTTGGTCTTGTATCTTCTTTTAAGAGAATACCAATCAAATTGGAGGAAGGACCATCCTCCTCCAGGAAAACCACATTTTCATTTAATTAATTACATCTGAAATGACATTTTCCCCTTAAAAATCACATTCACAGGTTCCAGGGATTGGACTTGAACATAACCTATTTGGAGACACAATGGACTGCCAAAAGTACAAACCAATCTGTCTCAGAAGAAGTACAGTGAGAATGTTTATGAGAACTGAAGATGATGGGACTGGGTCACGCATACTTTGGGCATGTTGCCAGGAAAGACCAGTCTATGGAAAGGGACACCATGCTTGGTAAAATGCAGGGTCGTCAGAAAAGCGGCGGCCCTTCCATGGGATGGGTTGACACAGTAGCTACAATGGACTCAAACGTAAGAATTGTGAGGGTGACGCAGGGAGTGGCGCAGGGAGTGGCGCAGGGAGTGGCGCAGGGAGTGGCGCAGGGAGTGTTTTGTCTGGATGGACATAAGATTACTACGGCTGGGAACCAACTTGATATATCTAATCAATTTCTTCCTTTTTTTTTTCTTTTTTTTCCCTTTTATTTATTTATTTTTTAAATTAATTTTAACAATTTATTGGGGCTCATACAATTCTTTTCACAGTTCATATATATACATACATCAATTGTATAAAGCACATCTGTACAGTCTTTGCCCTAATCATTTTTTTCTCTTTTCTTCTTTTACATTTTATTAGGGACTCATACAACTCTTACCACAATCCATACATATACATACATCAATTGTATAAAGCACATCCATACATTCCCTGCCCCAAACATTCTCAAGGCATTTGCTCTCCACTTAAGCCCCTTGCATCAGGTCCTCTTTTTTTTCCCCTCCTCCCTCCCCATTCCCCCCTCCCTCATATGCCCTTGGTAATTTATGCATCGTTGTTTTGTCATATCTTGCCCTATCCGGAGTCTCCCTTCCCCCCTTCTCTGCTGTCCCTCTCCCAGGGAAGAGGTCACATGTGGATCCTTGTAATCAGTTCCCCCTTTCCAACCCACTCACCCTCCACTCTCCCAGCATCGTCCCTCACACCCTTGGTCCTGAAGGTATCATCCACCCTGGATTCCCTGTACCTCCAACCCTCATATGCACCAGTGTACAGCCTCTGTCCTATCCAGCCCTGCAAGGTAGAATTCGATCATGGTAGCTGGGGGGAGGAAGCATCCAGGATCCGGGGGAAAGCTGTGTTCTTCATCGATACTACCTCACACCCTAATTAACCCATCTCCTCTCCTAAACCCCTCTATGAGGGGATCTCCATTGGTCGACACTTGGGCCTTGGGTCTCCACTCTGCACTTCCCCCTTCATTTAATATGATATATATACATATATATACATACATATATACATATACACATATATACACATACATACACACACATATCTTTTTTTTTTTTGCATGATGCCTTGTACTGGTCCCTTGGGCACCTCGTGATCGCACTGGCCGGTGTGCTTCTTCCATGTGGGCTTATTTGCTTCTGAGCTAATGGCCGCTTGTTCACCTTCAAGCCTTTAAGACCCCAGACACTATCTCTTTTGATAGCCGGGCACCATCAGCTTTCTTCACCACATTTGCTTATGCACCCATTTGTCTTCAGCGATCCTATCATGGAGGTGTGCAGTCAATGATATGATTTTTTGTTCTTTGATGCCTGGTAACTGATCCCTTTGGGACCACTCGCTCACTCAGGCTGGTGTGTTCTTCCATGTGGACTTTGTTGCTTCTGAGCTAGATGGCCGCTTGTTTATCTTCAAGCCTTTAAGACCCCAGTCACTATGTCTTTTGATAGCCGGGCACCATCAGCTTTCTTCACCACATTTACTTGTTCACACACTTTGGCTCCAGCCGTTGTGTCGGGAGAGTGAGCATCATAGAGTTCCAATTTAATAAAAGAAGGTATTCATGCATTGAGGGAGTGTTTGAGTAGAGGCCCAAGGTCCTTCCGCCACCTTAACACTTGACCTATAAATATAGACACATAGATCTATTTCCCCATCCTCCTATATATATTTGCATGTACATGTCTTTGTCTAGACCTCCATGAATGCCCTTTGACTCCTAGCTCTTTCCTCCATCTCCCTTGACCTTCCTCCTGCCCTACTACCATGCTTCATCGCCACCTGGGCTAGAGTATACCTCTTCTCTAAGCAACCTTACCCTTGATCATTTCCCACCAGGCCTGCCACTCCCCTTTCTCTACCATTTGGGGTCCCATGTTTTTCCCTTGTCCCTGGGTTTGTTAACACCACTTCCTTACCCCCCCTACCCCCCACCCCAAGTCCCCCCGGAACTGTCGGTCCCGTTGTTTTTCATCCAGATAGTTCATCCAGCCTGTCCTATTCAGACAGACCTGTGGAGTCACTAACATGCACGAAAACTAGACAGAGGAAAACAAAGCAACAGTATACAACCAGACAACAAAACAACAAAAACAAACCACTGACAAAGAACAGAATAAAACAGTTCACAAGAGAAAAGCTTGTAGTTAGTTCAGGGATCGTTTGCTGGCCCTTAGGAGCGTTTTCCAGTCCAGTCTGTTGGGGCACCACGCCCTGGCCCCGAAGTCCACTTTCAGCATTCCCTGGGGACCTTGCCACTCCATTCCCTTGCTGTTCCGCTGCACTCCCCCAGTGCTTTGCCTCGGTGTGGTGGGATCAGGTCAGGTGCAATTCCCACACTGTGTCTCCGGTGCTGTCCCCTGTATCGCCCTTAGTCACTGAGGGGCATCATGTCTCATAGTGGGGCCAGCCATGTTGTTCTCTCCCTTTTTTTTTTTAAAGAAAACCTCACGACCATAGAATCAATTCTGACTCAGCGTGACCCTACTAGTTCTTCATAAGAGAGGCCTATTTTGACTTCCTAACAAATTAAAGCCATCTATCAGTATTGGAAACTCCCAAGGTCAAAGCCTGTGTACTAAAGAGGGATGTGTTTTTATGTTTATTCGATCCACTGAAATCAGATAAAAGAGAGACAAGAGCGCCCATGTTTAAAATGAAGTAGCTTTGCACTACATCAAGTCCATTGTATTTATTCGGCCAATGGTTGTTCACCCCCCCCCTTCTCTTTCTTATTTAGATGAAAGGCAAAACAGTTTTAACAAGCTACAATTCTCTAGGTTTTGCTTGTCTCTGGGCCTTGCCTGCTGAGTACTGACTCTAATTCCAGTCTCCTCCTCACCAACCAGCCTCCCCGCCCTGCCACCCACTCAAGGGCACTGACGTCATTTGCTAATGTGACAACAGCCATTGCTGACCATCTTCCCAGCCGTGCAGCAGGTACAATCCTGGTGATTAAGAAGGATGGCAACAATAAAAGAAACATAATTTCTTTATTATAGAAAAACCTTAGAAGCGTCCTTTCTCTTCACCATGGTGCCTCAAAGATGTCCTCAGAATTCTACCACTAGTTAGTGGCATTTTCCTTTAGTTTTAAGTTGAAAATACAATGCTAATAGTGTTCTATTTCAGTTTTTCCACTCAAGCTTCCCTTTGAAAGAAAAGCTAATATTGATGTTTTTAAGTAGTCATGCAGAGAGACGTAATTTCCCAGGTTCTCTCACGGGATGTCAGGGGGCTGTGGATGCATAAGCTCCATCCTCTTGTCAGCGGATTCAGACTGTGTGTCTGGGGCTGGGCTTCTAGAAGAAACCTGCTGACTGCACCGCCTGTGTGAGTTTCATTTCTTGTTATTGCTCCTGGAATGCCCATTCTGACAAAGTTGTATTATATAGGGATAAAAAAGGCCTGTGTGGGGGGAAACACACACACACACACACAAAAAACAGTGCTAATTATAAATTCTGAAAGACCCATGAAAGCGTTATTACTGAGTAATAATCACCATTATCTTTTTTCAGCTTCAAAGTGTTTCACGTTTAACTGGTTCTTTTCTTTTCATTATAGGACTGCAGTTCTGTGCCTTGAGTGTCTTGAATTGTTATCATAAAAATACGTGCTAATCTAATATGGTATAAAAGGTCAGCTTACCTTAGACGGGTGGGTGGTAAAGAGCATGAACCCGCCTGCAGGATAATTTGGATCATTCAAAGGCCACCTTTCTCCGTGGAGCTCTGTGGGTTTGGGTAATAATAATCCTATTCAAGAACTTTAATTTGTCAGTGTTTCCAAAACACTGCCTTTCTAAAATGATAATTAAGGACCTTAAACATTTGATGGTTATGATTTCTTAAGTGTCCTTGAAACAGTTGAGTAACTAAAATACAAAAGAGAGATCAGTATTGCTATTATTTTGTCTTACTTAAATATGAATGCTATAAAAGTCAAACTTCGATCATAACACTTCTCTGGTCAGAGAAACCCAGTCCCTCTCCAGCTACCTACAGAATACAATATGAAACTATGAGGCGCGTTTAAGGCCATTGTCATCTCAAGAAGCTCCGATGGTCCTGCAGGTTGGCCGCTGGGCTACTAACCACAAGGTCACCTGCTCAAACCCACCAGCCACTCCTGTGGGAGAAAGATGGAAAGATTGACAGTCTTGGACACTTTATATAGGGTTGGTATGAGTTCTAATAAATTCATGCCCATGGGCATTAATTGAAATTGACTTGGTGATGATGGTTTGGTAATCTAACCCTAGGGTGTCTACATTATCTCTCTGTTACACTCACTGTACACTTGTTGTTTTGAACAATGAACAAAAATTAGCAGTAAGGTTCTTCCTTGATAAGCCATGGCCATGTTAAATATTCTTATGCTACTCTCGTTTATTTCTGCTAACTAACCCTGACCACCAGGCCAGATTCATTATCTTAATCTCAAGAGAACCTTATAGTACAGAGAAAATTGCTCCACAGCATCTCCCAAGCCTGTGGGTTGGGGATTGAACTGCTAACCTAAAGGTCAGCCAATGGAATGTACCAGCTACTCTGCAGGAGGAAAATGAGACTACCTGTTTCCATAAAGACTTGTAATCTCCAAAACCCTATCTATGAGTCAGAATTGAATAAAATGCCGGTGGGCGTTAATCTTTATGGAACATACTGCCGCACCTTTCCCTCTCCAAGCATCTGTGGGCTCCAACTGGCCTTCTATCGATGAGCAGATCAACACTTAAACAACAGCACCAGCAGGAAACCTTCCTATCTAATAAACTAGCCGAAAACATTCTAAGGAAATATTCTAGTGTTTATTAAAGGCAGGACATACTGGTCTGTGACTAGACTACACAATTATAATAAACATATAAAATTTAAAAGCCAATGAATGCATTATTGCTTTTCATAGAGTATCCCTTTTGCCCGCTCTGTGGATTCATTCCTAATGGAGTCTGTCTTGGAGATATTTCTATTTCAGAGCTAGCCCATTCTTTTTTTCTCTCCACTTCTACTTCCAACAGCATTATAATTTTCAAGGTACATTATTACATTTTTTTTTGTCACATGTAGCTCATCTTGATTGGGATGCTAGGCGGATTGAGTAGTTTTTAATGGTTATATTTTTAGAATAATACTTTAAGTGCTCTCAAAATAATATTCTGAAAGTGTAAGCTATAAAACAACTGAAACCAGCAGTATTGATTCTTTCCTTCGCCTGAAATGATAACTTTCAGCAAAAACATGCAATTGACTTCTTTCAGACCTGTTCAATTATATCAATATGCATAGTTTTAAAGGTACCATCCAACCTCATAATTATTGATTGCCACATAATCCCTGGTCAGAAAATCTGCAAACTTTCTAAATTAGCTACGAATTATGTTGAAATATACCCTAACACACCTGATTTCACTAGTTCCTCTCAAAATGGACAGCTCTTATTCAGAACTGATTTTGAAACTATATTTCCTGGAATCCTTAAAAGTGATGCAGTACCAGATTCATGTGTAAGAGTTTGGGATATTAGGTTTCCACATGCGGCCTTCCTTAAACTATAAAGTCTAGAATTATTAGTCCTAACTTTGTAAAGTCGGGAATTATTACTCCTAACTTTGTGTTGCCTTTCTGAGGAAGTACTTTTGAACACCAAGGTCACCATATGCATAAATGATGATTCCCTTCTCTGAGTTTCCATAGGATCATCCTGATGACATATTGATTTTAAAGTTTATTTTATACTATATTTGTTATTTCTAGATGTGAAAGACATTGTTTTATTCCTAATGTTTCCCCAGAAGTGACTTCATAAATAGTGTTGTTCTTGCTGGGTGTCTTAGAGTCATTTTCCACTCTAGCGACCATGGTTGTAGCCACCTGCCAAGTGGATGCTAATCCTGCCTGTCTCACCAGAGAAGAAATGATGCATTTGAATTTTGGTGTTGGCAAAGATTATTGCACATACCATGAGCATCAGTTTTGGAAGAATATAACCATTGAGAATTACTATAAAATGTAGCCATTAAAAACTATTCAATCAACCTAGCTCACCCAATCAGGATGAGCAACATGTGACACAAAATGATTGATGTACCTTGAAAATTATAATGCTGTTGGAAGTAGAAGTGGAGAGAAGACAAGAACGGGGTGAACTCTGAAAAAGAAACAGAACAGAACATTGCCCATTCCTGCACCATCAGCCTACTGGTTATGTTTGAGCACATTGTTGCATCTGCTGTCCTAGTTCATCATGTAAAGCTGAGGTTCTCAACCTTTCTAATGCTGCGACCCTTTAATACAGCTCCTCATGTTGTGGTGACCCCCAAACCATAAAAGTATTTTTGTCGCTACTTCATAACTGTAAATTTGCTACTGCTATGAATCAGGTGACCCCTGTGAAAGGGTCGTTCAGCCCACAGGTTGAGAACCTGTGATGTAAAGAGTCTTCCTATGTTACTGCTCTTCTATTTTAACAAGAATGATGTCTTTCTCCAAAGACAGGTCTCTCCACATGCTTGCTTCTGAGGAACATTCCGGCTGCATGACTTTCAAAGCTGATGCTCACGGTGTGTGCAATATTCTTCCAAAGCTGATGCTCCTGGCGTGTGCAATATTTTTTCAAAGCTGATGCTCCCGGCGTGTGCAATATTTTTTCAAAGCTGATGCTCACGGCGTGTGCAATATTCTTTGCCAACACAAAAGCTCAAATGCATCATTTCTTCTCTGGTGAGCTAGCTAAGTTTAGAGTCTACATGAAAGGGTCTGAATTCACAGTAGTTGGGCAGTTAAGGCCTTGCAATCCCCAATGACGTGACCAGACATAGTGTAATCACTCTATAATGGAATCTACTGTGAGCAAGCAAGCAGTTATAAGAAGATTAAGGCAGAATGCAAGTCCCTCACTCAGACTGTAGCTGTGATGTAATTGAAAGGAAGTTTTCTCATGAGTGTGAACTTGCTCCTATGGAACGACACTATTAAAAAACTTGCTTGATATGTTTTGGCTCTGAATCCTGCCTTCTGACTGGTCAACCTCTAGTTCTTTGGGCTTGAGTTTATGGCCTATCATGTGGCCTGCTCATCCCAGGCACCATCATTGGCTTGTCATTGACCTGGCTGTTGTAGATTCATTCATCACCAGTCCCACGCTTAACCTGCTGAGCTGGAGTTCCTCTGTTTCTGCAGCCACCAGTCTGTGGGGGCTTGGAAAGGAGATGCCCACTTTTATATTTTATGCATATCACTTATTTTGATTCTTTAAAGAATCCAGCTTAACACACCTGTTGTTCCTTTGTCCTTGTTCCACTTTTGAAAATACCATGACTTAGGTCAGGTGCACCTTGGATTTCAAAGACTATTCCAGGCTCAGTGAACCTGAAGTTTCAGGAAAAGACCTGAAAAAAATCTATGCTTTGAAATCTTAGAGGTGATACTAATAATTAGATTTAGAAATTCTAGAAATGGAGTTTATCAAGAAAAGGTAAATAGATTGATTAGATAGATAGATATAGATAGAGCATGATTTTGAGGGTAAATAAAATAGAAGTTTTTCTATCACAGTCTTCTGCCCTTAGGCATTACTAGAATAGTGAGCTAGGACACACAAAGACCATGTTAACAGATCTCAAAGTTACAACATAACATCCTTGCTTCTAAGGAGCATTCTGCCTGTGCTTCCTCCAAGAGAGTTTATTGTTTATTGATTTTTTGGCCATCCACATACTTTGAATATTCTTTATAAACACCATGAAGCATTCAATTGATGCATTTAAGGGCATCGAATCTTCTCATTTTCCAGCTTTAACATGCCCATGAAGTACTGGTTTATGTTAGTCCAGATAGACTAGAGAGAAATCTAGGGCGACTCATTTGTATATAAGAAAGAGTGTGATCACGAGGTCCCGAAGGGATCAGTTATCAGGCATCAAAGAACAAAAATCATATAATTGGCTGCACACCTCCATGATAGGATCCCTGAAGACAAACAGGTGCATAAGCAAATGTGGCGATGAAAGCTGATGGTGCCCGGCTGTCAAAAGAGATAGTGTCTGGGGCCTTAAAGGCTTGAAGGTGAACAAGTGGCCATCTAGCTCAGAAGCAAAAAAGCCCACATGTAAGAAGCACACCAGCCTGTGCGATCACGAGGTGCTAAAGGGACCCGGTATAAGACATAATTCAATATATATATATATATATATATGTATATACATATATATATATATATATACACACACCATATTGAATGAAGGGGGAAGTGCAGAGTGGAGACCCAAAGCCCATTTGTCGGCCACTGGAGATCCCCTCATAGATGGGTTTAGGAGAGGAGATGGGTCAGTCAGGGTGTGATATAGTACCGATGAAGAACACAGCTTTTCCCCAGATCCTGGATGCTTCCTCCCCCCAACTACCATGATATGAATTCTACCTTGCAGAACTGGATAGGGCAGAGGTTGTATACTGGTGCATATGGGAGCTGGAGGCACAGGGAATCCAGGGTGGATGATACCTTCAGGACCAGGGGTGTGAGGGGCAATACTGGGAGTAGAGGGTGAGTGGGTTGGAAAGGGGGAACCCATTACAAGGATCCACATGTAACCTCCTCCCTGGGATATGGACGGCAGAGAAGAGGGGGGGGAGAGAATCCGGATAAGGCAAGATATGACAAAATAACAATCTATAAATTATCAAGGGCTCATGAGGGAGGGGGGAGTGAGGAGGGAGGGGGAAAAAGAGGACCTGATGCAAAGGGCTTAAGTGGAGAGCAAATGCTCTGAAAATTGATTAGGGCAAAGAATATACAGATGTGCTTTATACAATTGATGTATGTATATGTATGGATTGTGATAAGAGTTGTATGAGCCCCTAATAAAATGCAAAATAAAAAAGGAGAAAAAAAAAGAAAGAGTTTTATATACAAGAGCAATTGAATACTGAGAAAACTACCCAGCCCAGTCAGATCAAGTCCAGAAGTTCGATATTAGTCCATCTGTCTTATATCAATCTATAAATTTTTTTTCAGACTCACGAAACATAGGCAATGATGCTGAGTGCAAGAAGATTACGGGCCAGTGGGTGGAAAGTCTTGTGGATTCCGTGGTAGTAGAAGCATCTCAGTGCTGGCAGAGGTCTCCCAGGGCTTTGGAAGCATCAGCTAACTCCATCTGGCTCCTCTTCAGTAACAGGGAATGAGCCTGCATCCTGTCTCCGGGGAGCTATTTATCTCCTTAGAGCCTCTGAAGGAGGTCCTCAAGCTGTGAGCTGATTGACCAGCTAACTCTACCCATTCACTCTTAATCCTGTCAAATTGACAACAGATTATATAACTACTACAGGGTCATAGCTTGGGTCAGGCACATCTTTGTCCCCAAGGTAACTGCTTTGCTATTAGATCGTGGTATTGTCAAATAAAATAGGATTTATCATGGACTGCTAGAAGGAAGAACAATTGTCTTAGAAAATAAATAAACAGAATGATTCTTAGAAGTGAGGATAGTGAGACTTGTCTCAAGAACTTTGGTCAGGTTATCAAGAAGGGTATCCTGTTTGATAAATTAGAGAGTTAACAGAAGAATGAAAAACCATCACAGAGATGATTGGCACAGTAGATGAAACTATAGTCTCAAACATGGTAACAACTGTTGCTAAGGAACCTTTAGTGAAATGCATATATGTATAGTTGCTATGAATCAGAGAACCAACCTATGGCACCTAGCAATAGAATCATCTTTAAAATAGCAAATAAATTACTTATAACAGTACATTCTCTATTTACATGCAGAGTAGAATCTCTGAAAGGGTGTCCTATGGCTGACACTGAGGAATTGTTAAAATTATATGTGCTCTGAAGATTCATTAAATATAAACTCCAATACATATATATATATATACTATATGGAAATTGAGGAAGGAAACGTAGGACAAAAGATAAAGAGTTGCATGATAGAATTATAGAATTCCTCCTAATAGGAACTGTGGATCAGGGTAATAGAGTATTTGTACAACGCAGCTTGGTGTATAATCCAATAGGTTCATATAAAATCAGATTTTTTAGTTTTCATTTTGAATACCCAGAAAGTTTGCCTTAAATAATAGAACGAAGTGTGTTTGCATAATCTTACAAATACACTTTGCGAGCTAATAGGAGTATAAAGTTAAGAGAAACTTGTTTTAAACAGGCAAAAATGGTTTAGACATGCATCATCAATCTTTTATAAAGTGATATATAATTTCACAACTATGTGGGCAGCTTAGACCAAAAAAATTAAAAGTTCCCAGAGAAAATCAAACCAGTGTGAAATTATGCACACAGAATTGATGAAAACCTATGCTAAAATATAAGCAGCTCATTGAATAATAAAAAGCAAAGAAGTTTTTCAATGGTCACATACTCTAATTTTTCAAGTGAAAATATAAATCACGTGTAGAACCACTTCCTACTGATTTTAGCCTAAAAAGGGGTCCTCTAACAGTAATTATTAATGTGTTAGTAGCCTGAAAATAGTGTTTTGAAGGAATATTTATCTTTGGATCTTCCCTAAAGGGCTGCTAACTATTCCTGATGTATTCTGAACAGCTAATTAAATTTATCTGAAAATGTCTGACATTAGAAGGTCTGGTCAGAGACCTAACAGATAGTCTGATGACTTCAATGGTCAGCTTCAGGTTGCCAGTAGTATAATTAAAGTGTTTTATCTTCAGTGGCCTAAAGGAATATTGAAATCAGTGATTTTTCATTTCATTCTTTTTCACACTAAAAATTAAATTATATTTTAAAGTGGTAGGTATAATATGTAAGAAACCAATGGTAGATATTTCACAGCAGCAAAAGATACCAATAAAACATGATATATTTTCCAGCATTGTGGTAGTTACATAATCTGGGTGTCAACTTGAGAGTATTAAGATTGAAGGGGTAAAGTTTAGCCTGTCAGTCAGGTCACAACTTGATGAGCTCATTTGAAGACCCTAAGGAGACGAATAGCTCACGGGAGGCCAGACTCACACTCTCTGTTCTGTCTTTCTGTTGAGAAGACACATGGAGCTATGCTGATGGAACCAGAGCCCTGGAACTGGAGGAGCCACTTAGCGACCCACGCCAGAGTAGAGATGCTTTCACCACCCACTGGCCTATGATCTTCCTTTGCGTGTGTTGTGTTATTCAGAAGAGCAATTTATAGACTGGTGTTGGACATATGGGCTAATATGAGACTAATGGACTTGATCTGCACATGGCTGGAATATTTTCTTAACATACCATTACTCTTTGATAATAAAGTTCTTTCTTATACACATGTAAGTCTCCCTGGATTTGTTTCTCTGGTCTACCTGTACTAACACAAGCATCATGATATTTCTCCCATTCTGGTGTTATGATTATTACTGTGGTAGCTTGCATGTTGTGATACTCCTGGAAGTTTTGCCATAACTCATTTACATGTTAGAATCATCAGCCATGCTAGACAGATTTTAGCAAAGCTTCCAGACAATAACACTCTAGAAAGAAAACTAGTGATCTCCCTCTGAGAATTAGTCCATGAACATTTACAGATTCCATCTAATAATTGTGCTGAAAGATGAGCTTCTCTAAGTTGAAAGATAAGTGTCCTCAGCAATGAACTTGGGCTTAGCAATGATCATGAAGATGGTACAGGAGCTTGTCTATTTATTCCGATTTTATACAGTGTCACCAGAGCTCATAATTGACATGATGACAACTACAAGGGAAAAAACGTATGAAAATTTGACTATATAGAACCTACCAGTGGGGAGAGGAGGGTCCCCCACAAATCATCACAGGTCCGGTAGGCACAATTACACAGCGATAATAAGTAGAGATTATAGTAAAGTCATAGAGAGCATGAAAGGCAGAGGAGAGATCAGAATAATGGAGTCAGACACAATTCATGATAGCATGCTCACCTCAGCCCCGCTAAGTGCTCCTCGAGGGGGGAGCCCAGCCACGAGGGCAGGAGAGAGTCCCCAGGTCCAAGAGCAGGAGGGAGCCTCAACTTTATTGCTCACCCAGGGTTATATCTCCTTCAGGGGGCATCATTACAGGTAGCCACACATCAGAGGAAGGGGCAGTACAATAGGCATATACATTGTAGAAAGGGGATGTATGATAGGCATAAGCGTGACAGGAAGGGGATGAGCTAGGGGTGTTCCCATAGGATTGGGAAGGTCTAGGGGTATATATGTGACAAGATGGGTGGACCCTAGATTCATGATGGCAGCCTAATCTTAATCATCCTTAGGTGAGTTTGACATCTCTGGTCTCCCACAAGGAAACAGACAACTACTATCCTTATCAGAAGGGAGTGGGCCCTATTTGTTGTGGGATAAACAGTGGTGTCTGCTTGGTCTAGATGGCAGATAACCCTTAGGGATAAAAACACTGACCTACTTCTGATGACCGCCAAGTGTACAGTCATTCGCAAGCAGCTAAGTTTGGCATTTATTTGGGAGAGACAACTTGGGAGAAATCCTGTTTCCCACACCTATCAAAGAGCCCACTGCATTCTATTTTCTTTTGTAAAGAATACCAAGTGTTGCAGTTGGTCACACCTCTCTCTTTTACACTCGATTCCCAGCCTGGAGTTCTTTGTTAGATAAAAGGAAAGAAGTACTTATAAGGGCATGAAATGGAAAACAAACAAACAAACCCCCAAACCAAAAACACCCCTGCTACTCTGCTAAATCCAATAGTCTTTTATTAGTTTAAAATCAGTGTATGACATTGATGCTGTTAGGTGCCATTGAGTCAGTTCTGACTCATAGTGACCCTTCATACAACAGAATAAAACACTGCCTGTACTCTCCTCACAATTGTTGCTATGTTTCAGTCCATTGTTGTCACAAATCCCTTTGAGAGCTTTTCTCTTCCTCACTAATTCTCTTTTTACCAATCACGATGTCCTTCTCCAGGGGCTTGTCTTGTCAGTTAACGTATCTAAAGTATGTGATATAAATTCCCCTATCCTAGATTCAAAGAAGCATACTGTCTGTGTTTCTTCCAATACAGATTTGTCATTCTCTTGGAAGTGCGTGGTATATACACTATACTTGACCAACATCATAATTTAAGTGCATCGATTTCTCTCCAATCTTCATTTACTTTCCACCTATAAGATGCAATTGAAAAAACCATGCTTGGGCCAGGTGCACTGTGATGGTTACGGTTTTATTAACTTACTATACCTCTGGGAAGGTATGGGAAGAGTCCAGCCTCTCAATCAGGAAATAGCCGAATAAATTCTCCTTGGTGTTGTGGACCTTTATTAAGAGACGCTGAAGAGAATTGGTCTTTCCATACTGTTTGATTTTGGATCCTGAATCTGGAAACCCTGTGTCCTGTCGTGTGTTGACCTTGGGAGCTATCAGCATTCGGCCATATTCTTGCCTAACATAGATTCACATGACTTTGCCTACAGTCTCTCAGCTTCCTAATTCACCTTCCTGCTTCATTGCCTCCAGCTAACATCTGTCCTATGAACTTGAGTTGGAATGGGCTGTGTTGATTTCTTGATGTAAATTTTTCTCTATATAAAGCATATATATATATATATATATATATATATATATATATATATATATATATATATATATATATACCCCCTCCCAACAAAACAAAATCCAGAATTTTTTTCAAAGCTATTCATTTACATTTTTTACAAAACAACCTTATCACCTTCAAAGTACCCTCCATTACACTTAACACATTTGTCGAATCTGCGATTCCACTCTTGGAAACATTTTTCAAACTCATCTGTTTGGAAGGCTGACAGCCCCTCCATTGTTCATGTGTTTGTTTTTATCTCACCTCTTCTAAGTCATCAAACACTGTCCTTTCATGTCCCTCTTCATTGTCTTGATCTTTGATTTTACTTGAGGACCTTTTTGTGGCAAGATGACGATGGTGTCTCGGCCACTGATGTTTGCTTTTGGGGTCCTAGCACCATGTCCCCTCACCAGTAATTACCTTGGGGGAAAAAACTCTGGGTTGTGTCAGAGCTGTTCTTTTAAAGCATGGCATACTTCCACTTAAGGCTCTTTTTCCTGGTCTGTCAGAGCCCGAGGCAGTGATCCTTCTCATTCCCAAATATTAAAATTTCCTGAACTGAGCTCCAAGATGGTCCAGATAACTTCCCCATTTCTTCAATGGTCTGTGGTCGGATCTTCTAGTACAAGTGCCTGAATTTTGTTGACATTTTTAGCCAATCGGGAAGTTGACAGACGTCCCAAAGGAGATTTGTCATCAATCAACACTTCCAACTTTTCTGAAACAAGAAAAGCACTCATACACTTGAGTTTTCCCCATTGTGCTGCAATTGTAAGCTGTCTTCAACATCACAACAGTTGCTACAGCATTTTCCCAAGCAGTAAATAAAATTTTACAGCCACATGCTGTTCTCTTAAATAAGTCATCACAAAAAAATGAGGTTTGAGCAAAACTGCTTTGTCAAAAAATTCCCTGTGACAAGAGAGAATCTTCCCAGGCAATGCCACTGGGTGCACTAACTCAGAGCTAGGTACTCAATGCTCACCTATCAGTAAGAAGGCATACTATGAAAGCTCAGTATATGTATAATTGTAAATTAGGTCGGGATAACATTTCAAATGATCAACTTTGTATTAAACGATTTAAATCATGCATCAAATTCCCTCAATAGTTTCCCTTAAGCTGATCTTTCATTTTACCTAAGTTAACAGTAGTCAACAGTCGAGCCATGGCTTTGTCTTTCCTCACCTCCTCTTCTGCCAGAAACAAACCAAGCAGCTATCTTTGGGTTTTAAAAATCTTAAAGAATTCTTTTGCAGCAAATTTGCCTAAGGCAATACATCAATTGATTTGTGTCACTGCTACTTCCACATTCATTGATTGTAGATCCAAGTAAAATTAAATCCGTAACAATTTCAAAGTTTTCCGTATATATCATGATATTTCATATTTATTCACTTGTGAGGATTTTTGTTTTCTTCACATTTAGGTTTAATTAATACTGAAGACTGTAGTCTTTGCTTTTCATCAATAAGTGCTGTAATTCCCCTTTGTGTTCAGCAAGCAAAGTTGTGCAATCTGCATACTAAAGGTTGTTAATGAGACTTCCTCAATCCTGATGCTGTACTCTTCTTCATAGAGTCCTGGTTCTTGGGATACTGGTTCAGTGTACAGATTTATTACATATGGGGAAATATACAATCTTTTCCTTATTTAAAGCCTTTACTGTGCCTGTTTTGTTCAAACAATTGCCTCTTGATCTATGTGAGGGTTATGCATCAGCACAATTACCTGTTCTTGTATTTCAATTCTTCACAATATTGCCAATTATTTGTCATGGTTCACACAGTTGAATACCTTTGTGTGGTCAATATACACAAATAAACATTTGTCTGTTTGCCTCTGTATTCAGTCAAGATCCAGCTGATGTTAGCAATGATACCCAGAATCAAACTCTAATTTCTTACAATTCCCTGTCTATGTAATACTGCAACAGTATGTGGCTTATATTGAAACAACAAACTTAATTTGCATATCTCTTGAGCCACTTTTCTTTGAAATGGACACAAATGTGGACTTCTCCCAGTCACTTCGTCAGGTAGCTTTGAGGTTTCTTGACTTAGGCCAGTGAACACTGTTGCATCAACCAGTCGAAATATTTCATGTTTTTTGCATCAATTCCCGGAACTGCATTGTTTTGCCAATGTTGTCAGTGCATCTAGAACTTCTTCCTCAATATCTACAATTCTTGATAATATGCCACCACAGGAAATGCTTGAGTGTAGAACAATTCTTTTTAGTACATCAAGCAATTATTTGGGTAGAGTGTATCTGTGTTCTTTCTAACTTGCTTTGATGCCTCCTGCAGTGTTTAATATTTTGCATATATAATTCTTCAAAACTGTAATTCAATGATTGAATATTTTTTCAATGATTTCAGCTGAAGAAATGCTAAGGGTATTCTTCCCCTTTGGTGTTCTACCTTCAGGTCTTTACACACAATGCTGTAATATATTCTTTAGCTTCTAAAAAAAATCCATTAAAACTTCATAGTCAGATCCTTTGTTTTACTTTTTTTTCCCTGTAGCTCTGTTTCTCTACATTTTAGAGAAAGTTTGAGTCCTTTCTGACATACATTTTGTTTGTTACTTTGCATATGTTTTAACAAACGTTTTGCCTTCTTAAGGTATGATGTTCTTGATGTCATCCAACATTCCTCAAGTCTTCAATCATTAATGTCCAAAGTATCCAATGTGCTATTGAGATGGTTTCTAAATATCTATACTCAAGACTTTATTTAGTCTCTTATGGAATTGTTTTAATTTTCTTTAGTTTCAACCTAAACTTTCATATGACAGTGGATGATCTGTTCCACAGGAGATCTCTGGACTATTTTAGCTGATAATATTGCTCTCCTCTATCATTTCTGCCCACAAATATAATCAATTTCATTCTGGTGTAGTCCATCTAGCAAGGCCCATCTTTATAGTCATCATTTCTGTTGTTGAAAGGTGATTTCAATGAATGAGTATTTGACCTTTATCCAACTACAGATCCTACTTTTCCCAACTGTCACATTATAATCACTAGAAATTATTCATGCACCTTGATTGTATGTTTGGCCATTTTCAGACTGGAGAAATTGGTAGAATTCTTCCATTAATTTATCATTGACTTTAGTGGCTAGTGTGTAAAGTTGAATAAAAATTGTAATAACCAGTCTTCTTTGTAGGTATATGCATATATATTGTTATATTATTGACAAAATTGAACTTCAAGATATATTTTCTTTTAAACAATTAAGGAGACACCATGCATCTTTAAATCATCATTCCAAACATAGTACACAACACAATTGTTCAATTCAAAATAGCCAGGAACCATCCATTTCAACAGACTAATGCCAAGGATATGAATTTTTATGTGTCTCATTTTATTTGTGACTTCCAATTTTTCTGGACTTATATCTTGCACATTCTATATTCCAATTATTAGTGGATGTTTACAACTACTTATTCTCCTTTTGAGTCATGTCAAACAAGCAAATGAAGTGCCTGTAAGCTTGGACCCTTCCAGGTCATTAAGGTCAACTCTATTCTGAGGAGGCAGGGCTCCCTCTGTCATATTTAATGTCTTTCACACTGAGGGGTCATCTTCTAATGTTAGACCATTTTCTACTGCCATGCATAAGGTTTTCAGTGGCTAATTTGCTGGAAATTATCAGCCAATTCCTTCTTATTTGTCTCCATTTTTCAATATAGGAACCTTGATGGTATTTGAAATAACACTAGTAACGCTTCCAGTATCACAGTAATACACAAACCATACAATTACTACTGACAGTTAAGTGATGGCATTTAATGAGTATATGCATTTAATTTCCAGTACTAGTCTGTCAGTTTAATGGATTGTGATGATTTACATATTGCTTTGATGCTGGAAGCCATGCCACTATGAGATTGTTAAGGTTTATTGTGCCATCATGGCTGATAAACACATATGGGATTAATTGAAGGGCAGAGAGATAAATGGCTTGGTGAGCCTTGCCTTTCTAGTTCTCTTGTGTCTTGCTCTCTGGTGGTCAGACTAGTGTGTGGCTGCCTTAGCTAGTTCTCTGCCTCAGCTGGCAAACCTCACTTCCTGGTATACATCTCTGAGGAGATGCCACATGGACCTACCCTGATGCAGTCCTGGGTGCCGGAGAAGTCACGTGGAGACCCCTGCCAGCACTGAGATGCTCACAGTGCCACTGGGTTCGAAGACTTTCTACCCACTGGCCTGTGATCCTTCTTCATTCAGTGTCATTGTGTGTGTGTGTGTGTGTGTGTGTGTGTGTGTTGTGATTTTGAGGAGGACTTTGTAGATCAGTGTTGGGCTTATGGGCTTGGACTGGATGGGGTTGGGATGCTTTCTGAATATACGCTTGCCCTTTATATAAAACTCCCTCTTATACATATATGCGTTTCTGTGGATTTGTTTCCCTAGTTTACCCAGACAAACACACACACTGGTATTGCTAATACCAGCAGGGTCATGCAAGGTGAACAGTCTATAGAACAACTTTCAGATTAAGAACAAAAGCCCATGAGTTTGGAGAGGACTCAAAATAAAACTGGGGGAAAACTGCCTCCTCAACTAAACTCCATTGTATTGATGTGCATGGAGTAAGACTTCCAGGGCTGGCATTTGAAAAGGAACAGCTAAAACATCCATTAATAATCAGATGTGGGATGTACAATGTATAAAACAACAACAATTGGATATTGTCAAAAAAAGAGACTCAAAAAGATGGATATTGTAGGCATTAGTGTCCTGAAATTGATTGGTAGTCATCATTTTGAGTCAGACAATCAAATGATGCACTATGAGGTGAATAATAAATTGTAGGGAAGTGACATTACATTCCTCAATAAGAAGATTTCAAGATTTATCTTGAAGTAAAATTGTCAGTGATGGAAAAATACCTATACTTCACTAACCACTAAAGCTAATAATGAAGAAATCATAGAATTATACCAACGTCTTCTATCTAAATAGATCAGATCAGACATGCAATCAAGGTACGTTGATAATTACCAGCTACTGGGATGTGAAATCTGGAAAACAAAAGGATTAGTATTTGGCACATTAGACATCAATGATTTAAAAAAGGACTCTAAGTCACCTAAAATCAACAACATGTGTTTTATTGCCTACTCCATGAAAACACTGTTTATAAGCTTTTATTAATGGACTATATAAAAAAATAACAAGACGTTTAACCAAGAATTAAGGAAGCAATGACACAAGATATGATGGGTTTAGTTCTTGAACTCTGTCCTATTGGGTGTACTTTGGCATTAGGATTTTAGTAAGTGAAAGAGAAGAAAAAGAAAGATGAAGTGGCTAAAATGACTTGGAAAAAGAAAACACTTGAATGGCAGAATGATGGGTTCCCAAAAGAACAATATGTCCCCCTTTTATTCTCTATTTCATGCTTTAGCTATACACAATTTTGCCATTTCTAAAAGTTCAATTTCAAGGATATGGTCTAGAAAGTGAGATGTTGGACAGGGCAAGACATGACAAAATAATAATTTATAAATTATCGAGGGCTCATGAGGGAGGGGGAGCAGGGAGGGAGAGGGAAAAACGAGGATCTGATGCAAAGGGTTTAATTGGAGAGCAAATGTTTTGAGAATGATGAGGGCAATGAATGTACAGATGTGCTTTATACAATTGGTGTATTATGGATTGTGATGAGTTGTATGAGCCCCTAATAAAACGTTTTTTAAAAAGATACAATACACATATAACAAACAATAAAGTAAAGAAAGAAAAAAGAAAAATAAAGAAGACAAACACATGCTTGGCCCAGTTTCTTTGTTCTTATATTTTCACTCCCACTTCTGTCATCTCAATATCTGATCTCTGCAAGTGAAATAGCTAGAACCAGAAATCAGAAATGTCTGGAAGAACTCCAAGAGATATGATTGCCAAGTCTAGAAAAAAGCACAAACTTTGTAAAAATCAAACAAAATTTCCACAGTAACTTTTTGATATAAAAAAAAAATCACACAAAGTGGTGTTCTTCTTCCATGTGGGCTTTGCAGCTAGATGGTCATTTGTTTACCTTCAAGTCTTAAAACCCCAGAAGCTATATCTTTTGATAGCTGGGCACCTTCAGCTGCCTTCACCACATTTGCTTATTCACACATTTGTCTTAAGTGATCATGTTGGGAAAATGAACATCACAGAATGACAGATCATTTGAACAAAGTGTTATTGCATTGAGGGAGTACTTGAGTCGAGGTCCAATGTCCCTTTTCTACCTTAATATTTAACATATAAATATAAGTACATAGATATACTTCCCTATCTTTATATATAAATACACATATATGCCTGTATTTAGACCTCTATAAATGTCCTTTATAGAAATGTCCTCTTAGTCAATTCCTCTATTTCCTTTTACTTTCCTCTGGTCCCACTATCATGTTTGGCCTTCATTAGGGTTTCAGTAATTCCTTTCAGTTACATTGCCTTTAATTAAGCCCCACCCGACATCCTATACCCTTCTCTCCATCGATTTTGTATCACTTGTTGTTTGTTATCAGGCATCAAAAACCCAGAACAAAAATTATATCAATGTGACTGAGGGGGTGGGGGGCATGGAGTGGAAACCCAAAGCCCATTTGTAGACAAGTGGACATTCTCTTACAGAAGGGGCACAGGGAAGAGATGAGCCAGTCAGGGTATAGTACAGCACTGATGAAACATACAACTTTCCTCTAGTTCTTTAATGCTTCTTCACCCCATTTATCATGACCTCAATTCTACCTGACTAGACCAGAACATGTACACTGCTACAGATAAGAGCTCACAACACAGGGAATCCAGGACAGATAATCCCCTCAGGACCAATAATGAGACTAGAGATACCAGCGGGGGGGGGGGCGGGGGAAGGGGGGACAAAGAGGGAACTGATCACAATGATCTACAGATGGACAACAGAAAAGTGGGTGAAGGGAGATAGTGGTTTGTGTAAGACATGAAAAAAATAATAATTTTTAAATTATCAAGGGTTCATGAAGGAGGGAAAATGGGGGAGGGAGAAATAAGGAGCTTATATCAAGGGCTCAAGAAGAAAGAAAATGTTTTGAAAATGATGGTGGCTACCTATGTACAAATGTGCTTAACAAGATGGATGGAAGTATGGATTGTGATAAGAGCTGTAAGAGGCCCCAACAAAATGTTTTTTTTTAATGGATGGGATAGGTTGACGATGATTTATTTTAAAAGTTGTAAAGTTGATTATTTATTTGCAGGAAGAATTGGATTATACATGTATATCTGCAAGCTAGTGTGTATGACTTTTCTTTTCAATTTCCATATATGTATATGCTATTTTTAAACTGTGTTAAGTCTAATTTTATAAAATTATATATGACAAGAAATTCATAGACAATTTCTACTACTATATGTATTTTAAAAATGCAATTCAGTTCCATAGATGCTAAAGTAGAAAAGTTGATAACATAACTCTAAACTCACATGGATTATAACTTAGAAGAATATATTCACGTTAACGAAGTCATAGACATTTTTAGGACAAATACCTTTTGCCAAACTCCTGGAAGTTAATATTGCAAACTTTCCAATTAGTCGGATCTATTTCAGGGAAGTAGTTACTTTTCTTTTCATTAGAGCACCTGACTATGAGACAGGAAGGATTTGAGAATAACCAGGAAGACGGAAAAATAAAGGTCAATGTCTTTGGCTTTTAAGTAAGTGTTAAATCTTTTCCTGGGAGGTCCTTAAAGAAACATTTATAAATTTAATCAAAAGTCACAAGTGTAAGTGGCATCCTACTGGTGGGGGCTAAGGGATTGAGGAAGAAGAGAGAAAGGGGAATTAGCCTCGAGACAGGATTTCTAAACTTGGCTCGACATTCATTATCTCAAAGGTGACTGTGGCATAATGACAGATTGCACAGGGTCAGTACAGATGATGGAGTGAGGTGGGAGGAGGCTTCAAATACAAGCACAGAATGCTCATTAGTTACATTAATCTTGACCTAATGGAAGTCTTGGCTTAGGAAGGTGGCACGTACATGGATGAGATTAATGTTCTAGAGGCAGGATGGTGGGAAAACAGAGACGTAAGATACCATAAGGTCATGGGTCAAAATTTTGTTTGTGGATTCCGAGAAATGAGCGATGAATAATACTTGGTAAAAGAATTTATTTCAGATGCCATAACACACACCCCCCTAAGCAGTGACTATACTTATCTCTTAACTCATCTAAAAGAAGGATGATTTTGCATTTAGCTAAACATACTCTCCTTCTTACCTAGGTATACTGTCTTAATATAAGAGAACTTGAAGAGGCCCCATTTGCAAAAATAAAAGTAAAATTGTACTTCCTGGCAGTTTTCTATCAATTAACTGTATTTGGATACCCAAAATTTTAAAATAGCTAATACAAAATTATCTAAGTATATATAGTTTGCCATTTAGAACAGCACATATAAAGACAATTGGTAATATTGTGGAAGTTTTCCCCCTCTGAAATATAAGAATAATTATTTGTGTACTATAATTAAAAACAATCAGTGATACCAACCTGTTACCTTTTTAACCACCATGAAACAACTACATTATTATTGTCAGGTACGGCTTGGATCATTTTTGGTAATGGATAAACAAGGCAAAATATTAAACCTGGATTAATGAATGTCTAAATTATCTAGTCTAGACTTATCTTTGACTTTGTCATACCGTGGTAGCTTGAGTTTTACAGGTAGGCTATAAACTATGTCACCGATATTTCAAATAACAGAAGGTTCACCTATTAGCAGAATTCAGCAAAACTTCCAAAGAATATTCTAAGAACTTCTGAGGGCCTGGCCATTGAAAACACAGCATATGTTTTAGTGCCAGAAAATTAGACCTTAAGTTTGAAGGCTTTCAAAATGTACTTGGTCAAGTCATATAGAGGTGCTAGAACAAAAGTGCTACGATTGAGTAGCTTTTTCCCATTGTTTGGGAGGCTAAAGCTCTGAATTCACAGTCCTAGCTCAAAGGAAGGGCTTTCCCTCTCAGCTCTGGAAGAAGGCCTTTGTTTCTTTGAACTTCAGATCCTTGGAAATCTTCATATGGACCAGCATCTCTCTTCCCCCAACTCCACTTGCTTGATTGCTTGCTTAATCTTTTTTATATCTCAAAAGAGATTGGCTGTAGTCTCATCCTACACTAATCATTCCACACCACCATAAGAAAAACACACCATTCCCACGTGGGATTATAATGGCAGCCTTGCTGTTCGTGACCTTCAAGTAGGTTCCAACCTTGTGCAAAACAGAATTAAACACTGCACCATCCTTAGCCAACCTCACAATTGTTCCTAAGCCTGAGTCTGTTGTTGCAATGTGTCAATCTATTTCTTTGAGAACCTTCCTCCATTTCACTGTCTCTCCACTTTACAAAGCATGATGTCCTTCTCCAGGGATTGGCCTCTCCTGATAAGAAGTCAGTCCTAAGTGTATAAAATATGAAGTTTTTCCATCTATCCTCCAAGTAACACTCTGGCCATACTTCTTCCAAGAAGTCCATGAGACCATCAACATTCTTCTCCAACACTACAACCAAATGCATGAATTCTTCATTGGTCTTCCTTATTCAATGTCCAAGTTTCATGTGTATATGAAGCAATGGGAAATACCATGACTTAGGTCAAGTACACCTTAGTTCTCAAAATAAAGTCTTATTTTTCAATACTCTAAAGTGGTGTTGTGCAGCAAATTTATTTAATACAACTCATCTTTTGATCTTTTGAATAATGCTTCCATAAACACTATGCATCAAAGCAAGACAAAATCCTTGACAACTTCAATCTTTTCTCTGTTTATCACGATTGTATCTTTCGGACCAGTTGTGAGAATTTTGGTCTGCTTTACATTTAGTTGTAATTCAGACTGAAGGCTGCAATCCTTGATATTCTTCAGCAAATGCTTCAAGTCCTCCTCACTTTCAGCAATCAACGCTATATCATCTGCTCTAGTCATTTAGGCATTAGTCACAAACAAGGCTCCAAGAATTGATATAACACCATTAAAATGCATTTAGAAGCTGGTAGAGCAATGGAATTATTCACTCTTCTATGTCATCTAAGTTGTAAACCAGTTAGTTGGCTGAAAGAGGTGCATATTTGTACCCATTGCAAAGAAAGGTGACCCAACAGAATGAAAAAAATCATTGAAAAATCTCATTGGTGTCACAGGTAAGTAAAACTTTGCTGAAGATCCTCTAACAACAGTGTCAGTAGCACTGGCAGAGCTGCCAGAAATTCAGGCCGGATTCAGAAATGGATGTGAAACAAGGACTATCATTGCTGATGTCTGATGGAGCAGCAGCAAGTACTAGGACGATGTTTACTTGTGTTTCCTTGACTAAGCCAAGGCTTTCGACTGTGTAAACCATAATAAAGTATGGATAGCCTTGAGAAAAATGGAAACTCTACAATAGTTCATGGAGCTCATTTGCAACCTGTACGATGACCACGAGTTTTATGAACCAAACAAAAAAATACCTGCATGATTTAAAATTAGAAAAGGTGCTTGACAGGGCTGTATCCTCAGACTATATTTATTCAATATGTATATAGAACAAATAATTTTAAAAGTTGGAGTATATGGGGAAGAATACCACATAGATATTGAAGAGAGGTTTATTAGTACCTATGATATGCAAGCGACAACCTTGCTTGCTGAAAGTGCAGAGGACTTGGACCACTTGCTGATATAGATCAGGCATGATAGTGTGAAATGTGCATTACAACTTTATGTAAAGCAAGCACAAATCCTCACAACTGGATGATGGAGAAAAGGTGAAATTGTCACATTTTGTCTTACTTGGAGTTACACTCAATGCTCATGGAAGCAGAAATCAAGAGATCAAATGACATGTTGCTTTGGGTAAATCTGTTGCACCAGGCGCTTCTAAAGTGTTAAAACAATGAGGATGCAACTTTGCCAACGAAGGTTTAGCTTACCGAAGTAACAGTATTTTCAATTACTCATACATATGTGAAAGTTGGATATAGAATAAAAAATTTAAAAATATATTGGATGCACTTGACTTATGATGCTGGTGAAGAATATTGTAAGTATCAAAGACTACTGAAAGAGCAAACAAGTCTGTCTTGGAAGAAGTACAACCAGAATTCTCTTTTGAATCAAGGATAGCTAGACTTGGTCTTAGGTACGTTGGAATTGTTATCATGAGAGTCATCATCAGAATTCCTTCCATGGCTATACTTCTTCTAGGCCTCTTTCCCAGGCTATCTAGGTTTTCACTGTTAGGCAATTTTAAAACTTTTCCAGCTTCCACACACTGCCCAATTCCAAAAGGACTTTCACATTTTAGATATTTGTTAGCACAATATTCCCACTTCTCTGGACCAAATTCTGACTAAATTATCTAGGGCTGTTGTAAAAGAAATAACATAAGTGGGTGGCTTTAATAGACACAAACTAATTTTTTTTGCAGTTTAGGACACTACAAATCTGAATTCAGAATGTTGGTTCTATGGGAAAGCTTTCTCTCTCTGTTGATTTAGGGAGAAAATTGTCTCTTTGAAGCTTGTGGTTTGGTACATCTCTTCCTTCAGCCCCTACTTGCTTGATTATTTAATTTATTTTCATTTTTAAAAAGATTGACTCAAAACACATCCAACAGTAATCCTGCCTTATTAGAGTAAAAAGAAAATTTATTCCCAAATTAGTTTTTTAACCAGAGGCAAAGAGGTTAGAATTTACAGCATATATTTGGTGGGAGGGGGGGGGGGTGGGAGTGGGTGGAGCACAATTCAATCCACAACATATCCTACTGTCTAGGGCTCAAGAAAGTCTAGGCATGAACTATATAAGTTTTCAGAAATAGATTTTTGCTGTTTGCTTCCTTCAAAATTTATTTCATGTACTACTCAAGAGGACAAAGAGAGAATTGATACCTTTGAAATATGGTGTTAGGGAAGAACATTGAATAGATCATGAAATATCCCAAGGGTAAACAAATCTGTTGTGGAAGAAATATAGCCAGAATTCTCCTTGTAAGTGAACATAGTGAAACTGTCTCATCTACTCTGGACATGCTATCAAGCAAAGCCTGTCCCTGGAAAAGAACAACATGCTTGGTAAAGTAGAAGATTCTCAAACAAGAGGATGTCCCTGAAACCATTGGATTGACACAGTGGTTCCAACAATGGGCTCAAAAATAGTCTTGATTGTGAGGATAGTGCAGAGCCAAGCAGTGTTTTAATTTTTTTTCTTTATGCACAATGTTTCTTGAATTAGAACCGAATCAATGGAACTTAACAATAATTAAGAATTATGCATTTCTATACTTTATAAAATGCTGAGGCGGGAGGAGAAGAGGTGAAGAGTGGAAAGGATAAGTAAAATTAATATTTTGCAATTAACTAGAAATTTTATCTCCTAAGCTCAATGTATGATGTTCTAAAAGTCCTTCTACATTATTGCAGGATGATAAGAGAACTAGGGAAAACAGACCCCTTTTTAAAAAGTATATGAACATTTTCAAACTCAGAATCTGAAAACAAAACTAAAAAAAAAAGCAAACTCACTGCCATTTTCTTGATTCTAACTTATAGCAAAACTTTACGAAGTATAGGCAGGTAAACTGATAGGAAAAACAAAAGCTAAAGTGAAACATGTCAAAGAATGTCTTCTGCTTTACATTATAACATTATATTTGTTTCCCTACTGAATCATTGGCCAAGAAATCTCATACACTGCAACCACCTGTTAGTTGAGATTTGCAAGTCCATGTACTGCTGAACAAGAATCAGTAGAGCTTCCACACTAAGATAGACTCAAAGCAAAGCATGACCATATGTTTCTTAAAATCAGCCTATGAAATGGCCTGATTGGCAACCAGTCATGGGAATGACTCTGAATTTGCAGTGTTTCATTCTATTGTGCACGAGGATCCCATAAGTAGAATTAGTTTGACAGCAGCTAAGAACAACAACCTTATTATAAATTCTAAATTTCTCAGATTCAGGTAAAAATTGCTCTTTCTATATCACTGTGAGATATCTAATGCCAATAAACAAATTATAAAGTAAATCATTCTATTAGCAATTGCGACCTTGAGGACTGGTGCCTGAAGCTGTGTCTCCTTTATTTCTGAATTATTAAAACTGGTCAGAGTTTCCTTGGTCAACTAAGATCAGTTGAATTGAACATAACTAGAGGTAAAGCCAAGGAGGTCTGGCGGTGTTGTGGGTTAAGTGACAGATTACTAATGTAGCATTAGGAGTACAAAGCCACCAACCACTTCAAGGAGGAAATATGAGGCCATCTGCTCCCATCAAGATTTACAGTCTTGAGAACCCTCTCTAAGGTCACTATGAGTGGGAATCAACTAGATCGGTTTTTTAGACAGTCTCTGAATCCAAAATTGTCTCTATTTTCTCCTGCTGGCATTTAAAAATTCCTCAGGAAAGCCTTAATCCTTGAGGCTAATAACCTGTTCTTTACTAATATGCAAATACGCCTCACAGTTTAACACATTTCATGCTCTTTCAGCTACTTATACCCTAGTGTTAATTGGTTTATCAGAGCCTTTCAGTAGCAGTTTGTTGACAAAAGGTTTTAGTCCAGAAATGAGTGGAGGGTGTATGTGTGTATGCTCCAATAAGAGAAGAGGAAGTGTGGAGAGGAACAATAAAAAGTGAAGAGCCCAAGCTTACATAGTGTCTAAAGGCAAAAATATTGTTGATATCTAGCACTGCAAAGATTTACTTTGAGTCAGATTAGGACAAAACAAGTGACAACCTTAGTATATACGCCACTATTTGATAATAACTTGTTAAACACTTATTGAGATAAAATGACAGAAATATCTACTAATTCAAAATGAATGCAGAGATTAATTCATTTCTAAATCTCTTGTGCTTACAGAAATAGACTTTCAAAATTAATATTTTGCAAAAATGAAATTCTATAAATCCTTCCTATCATTTATGCTCACATTTTGATAATTTTATTATTTGTTGTGAGCACATATGTTTGTGCTCAATTTTATTAACCAGAGAATTTATTTGGATGTACACTTAATTTTTAAATTATTGGTTAGTGCAAAAGTCACTCTATTCTTGAACACAGGCAGTACATAATATGATAGCAGTCACAGGTCCATTGAATTTGCCCTTCAGAATTTCAATTACACTGTAGGCATTCTAGAGCTAATATCTTACTTTAAGAGTTGGCGTTTTAACAATGGGTTCATTGATACAACACCAAAAACTCTAGGAGCAGAAAATGAAACAAATTAACAGGACTTGATCAAAATGAAAAGCAAAGAGCTTGCATTTAACAAAAGATTTTAAAGAATATAATACAGAGGCAAGTTTCAGGTTGCTTAGCAAGTCCGCCACCTTTATCCATTCCTTGTGGATGTGCAAACGATAGCTCTGCAAACTATGTGGGAAACAGTTTGGCTGTTCCTCAAAAAGTTAAACTTGACTTGAGAATTCCACTTTTAAGTCTATAGCCAAAGACTCGTGAAGGCAGACACAGAAAGAGGGAGGTGTATGCCAGTGTTCATAACAGCACTGTTCATAATTGCTAAAGGTAGAAACAACTAGGATGTCCGACAACAGAAAGCAAAATGTGCTATACACAGAAAATGGAATATTTGTCCGCCATAAAGAGAAATGAAGTCCTAACAGCAGCAAAAGGATCGGGATATGTCTTACAATTTGGATGAGCGTGGAATAGTACGCTGAGTGAAGTAAGTCAATAACAAGATGAAAAACATAGTTTTCCCTCTGCCCCTTTTCCATTTTTAAGCTTGCCTCAGTAGTCCTTTTGTGCTTGACTTACTTCACTTAGTCACACCAAATCCAGGGATACACACGGTAGCCAGCTAAGAAGAAGGAAGGGGAGGTGAAAACAAAAAAAGACATGGGTAGCAGGGGAACAGGGCATTAACTGACCCAAGGGGAAGGTATTGTTTATATTTCCACGTGGAAAGAGGGACCAGACTTCAACCCAGTGCTCCAAGATGTGAATGCAACATGCTGGCATGAAGCAGGGAACCAATAGAGATGTCTGAGGAGCCAGCCCCAATCCCAATTAGGTGGACAGCACCCACTCCCCACAGAAGAATTCACTTCAAAGGACAGCACTGAAGCTACAGCTCAGGGAGGGGGTCGTGTCTGATCAAAGGGCACAGGAGCATATAAAGGGAGAGGAAGAGAGAGTGGAACATATCCTGGCCCGACAAGCCCTGAGGATGATATTCTGCTCAGAGCAGCCAAAGCACAGAAAGGACTATAGGGTCAACCCCACTATGAGACTCAACATCCATCACTCACCCATAACTCTATGTGGGACAACACTTGAGACAGTGTGTGAATTGCACCTGATCTGACCCCACCAAACTGAAGCGAAACACTATGGGTATGCAACAGAACAGCAAGGAGAACAGAGCAAACAAGTCCCCAGCAAATTCCAAAAATAGTTTTCGGGTCCAGGACATGGCACCCTACCAGACTCAACTGGAAAACACTCCTAGAGGTGAACAAACAGACCTTGGAATATTTACAGGTTTTTCTTTTTTTGTTGTTGCTGTTTTATTTTGTTGTTGTTGCTGCTGCTGTTTTGATTTCTCTGGTTGCTTTGTTTTCCTCTGTCTTGTTTTTTGTGTGTATTATTATCTCTGCAGGTTTATCTAGATAAAATAGATGGTATAAACAATTTAAAAGAGCAAACAAAGGGACCGATGGTTCTGGGGGGGGGAATAGGAGAGGGGGAGGTGAGGGAAAGGAAGTAGGTGTTAACAGACCCAGGGACAAGGGAACAATAACTGATCTATAATTAATGGTGAGGAGGGGGCCTAGTAGGGCTTCATCAAGGGCAATGTAATCAAGAGGAATTACTGAAACCCAAATGAAGGCTAAACATGATAGTGGGACAAGAGGAAAGTAAAAAGGAAATAGAGGAAAGAACCAGGAGACAAAGAGCATTCATAGAGGTGTAAATACAGAAATGTATATATGTAAATATATGATAGGGGAATAAATCTATGTGCATATATTTATAGGTTTAGTACTAAGGTAGCAAATGGACATTGGGCCTCTACTCAAATACTCCCTCAATACAAGAACAGTTTGTTCTATTGACCTGGCATTTCCGGATACTCACCTTCCCAAAGTGATAGCTGAAGACAAAGTGGGTGCATAAGCAAATGTGGTGAAGAAAGCTGATGGTACCTGGCTATCAAAATATATAGTATCTGGGGTCTTAAAGGCTTGACGATAAACAAGCAGCTGTCTAGCTGAGAAGCAACAAAGGCGACATGGAAGAAGCACACCAGCCTGTGTGATCACAAGGTGTCAATGGGATCAGGTATCAGGCACCAAGTAACAAAAAATCCTATCATTGTGAATGAGGGAAATTAGGAGTGCAGACCCAAAGCCCAACTGGACATTTCCTTACAGAAGGGTCTCAGGGAGGAAATGAGTCAGTTAGGGAGCAGTATAGCACTGCTGAAACATACAACTGTCCTCTAGTTCTTTAATGCTTCTTCCCCCACTATCATGATCCCAATTCTACCTTACAACTCTGGCTAGATCAGAGGATGTACACTGGTACAGATCACAGCTGGAAACACAGGGAATCCAGAACTGAAAACCCCTCAGAACCAATAATGAGAGTAGCAATACCAGGAGGGTAAGGGGAAGGTGAGGGATAAAGAGGGAACCAGTTACAATGATCTACATATCACCCCTCCCTGGGAGATGAACAATGAAAGAGTGGGTGAAGAGACATCAGACAGTATAAGACATGAAAAAATAATAATTTATAAACTATCAAGAGTTCGTGAAGGGGGAGGGTGGGGGTGGGAGGAGGAAAATGAGGAGCTGATACGAAGGACTCGACTAGAAAGAAAATGTATTGTGAATGATGATGGCAACAAATGTACAAATGAGCTTGACACATAGATGGATGTTTGGATTGTGGCAAGTGGTAAGATTTATGCAAAAAGAAAAATATTGTTTTCTCTCATTCACATTAAATAAGTACAACAGGCAAACGCATAGTGACCATGTAATTGATGTCACTTCATTGCACACACTAAAAATGTTAAGTTGGTAGTTGTGGTATATATATATATATATATATATATATATATATATATATATATATATATATATATATATATATATATATATATATATATATTTACAATGATGGAAAATAAAATGATCATATGATTCTTTCAGCATTTTCAATAAATCCCACCATAACCACAGATAGATGCAAAAAATTCCCCAGTACTAGACATAAAAGGAGCATCTGCTAGGTTATTAAATTAAAGACAAGAAAATGTAATCACTTTGATAGTGCTTACTCAAAATATGGAAAACAAAGTAGGGGTTTCCTTTCTTACAACTTCTATTCCATTTGGAAATGGAAATTCTAGCCAGTATGAGCATTAAAATAAAAGAAGAAAAATATTTAGGGTATAAAGATTGAAAAGTAAATAGTAATAATGTATTTAATTGCAAAAAGGACATTCCTTTATGTAGAACCCTCCAAATAATTTACAAAATATCCCTAGCACTAATAAGTAACTGTATCAAAATTGCAGGATACAAGATCATTATCCAAAATTAATTATTTCCCTAGATACCTGTCATGAACCATTGGAATTTAACTACTTTAATTATAAATATTGTAAATCAGCATCTAAAATATGCAAAATATATTTAAGAAAAACTTGAAGCAGTATAGAATGTGTAAAGAGAATCTAAATAAGAGGGGATACTGTTCAGGTGCCTGGATAAGATTAAAAACTGTTCAGATATCAATTATTTCCAACTAGATCTAAATAGGTAATTCAATCTCAACCAATATACCAGCAACCTGTTTAATAGACATTAACAAACTGATTCTAAAATCTATGTGACATAATAAAAATAGACAAAACACTAAAATAACTAACAGGACTGAAGAAGTACAAACCTGAAAGATTCATATTTCCCCATTTGTAGATTTACTCTAAGCTTACAATAAAAAAGGTATATGTTATTGGTATAATAATGGACATATAGAAATAAAACAAATAACCCACAAATACAACCATGCAAATATCATTTCAATTGATTTTTTACAAGCAAGTCAAACCAATTTAATGGGAAAATAATTATCTTTTCAATAAAATCAGAATATTCCTGTTTCCAGTTCCTATCTGTACCAGTGTACATCCTCTGGTCTAGCCAGATTTGTAAGGTAGAATTGGAAATCCAGGACAGATGATCCCTTCAGTGGTGAGAGTGGCGATACCAGGAGGGTGGAATAGAAAGGGGGAACCGATTACAAGGATCTATATATAACCTCCTCCCTGGGGGACAGACAGCAGAAAAGTGGGTGAAGGGAGATGTCGGACAGTGTAAGATATGACAAAATAATAATTTACAAATTATCGAGGGTTCATGGGGGAGGGGTGAACAGGGATGGAGAGAGGTAAAATGAGGAGCTGATGCCAGGGGCTTACATGGAGAGCAAATGTTTTGAGAATGCTGAGGGTAATGAATGTACAAATGTGCTTTATACAATTGATTTATGTATGGATTGTGATAAGAGTTGTATGAGTCCCCAATAAAATGATTTTTAAAAATCAGAATAGTCCTATAAAAAAAGAGAAAATCAATCATCAAAAACCTCTCAGCAAGAGCAATAGCAACAAAAAAGACTTGAGTTCTTCTCAAACTCTTCTAAAATATTAAAAAAGAGGAGACAATCCTAATTTATTCTGTGAGATCAGCATTTCTCTGACACCCATGATAGACAAATACACTGTTTGTACAGAATACTACAAATCAATATTCTGTAAGGCATTTTTTACAATTCTCAACAAAATATTAGTGAACTGAATACAGCAATAAGATGGCCAAGGAGGATTTATTTCAGGCATGCAAGAACAGTTTAGCAAATGAAACTAAATCAATATTATATGCCACATTAAAGACAAAATGGAAAAACAAGTCCTTTAACTGTTACAGAGAAAGAATTGGACAAAATAATACATACATTCATGATAAAAACAGTCAATAAAAGCTGCAGAAAAAAATTACAGTGTGTTAAGGGATACATTTAACTAACGAAGCAAAGTCTTTATACACTGAAAATTTAAAAATCCTCCTGAAAATTAAATACTCAGCTGCTAACCAAGATATCAGCAAATATATTTCATTTTATATATAAAATTTATATTAAAAGATTGTTAATTTGCTAAATTGTATGTTATGCATATTTAACACAAAAATTTTAAATGTATGTAAATAGTACTATATAAAAGACTTACACACTACAAGTTAATAGAATTTATTATAGAGGTACAAAATTAATATGATATTTGAAAGGCTAGCTATGAAATCTACTATATTAACAGAAAAGAAAAAATATACATGGAATAGATCAACTTATGGCAGTGCGAGGACACAAGGTGGTATATCAAGGACATGGCTGCTACTCAGTCATATAAAATAACATTCTATTGTACATGAAAAAACTTATATTAAGCTCAAGGACATTATTCTGAGTCCCAAAAAATATAATTTAAAAAACATGGAAAAACGTACATTTGTTGGCTTTTATGAGGGTTTTCCAGTCAAGTCTGATGAAGTGCCAAACTCTGTATCCAAAGTCTATTTTTGATATTCCCAGGGATTTAATTACTTTGCTCCCCTTGCTGCTCTGTTACATGTCATTAGTGTTTTGCCCCAGTGTGTTGGGGTCAGATTGTGCACAATTCCTGTACTGTTTCCAGTGTTGTCCCCAGCAACACTGTGCTTTAGTGAGGGACGTCATGTCTCGTGGTGGTGCCGGCCTTGTGGTCCTCTCTGTGCATTGGGTGCTCTGAGCAGGAATATCACCCTCAGGGTTTGGTGGGCCAGGATATTTTCTCCTCCCTCTCCAATCCTTTTCTTTTCTCCCGTGTGCTCAAATCATACATGCCCCTCTCTCCAAGCTGTAGTTTCAGTGCTGCCCTCTGAAGTGCATTCTTCTGAGGTAAGGTGGGAGGAGTGGCCACATAGTTGGGGTTAGGGTTGACCCGCAGACCTCTCTATTGGTTCCCTGCTACATGCAAGTATGTTGTATTCACCTCTGTATGGGGTTGAAGCCTGGTCTTTCTCTTCCTCTCCTGTGGAGATACACTGCTCCCCCCATACCTATGTCTTTTTTGTTGATTTATTGTTTTGTTGGGCTTGACTTCGTTTATTATTTTATTTGGCTTTGCCCGGATTTTGCATTTATTAATGTATCTGAATGTCTGTCTAGATAAGATAGCTAGGATAAATAATTTGCAGATGAAAAGAACAGGACCAATGGTTTCAGGAGATACCGGAGAAGAAGGTGGGAGAAAGGAAGGTGTGGGGAGGGGGACCAACCCAAGGACAAGGGAACAACAGGTGAACTAAAATCAATGGAGACAAGTGCGTAGGATGCCTAATGGCACTTAATCAAGGGCAATGTAGCAGCAAGGACTTACTAAACCCGAATGAAGGCCAAACATGATGGTAGGACAAGAGGAAAGTAAAAGGAAATAGAGGAAAGAACTAGGAGACGAGGACATTTATAGAGGTCTAAATACAGGCATGAATATATATATATATATATATATATATATATATATATATATATATATATATATATATATATCAAGAGGGGAACAGAACTATGTACTCATCTATATATTAAGAAAGAAGGATGCAGATGGACATTGGGCATTGACCCAAGTACTCCCTCAACACATGAAAACTTTGTTCTAACAATCCTGCATTCTGTAATGCTCACCTTCCCAACATGGTCACTAAAGACAAAATGGGTGCATAAGCAAATGTGTTGAAGAAAGCTGATGGTTCCTAGCTATCAAAAGATATAACATCTGGGGTCTTAAAGGCTTGAAGATAAACAAGCGGCTAACTGGCTCAGAAGCAACAAAGCCCACATGGAAGAAGCACACCAGCCTGTGTGATCATGAGATGTCTAAGGGATCAGGTATCAGACACCTAAGACCCAGAACAAAATCATAACCAATGTGAATGGGGTGGGGACCCAATGCTCATCTGTAGATAATTGGACATCCCCTCACAGAGGGGTCACAGAAAAGAGATGAGCCTGTCAGGGTGCAGTGTAGCATCGATGAAACACACAACTTTCCTCTCATTCTTTGGTGCTTCCTTCACCCACTATCATAAACTCAATTCTACTTTACAAATTGGGTTAGATGAGAACATGCACACTGCTACAGATAAGAGCCTGCAGCACAGGGAATCCAGGATAGATAAAACCCACAGGGCCAACAATGAGAGTAGAGATACCACGAGGATTAGGGGAGGATGGGGGAGAAAGGGGAAATCTATCACAAGGATCAATCTATAGCCCCCTCCCAGGGGGTGAACCACGGAAAAGTGGGTGAGGGGAAATGGATGACGATGTAAGATATAAAATGATAATCTATAATTTACCAAGGGCTTGTGAGGGTGGGTGGGCAGGAGAGGGAGTGAGAAGAATTGGGAAGCTGATATCAGGGGCTCAAGTGGGAAGAGAATGCTTTGAAAATGATGATGGCAGCATATGTGCAAATGTGCTTGACACACTGAATGAATGTATGGATTGATAGGAGATGTAAGAGTCCCCAATAAAAGTATTTTTTAAAGTCATGATCATATAACATGGTCTATTTAGTAGTCTTTAAATGTCAAAGATAAGGAACAGATTAGTTGTCACTAGACTTTAGAAATTGTAGAGAAATAGGGGTAGGCGGAGCTATCAAAAAACATGAGCTCGATCTTTGTAGTGGTGGAATAATTCTGTATCTTGATGGATGCGGTCTGTACATGAATCTACACAGATAATAAAATAATATATATGATTTTTATTCCAATGTCATTTTCCCATTTTAATATTGAGTATAGTTATGTAAAATGAAACTTGTATTAGAGCGTAAATTCTGGACATTTGATTTTCAGATGGCTATTAATGACAAAAGTCCAAATTCCATCCTCAGAGTTTCAATTGGATAAAGTCTCTGACCATTGTTAGAAGATATAATACAAAATTCAGCATCATGATTGGAGGAATGCTTATTGCAAATTGCACTGCTATATGCAAATTACACAAACGTGCTTGATGAAAAAGGAGGATTTGAATCACTTGCTGATAAAGATAAGAGATTTCAGTGTTTAGTATGGTTTATAACTTAATGTAAAGGAAATCAATATCCTCACAACAAAATCCTACTAATCGGTAATAAATGGAGAAAAGATTGAAGTTGCCAAGGATTTTATCTTGCCCGGCCTCACAATCAATACTCAGGAAAGCAGCACTCAAGAGACCAAGCAATACATTGAGTAGAGTGAAAACACGCTGCACCAAACCTTTAAAGTTTCAAAAATTAATGATATCACTCTCAGGACGAAGGTACAACTGACTCAAGCCCTCTTATTGCCAATCATCTCATATGCATGTTAAAGTTTGACACTGAATAAGAATATTGAAAGTACCATGGACTTCCAAAGGATAACTAGATCTGTCTTGGAAGAAGTACAACCAGAATGCTCCTCAGAGGCAAAGATGGCAGAACTGTCTCATGCACTTTGGACATGTTATCAGGAGATATCGGTGCCTGGAGGAGGACATTCCGACTTGGGAAAGTAGAGGGGCAGTGAGAGAAAGATGGGTTGACACAGTGGCTGCTAAAATGGGCTCGAACACAAGAACAATTGTGAGGATGGCGTAGAGCCTGGCAGTAGTTTGGCCTGTTGTACAGGGTCACTGTAAGTCAGAACCAACTCAATTGCACCTAACAACAACTTTAACCTGATAGATGAAGAGTCATGACTTCAGAGTGTATTAGAAAATAGATTACTGCCTCTTCCCTCACCAGCCCTAGAAGAACAGCAATCTCCCTTACAAGCTTCCGTGCATGTGTCTTTGTTCGAGATTGGGGTACTGGGTCATGGAACATCCTTAACTGCCTTGGTGGTAGGTCTCTGGAGCAGTCATGCAAACGCTTCTGTCTAGCATAGTATATGCACCCCAGTCATAGTCTGCTTCTATCTCTATCGGCTTGCTTAAAACTGTGATGTGTTGATCCGTCACCAATCATGCCTTTTTTGCTTGGTTCTTTTGTTGTCCTCAGTCCTACTTAAGCCACCAGTTCTCTGTAATGGATGGCATTATGACCTAATGCTAATGGTCTCCTTCAATCAGATGATCTGTATTTGTCTTTGTCCTGTTTAAGGGTTCATCAATGTTTCCTTGAGTTATATTTGAAAATTGGGGGTGTCTTCTGTACACTGAAAACAATCAATGGAGAAAACTGTGTGAAGGGAAATGAGTTCTCTCTGTACTACTTTGCAACTTCCTGTGAAAATATATTTCAAAATAAGAAGTTTTAATAACATATTCCTCAAGGAACTTAGAAGAATTTGGATTATTTGCTAGCTATAAGCTCACAAAGTCAACAGTTCAAATTCACCAGGTACTCCTTAGAAGAGAGATAAGACCATCCGCTTTTATTAAGATTATCCGGGGTTACTATGAGTAGGAACCTCTTGGACAGCAGTGCGTTATACCCCCCCCCCAATACATAAACAGCTTAAAGGAGCTCCTGTTGTTTTTCTAATAAGAATTAATTGTAGCACAAATAATAGAATGCTAAAATGGAACTTTTCTGTCACAGCTAAGGTGCCAGAAAGCCAAGAACAAAAAATAGGTAGTGAATGTTCTCACATTTCAAGGAAAGGTGGTAGACATCTTAAGCAGTATTTATAAAAGACTGATTGTAAGACCACAACTAAGCACTTACATCTAAAATAGTTAGAGCTGAAAGACTGAAACAAGCAATTTATTTGCAAAAAGTGTTGAAGCTTCTTGGTACTTTATGTTTCCATTATAGGGGAGACAAGAAAGGGTCAAGTAAGAGGGGGATTATCATATCCTGAACACCAGGCCATACCTGGTAACCACTGAATTGAAACACGGGCTCATGAGATGCTATAGATCCCAATACAATGTCAGTATGAAGGCTATATTTGTACTTGCCATGAATATAATCTGGATCACACAAAACTATTGTGAGGCAGTTTAAACCTTTCCCTAGAGGACTATGTGTGTGTGGGCTGTGACACCAACATACATGATTGAAGTAGTGAATTCCTAGGAAATAAAGTAAAATATACCATATATACTTGTGTATAAGCCGGGGTTTTCAGCACATTTTTTGTGCTGAAAAACTGGGATTTGGCTTATACACAGGTCAGTGGTACCCCAGCGAGGTGCAAGATCTCGTGGGTGATTGCCATTTCTCCACTGTTCATTCAAAGCCCCGCTGACACTGCAGGGCTTTGAATGTTTGTTGACTCACATCTAACCAATCAGAGCCAACCTATGACGTGTATCTTTGAAGAAGCCTTTTAAAGACCGTGTGTGAAGGATGTGGCCTGAATGGAAGCCCAGTGAAGCCCAACTAACAAAAGGAGGAAATCTCATGAAGCCTGACATAGTTAATAGCAAAGTGGGTCCGAGATGCATGGGAAGACATTCCAGAAGACATGGTGTGACGTGCCTTCCAGAAATGTAGTATTAGTAATGCTATGGATGGCAGTGAAGACTGCTCTTTGTATGAAAATGACAGCAGTGATGGTGATGACGGCGATCTCAATGAGGACAGCGTCTATGATGACCTCACACCAGCTGAAGCTCTGCATTGGGATACAGATGATGATGAGGAATCCAGTTTTGAAGGATTTTAACTCTTTACATTTTAGCTTGGTTGCTGATTGAGCTCAGGGAATAGTACTCTTAAGGTATCATTGTTGATAACTTATTGTTGTTGTTGAACCTATTTTCCACTTTCTGTGCTGCTTTACTAATGTTAAATGACTTGTCCTTTTATTTATGTTTTTTATTTAAAATAAGTATTTAAATACATTACCACACTGATGTCTCAATTTTCAGTAATTTTATTGTCATTTGTTTTGATTATTGAAGCTCACCAATAGCTTCTGCATTTTCCACTCTAGGCTTATACTCAAGTCAATTAGTTTTTCTGGTTTCGCAGGTAATAATTAGGTACCTCGGTTTATACTCGGTAGGCTTATAAGTATATATGGTAATTAATCAGCTAGAGGAAATAGCCCTATATTAGGAAGTGCAGCCAAATATGTTCATAATGGAAGAAATCAAGCAAAGCAACAAAGTTACTTATTCTCTTGAACCCACATAGCCAGAAAACCTCAATAAAAATTACCCTGGTGCAAGTTAAACAAGACCCTATTTTCAGATTACCTCTTTTCCTCCCCTGTTTTATCTCTATAAGTATCAAAATAACTTCTTAAGTGGGGAAATAATAAAAGAACTTTAAAAAGAAATAAAGAAGTTGGCCACTTTCTATTTCCTAAACCTATGAAAATCTTTTAATAGATACATATTTAAATAGTTCCTACAAACAAAGACATCTTTTGTATACATACACGCAAACATACACGTCCTTGTTATTTGTCATTGAGTCAGTTTCAACTCACAGTGACTCTATGTACAACAGAGTGAAGCATTACTTCGTCCTGGAATATATTCATAGTTTCTGTGTTTGAGACCACTACCGCAGTCACTGTGTCAATCCATCTCATTGAAGATTATCCTCATTTTCATTGATTTACTTTATCAGTCATAATGCCCTTTTCTAGGGTCTAATCCCTCCTGATACATGTCCAAAGTACCTAAGATTCAATATCCCAAGATGCAATGGATTGCACTTATTCAAGTCAAATTTGTTTGCTCTTGTGATAGTCCATGGTATTTTCAATATTCCTTACTGTGTTAATCCAGGTTAACTAGAAAACCAAATCCAGGGACACATGTCTATATATAAAGAAGAGCTTTATATCAAAGGGCAATGTATATTGAGAAAACATCTCTGCCCAGTCCAGATCAAGTCCATAAGTCCTATATTATTAGCCCATATGTCCAATACTAGTACATAAATTCCTCTCAGACTCACCCAGCACATGCAATGATGCTGAGTACAGGAAGATCACAGGCCGGTGGGTGAAATGTCTTGTGGATCCAATGAAGGTCAAAGCAGCTCACCTCTGGCACATGTTTCCAGGTAGCTCTTCCAGCTCTCTGAGTGTGGCTCCTCAAGCAGAAGGTGAAGTAGAGAGAGAAAGAGACAGAGAGAGTGTCCTGCCTTTTCTAATGGCAGAATCAAGAGAAAGGAAGTTCCCAAAATCTTCATGAGAAGGCCATGTTCACAAGGAGGCATCACCAGGCTGTGACCTAATTGACAGGCAGGACTCCACCTCTTCACTCTTAAAACCCTCAAGTAGACATGAGATTAAGTAACTACCATACTTACTAAGATCATAATTCAAATGTATCAATTCTTCTCTCATCTTCCTTATTGTCTAGGTTTCACCTGCATATAAAAGTACCATGGCACCATCAGCTTTCTTCACCACATTTGCTTATGCACCCATTTGTCTTCAGTGATCCTATCATGGAGGTGTGCAGTCAATGATATGACTTTTTTTGTCTTTGATGGTGCCCGTCTATCAAAAGAGATAGTGTCTGGGGTCTTAAAGGCTTGAAGGTGAACAAGCGTCCATCTAGCTCAGAAGCAAAAAAGCCCACATGGAAGAAGCACACCGGCCAGTGCGATCACGAGGTGCCAAGGGACCAGGTATAAGGCATCATGCAAAAAAACAAACAAACGATATAAGTGTGTGTATGTATGTGTATATATGTGTATATGTATATGTATATATATACCATATTAAATGAAGGGGGAAGTGCAGAGTGGAGACCCAAGGCCCAAGTGTCGGCCAATGGAGATCCCCTCATAGAGGGGTTTAGGAGAGGAGATGGGTTAATTAGGGTGCGAGGTAGTACCGATGAAGAACACAGCTTTCCCCCAGATCCTGGATGCTTCCTCCCCCCAACTACCATGATCCGAATTCTACCTTGCAGGCCTGGATAGGGCAGAGGCTGTACACTGGTACATATGAGGGCTGGAGGTACAGGGAATCCAGGGTGGATGATACCTTCAGGACCAAGGGTGTGAGGGACGATGCTGGGAGAGTGGAGGGTGAGTGGGTTGGAAAGGGGGAACTGATTACAAGGATCCACATGTGACCTCTTCCCTTGGAGAGGGACAGCAGAGAAGGGGGGGAAGGGAGACTCCGGATAGGGCAAGATATGACAAAATAACGATGTATAAATTACCAAGGGCACATGAGGGAGGGGGGAAAGGGGAGGGAGGGGGAAAAAAAGAGGACCTGATGTGAGGGGCTTAAGTGGAGAGCAAATGCCTTGAGAATGATTGGGGCAGGGAATGTATGGATGTGCTTTATACAATTGATGTATGTATATGTATGGATGGTGATAAGAGTTGTATGAGTCCCTAATAAAATGTAAAAAAATAAAAAATAAATAAAATAAAAGTACCATGGATTAGATAAAGGGCATCTTAGTCTTCAAGTTAACATCTTTACTCTTCAACAGTTCAGTGACATCTTGTACAGCAGATTTTGCCAATGCAATACACTTCTCAATTTCTTAAATGCTGTTTCATGAGCATTGATCATAGGTCCAGGTAAAATGGAATCCTTTAATTTTTCAATATTTTCTGTTTATTATGATATTGTGAATTGGTTCAGTTGTGAGGATTTTTGTGTGTAATATTTCATACTGAAGGCTACAATCTTTGATCTTTATCAGCAAGTTCTTAGATTTCTCTTACTTCTAGCAAGCAAGATTGTGTGAATCTGCATACAGTAGGTTGGTAATGAACCTTCCTTCAGTGCTGAGGTTGAATTCTTCTTCATGTAGCCCAGCTTCTCAGACTACTTGCTCAGCATATACTTTGAATAAATGTAAAAAAAAAAGTAACTGTGATGCACATCATTCCTGAGTTTAAATCATGTAGTGTCCCTGCTGTGTTTGAATGACTTTTTTTTTAGTTTATGTGCATATTGCACATTAGTATAATTTTTCTGGCATCTCCAATTTCACAATCTTACCCATAGTTTTTTTAATCCACATAGTTGAATTAATTTGCTAATTAATAAAATACAACCATTTCAAGAGACAGCAAGCGTATAATCAAAAACCAGTGATATTAAAGGAAGAAGTCCAAGCTGAACTGAAAGTATCAGCCAAATGGGTGCAAATTTGGGGCTGGTCCAGTCAGTTAGCTGAGTAGCTGTCATCCAAATGTCCTGGCATAAATGAGGAATTGCTTCCAGTGCTACATCAGCTTATTGAAACATTTCCATTGTCATGCTATCAATTCCTGGAGACTTTGGCTAATGTGCAGCTGGAACTTCTTTCTCCAACACAATTGCTACTTCCATCTGAAAGGGTGGAATTTCAATTAGTTCTTTGCCATGCAGTGACCCGATATTTTTTCAATATTCGTTTGATACTTCCTAAGTCATCCAATATTTGCCCATAGAAAATTTCAATATTGAAACTCAAGGCATGTTCCCCATCTCCCTTGGGGTTCTTCCAGTTGAAAATATGTTCTTCCTTTTTGGTTGTCTTACTCTAGGCCTTTGTACTTGTAGATGTCATTATAATATTTGACTTTGTCTTCTCAAGCTATCCTTTGAAATTTTCTATACAACTCTTTGGTTTAATCCTTTAATCTTGACATTTATTTTAAATAGAATTTAATTCAGTTGTTACAATTTACTGTAATTGTGTTGTCTTCCCTTATCCTATCTGGTTTTCCTTTTCATTTTTTGGTGTGTTTTTGAGTAGAGAATAACATGATTTACAGCTATCAGGCATCAAAGAAAAAAAATAATATTGTTGTGTGCTCACCTCCCTGATATGATCACTGAAGGCAAAAGGGTACATAGCAAATGTGGTGAAGAACGCTGATGGCTATCAAAAGATATAGCATCTGGGGTCTTAAAAGCCTGAAGGTAAACAAGCGGCTATCTAGCTGAGAAGCAACAAAGCCCACATAGAAGAAGCACACCAGCCGGTGTGATCACGGGGTGTCTAGGTGATCAGGTATCAGGAGTCATCAGAACAAAAAATCATATCATTGTGAATGAGGGGGAGTGTGAAGTGGAGACCCAAAGCCCATCTGTAGGCAATTGGACATCTCCTCATGGAAGGGTCACAGGGAGAAGACGAGCCAGTCAGGGTGTAGTGTAGCAACGATGAAACATACAACTTTCCTCTAGATCCTAAATGCTTCCTCCCCACTCACTATCATGATCCTAATTCTACTTTACAAATCTGGCTAGACCAGAGAATGTACACTGGTACAGATAGGAACTGGAAACACAGGGACTCCAGAGCAGATGATCCCTTGAGGACCAGTGGTGAGAGTGGTGATACCGGGAGGGTGGAGGAAGGGTGTTGTAGAAAGGGGGAACCAATTACAGGGATCTACATATAACCTCGTCCCTGGGGGGCGGACAGCAGAAGAGTGGGTGAAGGGAGATGTCAGACAGTGTAAGATATGACAAAATAATAACTTATAAACTATCAGGGGTTCATGAAGGAGAGGAGAGTGGGGAGGGAGGGGATAAAATGAGGTGCTGATGCCAGAGGCTTAAGTGGAGAGCAAATGTTTTCAGAATGATGAGGGAAATGAATGTACAAATGTGCATTACACAGTTGATGTATGCATAGATTGTGATAACAGTTGTACTAGCCCCTAATAAAATGATTTTTTTAATTATATGAATAATTGCCATCCAGTATAATAATAAGTCTTCTGAATCTGGTTAAAATGAAAGCTCCTGAAAAAGACTGCAAAAAAAAACAACAAATTTTTATACATATGAGAGTGATTGAAGCAACTGGTCAAATATTAGAGTATTATGTAACTGCAAAAGGAGGAAGACAATTTTCTATAACTGAGTTGTTTCTGTTATATAATTTTAAGTAAGAAATGTAATAGAAAAATAATACAAAAATTCTATTTCATGGAAGGAAAAGTGAGTAAATTGATAAAAACGTGACTGTCTTTGCCAAAAGCCAGTGAGATATGATCTACAGGAAATGAGTAGGAAAGAGCTATACGAGAATGAGAGGATAGGCACAAGACAGAAATGGGCATAGCACTTTAAATAGTTTTGATGTTTAAAAATCATGCTACTCTTCTTTTAAACAAAATATAAAATGCATTCATTTCAAGTTTATTCTGACTCATAGCAACCCCAGAGAACAGGGTAGAATTGCTTCACGGGGTTTTCAAAGTTGTAAATCTTTCCAGAAACAGCCTGACACATCTCGCTTCTGCAGTGACCTTTTTGTCAGCAGCCAAGCCCTTTGACACCTGCAGAGTTCCTTGATGAAGATTTAGATATCTCTCATACACATATGTGTACATATACATAAATGTGCATGTACATATAGAGACTGTTGAACATATATTATACACTGTATTTTTATCATATATTATACATTATTTGTTATTATATAAAATATTATAATATATTTATTAGTAAGTTACTGAAATAAAATTATTAAAGCATTACTGAAAGCCATTAATTAAAATGATAAAACTGAAGTCAGATGTGGAGAAAATACTCACTCTCAATATCGAGCCAAAAAAATCCAAGCCCATTGCCACAGAGTCTGTGCTGATTCATGTGACTCTATAGGATAGGGTAGAACTGTTCCTATAGTTTCTGAGACTGTAACTTTTATTTTACAGATTTTTGCTTTAATTTCCCCCCATCGGTTTTAGTGGCACATAATTTACATATCATACAATCTAGTACTTCAATCGTTCAATCATATCAATGGAGAATTTGATAATCACCACCACATCTTAAAGCAAACCCCCACTCCACAATGGTTAACTCACCTTCCATATGAGTTACACCCTCATGATCAGTTCTAGTAGCCCCTCCCACATCCTGCCCTCATTATCCACTCCTGAAATCCCCTTTCCCTCCCTATCGCTCATCCCCAAAACCTGCATTCTCGATAACACCTTGTATCAGTTATTATCCTTATACATCCACTCCTGTGCTTCACTGCTGGGGAACCCAACAGAAAACAATGAAAAACAAATTACACTAAGGTGATAAGGATAAGATCATATTAGTATAAAGACAAAAATAGAAGCAATGCATAGGAGGGAGAAAACCCCATCAACTTTTAAAAAAAAACAAGGAAGAAATTTCTGTCATATAACAACTAAAAATACATGTACTCCAAACAATTTCAGTTCATGCCTTTACAGAGTCAATTGGCCAGGTACTGTGTCTGACCCAGCATAATCAAAGTTGCAGTGGTCTTTGCCTGACAGTAAGGCTGTTTGGGTCTTGCCCTTGGATAGAGCCTATCTTCGTCTTCTGACTAGATACTCTGCAGAGGGGTTTTGGCCTCCCACTGTCCTCCGCAGTCTTCTATAAATTGGATGTTCATAATTCTCTCCCTGACACTTTTCTCTTCACCATATTCAAATTTTGTAATTGTCTTTTTTGGATCACATAAGCTGCTGCCCCTCTTCTGTGTGGACTTAGTTGACTCCTTGATTATAGATGGCTGCTTGTTTGAATACAAACCTTTAAGACCATGTACACTATTCCAATTGATAGCCGGACGCCATTTGCTTTCTTCACTACCCTTTGCTGAAACACCCTTATCTTCAGTGATCATTTAATGAAGGTGAGTATCAAGCAGGGTCATTATATAACAACAAATTGTTCTTAAATTGGAACTAGGATTTAGTGTAAGCCCAGAACTTATTCATGGATCTATGTTGTGTTTTTTTATATAAATTGCTGTGACTTGGGAATTAATACATATCATTCCATAGTTCAATCTGTCAATCATAATTGTACAATGACTTCTGTAATCAGTCTCCAGACATACTTTTCCTTCCTGGGTTTCTTGATGACATTTCTTTCTTAATCTCCTCCACCCTTTTGTATCACACCTCCCCCAAACCCTTGTTAAGTTTTCTTTTCCTATAGTTTCAATGTCCCTCATTTACTGAGAAAAAAAAAAAGAAACAAATAACACAGCTTCAAGAGGGTGACCCCAATGACGGTGCACCTCTGAAATGCACGCTAATATACACAAGTATAAGCAAAATACAACAAAATGGCCCCACAGGGTTGCTGGACTAATATGTCTCTTAACACAGCATACAGGGTATTGATGCAGCAAGATCTTGTTTGTCCACCAACCAACAGTACATTGCTCTCAGTGCAGCTGTCATTTGCTTCCTCAGACAGCATGTGTTTTCTCTTCCTTAAACAGCATGTTTTTTCTTGACTAAGTCTTCAGGTTGCAAGCGTGTCTGAGGGAGCATCCAGTTCACTGGTTCCTGGATGAGGTCTCATCGATGCAGCTTCTGGAGCATTCCATGAAGCCCAAAGATGCAGACATCTGTGTCCCAGTGCTGTAAGGCACCAAGCCTGGGTTTCAGTGAGACCCCCCAGGCGCTCTGGGTCGTTTCTGCCCACCTGCTGCACACAATTCAAGACCCACCCCATCTAAGGTTCCCCAAAGCATCTTAGAGACTATAACTCTTTATGGGAGTGGAAAGTCCCATCCTTCTCCTGTGGAGCTGCTGATGTTTTTGAACTTGTGACCTTGAGGATCACAGCTCAACTACTAACCACTATGCCATGAGGGCTCCTTCCCTCAATACAATTACCAAGACAGATGATGAAAGGATAAATCCTACACTCTTGGACAGAGTGCTTTAGTTAAGATGAACATGTTATGATCAATGCAACAAAGTTTGCATTCAACAGCAAGAGCCAGAACACAAAACACAATCAGATTATGCAAATCAGACTAAACATTAAAAGGAACTTAAGAACTCAGATGATTAAATAGTCTGAACCTTCTATTTGGGGAAAAGCCTTGATTCAATAGAGTGCATTTCTCATCAAAACCCGGTTTTATTCCTTTCTTCTCTTAATCAATGTTATTGCTGTTAGTTGCCTTCCAGGTGGTTCTGACTCATAGTGGCCCTTGTATAATAAATGAAACATGTTGTTACGTTTAAGTCCATTATCTGTCCCCTTTGACTTTATCAAACATGATGTCCTACTTCAGGGATGGGTCTCTCTTGATAACATTCCCAAGTACGTGAGATGCACTTCTGAGATGAATATCCTGACGGTATTTTTTCCAAGACAGATTTCTTTATTCTTCGTGCAGTCCATGGCACTTCCAATATTCTCTGCTAGCATCTTAATTCAAGAGTACCAAGTCTTTTTCAGTCATTCTTATTCATGGTTCAACTTACACATCCATACGAGGTGAGTGAAACTACATTAATATCAACAATATCAGCTTTTTAGCACAACAGTGTAAGATTACTCAAGGTAACGAATGTGGCCCACCATTCACCTTAGCATTCTTGCTTGTTCAACTCTTGAAGAAAGAATCTCCTACATTAATCATCAAGTAATAAGGTGGTGTAGAGAGGACCCCTGGTGGTGTAGTGGTTGCAAGTGGGCTTTGATCCTTATGGTCAGCAGTTCAAAACTGCCTGCAGCTCCATGGGAGAAAGACTGAGTTTTTCACTCCTGGAAACAGTTACAGTCTAGGAAATTCACAGGAGACTTACTGTGAGTCAGCATGGACTGGCTGGCAGTGAGTTTGGTTTGATTTGGTACCCTGGACTAATTTGATTAAGGCATCAACCTTTGATCAAACAATTGGATGCATGCTTGTATGTACTTGTCATCTTAGGCTTAATAGAAATATTTGTTCCTAAACATTTATACATTTGGAGTCAAGAAGTGAAAGGAGGAATTTCTGACACTATTTCAAATACTTAGTCATCACTTTACATGTTTAATCAATCTATTTGAATATGTGTGAACAAGATATGGGGGTAGAGTGTATCTGAGAGACATTTCAATTGGAACAGCTTCATACTACTTCTATGCTATTTCACTTTTAGAGTACTATAAACAGATTTCTTTTCTTTATCTCAGTCTTGTATTCTCATTGAGTCAAAAATGCAGATGCATGGCTTCTCCCTATCCATGCTTTTGTTATTATTGTTCATTGTGTAAAATGAAATGGATGGAGGAAGAAGAATGATTATTGATTTTTTAAGCCCTAAATAAAACTAAAGGCAAGAGCATCTGCTCTAAAAACAGTTTGTTAATAAATAAATTTGTTGATAAATTTGTTACACAGTTTAAATTAGAATCAAATACAATCTTTTCCCCTATTTTGCTGAGAAAGCAAAACTGAAAATGTCACTGGCTTAATAATGGAACAGTTCTAAGGTTACATTTATTTATTATGACTCAATAATTTCAAGTTTTCTATTTTTTTCTTCAGGAGATGTTCTATGACATTCCAATGTGAGAAAATTGTTTGCGAAATTAGAGCATTTAATTTGGCACCATTTGATTTTCATTTCTTCTTCCTAAATATGTACTTTTCAGTTCAAAGGGGAAAACCAATGTAGAATAACTGCTAAATATGATGCATGTCTGACCAAGAATCGGGAAAGTCTCATTCTTAGGAAAATAGATAACTACATTAAGGATAAAATAAAAGTTAATTCTTTGTAAAGCTTAAAGTGAATCATTAGTCTAAACAAGAATGCAAAAAGAGCAGAGTGTGAACGAAAAATGAAGTTATTTTCCCATCACATTGACTAATTTATGCAGAAATCAAGTACAAATTTAATGATGGTGGTGTATTCTTTCACACTGTATTGTTTGAATTAATGTCTCCAAGGAGTTGACAATCAAGTGAAATCAGAATTAAGAACATTTCTCATGAATTTCAAAGTCCCAAATTAGCATTCATTATTTGTTATTCATAATAGAGAGCTTCGAAAGTTGCTTAATGAAATTATTTTTTTTATTATTGGAGTATTAAAAACACCAACAACAGCTTACTGCCACAGAGCTGATTTCAACTCATAGCAACCTTATATCAACCCTGTGGGATTCTGAGACTAGAATTGACAGGGGCAAAAAGCCTCATCTTTCTCTTATAGCACGTGGTGGTTTCAAACTGCTAACCTTAGAGTTAGCAGCCCAGTTCATAACTACTGTGCCCCTTGGGCTCCATTTATTATTCATCATCATTTCTTGTGTTTTGAATGCAGCAAAAGATACCCTGAAAGAAACATCGTGGGCATGAATCGGCTAATCAAATGCCTTAAATGGAAATAAAGTGAATGAACACTATAATCATTGCCTCCTGAGTTAATGAATGCTGCCTTGTTGGTGTACAGGCCACTGCACAGTGGTATGTTGAGAGATCATAAACCACACTTCAAGGTGTGATAGGCAGATTTGCACTGATTATGATTAATGGTCTCAAGGAAGTAGCAAGTACCAAGCCTACTGTCACTACAGGGAACTTAGAAACTGGAAGAAGAGTGGGGGGCAGTGAGTTGTTTCAGAAACCACTTCATACTGTCTTTTACAGAAGCTATACAAACCAGACAGGATGGATACTTCTCCCACAACAATGGAACTATTCTAACAGTGAAACTATTAACTATTGGTGATAATTTCTTTTGGAAAAATTAATGCTACACAATGCTACACCAGTCCTAAGGCGATGGAGATTAAAGATGTCACAAATGTCCAAATTTTCCAAGGTACTACGCCACTCCACTTTTCCCGACTTGTTTAACATGCCCCCTTGTGTCTTTGAGTCCTGCAGTTCCCTAATTCCCTAAAATCTCTCTCAGAAACTCACAAAATAGTAAGAAAATCATGTCTCAAATGGTGGAGAGTGTTGGTAAGTCCCAAATCAGAAAGTCAAATGGAAGCAAGTCAAATGCAGGGTATAGAGCTAGAAGCCATGTATATCCAAAAGTCAAAAAAAGTCTTTTTTGTGTGTATTTTTTGTATTATGAAAAGATCATTTTATTGGTGCTCTTACAACTCTTTGAAATCCATATATCAATTGGATCAGGCATGTTTATACATATGTTGCCATCATTCTTTTCTTTTTTCAACATTTTATTAGGGACTCATATAACTCTTATCACCATCCACACATACATCAATTGTATAAAACACATCGTACATTCCTTTCCCTAATCACCTTTAAAGCATTTGCTCTCCACTTAAGCCCTTTGTATCAAGTCCTCCCTTTCCTCCCTCCCTGTCTCCCTCCCCCATGAGCCCCCGATAACTTACAAATTACCATTTTGTCATATCTTGCACCCAAAAGGTCTTTCTATACCACTTTATTTCTGTAACAGAGACTCATTTCAAACTTAAAACCATAGGTGAAGAGGCTAGAATTTACAGTGCATCACAAAGGGAATTTTGACTAGGAGGGCCATGTTAAGTAATTGACTACATCTCACTCTGTCAATTTGCAACCTCTGAATAGAAGATTGTTCAATGCATATGCACTATCTTTGGATGCTTGAAGCCTGGCTTCCTCTGAAGATTAAATAAATAATTTAGTGATATACTCTAGGATTTTCCTATCTACTCCTCCCCACATAAAATCACATCATATATTTAGATACAGCATGACTACTTGCACTTTTAAACCCAGGAAAATACTGCTTTAGAGTTGAGGCTACCAATCTCATATTAGGTGGTCAGAGATATGTATTAAATGCAAATATGCTCTTACCTTTTTTTTCTTTCATAAAACCAGGAATCTAACAATATGTACATAATCTAAAATTGTGACCGTCATTATTATATAATTTGTTTATAAAAAGTTATTTATTATTACTTATATATTGTCATTTATACAATATTAGTATGAAAATTAAATGCCTTTAAATTCATGCTTGTTCCTAAAATAAAACCAAAAATGCTAACCACCTGAATTAAAAAAAAAACTTTCTTATTGTAAATTGGGAAGGGTAGTGCTTTACATTTCAGATCATCAACTTTGTGTTCAGTAATCCAGCCCTCACATAGTCTGCTCCTCCACTGCTCACCCCTCCATGGGCCACCATCCTCCGAATCACCCAAGTCAGCACTCACCTGACTGTCCAGTCCATTGCTCCTGTTCTTTCTCCCTTGCCCTCTCCACCTTGGCAATCTCCAAAGTCTGTTCTCTTTGGTTTAAGAGACTTAATCTGGTTTTCTCCCTTATATCAGTGACCTCATAAAATAGTTAATTTTCTATGGCTAACTAATTTCATTCAGCATAATGTTTTCCAGGTCCATCCATGTTATGAGGTGCTTCCTATTGCGTCCTTGTTTTCCAGTGTATAGTATTCCACCATGTATTCGTACTAGAGTTTCTTTATGCATTTTTCTGATAGGCATTTAAGATATTTCCATTTTGTTGATTTTGTGAATAGTGTTGCAAATAATATGAGTATGCATATGTTTGTTCATGTGGTGACTCTTCTTTAGCATACATACCTACCAGAGGGAATGTTGTTTCATATGGAATTTTTAATCCCTGTTGTTTGAGGAAGGACCATCTCACTTTTCATTGTAGTTGTACCTATTCACCTTTTAAACAATTAATAGTTTTATTGATATAAACTTCACAGGTTAAACACTTCCTTAATTAAGTCACTTCTTTTAAAAGCTGTATATATATCATTACAATCAGTCATAGTGCTCCCTTTTCCCTCTGGCATGCATTATTTACTCCTCAATTCCCCTCATCCTTTCTACCTCCCTGTTCCCATTAAGCCATTGCATCAATTATTTTCTTTATGCATCCACTCCTTCTGTGTTTCATAAATTGAGAGCCTAACAGAAACAATAAAAACAAAAAGAAAATGAAACAGAAAAAAGTAATAATATAAAATAAAAATAGAAAGTAAGAAAGGAAACTTCCAGGCACGATGGTGACCAGGTTGGCAACTCATGCTGGGGAGCTGCATCAAGATCACAGAGGCGGCAGATCTGGGGTTGAGTAGGAGTTCCAAGGCTGTCAGTCAATTCTCGTGACAGTTCAGGGCCCTTTCCTGAACCAGGAGCTGACTCCCAACCCATCTCCTGCACCTCCAGGAACTGGTCTAGCCCCAGTCAAAGTTCCCTGGCCAGCCAAGTGCTGAGGCAGTAGATTAATTCCTGCAACAGTTCAGGGCACCACCTGTAAGCAGGAGCTGTCTTCCACCCCATCTCTTGCACCCACAAGAAGTGGGCTGGCTCCACCTTATGCACAGCTTCAGACCACCTCGCCTCAGCTGGCCGTAACATTCCAAGAGCCAGGCATCCAGCAGAGGCTTATGCAGCTGTGGTTTGATATCCCAAACAACACAGGGAACTCCTGCTGCCCATTGGCAGATCCCTTCTCCAAGACCAGCACTTTCTTTCCTACCTTTTCCCTTCCTGCCCAGTGTTCCCCGCCTCTGTAACATTCATAACTGGGCCTTATTTCCTGCATGCCCTTCTGTCCACAGGACCTCTAGATGGACACACACCACCACTCATCCCCAACCTTGGAGTTGCATGTTCCCACACCTGGGTCAATACTTTCTTGATACAGTGGCCTGCACAACTGCAAATGGTCCCTACAGAGGCCTAAGAGTTTTTAGAGCATAACACAGGCTGACATCAGAGCCTGATGACTGAGAGGGCCCTCCACCCTGCCCTCCAAACAACAGATTCTCGAAAGGCTAGGGTGAGTGGGAAACCCCAGGGGGACAAAGGTGAAATGCAACCCCTCAGCTCAGTTTGCTACAAGCAGACTTCAGAAGCATCAATACCAACCTCGCAAAGAGAGAGCCCAGAAGTCTGTGACTCCAGGTAAAATGGCACCTAGTTCCTCAAAAAAAACACATAATTAGCAAGTTGCCTCAACGGCTTCAACATAAAAACAAGAGAAACAAAATCCAATTTCAGAGGATGATCTGGACGGCAGTCATAGAAGAAGCAGACACTGACCTTCCACAGAAAGAAATCTTCAGTATGCTGCTTAGAGTCATACAGGATATGAGGGAAGCAGAAAAAGAAAAAAAAAGATTGAGAAGATTATGCATCAAGGGAAATACAAGATTTAAGAGACAAGATAACAAAAACCAGTAGCAAATTCACAGGTATCACCAACAGATTGGAGGACACAAAAAATTGTACCGGTGACCTAGAGGATAACCAGAAAGACTTCAACAAATGAAAAAGAAAGTCAAATAACATCTTCAGAGAAGCTGAAGAAAACCTGTGAGCCACATATGATGTTATGAAGAGAAACAACATCAGAATAATTGGACTATCAGAACAAAACACAGTGAAGAAGTCAACCGCAAAAAAAATAATGAGGGAATTCTTAGAGGAAAGCTTCCCCAGCTTAATAAATGAAAACCAGGAAACCATTTGGGAGGCCAAAAGAACACCAGCCATAATGAATCCAAAGAAGAAGTCACAAAGGCATAGAATAGTTCAACTATCCAACTTTGAAGAAAAGGAGAAAAGCATAAAAGCAGCTAGGGGAAAAAACGCCGTCACCTATAAAGGAACCCAAATAAGAATATGCCCAGACCTATCAGCAGACACCATGAAGAAGAAGAAAGAGTGGAGTAATATATTCCAAAACTTGAAGGAAAATAGCACAAACCCAAGGATACTCCATCCAGCCAAATTATCTATCAAGATAGATGGAGAAAAAGGAGTCTTCCCAGATAAGAAAAAACTCAAAGAAAATGTTACAAGAAAGTCAACCCTACAAAAGATCCTTGTCGACACAGTATGACCAGAAAAACAACACTTACCAAGCACAAATAAGAGATCGTCAAAAAGAACAACTTCACTGAGTCAACAAAGAGAAAACAGACCCCAAACATAGTATTGGCTCACTTTGGAAAGGGGGAAAGAATGAACCACACACACAAACATGCACAATACATTGATAGGAGGTAGGAAAGGCCCCAAACGAAAGGTAGGAAATGACATCATGAAGTCCACAGATAGATGTAATAACCCTGAATATCAATGAATTGAACTCAGGCATTAAAATGCAGAAGCTAGCAGACTGGCTTAGAAAATACAACCCGTCAATCTGCTGCCTACAGGAGACACATCTAAAGATTGCAGACAAAAATAGACTGAGATTTAAAGGCTGGAGAGAAATATACCAAGCAAATGGTCATTGAAAAAAGCAGAGGTTGTGATCCTAATCTCAGATAAAATTGATCTCCAGGTTCAAGCCATAGCAAGACATAAGCAGGGGCACTATAATTCCCAAGGGAACAGTAGCCCAAGAACCAATGAGCATAATAAATATCTATGCATCCAATGAGAGACCCACAAAATTTGTCAATGAAATGCTACAAAAGATGAAAAAAGAAATCAGAGGCTCTACAACTATAGTAGGTGACTTTAATACACTATTTTCTGAGAAAGATAGATGACAGGGAAAAATGCCTAACAAGGATACTACAAATATAAACATTATAATTAGACAACTTGACCTGATAGATATGTTTTGAGTTATCCACCCAAAATGCAAAAAAAATCATTCTTTTTAAGTCCATGTGACACGTACTTGAACATAGGACACATTCTGAGATAGAAGTCAAATCTGTAAATTCAAGCACATAGAGATAATATAGCCTTCTCTCTCTGAGACTGGAAATCAACAAAAGGATGATTGCAAACAATTGGAAGATGAATAATTCTCTACTGAAAAACAGGTAGGTATGGACCCAGATCAAAGATGAAATCAGGTAGTTTCTAGAAACCAATGAGAATGAGAATATGATATACCAAAACCTTTGGGATATAGCAAAGAGAGTTTTAAGAGGAAGTTTGATAGCAATACATACACATGTGAAACAGGAAGAGATTTATTATTGATATGCTGGCACAAAACTTACAGAAATTAGAACAGCGTCAACAAGACAATCCTACTAATAGCAAAAGAAAAGAAATAACAAAATTCAGAGCTAAAATTCATGAGAAGGAAAAAAAAAGAGAATTATGGAAAAAAGCAATGCTTCTAAAAGTTGGTTCATTGAAAGGGTTACCAGAATCGACAGACCACTGGCAAACCTAACCAAAGAATGGAAGGAACAAATTTCAATAGCAAGGATGAGAGATTAAATAGGGGACATTGCAATGGACTCTACAGAAATTGAAAGGACAATTACACAGTAATATGAAGGCCTGTATTCTAATGAATTCAACAACTAGGAAGACATGGATAAATATTTGGAAAAACAATCCCTACCTAAACCATTGCAGATGGGCATCAAGAATCTTAGCAGACCCATTGCAATTGAAGAAACAGATAAGGTTATCATAAGATTACCAAGAAAAAAATCCCCCAGGCCAGATTTAAAAACTTTGGTAAATATCTACAATGGAGTACTTTGCATTCCTAAAAAAGCAGTGATGAGCACTGAAGCACATCACTGCATGGGAAGAATTGGAGGAAATTATGCTAAGTGAAGTAAGCCGAACACAAAAAGACAAGTACAGGATGAGTTCACTGAGATAAGCTTAAAAATGCAAAAGAGAATAGGGGAAATGCTACTATATACATATATTCCTGGAGTCCAGGGATACATATGGCAGCCAACTAAAAAGGAGGGGAAAAGAAAGGGAAAGAGGAATGGTTAGTGGGTAACAGGGCACTAACCTACCCAAGTGGGTGAATGGACACCGGTCAGTGTAAGACATGAAAAAAGTAATAATTTTAAAATTATCAAGGGTTCATGATGGAAAGAGGGAGGAGAAAAATAAGCTGATACCAAGGGCTCAAGAAGAAAGAAATGTTTGGAAAATGATGATGGCAACACATATGCAAAGGTGCTTGACACAATGGATGGATGTATGGATTGTGATAAAAGCTATAAGAACCCCCAGTAAAATGACTTTAAAAATAAATAAACTAGACCACCCCCCTTTCATTAGATGGATTGATAATAGAAGTGATTACACTTAATGTGAAACTTCTCAAATATATCTATCATTTTTGATTAAGTATCTGTTTGTGTGAATATATATTAGTTCATTCTTATATGTTTAATTCATTCTTAAGTTCAAGGAAACAATTAAATATCAACAACAGTTATTTTGAAATAAGTTTCTCTAAAAGTGAGATAAATTTTAATGTCACTTTTCTTTCACTGGTTTAGAGAGATAACATTTTTATGTTCTTAGATCAATGTGTCATTCTTTATTTTCACTCATTCCTCTCCCCATCTCCCCCAAATTCTGTCATAAATATCTATGGCCTTTGTTATATTAAAACTCCATTTTAAAAAAGGTTATAAAAAATCTTCCATGTAGATTTAATTTTTTTAATTGGGGGCTCTTATCACAATCCATACATATAATCATTGGGTCAAACATATCTGTACATATGTTATCATCATCTTTTTCAAAACATTTTCTTTCTACTTAAGCCCCTATCAGCTCCTTATTGTTTTCTCCTCCCTCCCCCATGACCCCTTGATAATCTATAAATTATTCTTTTTATTTTAATGTCTTACACTGACCATTGTCTCCTTTCACCCGCTTTTTGCTGCCCATCCACCTGGGAGGGGGGGGATACGTTTATCATTGTAATTAGTTCCTCCTTACTCCCCCCATCTCCCACCCTTACCCTCTTAGTATCGCTGCTCCCCTTATAGGTCCTGAAGGGTTTATCTGTTCTGGATTCCCTGTGATGCGAGCTCTTATCTGTACCAGTATACATGTCTGGTCTAGCCGTATTTGCAAGATAGAATTAGGGTTATGGTAGTGTGGGAAAAGGGGAGGAAGCCAAAGAAGGTTGTTTGTTTCACTAGTGCTATTCTGCACCACGACTGCCTCTTCTCTTCCTTGTTGCCCTTCTGACAGGGGGTGTCCAATTGATGGGATTTGGGTCTCTACCCCACTCTCCCCTTCATTCCCATTCATATGATTTTTGTTTATTTGTTTTGATTTGGGTCTTTGATGTCTGATAACTTAACCATCGACAGACAACTCATGATCACAGAGGCTGGTGTGTTTCTTCCATGTGTTTTTTTTTTTGTACTCGGATAGATGGCTGCTTGTTTATCTTCAAGGCTTTAAAAACCCAGACACTATGTCTTATGACAGCTGGGCACCATCAGCTTTCTTCACCACATTGGCTTATGCACCCATTTTGTCTTCAGCGATCATGTCAGGGAAGGAGAGCATCACAGAATGCTGGCTTATTAAAACAAAATGTTTTTGCGTTGAGGGAGTACTTGAGTGGAGGCCCAATGTCCAACTGTTACCTTAATACTTAACAAATAAATATATGTACATATATCTATTTCCCTATCATTATATATAAATATATTTACATATGTACATGTCTGTATTTACACCTCTATAAATGCCCTTTGCCTCCTAGTTTTTTCCTCTATTTCCTTTTACTTTCCTCTTTTCCCACTTTCATGCTTGGCCTTCATTTGGGTTTTAGTAATTTCTCTCAGCTCCATTGCCCTTCATCAAACCACAGGTATCCTCCTCCCTACTTGCCATCGATTTTAGATCATGTTTTCCCCTTGTCCCTGGATTTTTGGGAGGGAGTCTAGATTTTTGGTTTTGTAGTTCTTATTGTTGTTTTATGACAATATTTTTTCTTTTACATGATTAAACATACATTTAAAGATTTTCATCAAGCTTACCAAGGTCAATGAAAGTATTAATTTTGTATTTTCTAAAAGCCAAACAATAATCCTTCATATAATATATCCTGTATAAAATAGTTTGTAATTCAAAAAGAAGAATGCTGTTATTCTGCTATAAAAGCCTTTTATTTCTTTTTCTTACTTTGCACTAAAGACTAAAATTAAGTAAGTGGAGGCCCCTTTATGTTTATCATTAAGGAAACTATGTCACTGTAATTTCTCATTGCCTCAAATCACTGTATCCAAACCACGAAACAATAATATGTGATTGGGTATAATTTCTGCCCGTAATTTTCTAGAATACTTACCAGTGAAAAGTTCATGAATCATTGCATAGATGTTGAACTACAATTTAGGTGCCGTTTTCATGCTTATCTCACTCTTTATTCTTTGTTACAAACTTAGAGATTCTTTCAGGAAGAGGTTTCCTGTTTTTTGTCAGTTTACACCCATTATCTTGTTCCATTGCTATCTTGACAAGTTCCCTTCTCACAGCCTTGATTCAGGAGACTGAGATAATAAATGAGTTTAAGCTGTTTGCAAGAGACTAGAAATTATCAAGAATGACTGTCTGCTGAAAAGCTTGGACAGCCTCATTCTGCTCCCACTTGGCTCTGTGGGCTGGGGAATGACACTTTTCTCCCATGAGCTTCAATATTTCTTCCAAGAACAGAGTTTGCACCTGCCTTTTGGTCAGTGGAGCTGACCTCTGAGACAAATATTGCCAAATATCAATTAAGTCCTTTGCTCATACTCTAAAAACTCAGGAAGGTAACTCAACCTTTCATTACTATGCACATCACCCTCTTAGGAATAATTCCTACAGATGGGTAAGGACCTGTTCCATTCCATGCTCGGTTCTATGGTATTTTTGCTATAGGAAACTCTAACCAATCATCTTAAAACAGCACCTGTTCCACCGTCTTCCATGCACTTATTTGGTTGTACTTTTCTTCTTAGCATGTTTAAACAGCCGATCAATTAAATTTTTTGTTATCTGTTTATTATGTGTCTCCCTATTCTCCCAACTGAGACCAGAGACTTTGCTTTTACCTATTTTATTATTATTATTAGTTGGGATTTAAAACATATATCATATCACTCCAAATTTCAATCACGTCAAGTAGAATGTACAATTGCTATCATAATCAGTACTGTAAGCTCAGTGCTAAGAACAGTGCCTGACATATCATAGACATTCAAATAATATTTGTTAAATGAATAAATAAACGAGCTTCCTGAAAGGTTGTAGTAGTTCCATAATATGAAGGTTTTCTTCCTATAAGACCTCTTGCTTTCTCACCCTTAAGCACACACAGATTATATATGTACATATTCTACATTTTCCAGAATATCCTCTATGACCATATATTCTACTACATAAGGCATATCCTCAAAAATATATGTGCTGATTAAATAAATATATTGATGAAAGTATGATACTAAAAACCTTTAAAAATAATTATCTATTCAAAGAATGACCTGGAAGAAGAGAAGTAAATAAAAAGGATAGCGTGATTATGGGTTTTACATAATTGTGAGGTTGTTGTAAGAAGGATCCTGAACTTTTCCTTCTGTTTTACTAACAAGATTATGAAAAGGTGTTAGATGATTTAAAATACAGATACTTCAGAAATAAGAACTCAATTCCAGACCACTTCAACAAAGTGAACATTGCAGTCAGATGAGGCAGAGTTGCTTTTTTGTGCATTCCTAGAGAATGTACATTTATATTCACACTCTACAGGACTTCATTAAATGTGCAATAGAATTATGAAAAAATTGATGAGAATTACCAAAATGTGACACAGAAACATTACATGAGCACATGGTTTTGCAAAAAGAGTTCTGAAAGACTTGCCAATGCATGAGTGCCACAAATTTGAATTTGAACAATGTGATACCTGTGAAGCACAATAAGGCCCAATAAAATAGGTGTGTCTGTATAACTTAGTTAATGCCATCAGATGAAAGCTATTCACTAGGGGAATTAAAATAATTGATTTGCTCCACATATCAATACTGGTGCAATTTTAACTTTGGGTAGAGTATTGACAATTTTCTCAAGAGAAAGGCATATCTAAAGAGACCAGTAAGCTGTCAGAGTGTCTTCCATCCGAAGGTCTGATTTAAAAATAGCATTCTGTCTTCTCTAAAGATATGAATACAATGTGAGGAGAACCCTGAGCAGGCTCCAGCAGATAGCAGTCTGTTAATAAACATTGCCTTGGCCTGGTCTTCAATGGCTGACAACGAACTGACTCCAGCACACATTCAGGTGCGGTGTGCATACCTGAAACACAAGGAGGACCCGAGGCAGAATATCATCTCCCAATATTCCAAAGACTCAATGGGCTGACTTGATCTTCCAGTTACTGGGAGAGGTTCTTTGATGTAGGTGCTCCCATGTATTTTCCGGTTTTATCAGCTTCTTAGGAAGTCTGATGCTGTGCTCAGGGCTATACTTCATTTTGCAAAGTGTCATTAAAAACTACAGTCCATGCCCAGATTGAATTACGAGATAAACCTTTGTGGTCCATTTTGTCTGTCTTCAGTTGAAGCAATGTTTCTCTATAGAAATTACTCTGCCCCAGAGTTTCCCACCCCTTATCTCCCCATTTGTAATGCTGTAGCCTGCATGTATTTTTGATGCTGGGAGTTATGCCCAGGTATCACAACTCTCAGGAGAGTCATCAAAGATGAAGAGGTTTCACGAGAGCTTCCAGCAGATTAAGACCTGACTATGAAGACAGAATAAGAAATTTGTTGAATTGTTGGTTATTTGTCGGTGGAGTAGAATGCCGCTAGGCCCTTCCAAGGTAATTCTGGAGGCATCCCAGCTATTTTCTTAGTATTTCCATTGCAAGATGGTACTAATAGCTGCCTGAAAGTCTCGTAATCTTCCCCACACTTTCTGATGGCCACCCACCAATCCAGTTTGACTGGTACATTTCATCAAGCAATGAAAAATGGTCTTATTTGGGGTGGCATGCTTTGGTGCATCTTGAAGTGTCTCCTTTGATTATGATTCTTGAGATATTCTGTTTATATCGATGCCCTATTCTAGTGCTGCAGGAAGGCCCTTCTCTCTTGCCACTCCCTTACAGTCTTTGATTTTGGGCTATGCCACTTAATATGTAATCTGTACTTGTTTTCCCTGGCCTATCTGTTTTGCACAGGTTTTCAGGCTAATCTTTAAAGACAAATAACTTGAAAACTGTGCTGTGGGGTAAGTTTAGATCACTGTGAGCTAAAAGATACAGATAGATCCTGGTTCCTGGTCTTATAGTTCAAGGGAAAAGACCTACCATTTGAAGAAAGCAGCACACACTACAATATTGAGAGTGGCTACAGAAGGTTTCATAATAATAATGGTACTCTCATGATTTTAAATTGTTGTGGATTACAAATATAACTTTTTTGCTTTCTTTAATAATAGTCATCACAAAGTCCTTGCAATGTAGCTAGTGGTTCACTATTTTGCATGATCCTCACATAAAGGCAATTAAGCTGCCCAAAGACAGTAGGAAGCTCAGACCATTAATTACATTAAGATACTGATAACTTGTCATTTTTATTTCATATTTACTCTGTGTTTTCAAATGGTGGTGGATCCTTGCCTTGGAGAAATTGAGCTGATTAGTAATCAGCCTAAGCAAAATTGAGGAACAGATTAATTGAATTTATTAGAAGCTAAATCTGAACAACTATTGATCACTTTGAGAAGAGTGGAAATTCTGGAACATTTCATTGCACTCATGCAGAACTTTTACATGGGCCAAGAGACAGTTATGTGAACAGAATAAGGGAATACTACATGTTTTTAAATCTGGAAAGGTGTGCATCAGGGTTGTATCCTCTTACCATGTTTATTCAATTTGTATTATGAGAAAATCATCAGAGAATCTGACTTTGAAGAAGAATGTGGCATCAGAATTGGAGTAAGGCTCGTTAATAACCTGAGATATGTAGATGATTCAATCTTGCTTGCGAAAAGGGAGGAGAACTTGATGAAGATTAAAGATTGCAGCCTTCAGTATGGATCATAGCTCAATGTAAAGAAGACCCAAAGCTTCACAACTGGACCCATAGGAGACTTCACGATAAATGGAGAAAGGTTGAATTTGTCAAGGATTTTGTCTTGCTTGGATCCTTAGTCAAACCCCATTGAAGCAGGCGTCAAGAGATTGAAAGATGTTTTGCATTGGAGAAATCTGCTGCACAAGTCCACTTTAGAGTATTGAAAAGCAAGGATGTTACTTTGAGGACTAAGGTGTGCCTGACATTTCAATTGCTTCGTAGGCATGACAAAGTTGGATATTGAATAATGAAGACCAAAAAAGAATCAATTCATTTAAATTGTGGTGCTGTAGAAGAATGTTTAAAGTACCACAAACTACTAAAAGGACATACAGATCTTCTTGGAAGAAGCATGACCAGCGTGCTTCTCGGCAGCAAGGGTGAGAAGATTTCCCCTTAGTTACCATGGGCTTATTGTCACGAGAGACTAATCCCTGGAGAAGGACATCACACTTGGGAAAGTGGAGGGGCAATGAAGAAGAGGAAAGCCCTGGACAAAGTGGATTGACACAGCGGCTTCAACAATGGTCTCAGGTATAGGAGCAGCACAGAGAAAGGTGAAGGAATGGGCAGTGTTTTGTTGTGCAAAGCACTGTGTGCAAAGGGTTGACTGCTATTGGTTGGAAGTTACTCTATGGCACCTAACAACAAAAGCTGGAAAAACTCTCTTGCAGTAACGGAAACTGCATGGTTAATTCTTTCTTGGTTACAGTGTCCATAAAGTGTTAATACTTGCTTTTTCTCTTACAAATTCTAACTATAGATTACATGTCTTGGGACCAAGAGCCCATTAATGAACAATGGTTCAAATAGACCAGGGCTTCTTAAGTTTTTCTACTCCTGATCCTTTTGCCCAAGAATTATTTTTGCACAATCTCACCTATATAGGTATATAAAATGGTATACATATCAAATATATACTGACAATAAATCATAAACAAATTTATTTAAAAACAATTCTTTACTTTATATAATTTTACCATTTTTAAGGACTAAAATGAATGTGCACTATAATCATTTGGCTGCATATGCTTATTTTTACACTATTTTTAGTGATGGTGTTGCAAAGATGAGTATCCTACATTGCCACATTATTAGAACATACTATTCTTGGACTGAAGTACAATTTAAGTAGAGGCCCAAATTTCGTCTGCTTCCCTATTATACTTACTTACTTATATATGCAGACTTAGATAAATACACCTATAGAGTTAGATACTTAGATACATATTTACATACTAGATAACTATACATAGATAAATATAACTATATACACTTATGTATACATACTTAGATAAATACACCTATAGAGTTGTTTCCTCTATGTCTTTTTTTCTTTCCTCCTGCCCCACTATCCTGCTTACCTCTCGTTTGACTCTCATCAATTCCTCTTGGATAGAACACAATTGATCAAACACATCCAGGGGTACTACACCCTCCTCACCATCAATTTTAAATACCTTGCTATGCCCCTGACCCTGAAGTAATTGGCTCACCACTCCCCTCCCCTCATCTCCTCATCTCCCATACCCTCTCACCCCCAATCATTGGTCTAGTTGCTGTCTTCTTGGGATTGCTTATTTTGTCCATCTTATGTAGATAGACATCAAAATGTAATATTTTGCTAAAATAATTTTTTAAGCATGTAAAGATTTCCAGGTCTAACTGCTGACTTTTGTGAGTATCCCTAACCAGTCCACATGAAGTGCCAAGCTGTGCTTCCCAAGTCAGAAGTCTACTTTCATGGGTTCCTTGTGGGTTTGTGTCCATTGTTCTTCCGTTGTACACTCCTCTTGGTTTGCCTGCCCCTCCTGTGGGGAGGTCAGACAGGCTGCCCTCCCGCCCACTTTATCTACAGAGCTGTCTTCCCTATATGCCTGTTATCTTGGGAGAAGACATCATGTCCCAAACTTGGGCCGGCTCTGCAGTGTTCCCTTCAGGCTAGCTGCTCTGAGCAGGATTGTGCTCAGGGTGAGGCGTACTCTCTCTCGTTCACTCGTAGTCTGCTCCCCTGTGCAAAGGACACACTGGTCTCTATCCCAGGAGTTGTCTTTAGTACTGCCCTCAGTATTGCTGCCATCTGGACCAACAACTTCATCAAAAAATACCTTTTTTTCCAACAACATAAAATGCAACTATGAATGTGAAATTCTCCTGATGGAATATGTAGAACCTAACCAAACACATGGCCTCAAATTTGTTCTTGAGATGGTCTCAAATTCAGGTGGGGTATCCTCAAGTTTGTATTTTGGTTCTCATGAACTTGTTTTAGTTTTGTTCAACTTCAACCTAAACTTACTTCCACAGGTGGCCACCTAAAGTGAGCTGGTGATATGAACTTCTCTTTTCACAGATGTAGTCTATCTGATTGCTTAATTTTTATCAGTTTTGACAGCTCAGACAAGCCTTTAGCTTATATTTGTTTATGAACTTGAACCAGACTATACTTACCTTCTTCAACAACCATGTAAACCATTAGTTGCTATAAATCTTTTTGCCTATACATATCCAAATGCAAGAATCACACTTCTTGTTTGCTTCTCTACAATACCCTTCACAATAGCCAAGCAGAATGATGAAGCAAGAGGGCCACACACTGGTGAATGCAGAGGTAAATAAATTCAAGGTCAGTCAAATAAATGCAAAACTGATATATCCTAACAACATGTCCAAAATATGTGAAACAGAATTTCAAAATTGTTGCTTCTAAAGAGAATTCTGGTTTTACTTCTTGCAAGACAAATTTGCATTCTTTTAACATTCCATGGTATTTTACATGTTTTTTCAAAGTACCATAATTCAAATGCATCCATTCTTCTTCAGTGTTTCTTAGTTAATATACATCTTTCACATACGTATGAGTAAATTAAAAATACCGTAGCTTTGATCAGGCTCACCTTAGTCTGTAAGTAACATCTTTGAATTTCAACACTTTAGTGAGGCCTTGTGCAGCGGCTTATACTGTGCAATGTGTCCTTTGATTTCTTGACTGCTGCTTCCATGATCAGTGATTGTAGTTCCAAGCACTACACAATCCTTGACAATTCCAATCTTCCCTCTGTTTACTATGATGTTACCAGTTGTGAGGATTTTTTTCTTCTTCACATGATGTTGTGATCCATACTGAAGACTACAATCTTTGATCTTCATCTGCAAGTACATCAAATCCTCCCCATTTTCAGCAAACAAGGTTGGGTCCTATCTCAGGTTGTTAATAAGCCTTTCTCTAATCCTGATGGCACTTTCTTCTTCATATAATCAACTTTTTCTCATTCAGTTTACAGGCTGAATAAGTATGGTGAAGGTATACAACCCTGACACACACCTTTCCTGTTTAATCCATGCAGTATGACCTTTGTCTGTTGGCATACCTGCCTTTTCACCCATGTGCAGGTGTAACATGAGCACACTGCACTGTTCTGGCATTTCTGCTCTTCACAAGATGATCCTTCATCTGTTATGGTTTACATAGTTAAATACCTTAGCTTGATCATTGAAACAAAAGTAAACATCTTTCTAGAATTCTTTGCTTCCAGCTAAGATTCATCTGACCTCAGAAATAATATCCCTTGTTCCAAATCATATTCTGAATCCTACCTGAATTTCCGACAGCTCCCTGCCATTGTCCTGTTGCACTGTTGTTGGATGATCTTCAGTAAAAATTTACCTACCTATGATAATAATATTGTTCTCTAATTTGACCATTCTGTTGGGTTATCATTCTTTGGAATGGATACACATATGGATCTCTTCCAGTTAGTGGGCCAAGTAACTGCTTCCAAATTTCCTGGCATAGGTAAGCGAGTGATTCCAGTGCTTCATCAACTTCTTGAAACATTTCATTTGGTATTCCACCAATTTCTGAGCCTTGGTTTTGGTTAATGCTTTCAGTGCAGCCTGGCTTTCTTCTTGCAGCATCATTGGTTCTTCCTTGTGGCAGTTGCATAATCTTCTGTCAATTTGAGTGAAAGGGTGGAGTCTAGCCTGTCAATTAGGTCATAGCCAATCATGACTCTGTGTGGGTATTGCTTTTCCTGAGGATTCTGGGAATTCCTGTCTTTCTGCTTGGAGGCAGTACACACATTCTCTCTGCTTCACACTCCTGTGGACAAGCCATATGGAGACACACTGATACAGCCAGATCCCTGGAGCTGGAGTAGCCACATGGAGATTCACACCAGCAATGAGATTCTTCCACTGCCACTGGATCTACTAGACTCTCTACCCACTGGCCCGTGATCTTCCTACATTCAGCATCATTGCATGTGCTGTGTGAGTATAAAGAGGATTTTATGGACTAGTATCAGACAAATGGGCTAATATTGGATTTACGGACTTGATCTAGACTGGGCTCTTTTCTATACATATGTGTGTCTATGAATTTGCTTCCCTTTCAAAGCTGACTAGCACATTTCTCATGTGCTATCAAAATGGCTCACTGTCCACAGTTCTTTTTGGTACAGTGATTGTATTTTTCCATCTTCTTTTGATGCTTACTGCATCATTCAATATTTTGCCCATAGAGTCTTTCAATGTCACAACTCAAGATTTGAATTTTTTCTTGAGTTCTTTCAGTTTCAGACATAGTATATTTGTTTTCCATTTTGGATTTTTAACTCTTGGTCTTTGCACATTTCATTATTCTATTTGACTTTGTCTTCTCAAGCTAGCCTTTGAAGATTCCTATTCAGCTTTCTGACTTCACGGTTTCTTCCATGTGCCTTCTCTACTCTATGATTCAGAGCAAGTTTCAGTCTCTGCTGACTTTAGTCTTTCCTTTCTTTGCAGTCTCTTTAATGACCTTTTGCTTTCTTTGTGTATAATTATCTTGATGTCCTCCCACAATTCTTCAGTTTTTCTGTCCTTAGTGTTCAATGCTTCAAATCCGTTCTTATGATGTTCCCAAAATTCAGATGGGGTAGACTCAAGGTCATATTTTGTCTCTCATGGACTAGTTTTAATTTTCTGTTTCCACATAACTTATGTATGAGCAACTGATGGTCTATTCTGAAATCAGACCCTGGATTGATTTTAACTCCTGACATTTAAGCTTCTCTATTGGGTTCTCCCTCCCACAGATCTAGTCAATGTGATTTCAGTTTATTCCATTTGGAAAAGTACACATGTATAACCTTTTGTTTTATTCAAAATAGTCACCCCCCAAAAAAAATTCTACCATGAAATCTCTGGCTTTGTTTCTACCACCAAAGCTATATTTCCCAACCAGTCGTCCTCTTCAATTCCAACGTTAATGAACCCCAATGATTTTTTCCCCAAAGTTGAAAAGTCAGTATTGAGGTTCATTAGATATAACCCTTCCTAAACAGTAAACCAACCCCCCACAAAAGATGTCTCAATGCTATTGGTCTGTGGGTACCATTATTCAGGACGTGTCAAGAGAAGTGAATACAGACATGACCAGAGGGGTAAGGTTTTCAATATTGCTTAGTTGCATTTGTGATAGATTTTAATTTCCTCTTACATTTAAAAGCAAATACTAAAGGATAGGAAAAGAAGGTTATTACAATGAGAAGGAGTAAAGATAAGAGAAAATAACTTAAAAAAATTTAGGATCTCAAATCATGAGTCACATTTGTTCTAGAACCTACTGGGTTTCAACCAGATGGTGATGCAGCTGTGTTGATGGCCTCATGCGGCCTCTCCAGCAACACTCTTTTCCCAGCGTTCTTCCTCAAGAGCTCCATCCAGATAAACTCATGAGTAAATTACCATGTAAAATCAAGACTTTTAGTATATTTTTAAGACTACACAATCTCAGAACCTGAAGACAGTAATAATAGAGTAACAAAAACAATATGATCTATAAATGTCTTCATATTACACCAGACGTATATATATTTTCCCATTATAAAATAACGTAAAATCCTTATGTGAAAGTTCCTAAAAAGGGTGTAAGATAAAAATAAAAGCATCCAAATCTGTATGTTTTGAACTTCTAAGCACAACGTCAGCAGTTCAAAACCACCAGCCTCTCCATGAGAGAAAGTTGAGGCTTTCTGCTTCTGTAAAGATTTACAGTCTCAGGAAGTCACAGGAACAGTTCTACTCTGTCCTCTAGGGTCACTATGATTCAGAAATGATTCAATAGTAGTGAGCTTAGTTGTTGATCTATTCATCAGCCAAAGAGTTAAAATTTCAGTTCTATTTCTTTTTAGTTTAAAAAGGGTTATATGTGGTTATTATTCTGAGTAATTTGATGGATATATAACTATATATATAAAAGTTTAGATAGATGATAGATATGATGGCACTTTAAAAAGTTCATTAAAATTGAATTAAAAGATAGGAATAAGAAATACATAAGCAAATGTGAAGAAAGCTAATGGTGCCTGGCTATCCAAAGATATAGTGTCTGGGGTCTTGAAGGCTTGAAGATAAACAAGCTGCCATTTAGCTCAGAAGCAACAAAGCCCACATGGAAGAAGTGCACCAGCCTGTGTGACTGCAGGCTGTCAAAGGGATTGGGTATCAAGCATCAAAGAACAAAACATCATATCACTGTAAATGTGAGTGAGTGCACAGTGGAGACTCAAAGCCCATTGATAGGCAGTTGGACACCCCCCTTACTGAAGGGCTGTGGGGAAGAGATGAGCTAGTCAGGGTGCAAGGTGCAATGATATATCATATCATATCACTTTGCTCTAGTTCTTAAATGCCCCTGCCTCCCCACTATCATGATCCCAATTCTACCTTATAAATCTGGCTACACCAGAAGATGTACATTGGTATAGATAGCAACTGTGAACACAATGAATCCAGGAAAGATGACTCCTTCCGGACCAGTGGTGAGAGTGGCGATGCCTGGAGGGTAGAGGGAATGTGGGGTAAAAAGAGGGAACTGATTACAAGAATCTATGTATGACCTTCTCCCTGTGGGGTGGACAGCAGAGAAAAAGGTGGGGGGAGATGTCAGAGAGTGTAACATGTGACAAAATAATAATTTATGAATGATGAAAGGTTCATGAGGGAGTGGGGAGTGGGGATGGAGGTGGGAAAATGAGCAGCCGATATTAAGGATTCAAGTAGAAGGCAAATAAATGTTTTGAGAATGATGATGGCAACAAATGTACATATGTGCTTGACATGATGTATGTATGGATGGATTGTGATAAGAATTGTATGAGCCCCCAATAAAATGATTTAAAAAAGAAATACAAAGTTATTTTGCAAAATAAATTGCATCTTTCTCAAGTTGCCTTTGTAAGTCATGAAATCAGCCATTGAATCTTTTCCTAATGAACTGAGAATCCTAGGCTCCATGCCAGAACAGTTTTTATTCATTATTAATGTAAAAAAAGGGATACTTTTGAGTTAGTTAAAGTTTATTGTGCCAACCTGGACAATAAACACAGGTTAATTGAAGGGTGGAGAGATAAATGACTTGGTGAGCCTCGTCTTTCGAGTTTTCAGGTCTCTTGCTTTCTGATGGTGGGACCAGGGTGCAGTTGCCTTAGCCAGTTCCCTGCTTCAGCTGGAAGGTTAACTTCCTGCAAGACATCCCTGAGGATAAGCCACATGGACCTACCCCGATGCAGCCCTGGGTACTGGAGCAGCCTTGTGGAGACCCCCGCCAGTGGCCAGTGGTGAGATTCTTACTCACTGATTCAGCTTTCCTCCTTCAATCAGCATCATTGCACCTGTTTTGTGAGACGGAGGAGAACTTTGTGGATTGGTGTTGGACATTTGGGCTAATGTTGGACTTTTGGGCTTGGGCAGCACTAGGTTGGGATGTTTTCTTGATGTGCGCTTACCCTTTATATAAAACTCTCTCTTCTACATATGAGTTTCTGTGGATTTGTTTCTCTAATGTACCCAGACTAACACACGATTCTTTTTTAAGATTAGGAGCCAAACCAGGACTGAAAGAGGAATGTCTAATGATTTATAATCAAAACTCTTTCAAAATTGCCCTTGTTTGAAGAGAGTAATGACCAGGAGCATTTGCGTTGTGGAGAAGCGCTCTATGGTGGCTTTCTTGGGTAGTTTCTCTGCTAAAGCTTGTCTAGCTTTCTCAAGGTGCATGCAATTGTTGTTTGGCATTCCAGAAAGTCAACCAGCAAAGTACTTTGATAATGATAAAAAAATGGTTGTCACAACTTTTGCTCTTGATAGATCCACTTTTGCAATTGTGTCCAGTTCTCGGTAGCTGTGATGGTTAGGGGTTATGTACATTAGACACTCCTGGGTAGGTGCAGTGGTGGAACTAAACTATCAGTGGAATAAAAACCCGAGGAGGGCTCCTTGGGGCCCTGGCCTTTTGTATAGAAAGAGACCAGACTGAGCAGAGCAGATTTTCCTTTTGAGGTTTTGCTTTCTCTGGGGCTGGCTCTTGCCTCTGGTTATTTGATCTCTTCTTGTGCTGCCCACAATCCCAGGAGTAGTCAGAGGATTACTAACCTTGAATTCATATGGCCGATTTCAGGTTCTGCATCCCAAACCATGCCCCTACTTACCTCCCTGTGCCTCTCTGAATGGCCATCCTACTTCCTGCTCACCTGACAGCTACATGAGTCAGGAGAAGCCGTACTTGAACTGGACTGGACTAACCTACTTCCACAACTGTGTAAACCATTTCTCCATATCAATCTCTTCCTGTGTACAAGCACATACAAGGATCACAGGTGTTGCTTCTCTAGAGGACCCAACCCAACCCAGTAGCCATTGCTGAAAAAGCATACCGATACAGCCATATTTCGACTCTGCTGGAAGTTCTCCAAGAAAAGCTTCAGATATTAATGTCACATGTTTAAAACCCCCATTGAAAGCGCTGTTCTTATTTGCAGTTGCCCTGGGCACACAGTTGTGGCAACCTTTGAGCAGATAGTTTGCCCAACTTGATTTTTCAGTCAGAATGGTTTCATCTGAACCGAATGACGTGGCGAAGGAGCTCACCGTTGCTGCTGCTCCTACTCAATGAGATCACGGACGAGACGGATCATGTCCTTGGTGCGTGTGAGGGCGGCCTATTGCTGCAGTTCATCTTCCAGGGCGTCTTTTCATGCCTTCGTAAATGAACTATCTATTTCTACACTGATGATTAACTTTTTTCCCACAGTTTTATTGGCACTTCATCCACATATCATACAATTCAATTGTCCAATCATATCAAGAAGACCTGTACATTTATTACCACAATTTTAGAACATTTTCTTCTTTCTTGTACTCATAGCTTTGGGGTAATTATTTTTTTAATTGTGGCAAACATATATACCCAACAAAACTTTCTAAAATTCAACAACTTTTATATGTATAATTTGATGCCATTGATTAAGCTCTTCATGTTGTACATCACTATTGATATCCTTTTCCAAATGATTCCACCACCGTTGACATAAACTCAATGCCTGCTAAGCAAAAACTCATCTCCCTTCACCCATGGTAACAATTGAACCACTTTTTTTGTTTTAAAGTAGTTTTTTTAAAGTAGTTTTCTTGATATAATATTAAATGTAATACACTTCCAAAGTTAGATTAATTTTTAAGAGAGTTGTATATACATCAGACAATCAGTTCTAGTGTTCCCTCCGTCTCCCAGATTCATTGTTTGCTCCTCAATCACCCCCCAACCCCCACTCCATATCCCTCATGAAAGTAGAAGATATTGAAAAGTAGAACACATTTAAAACAGGTCAAATGGGAGGTGAAATTATAAGGTGTTTTATATTGTAACTTGACAGCATTTGCAACAATTCACTTGGCATTATGATTCAATAATCTACTTTGTTGGACACATAAGCTGTACAATACCAAGGCTATTCAGGTCCCTCTTCTATGGTTAGAGGGAGTTTACCAGAGATTTAATTCCTGTGGATTTCCCCTTCACCATTTAAAAAAATACCCGAAACAACTTTAGAATGGTTCAAAAGAGAAATGGTAAAATATTACATTTAATCTAACTACAGATGCCAGAATTGATTTTACAATTCTCTGTCTGATAGCAAGCTTTTTCACATCCTTTGGCTATGATCAGAGATGATTCACAAGAGGTTTAATTAATGCGGGAACCCTGCAAAAGAATTTTGATCTTTCACTGTTATGTATAGCCTTCTGCAAACACGGTGTTCTCAAATTAAGTTCTGTTACCATCCCCTCCTTTGGATTTGCATTTAATTCGTCTTTGGATCAAACAGGATGGTTGGCTTCTGCCATGCGGACTTAGAAGCAAATTATTGCTATCCCGACATTATAGAACTCACAATCTTTGGACTTTGGCTTGAATCTCTTGCCTTCAGGGTACCCAGTGAGTGGTGCCCATGGATTACCATATATTGACTATTTTAATGCCCTCCTTACTTTATTATTACATATATCAATCTGGAAGGTATGATTCTGATTTTTGTAAATGAATGCTATAGAAAGTTTTGCCCTATAAATAACCCCAGTTGTTTGTGTAAACAGTGTCTTATTACATAAGAGTTTAATCAACACAAGTTAATAATTCATATATTGTGCCTCAAAGCCCGCCTAAACTTGTATAATTTCTTTTTCTCAACAGTGTTTTAAATACTATAAAGTTGGATAAGTTAATGGCACTGAATTACCTTATGTACTACGGGATGATTGATAATGTTCATTAACACAAAATGATAATGATGTCTCAAGTAAAGCAGAGACCTAAGAAAACCATAAATGATGTTGCGTTAGCTGCCACTGAGAAGTTTCTTACCTAAAGAGACCCAGGGCACAAAAGAAGGATGCACTGCCTGGTCCTATGCCATCCTCACTTTTGTTCCTATGCTTGAGTCCATTGTTGCAGCCACTGTGTCCATCCTCTCCTTGAAGGCCTTCCTCTCTTCTGTGGGACCTCTCCTTTACCAAGCGTGGTATCTTCCGGTCTCTTCTGAAAACATGTCCAAAGTATGAAGATAAAGTCTTGCCATCCAGGAGCACCCTGACTGTACTTCTAAGAACCATTGGTTTTTCCTTTTAGCAGACCATATCCTTCGCCAGCATCAAAATCCAAATGTATATCTGTTCTTCTTCAGTCTTCCTTATTTAATATCAAGCTTTCATATGCAGTAGAGGCAATTGAAACTTGGTTTAGGTATACCTAATCCTCAAAGTAACATCCTTGCTTGGCAGTATTCTAAAGATATCTTGTGTCGCAGAAAATATGGGTGCTATAGCAAAGTGTGGTAATGAATTTAGATCATGCCAAGCTATCAGAAAAATAGTGTCTGGGGTTCTTAAAGGCTTGTCTTCAAACTAGCAGCCACCCATAATTTCATTAAAAAGCATAATGTTTGATTACACACAACTCACTGATCTCCAGATGGTTCTGACGAAGGTGAGCCATATATTAGAATCTTATATAGGATTTTCAATGGCTGGATGTTTAGACATAGGTTTGTAGGTCTTGATTATAAAGCCTATCATAGAAGACTTAAATTTCCAATAATTCGGCTGCAAATTAAGCAAAGAATAAAGAGAGAAATTTACTTGTATTTATTGAGTATAAAAGGCACTTGACTGTGTGAATCATAACAAATTATGAACAATATTGCAAATACTATTACAGAACACTTAGTTGTATTCATGTGGAATCTGAACATAGACAAAAAGGTAGGTGCTTGAACAAAATAAGAAGCTAAATGTTTAAAAATCAGAAAAGGTGTTTGTCAGGTTGTATTATTCAATAAGAATCATGGACAGTAATCCAATACTGAGCTAGTTGAAGGAGTATTTACTAATAAATATTGAAGAATACAACATTTATTATGTCTTTCAAAAACCAATATAAAAATAAAAATATTCTCAAAGGTGGACCAATAGACAAACATCATGATAAATGGAACAAAGATCAATTTCATCAAGGATGGCTTTTTATTTGAATCCACCATGAATACCTGTGGGAACACAAGTCAAAAAAATTAGATGACATATTGCAGTGGGGAAATATCCTGCCGCATAGCTCTCTAAAGTATTAAAGAACAAAAATGTCACTTTTAGTATTAAGGTGCACTTGACCACACCATAGTCTTTTAAATTGCCTCCCACACATGTGAAACCATGACAGTAAATATGAAAAACCATAAAAATTGCTTTTGTATCATGTTGTTTGAAAAAAAATAAACATACCATTGACTATCAGAAGAAGAAAAATATCTGTCTCAGAAAAAGTAGTCAGCATGTTATTTTGAGTTAAGGATGGCAAGATTAGTCTCATACATTCTGGACATGTGCTAAGGAGAGACCAACCCCTCAAAACGGACACCATGCTGGGTACAGTAGGTCTGAAAAGAAGAGGAAGCCCCTCGTGGTGATAAGCTGATACAGTGGCTGCAACAATGGGCCCAAAGACAACAATTGTGAGGATGGGACAGGACCAGGCAGTATTTTATTCTGTGCTATATACAATTTTCTAGCATTATACGGACAGGCACTTAACCACAACAATATTGCTGAAATCTAACATTTTATTCAGTAATGAGTATAGTCAATGATTATTTAGAATTTCTACATAATATTGTGTCTTTTAGAAACTTCACACAAAATTTTAAGGTTTTTTTCAGACATTAAAATATTTATGCTCAACACTTCTTCAAACTTACAGTAACATTTAGGCCTCTTGCTGAATGTTGCTATTTGATGTTTCAATAAAATAGCACAGATATTTCAATAGCACATTTAAAATCAGTTTGTTGGGTATATTTTTGTAATTTCTCTTCTTTTTCTCTTTTTATTTTTTTGCGTGTAATTGCTTTTCTAATAGTTATGCCTTTATAGAATTATTTGGAGAATATGATTTTAATCTATAGTTTTACACTTTTATTCTGAGTTCATGGTTTTTCAGAGGATTAAAAGAGTCCATGATATTAAGAAAATATGAACCCTTGTCTAAAGTAAGTGGAGACTTATGGGATTTTGTCAACCATAATGTAGAATGAATATCATTAGTTCCTCACTTGCTCCAGGCCAGATAACAAGAGCAACAATTAGTGTAATGCGCCCTGCTAGCTTCTTAATTCAGAAAAATGAGTAGCTCCTACCAAGAAAGAACCTTTAATTAAAAGGTTCTTGGTAAATATGTATTTAGGTAATCAAATTTGACTTCATGGAACATGCATCATCTCATCAGTAACTTCCAGGCTCAGAAATTAATGGCAAGTCACTGAGGATGAGTTATAAATATTTAGATGAATCTCACAATCCAAGATTTTCTTCTTTAGAAAGTAGTGAAAGCAAAGATTCACATAGGATACCTCTAGTGGAGATGCTGTAACAGAAGTCCATGAAACATCACATTAATTGAAAAGAATAGCTTTTAAGCTATCTCACTGCCATTTCTCGGTGCTTTACAATTTTTGAGAGGGCTTTACCCTTCATTAGATGAAATCCCAACTGGACCATTGTGATGTGACAAGTAATTTGGCCTTTCCACCCTACCAACAGCTAGAAAAGTGGATGAAAATTGACTGATTGAATATTATACTCTAAATCTCAGTTTGCTTTTCTTGGATAAAAGACAAATAAGCTTTTTTTTTTCCATTTACTGGCAGTGGAAAAAAGATGTCTGTTAGTTGATCATAAGAGTGTTTACTAATTAAGGGATCCCTAGTGTCACTGTTTTAAATGTCGAAAAGTTAATTTAATACAACATATTTAGCACTTATCCCCAGAATGGAATGCCCTTATCTAAGAACTGAAGAGCTGTACCATGTAACGCTTAATTAGAAAGTCATGGCATTTGCATATAATTTTTTACTCTCACAGGTAGAAATGGAGAAATGACTATAGTTATACATGACTAGAGATGTGAAGATAGCATTATTAATTGAGTATACCAAATAAAATCTTGTGATTCTTCATGGATATGTCCAGTACATTCTACTTTTCCAAGGGTATTTGAGAGACTGGGTTGACTTTTAAAATATCAAATCAATTTCTATATATTCATCAGAATAGAAATTCTAACATCATTTAGAAATGTATGTTGTCAACAGATTTTTAGCTTCTTTATGATCAATGCTCCAACAGCGCACACCAAAGTAGATGAAAATCAGGCTTGAATCCTTTATAACATTTGTTCCTTTAAAATGGTCTCATGTCTTCTGAAAAGTATTTTATTTCATAAAATATACTGTCTACCATGGGGGGGGCATACTGTTTATCTTCAAAGCACATAAGGAATAATAATAACTGATTTAGGCCCTCAAAGATAGCCCAATTCAAAGAACCAGAAAGCAACAAGTGTTGGAGGGGCTGTGGTGAGATAATAACTCTCATCCACATTTGGTGGACCTGTAAGTATGTATAGCCACTATGGGAATCGATTTGGCGATTTCTAAAACAGATGGAGATTGAGCTGCCATATGACCCAGTAATCCCCCTACTGGGCATATACCCAGAAGAGGCAAGAAACAAACCACAGCCAGACATCTGTGCTCCAATGTTCATCGCAGCACAGTTCACAATTGCAAGGAATTGGAAAGAACCCAAATTTCCATCAACAGATGAATGGATTAAATAACTGGTACATGCATGCAATGGAATACTATGTATCGCTAGAAAGCAGTGATGAGTGCATGAAGCATCTTGACGTTTGGGAAGAATCAGAGGAAATCATGCTAAGTGAAGTAAGCCAAGTAAAAAAGGACAAGTACAACATGAGTATGCTGAAGTAAGCTCATTTTTAAAAAAATGCAAAGGGGCATGGGGAAAAATCTACTGTATACAAACATTCCTGGGGTGAGGTCTAGGTAGTATGGCAGGGGCCAGACCAAATCCAGGGGTACATGTGGTAGCCAACTAAAAGGGAGGGGGGGGAGAAAAAATAGAAATATGTAGTGGGCAAACAGGGTACAAACTCACCCAAGGAGAGGATATTGTTTATATCTCCACAGGGAATGGAGGACCATATGTCAACCTGGGATGTGAATGCAATGTGCTGGCATGAAGCGGGAAGCCAGTGGAGGGGTCTGAGGGCCTGGGACCAGTCCCAACTGTGTGGACAGCCTCCCCTCCCCCCAGAAGAATTTAGAGGACAACACTGAGGCATGCAGCTCAGGGAGAAGGACATGACTGATCAGAGCACACAGGAACAAAAGAAGGGGGGGGGGGACAGAGCGGAGCACATCCTGGCCCACCAAGCCTTGAAGATGATAACCCCACTCAGAACAACCAATGCATAGAGAGGACCATATGGCTGGTCCCACTAGGAGACACGGCATCCCTCGTTGACCCATGACCCTATGGTGGACAACAATGGAGACACAGTGTCGGGATTGCACTCTGTCTGACCCCACCACACCGAGGCAAAACAGTAACTGTGTGTGGCAGAGCATTTGAGGGAATAGAGCAGGGATGTCCCTAGGGGTTGTTAAGGATAGACTTTGGGGCCAGGGCGTGGCACGCCATTGGAATTGACTGTATGACACTCCTAGAGTTCAACAAACATATCTTGAACTATTTACAGGTTTATGTTTTTGTCATTGATTTTGTTGTTGTTGTAATCCTTTTGGGTTTTTTGTCTCTTTGTTTTGATATGTCTTGTTTTTTGTGTGCATATCACTATATCTGAAGGTCTATCTAGATAAGATTGGCTGGATGCATAGTCTTGAGGAGAAAACAACAGGACTGATAGTTCTGGGGAACATGGGAGAGGCGGAGGGGGAGGAAAGGAGGAGGTATTGACCTACCAAGATACAGGGGAACAACAAGTGATCCAAAGATGAGGGTGAGGAGGGTGTAGGGCTTGATTAAGGGCAATGCATCCAAGAGAAATCACTGAAACCCAAATGAAGACTGAACATGATAGTGGGACAAGAGGAAAGTAAAGGTAAATAGAAGAAAGAACTAGGAAGCTAAGGGTATTCATAGAGGTTTAAATACAGGAATGCACATGATGTATAAATATATTTATATATGATGATGGGGAAATAGATCTACGTTCATATATTTATAGGTTTAGCATTAAGGTATCAGATGGATATTGGGCCTCCATTCAAGTACTCCCTCAATGCAAGAACACTTTGTACTGTCACTCCACGGTGCTCACCTTCCCGACACAATAATTGAAGACAAAAGTATACAGAAGCAAATGTGCTGAAGAAAGCTGATGTTGCTTGGCTATCAAAAGATATAGCATCTGGGGTTTTAAACACTTGAAGGTGAACAAGTGGCCATCAAGCCTAGAAGCAACAAAGCCAACGTGGAAGAAGCACACCAGCCTGCGTGATCACGAGGTGTTGAAGGGATCAGGTATCAGGCATCAATGAATAAAAAAAAAATCATACCATTGTGAAGGAGGGGGAGCCTGCACTGTGCTCGTGGAAGGACATTCTATCAAATGGATCTCAGCACTTAGTTCCTTAAAAATAAAAATGATCTATCAATCCTTTTTCAATATTTGGAGAGTTTGTAAACTGGCTTTTAGGGTCTGATTTTTGTCATGTCATTTTTCTTGATGTGTCTGGCTTTTCATTTTGGGATGTTTTCATTGTCCTTGTATATACAAAGCAAATAATTTGAGATCTTAAATATCATTAATTACTCTGAGAAGATCCTGATTGCTCCTTTTAAATACATGTCTGCCTATTGGCACTTCCCATCAGTGAGCACAACAAACCTCTTGGAGTTGATAATAATTGTAAGTTGAGCTTTTAAATGGCTATTTATCTTTGTCTCACTCTTTCCTCCTAGGGGACCCCTAATGCAAAGTGAGTTCACTAGGTCTTCTACTCTATGAGAATTCCCAATGGCAATGTCTGTTACCTGTTCTCACATGACTCTCAAAAGTGTCCTTCAAAATTGCTGTTCAGCCTCTTAGTCTTTCGGCTAAAATCAGAAGATTTAATTAAGTGAAATATCAACTTAAAACTAGATTCAATTTTATAAATTTACCTCTATCTTGACCTGGGGATTAATTACTAAATTTTAAACTCATTTAGGCATTCAAGAACAAACCCAAATAAGAACCCAAACTCACTGTCATCTGTCATCAAGTTGATGCTGCTGACTCATACCAACCATATAGGACTGCCCCGGTGGGTCATAGACTGCAGCTCTACTAGAGCAGAAAACTCCATCTTTCTCCTGCAGAGTGGCTGGTGGTTTTGAACTGCTGACCTACCCATTAGCAGCCTAATCCTTATACATTACTCCACCAGAGCTCCTTATAAGACATTCAAGAACTTTAAAAAATATGTATTTTAGTTGTACAAGTTTCTCTTTTTTACCACATAATGCACAATTTACTTTTATTTATTCATTTAAAATCATTTTATTGAGAGCTCTTAAATAAAATTCTATAAAACAATTGTATCAAGCACATTTGTACATATGTTCCCATTATCATTTCCAAAACGTTTTCTACTTGAGCCTTTGGAATCAGCTCCTCTTTTTCCCTCCTCCCATCCCCACCTTCCCCACTCTGGTGAATCTTTGATCAATTATATATTATTTCATATCTTATACTTGTTCTAACTTGCCTTGCTCAACAGTGTTCCGTTGTTTTGAGGGAGGATGGAGAAGAGATAATTTAAGTGCATGCGGATGCGATGTACAAGTGAAAATCATTGAGAACACCAAAGGGTTATGTAAGCAATGGCCTCTGTCTGCATGTAACAAGCTCATTAACTATAAACCACTCGATATTTCACTGTCTATAACAGAACATTATAAAATATATGTGGAAAACACTATATTATTGAATTAGCTATAATTTTAGTCACGTTAATATTCAGATTCCTTGTGTAACAGTTGTTTCATCTTTATCTCTGATATTTGTGGAGCAGTGGCTCGTCTCTATTCCAAGTTCTCTTTAAAGTAGTTAATGAAGTGTGAACACATTTTAAATACAATAGAACATGCTATTTAAAGATTCCCTGCAGTTTTAAGTTATGTCTTTTTAATATAATGAAATTGTCAATGCTCCATCTTTCCCAATCAATTATTTTAAATAATGCATTTATCATTTTAAAATGATGAATTAGCTTAGTCCTTTAACCTGAGCTTCCCTCCACCCTTGATTGGAGGAGGTCTGCAGAGGTTAACACCATTATTGACTACTGGGAAAAGGGAATTTCAGGACAAGAGGTAAGCAATTGCCTTTTGTTTTTTAGTCAAATGTCATCATGGAGGGCATTAATTTTTCATAACAATGAATCATTGAATTATCTACGTCCCCTTCTTCAGACACTTCCTTTGCTTCCAACTACTTCTGGGAAATCAAAATGTCACACATATTCTCTCAACAGCTTATAAGGGTAAAATATATTATTTTATAATCTTCAGATAATTGCAAGTTTAATACGCTTGACAATTATCTGGTGTAGCCTTAAACAGAAAGTAGGAATATTTCAAGACTTTAGTTAAACTTGATCAAATAAAAATTTTAGTTTTGCTTTTTGTAAGTCATGCAAATATATACATATTTTTTAAATTAACATCCAAAAATTCCTCCCATCAAAACAAATCAAACTCCTGCTATTGGCCAATTCCGAAGTGCAGCATTTCTATATAACCTACTAGAACTATCTTGTAGGTTTCTAAGGCTGCATATACTTAAGCAGAAAACCTCATCTTTATCTCTTCTAGCAGCTGGTAGGATTGAACTACTGACCTTTGGTTAGCTGTCTAATGTGTATCCCATTACACCACCAACATGTAATATTCACGGTGGTATTTGTTTCCTTCTTTGTGGAAATCACTGTCTCTACTTCCAAAGTCAATTTGTTCCAATACACCATAAATTTAAATTTCTCCTCTCATCTAGAGTCCGTATGTCAAAAGAGTAACAAAACAGCAACTCGTTTAGAGTTAGCATATCCAAACTGAGAATTTGTTTACAAGGAACAAATGTTTTTCACAATGTTTTTCTCATCAAGTACGTTTTTGAATGAATAAAACAAACCCTCGGCCCTCTAGTTCATTTCAACCCAGAAAGACCCGTGGAAGGTTCCTGAGCCCGTATATTCTGTATGGGAGCAGAGACCCTCACTTCCTCCCACAGAGCAGCTGGGGTCTTGGATCTGCGACCTTGTGTTTAGCAGTCCACTGCCTAACCCATAGTGCTGCCGGAGCTCGTTAGGAACAAACTAATTAGGAGAAAGTGCTGATTCCATGGTAACTGTTGCTTATTATATAAAAGACAACATTTTTTTTAAATGACAGAAAATGATAATTAACCTATTGTTTTAATACTATGTTGCACTAAATAGTGGTTTTCCCCCTATATTGTTTCTTCTAATATTTCCCAGAACTACAGTCAATGATGATAAAGCAATAAAGCAGAGGTGCATGTTTCCTCATATCTTAGAAACTACCGTCCACCAGCCAGGTGCTCATGGCTGCAATACTTATAGCGTGGGGGGAAAGAAACTTTAGATCCCACAGGCCTACAAATGTAAGCATAGCTGACCTATTTATTTCAAATTTATTATATAATACTTATAGTTCATTGGTAACTTCTTTGGTGCTAATAAGGAAAAAGAAAGAAAGCCACCCTAAAACTCTCTGAAGGAGTAGAAAAAATATTTTTTCAATATACTGTTGTTCTATAATGTTGGCCACAAAAGGACCCTTGATGGCACAGATGTAACCCATTGTGTTGTTAATCCCAAAGGCAGCAGTTCAAAACCACCAGCCTCTCAGCAGGAGAAAGGCAGGGATTTCTACTCTTGTAGAAACTCACAGGGACAGTTCTAACCTGCCCTATAGGGTCACTATGAGTAGACATTGACTGAATGGCATTGAGCTTGGTTTGGGGTTTGGGAATGTTAGCTACACCATGGTTTTGATGATATAAACAGTTTACCAGAGTATTAATAAATATGTATTTTTTAAAATTAGGAACTAAAGCACATATGATTATGTGTATTCTTTCATCCTCTATTGTTGTCTAACTGACACACATCAGGGCATCCTACTTTGTTGTTTGCGCTAATCCAATCAGCCACCTCGTTATGCTGACCACACACACAGTAGAATCAAATGCTGCTCTGTCTCCAGGCTTCTCATAATTGGTTCTGGTATAGGCTAATTCTACTTTCCTAGGGAGCTATCAAGGAGCCCTGGTGGCATTGAACTGTTAACCACAAGGTCCTTGGGTCCAATCCATTGGAAAGTTGAATTAATATGGCGAGAAGGTACAATACTGTTGCATACCTTTCCTGATTTTAAAACATGAGTTAGTCCCTTGTTCTGTTCTCAAAATTACGTCTGAGGTAGTGATGTTTTCTAATAAATTCTAAGTCAATCTGTATGTTTAACAGCAAATCAACAGAAAGCCTAAATTCTATTAAGAAGGATGGATTATCAGAATTGATGGAAGGCTTATAAACAACCTATGATATGCAGATGACACAACTGCTGAAACTTGATCAAAGTAGGCTGATGAAGATCCAGGATTGAAGTCTTCAGTATGGATTATAACTCAATGTAAAGAAAAATAATCTTTACAGGGAGCAAGGGATGGAGCCAGTGGGAGTGAGGGGTGGAGAAAAAAAATCTTTACATCGAGAACAATAAGTAACATCAAAACAAATTGAGAAAAGGTTGAAGTTGCCAAGGATTTTTTCTTGCTTGTACTTAAAATATATGCTCATGGAAGCAGCAGTCCTGAGACCAAATTAGGCATTGCATTTGGAAATTTGGTTGCACAAGACCTCTTTATAGTTAGGTGAAAACATAATACCTTATCATTTTATCTCCCTTTTGACCCATTTGAAAGTTGTTTCAGTTTTTTTAAAAAGTGAAGGGGAAAAACCCAGGAATGAAGCTTGTGACAAATCCGCTTTGACCAGAAACCTGACATGTGTATAGCATTTGTATCATGCAGAGTGCACTGGGAGGTACAATACTGCAAATGCAGCTATGTTAAAATTTAATATCTTATTACGAAGTCTCCCTTTTGACTCATTTAAAATTTGTTCCTTTTTTTCTTTTGCTTTCTTTTCAATTGATGTTTTTCCTTGATTTTCCTTATTGCTGTTAGTTGTTTTTTGGGGTTTTTTTTGGTTTGTTTATTTTGCATGTTTTCTATTTATGAAGTCCAGGATAGGTGACTCTACAGAGATCTACAAGAAAGAAAAAAATGTGCTAAATTGATGGTGGTGTTGATTGTACAAGTTTTCTTGATATTATTGAACTCTCGAATGATATGATGTGTGGATAATATGCCAATACATTGTTTTAAAATAAATAACGTGTTGAAAAGCAAGGATGTTACTTTGAGGCCTAAGGTACATCCCACTCAAGTAGTGTTGTTTTCAATCGCCTCATATGCATGTGAAGGCTGGGCACTGAATAAGGAAGACTGACAAAGAAGTGATGCATTTGAAAGGTGGTGCTGGTGAAGACGATTGGAAGCACCATGGACTTCCCAAAGAACAAACACACCTGCCTTGGAAGAAGGGCATCCAAAGTGCTCCTTAGAAGCAACAATGGAAAGACTTCATCTCAGGACTTTGAGCATATTATCAGGAGGGTCTGAATATGTCCTTTCTGGAAGAGAACATAATGCTTGGTAGAGGGAAGGGAAGCGGCAGCACAAAGTGCAAGGTCTTCAACAAGACAGATTGACACTGCGGCTGCACCAATGGGCTCAACTACAACAGTTGTGAGGATCATCAGGGCAGTGTTCCTTTCTGCTGTGCATTGGTTACTATGACTCAGAATTGAATGGAAGCACCCAACAGTAAAATAACTAGATAGTTATGCATACCACACCTAGATTATTAGAGTTTCACTTCCAAAGATATTTCTTTCTAAAAATAAGATATCACTTCTCAAAAAAAGTATCATAAAATATATTTGTTAAAAATGTGCGATGTCTTTTCATGTTACCTCACAAATTGTCGGGTCTCCTGTCATTAGCGTTCGGTACATCAAACCCGTCCTTGAAACCTTCTCTAAATTCCAATGAGATATGCTCAAGTTTGTATTTTGGCTCTCATGGAACTTTTCCAGTTTTCTAAAACTTCTTATATAAGAACAAATATTTCAGTCAGCCCTAACCCTGTCTTGGCTGAAGCTATGAGTTCCTCCATAGTCTTGTCCCTTAAATGTAGTGAATTTGATATCAGTGCATTCCAACCGCTGAGATCCATGTGTATAATCACCATTTATTTTGGAAAATAATGTTTACAATGACGAAGTTGTTCTTGCAAATTTCCACCATATGATCCTTATCCTTGTTTCTATTACCCAGACTATCTTTGCCAATCACAATTTTTTCTTGTTTGTTTCCAACTTTCACTTTCCAAATGCCAATAATTATAAATGCATTTTGTTTGCATACTTCAATGATTCCATACTGAAGAATTTGGTATATTTCTTTAGCTTCTTCATTGTTAGTCTTACTGTTATGTATATAAATTTGAATAACAATTGTATTAAGTAGATTTTTAAAATATATTTAGATGATAGTCTATCAAAGATACCATTGTACTTCATTGATATATCTTGAAATGTTCTTTTCGACCATGTATACCACACCAATTCTCTTACATGTTTCATTTCTAGCATAGTGATCATTATGATTTTCTGATTCAAAGTGGACAATATTAATTCACTTTAGCTTAAAATGCCTGTGATATTGATATCTATGTATTCTATTTAATTTTTATGACTTGCCATTTTCCTAGATTTATCCTTCTTACATTCCATGTTCTGATGATTAATGGATTTTCACAGTTGTTATTTCTTCTCATTTTGAGTTGTGCTCCATGTCTAAATAAAGATCTCAAAAACTCATTCTGTCCCCTTCACTAAGGTTGACTTTTCTTTGAGGAGGCAGCTTTTCTCAAGTTGTATTTCAATGCACTTCAAGAGGAGCACCCGAGGGGCTCATGTCCCAGCACTGTATTTTCCAATTGTCAGTCGCTATTCATCAGGTTTTCAGTAGCTAATCCCTTAGAAGTGGACAGCCTATTCCTATTTCTCAGTCTGTTCTTAGTCTGAAAATTACCCTGAACCTGTTCTTCATCAGTTCCCTTACTGGTTTATCAGTGACCTAGTTACTATAATCAGAGCAACAGACAAACTACTACAGTATGAGAAATTGATGGACAAGTGGGGGTGGAGCTTTGTAATACATGGAAATCTGATTCAGGTTCAGAAATCTGACAAGCTACCTATGTGCCATTTGTCTAGTCCCTGTATATATTTTTATTTGGGGATTGGAAAATTTAGGCTATTTAGGAGAATTTAGGAATTTAGGATAGCAACTCTTGTAATAGTGAGGACCAAATCTAAGCCTATAAAATTGCCTGCATATAGTTATCATAATTCCATCAGATGAGAGAAAACCAAAAACAACATTCTATCCTATAGAGATATCTAAAGTCCTAAAATATTTATGGTAATGGAAAATTTGGCAACAGAGCTTGGTCAAGGTTGTATCAGATGATTGATGCAATTGGTGTCCGTGAAAGGTACACAGTAAATATGTCAAATTGGAGAATATGTTTTCTATATTTGTAGAACAATAAAGAGGCATGACAGCTTGTTGAGCCCCATTCAATCTCTATTTATTTAATTATCCTGGCTTCTACATTTTAAAAATAAAGCAAATAAAATAAATATCGGATTATCATGAACACTGTTAAGAAGTTGCCCCAATTTTCTTTTTAAAAATAAACTCATAAATCACAAAAGCAATATGCCCATTTCAGTTATTTATATGTTAGCTTGAGTTTGGACTAGCTAGATGTAGTCAAATACATATCAGAATAGTATCCATTTTTACTTAATTGGATTAAATGTTTTTGCTTCAGCATTGATAGTGTTTGTATGCAACAGTATTTTGCACTATTTCTTTAAAGTCTTATTTTTTAAATATCTTCTCTCTTATTATTATTTTTAATATGCAACATTTATTCATACCCTTAATATATTTTTTCTCATTATGTCCTGCAGAAAAAATAATTTTATCATCCCCTTTCTCATTTTATTTTGTCTTTGCCCATTCACAACTAAAGATGAATGAAAATTAGTGATTTTTACTAACTAGGAAAGTTTTTTCTCTCTTAAAGGAATAACTGGAAATGTAAAATTTATGAAGATTAAAAATAGTGTAGACCATATATACAAATTAGTATTATAATAAAACATATACTACATACAAATTAGTATTATAATAAAACATATACTACATACAAAGTAGTATTATACTATATACAAATTAGTATTATAATAAAACATTAAAATATTAAAGGTTAAGTGTTTGGCAATACTCTGGTAGCAATTTTTAAAGTCACATATGCATTAATTTCTCACTTATTGATGCTAATCAATATACCAAGCTTCCCTTTGCCTAGTGTTGATTTGAGGCAGTTGTACTAATGGACATATTTATCTTATAAGGAGCAAAAATTCTTCCATTTCAGTTTCTTTCTGTATAATATGCAGTAAAATGAATGTGCAATAATGCTTTAGCAACTTTCTCTTAGGGAGAAAATGCTTAGTAATGTTTACTTTCTTACTCATTGGTTTTGTTACTATTTCCTTGGACTATGCATTTTTATTTTCAAAAGTTTCATTCATATAAGAAAGATTAACTGCATTATTTAAGTAATTTGTCTCTTAAATAAGAAAATTATAAAGATATGCTGTTGTTCTTAGGCGTCTTCAGTCAGTTTTGCTTCATAGAAACGTGTGTAAAACAAACTAAGCATTGCCTGCCCAGTCCTGTGCCATCTGCTGCTATGTTTGAGTCCATTGTTTGCAACCACCATGTTAATCCATCCCATTGAGACTCAGCCATATTTTTACTGCCCCTCTACTTCATCAAGCACGGAGTCCTTTTTTCAGGAACTAGTCTCTCGCAATATGTTAAAGATAAAGCTATGAAGAATAAATGATCCCATGATAAAGTCATGTGAAAAAATATTGTACAAGTATAATTTTATATGTTGTACTTACAATTAATATAGACGATTGTAAAATTAAAAGATTAAGGAAGGTAAGAGGAAGGTATGCCTGTGCTTCAGAGTCACCAGGATCTGCTGGAGAAAAGTGCAGTACAGTGCTGGTAGGTCTTACACACTGAATCTACTCTAGCTGCTGCGATCACAACTAGAACAGTGAATAAAACTGAAAACCTTTTCCTCTAAGTGTTCATGAGAAGCTATTTGAAAGATTTTGTGAGAAAAGTACTGGCTTATTAAAACTAAGTAGCACTGTGTATATGTCAATCCGGAATTAAGGGAGCTGCTCTAATTCATGCCAGAATCGTCTATCTCAGAATCACGGACTAGTCATCAGGTGCTAGCTATGCTTCTGACTCACAGTGACCCGAGGAGGGTTTCCAGAACTGCAAATCTTTACAGGAGCAGACAGCCTCGTCTGCCTTTGGAGGAGCAGCTAGTGCCTTGTGAACCACTGATCTTGTCCAATGCTTATCGTAAACCACATCAGAGTCCCTTTATAACTGAGGTAGACCTAAAAACGTTAAAGCAATTCATTATAGTGTACTAGAAATGGATAAGGAAGACTAAATTTAAAAACGTGGACTTTACAAAGAAATTTTTCTTTTGCCTTTAATGTTCATTACACAAACAGCGCTAATTGAAAGGTAAATCTTACTCAAATGATATCATTATTTGTCTATAAACAAAATTAAGTTATAATTATAACATTATCTTTGACAAATTATTGTTCATATGCAGTCATTTTTCACTATGTAAACTGAAACTTGTCCTGGAAATGCTGATGCACAAAGTGATGTTGTGTGGCGTTCCGTCAGGCTCAGCTCATAGACTCTTTGCTGTGTACACAGAGCAAACCATTGTCCAGTTCTGCACCATCTTCGCTATCCTTCCTGTGGTTGAGCCCATTGTTACAGCCACTGTGTCAATATGTTTGGTAGAGGGTCTTCCTCTTTTTCACTGACAATGTGCTTTAAGAAGCTCAGTGCTCTTCTTTACAGACTGGCCCCTCTGGATAGCATGCATGGAGTGCATGTGACAAAGAATTGCCATGCTTGCTTCTACAGAGCACTCTGGTAGTCCTTCTTACAAGACAAATTCTTCTTCTGACTCTGAAGGGCCAAACATACTGCCATAGAGTTGATGCCAACCCACAACTATTCTATGGGGCAAAATAGAACTATCCTTGTAGATTAATGAGACTGTAAATATTTACAGGGACAGAAAGTCTCATCTTTCTCCCATGGAGTGGCTAATGGTTTTGAACTGCTGACTTTGTCCATGGTATCATCAATACTCTTAGCCAAAGGCACAATTCAAAGGTAGCACTTGTTCTGTGGTCTTCTTTATTCATTGCTCAGCTTTTTCATGCATGTATAAGGTGGTTGAGTCAGGAGAAAGTTGATTCTCAAAATCACATCATTGCTCTTTAACTCTTAAAAGATATCTTTTCCAGTACATTTGTCCAACTTAATATGTCATTTGATTTCTTGACAGCTGCTTCCTATAGTGTGGATTTAAGTAAAATTGTATCATTGATGACTTCAGTTTTCCTCCATTTATCATAATATCATTTATTAGTCCACTTGTGAGGACTTTGGTTTTTTTTTCATATTGCAGTGCACTGTTAACTGAAAGCTGTACTGTTTGAGCATCATCAGTAAATGCTACAAGCCCTCTGCTTTCAGCAAGCAAAGTTGTATCATTTGAAATTTACAAAATAAATCAGTATATCCACTGACACATAAGCATAGATTTGTGTCAACAAACAGAATTATTCTTCAAATGAATTCAAGATGCATCACTGAGTTTGCAATCCTACCTGTGCAATCATTTTTTAGAAATGAATTTATCATAGAACAATTTTTATAATAAAAATAGAATTAAAATCCATATTTCAACGTGAACATCCCATGGAGTAATATCAAAGAGATGTTTTTCTTTGTATCTGAAGATTCTTATGTGCTGAGAAATGTCAAAGCCTTTTAATGGTGAGTCCTACCCGTGCTGGTGTTCTCCCAGCAGCTGAGCAACCTCTCAAACATTCGCTCAAAGGGCCCAAGTCCAGTATTAAAGACATGAAATGGGTCTGCACCTGACCTCTTCTGGCTACAAAAGAGGGAAGTTGAATGTAGCTCCACACTAGCCAGAGGCAGAGTTCAGATATGTCGCCACCCTCCAATCTTTTTATCCTATTCTGACACCGATCCTCCCGCCCACGGAGCCCCAAGTCTCTGCTTAGTTCTATAATCTATTGCAATTGTCACACAAAGATCTAAAATTGTGAGGTTTATTAGGGAAGTAGAAGGTTAGCAAAAAAAGTCTATAATATAGGTTGACTGCAATGATAGACTCAATTATACCAGTTGTGAGGATGGTGTATGGAGAGGCAATAATCAGTTCTGTTGTACAAAGGATCACTGGGAGTTGGAACTGAGTCTACGGCACCTCACATCAGGTTACAAGATGTTAAGGATACACTTGTTCAGTCTGCAAAGCCTCTTTTCAGCCCTTCAGCCATGGAGTACCGTGGCCTCTGCCTCTTTCCCCGGGCCAGGAAGCCCCCCAACTGCTCTGCCTCACAATCTTTGCGCTGTTCTCCGCTTTGTCCTGTGGTCTTGGCGTTGTGGTCTCTGATGCCGCTGTTGCCTTTGCCACTCTCAGCAGGAATCTCACACAGAGTCAGCTGGTGACCCTTCTTCTCTGTTCGTCTTCTGAGATGGTTCGCTCTTATACCCAGTGGGGTCGCAAAACTTACCATTCATTGAGTTAGAGTCTTTGACACTTTATTTGCATGTTTTCACCCAGTGACTGTGTGGGAGTTAGAAACATTGTGGAGCTATACCAAGCAATTTCACATAAATAACAAGTATCCCTATTTATTGTGGCATCGTTGTCAAGCACCTCTTGGTTTGACAGTACTATTTGTTGCAGTGGCTGCAAGATTGTGATAAAAAGATTTATCATCTTTTAACAGATGAAAAAGCTTGTCAAATTTCCCACATGAAATTAATTCAAAAACTTGTGAAAATTATATTCTGTGTTCAATCAAGATAGTTAAGACTTGTCCTTAGAATGAGAGTAAACTTATTGGTACTAGATGCTGCTGCCAGGTGTCATCAAGTATGTTCTAGTCCATTATGACTGATACACAGAAAAGGAAGCACTGCATGACCCTGTGACATCCTGACATCCTCACGATTGCTCTTTATGCCTGAGCCCATTGATGCAGCCATTGTATCAATCCATCTCATTGAGCGCCTTCCTCTTTTCACCGCCACGCCTCTTTACCAAGCAGATGTTCTTCTCCAGGGACTGTTCTTTCCTGCCGATCTGTCCAAATATGTAAGACAATATCTTGCCATCCTTGCCTCAAAGGAGCATTCTGGCCTAACTTCTTCCAACACAGATTGGTTTCTCCTTTCAATAGTTGATGGCACTTGCAGTATTCTCCTCCAGCACCACGATTCAAATGCGCTGATTCTTCTATGGCCTTCCTTACTCAATGTCTAACTGTCACATGCCTATGAGGTAATGGAGAGTAAGATGGCTTGGGTCAAGCACATTTTAGTCCTCAAAGTAACATCCTTGCTTTTCAACATTCTAAAGAGGTCTTGTGTAGCTATTTGACTGGTGCAACATGCCTTTTGATCTCTTGATTGCTACTTCCATGATGTTGCTTGTGGAGTCCAGCAAGACAGAATCCTTGACTTCAACCTTTTCTCCTTCTATCATGATGTAAGGATACAGTCATTGGTCTCAGCAACCAGCAACCAAGTTTCATTTGAAATACCAGCAGCAAAGCTTCCAACATCACAGCAACACACAAGTCCCCATAGTACAACACAGTGACAGACACGTGATGGTTAGTATTAGGTAAGAGCTTCATAGTCTTCATTGTTGCTTTTTCAGCACTATATAAAGAGACAGTGATTAAGTTCCATAAACTGATAAGTGTCATGGCCGTTAGTTTTCTTTCAGACATTTTGACTGTGGTTTCGGCACTCAGGCATGACAATATAGTGAAACCAGATGTGCTGCCAAGTATCAGATGTATTTTGCCTATAGAGTTTCTAATTTTTCCCCTAAATTTCAAATTTCAAATAAATTATTCACAGTTATCAAAGTTACTGAAGTCTTTGTCGTCTCTTAGAGAGAGGCTCCTAGGGTGGAATAAAGCTCTCCTAACGTTGTACTGCTTCAAATGGGCCGCCAATCACAAGTACAAGATCCTCAGCTCACACCCACAGCCCCTCCGCGGGAGAGAGACAAGGCTTTCTCCTCCTGCAAAGATATATGATTGACCGATTGACCTGTTCAATTATATGATACGTAAATATGTGCCAATAAAACTATTGGAAAAAATTAATAAAGGAGATAAGGTAAAGCAAACAACAACAACAAATGATATATTGTCTCATAATGCACAGGGGCATTTCTACTCGGACCTATAGGATAATAATGAATCAGAATTAATGAGATGACAGTGAATTGGGTTTGGTAAGGTGGAGAGAGGGGGAGGGGAAGGAGGACAAGGGGAAAGGGAACAGGGGAGCGAGCGAGGGCCGGAGGGGAGGAAGGGGCAAGCTGAGAGAGCGACATTTCTTGAAATGGCTCTTCTACCTAAGTGTCTGTAACGCCCACCAATGATTGGGTAGGTTATGCAAATAGGATGTGTGTACGACTAGGAGAGCAGATTGGTCAGCCTTTGTTACCACCTTCCTCACTGTAAGGATGGTCCATTTTTGGTGCGATATTCGGAGGAAAACCTGGAGGACCGCAGAAGACCCTGGCTAAGAGTTCTGTCTGAAGTGGTGGAGGCAGCAAGACCGGATGCATCAGGCACTGCTGCGCCAAGATTGAGCAGAGCAATGTGGGGATGAGGAAGCACCGTCTGCTCATCTAGCCCGAGTTTATGGGACTGTCTGCAGCGCAACACATGAACTGACCTGCTGGACCACTGAGGCAAAGTCGAAGGAATCACAGGGCTGAGAGACTGAAGACCTGGGAGACACTTGGCCACCACGTGGCTGAGAGCCTGGGGACTCCGAATAGAGCCTTGGTTTCTGGGTGAGGCGACCCTCACATCCCTAGTAAAGTCCAAAGGTTGTGAGTCTTGTCTGTGAATCATGTGTGGCCATTGCAGCACATTATCGAGCCCAGCATGTGGTGTGGGAGAGACGGTTGGTGTCAGAACAGGTAAGGAAGAACGGAGCAGGGAGACGTGTCTGACTCTGTTGCCCGGTGGAACTAGGGAAGGCCGAGGTCAGATAGGTCCACTGCCGTGATGTTGAACCTTATGAATTGGCACCAGCATCTAACTGAATTTGAAGACAATCTAGGTGCAGGATTATGGAAATGCAATGTAAATAGCATAGCTGCCTGTTTCAATCGCCCGTTTCAATTTTTAGAAAAATGTGTTATGAGTCTGGAGTGAACGTTGCCACAAAGTCACAGCATTCCTTTAATCTTTCTTCTCCGCTTGACGTCATAAAGCCGCACGAGCACTTTCCGTGGGCACGGCGATTTCCCAAGTAAATCTACTAATACAATATTAAGCTGAGACTTTTAGCTTTCCTTCTCCCATAGTTATCTATTTAGAATGCATATTCAGCTGGCACCAAGGAATAAATCTTTTGTCTTTTTATCTCCCAAATAACGTTCTGAGAACTATTTGAATCACAGTGTGAGGGTGGCGGGAAAAGAAGCAAATCTGTGGCTCAGCTATTGCTGTCACCCAGACACATGGGCTCTCCATCACTGCACGGTCTCTGTTGTCTAGCCAGATAGACAACCTAGAAGGCACAGATGCCTATGTTTGCCCTTTCATTCTCTCATTAAAAAAACAAAACAAAACTTAATACCCACACCATCTTTCCTTTCTACTTTAGATCAGGCCCGTCACTCCTATCAAGGCAGAGGTATTTTTCCAAGAACCTGCATATGAATCATAGCCGTACTTTCTTGGGGTGGAAAGATCATTCTGTCAATCAAATGTATTCCACTGATCCAGATGATTAGATTAGGTGTTCCAACTTGTACTTTCTTTCTTCATGTTAATGATGACATGATAACATCACCTCAAGATAAAGGTATACTTCCTGAATTTTATTGTGAATTAGATATTCTCAATTTATTTGCCTGCAGGTCCCCACTTGTCAGGAGATTATAATTCATAGGGACTCTATAGGGCAGGGTAGAACTGCTGCATAGGGTTTCTAAGGCTGTCAACACTAGAATTGAATAGGTTCTGTGGTGGTGTGCCTAGGTTCTGTGGTGGGATTCTAACCCATGACCTATTGGTTCTCAGCGAGTGCTGTAACCACTGCATTGCTGGATCTCCTCTTTGTCCCCATACCACAGGGAAAAATTAATGTAGCTATTATTACCAGACCTTGAAAAATTATGTCAGTTAGAGAAGGTTCCCAGAGCTGCTATAGGAGTAATTCCACAAGTGGGGGCTTTAATGACCGAACATTTTCTCATAGTTCTGAAACCTAGAAGTCCACATTCAGGGGAAATCTTTCCCAATCCCCTGAATTCCCTACTGCCTGCATCTTCTCTTCCATGATGTCTCCGCGGTCTCCAGGCGGCATCCATCGTTGTGCATTTGTGAAATGTGCGCAGTGCTTAATACATCTTATATTCTATCTCAGAAGTGATTGGCATGAAACACACACCATACTGATATTGATATGGCCACACTGACATGAGTCTGTTCATAAGTGGGAAAACATCCACAGATACTGGGGACACAATTTAGTACAAAATATCATGCATATCAATTAGTTAAATTACAAAAAGGTTTATTCTTTTATCTATGGTGGGTTTGTTACCAAAAATAACCTTGAAGGGAAGACCAGTGTAGGTAAATTTCTTCTTTCCTATTTTAGTTTTCAACGGAAATAGTAAGTAGTTGAAATAGATTCTAAATTCCAGGAGTGCTGAGATCTATTTTTTCCCCTTGTCTCCCTATAGCGTTTCATGCAAATAGCTCAGTCCATTATTTGGGCATGGATGAATGAAGATGTGAAAGAAAATGGTAATATAGATGTTTTCATCTGAACATAAAAATAATCCTATAACTGTATGCAGTTGAACTTTCTGTTCATACAAAATAGGCCCTTGGAAAGGTGCCCCTTTTATGCCACTGGTCAGCTCTCCCAGCGCAGACACAGTCATGTAGCCTCCCCAGGTGGCAGCATGACACAGGACGGCAGCAAGCCGCAAAACCTGTTTAATTATATACTTTTCCTCGTTGGCTATTTTCTCTCATGCTATCACAACCAGCTTCATAATGATTAATGCTTTCATATACAAAATAGGAAATATATTATCATGAGGTATTCCTTTTGCTAAAATTTAAAATTCCTTATTGCAATAAAGTTTGAAGTGTGCAGAATAAAGTAGCAATTAAGGATTCAAATTCTTCTAAAATTGTACATTTTTTTAACCTAAGGTCAATTATCCTACTGAGAGGATCCATGAAACTTTTGTAAAAAAGAAGTAAGCATATTTGCTTATGTACTGTTTCCTAAAGAGACCATCTAAGACCTTCCTTAGATGCTTAAATGTTATGAAACCCACAAAGAATTGATAATTATTGCTGAAATATGCTCTATTTTCTTCCCAGTTACCTATTGGAAGCTGGCTTCACCTTTTCAGAGCCCTAACAAGAATACTATCGAAACTAAAATCAATATCATACAGTAGTTTTAAAAACACCAGGAATATCATAAGCAATTTATATTCTGTTGACATTGTTGATATCTTTTCCATTCTCAAAAAAAAAAGATTTTTTTTATTCCCCCAGATTTTTCCATTAGTAAGCTGTAAGCTGTAAGTCAAATAGTGGTTTTCATGATTCTCTTAGAACAGATATTAAAGATTTCAGAAATACTGACTTTTTGTTAACTCCTTCATTGCACTTTTATATCAAATTATGCTAATGATCTATAGCTCCAGTGTCTTTAGAGAGTGCCTTAATGAAAAGTGCGTTATTGACTAGAACTTGCTACTTATGCCTTTTTTATGAAGTATTTGTTTTTGTTGTTATTAGCCGCCATGGAGATTGTCCCCACTCGACAATCCTATGTCGAACTCAAGGGTGATGGGATATTATGCAATTTCCCTTCGCCCGCAGGTAGGGGCTGTGATATGTATGGTAGTCACTCTTCTTAGTGCACTGTTGCAGCCATTGTATCAATTGTGTGCCATACCGTGCCATTCTAGCGACTGACACGTGATGGGATATGATGTGATGTGATGTGACAGGCAGTGTTACATATGGTGGTCAATCTTAGTCCATTGTTGCAACCACTGTCTCAATCTCTCTCACTGAAGATCTTTCCCAAGCATGATAACTTTTCCCAGGTACTGTTCTCTTGATATCATGTCCAAGTACCAAAATGCCTGGGACAAAGTCTCGCCATTCTTGCTTCTAAGGAACATTCGGATTGTACTTCATCTGAGACAGATTTATTAGTTCTTTCGGCAGTTTGTGATATATTTAGGATTCCTCACCATCATTCAAATGCACCAATTCTTCTTCAGACTTCCTTATTTATTCCCCACCTTTCATATGCAAAGGAGACTATTGAAAATATCATGGCTTGGGTGATGCACATCTTAATATGCAAAGTGATGTCATTGGTTTTTAACACTTTAAAGAGGTCTTGTGCAGAGGAGTTAACAAATGCCATGAGGGGTTTGATTTCTTGACTGCTGCTTCCATGAACATCAATTGTGAGTGCAAACACAATTGAAATCCTTAACAACTTCTATCTTGCCTTGTGATCATGATGTAGCCTATTGCTTCAATTGTGAGGATTTTTACTTTATTTGTGTTGAGTTGTACTCTATACTTAAGGCTGTAGTCCTTGATCTTCATCAGCAAGTGCTTCAAGTCAGCCTCCCTTTTACTAAGCAAGTGTATGTCCTCTTCACCGCATAGCTTGTTGCACCTTCCTACGATCCCAATTCGGCGTTCTTCATGAATCAAGTTTCTTGAATTTTTTGCAAAGCATACAGATTGACTACGTATGATGACAGTGTACAGCCATGGCACACACCTTCCTGGTTTTATTGTTATTTTAATTTGAGAAGGGGAAGATAAGGCTTCCTTTATTGAAGACAAGGATTCCTTTGTCTCTTTATCAATGTAACTGCTGAGGCCAGTGTATGCAGAGGAGAGAGGGGCATCTTTAATCATTGGCCTCTTCCTCTTTGAACAGAGTCTCGATGATCTCTTCTTTCTTGCCCTGAACTTGTTCTTCATGCTCCTCTTTTGTGCTTTCTTTTTTTTTTTTTTAATTTTTTTATTTTAACAATTTATTGGGGCTGATACAATTCTTTTGTGCTTTCTTGGTCTAAGATCTGTGGACCTCAGCCTGGTCAGCCAGGAACACATTTCGGGTCTTTTCTGCCTTCGCTTGTGACTGTGTCCTTGAGAAAGCACTTCTCTTTTGAACACGTGCCCCTTCCCCTTCAGCGCTAGGCTGCGATACACATGGTGGTCAATGCACTTAGATTCACACTCCCTTCTGAGCAGCAAGCACAGAATCCTCATGCTCCTCGTTCAAGGTGCCATCTCTGGAACGAGGACACTGACAATAATGCCCTGTTGTGTGCCTGTGCCCATATGCCTGTCCTTCTGGTGGACAAGGTATATTTCCAGCATCGAGACCCAGAACAGATGATCAAAGGCTTGTGGATAATAAGGCCATCTTTGGTCACTTTCTGGATCTGCTGAGGTGAGTTGGCATTGAAGATCCCATTGGTCTCGTTGGGGTCCAGGCCGATTTTCTTCTTGCCATAGTGGAGGAGGCTGGAAACAAGCTTCTTCTGAAGCCTGAGCTTATTAAAGGTGTTGGCTACAGTAGGGAAAGGAAAGAAGCCACCTTTCCTGATTTTAAACCATTGGACTCTTCTTGTTCTAATCATACAACTATCATTGGATTGGAGGCAGGTTCCACACTAGTTAATGAAATATTCTAGAATTCTCATTCTTTGTAATATTGTTCATAGCTTGTTATCAACCACACCGTTGAATTCCTTTGCATAGTCAATACAACAAGGTAACATATTTCTGGGAGTCTCTGCTTTCAGCCAAGATCCATCTGGTGTGCTTTTCATCTCCTCTTTGAATCTGGTTGTAACTTCTGGCAGCTCCCATTGATGTGCTGCTGACACCAATTTTTAATTAAATTCAGCAACATTGTGTGAGCTCTTAGTAAAATCATTTAACATTTCTATGTATTTAGAGAGTAAGGAAGTAGTGAGATGCATTTGTGCTTCTCTGATTTGGATCATACCAGCTTCAGAAGTAAACTATAGATAATACTCCACATAAAAATAAAAGTTAGAGAAAGCTTTCATTATATTTTATTCAGGAACAGTTGTGCAGATACCGTAAAAGATAACATTTGCACTTCATTTATTGCAAACATGATTTTCTATCTCTACTCTTCATCTTATTAATTCTCACTTTGAAAATTACAAATACATGCCATCATCAAGTTGTCCAGGAAACAAGTGTAATTTTTAGGAAGACATTCCAAATAAAGTGAGGAAATAGTTTAAAATCTAATGATGTTTTCTACAGATAAATTGCAAATCAAAGAACAAGAGAACTTAAAGGCACTTCTATGTGTGTGTTTTGTTATTTACTTATATTCATTATTTACTTATATTCATTATGCACACATAGACACTATACATATAATACATACATAGTAAGTAAAAAGTATTGCTTCAAAATTATAGAAAATTTCTTCAACAACAAAAGAAGTCAAATTGTGAATCCTTCTAAGGCTAAGCCCATACATTTGGATTTCCATCTCTCTAAAACTTCTTGAATTCTGTGCTCTTATTTTACAGTGATTGAAAATCACCACAGTTTTGGCATACATGAGGGATTCAACCTTTTCCCTTTGAAATGCTCTTTGAGTTTTAAAATGACAAAAAAGTCTTAATGGGATGTGCGATGAATGGGGTAGAATTTCCAAAACCACGATCCCGATTAGCCTTTTACTCTGATAAATGGGCAGGTGCAATGTTGTCATGGAAAAAAATTCCTTGGGGGCAACTTCCCTGGCCATTTTCTACACGTGTTTTCCATTTTCTTAAACTTTCTTCTGTTTTTATAAAGTTTTCTTGGCATACCCTTCCCATAGCATGCAATTTAAAAGCTCAGTCATCTAAAGAACCTTTGTGTAATTATCACCGCAATCCTTTCAGAACATTGTGTTCTCAAACTCATTGCTACCTCCCCATTTCCTCTCATCTTTCTTTCTTTGTTTAATTAATAGCTCATTTTATTAGGGGCTCTTATGTATAGTATAACAATCCAGACATCCATTATATCAAGCAGACAAGTTGTTGGCATCAACAATTTCAAAACATTATCTTTCTTATTGAGTCCTTGGATGTCAGCTCCTCTCGTTCCCTCTCTCTCCCACTGTAACAGCCCCATGAACACTTTGTATATTATGCACTGTTATTATTATTTATGAATATCTTATAGTGACCATTCTAACCTGTCCCCTACTATCCTGGTGTTCCTCTCCCTTAAGGGGGATTGTTCTGACCATGGCCATTCATCCCGCCCCCATTTCATCCCCCGATGGTCCTGACCTCTCATGACTGTTTCCAATGGGGTTTGTCTATCCTGAATTCCATATATTGAAAGCTCTCCTCTGTACCGGGGTATGTTCACCAGTCTAGCAGGATTTGTGAGGTTGGAGTGAGGTCATAATAGTTGGGGAGAAGAAGGATTAAAGAACTAGAGGAGTGTTGTGTGTTTCGTCAACGCTAAACTGCCCGCTGGATGTATCTTCTCTTCCATGCAGCTCCTGTCCCCTGGAATGTCCAATTATCCCCGGATGGGCTCCGGGCCTCTACTTTTAGCCCTCTCTTCACCTTGATGAGATTGCTTATCTTTTAACTTCTGATGCCTGTTCCGTCTACACCTCATCTTCACACAGGCTGGTGTGGTTCTTCCATGTGGGATCTGTTGATTCCCAGTTAAGATGGCCGCTTGTCTGGCTTCAAGCTTTTAAGATCCCAGATGCTATATCTTTTATTTTTTAATATATTTTTTAATTAAAAGATCCTTTTATTGGGGGTTCTTACAACTCTTGTTACAATCCATACATCAATTGCATCAAGCATGTTTGTATATATGTTGCCATTATCCTTTTCTAGACATTTACTTTCTATTGAGCCCTTAGTATCTCATTTGCTTTCATCACCACATTTGCTTATGCACACTGTTTGTCTTCAGCGATCGCGTCATGGCAGTGGGCATCACTCAGTCCAACATCAGTGGAACAAAGTGTTCTTGTATGGAGGGAATACTTAGCTAGAGGCCTCAAGTTCATCCACTACCTCCATGAATTTCCATATAAATATATGTACATAGGCCAATACCCCTATTTCTGTGTATTAATATACTTACATATGTACAGGTCTGCGTTTATATCACTATTCAAAGTTTTGCTTCCTGGTTTTTTTCTCTATTTCCTTTACCTTCCCCCTGCTCCACTATCATGCTCACTCCTCTTTTGCCTCTCCTTAATTCCTCTTGACTAGATTACAGTTTCTCCAACACTACCAGCAACTCTACCCCCACCCCCTTTGCTGTCAATTTTAGATCACTAGTTGTTCCCCTATCCATGATGTTATTTACTCACTGCTCCCTTCCCCCTGAATCTTCCTTCCCCAAGTCTGCTCAGAACCATTGGTCTCCTTACTTTATCCTCGGGCTTGGTTCTTATGCCTATTCCAAGATATGCTCACCTCCTCCCTAGAAGAATGTGCTACAGAAGACAACACTGAAGCTACAGGCTGATGAGTGGTGCTGGCCTGCCTTGCTCACAGGGGAACAAACTGAAAAAGAAAGGAGAGAGAGTGAGGGACTAGAGCCCATTCTGGCACACCAAGTCCTGAGGATGACGTCCCTGTGCAGAGTGGCTAAGGCAGAGAGAGGGCTGACAAGAGCTCAAGACATGCTGCCCCTTCACTGAAGCATAGTGCTACAGAGAACAATACTGGGGACACATCACAGGGAGGGAGTCTCGTCTGACCATCCCCCAGAGTGGGGCGAACCAAGGAGGGCAAGCAACAAATCAGGAATGGGAGCAAAATCACGAAGCCCCCGAGGAATCTCAAAAATAGACTTCAGACTTGGAGAGGCAGTGCCCGAGCTCTGTCAGACATGGTGGGGAGATAGTCATTAAGCTCAGAAGATAGATCTGGAATTGTGTATAGGTTTTGTTGTTGTCGTTGTTGTTGTTTTGTCTCCATTGTTTTTGTTTTGTCTATCTAGATAAGATAGGCATGAGAAGCAAGTCCTCTCATCTTTCCCTGCAATGTCCATAGGCAGTTATAAATCCAGTTCCTGTTTCAATATGTTTACCAACCCTGGATTTCATACACAGCAAGTCGTATGAAACACACAGGAAGCAAACAAGCAAGCAAGCAAAAATCTTGACTAATGATTAGTCAAAACAGAAAAACTTCAATCAAAAAGAAAGTAGAAACGACAAAAACTGAAATAACTTTAGAATGGGTTATAAGGAAGATCAATTGATAACCTACAGCATTTTAACCTAACCACATCTGCTGTAATCAACTTTACAATGATCTCTGGCTGATATTGACGCTATTCATATCCCTCAATTAGGGCCAGAGGATTCGCTGGAGGCTCTCTCCATGTGAAGACCAGGCAAATAGTTTCCATAGTCATCCATCAATTCGTCGGTCTTCCTTATTTGATGTCTAAAATTCACATGCATACATATGAAACAATTGAAAATAGCATGGTAAAGATTAGGGTGTGCCTTAGTCAAACCATGTTCTTGGTTAATAATCCCCTACCTCCTCAGGAAATCACGATAGCATGATGCATTAGAATACTTGTTAATGTGGTTGGAAACTTAGCTGTGTGGGCTGGGAACATAGAATAGCTGAGAGAGGAAGTTTGTACTTTCAGCTACAATGCCAGAGGCACAAACACAGCATTAAGATTATAGATAGCCCCCCAAAGTAGGACTTCCTGACCAGTGGGAGACCCACAGTTGGAAGTCTCTAATTGTACACGTCACACAGATATCTTGGATGGAAGAGTTGTTGGCCAAGGAGGATGTTGTTTTTTTTAATTGTCTCATTTGAGACCTTTGCGCAAAGTGAGGAGTGCATGAAAAAGTCATTTTCTTTGCCTGGACAGCTTTTGAGCCAAGGGATCTGCTTATCCTCTAGACTCTCCATCTCTAATTGAAAATAATAAAACAATTTTTCATGGGCGTGTGTTCAGGCTCTGATCCGACAGGCCTGATGCTCTTGGAGCAATCCTGAGTAGGCATTCGCTCTGTCTTCTGGTGATCTCCTAGCTGTCTAGAAGCTGGGGCCCATTTAAGACTAGATAGCCGATTATGCTACATCTCATATTTGGAGCAGCAAAGCAGGATCTGACAATGTTGTGATTCAAAACAGGACACAAAACAATTTCAGTTCAATCTGACCTGTGGCATGCCATATTACTTTTTTAGGATAAACCTCCTTCAGGATACCGCAATGCTTGTATGGATTTGATCTTCAGTTGTTGAGCGATGGTCACAAAGTAACCCTGTTTCTACCAGCGACATGCTCCCAGTGAGTGGCAGAATCTCTCTGAGGACAGCGTTGACATGATCAGAAGTGACTTTTCGGAGTACCTGCAGTTCAGGGCCTCAGCAGGCAGCTGCATAGGCATGACCTTAGCTTCACAATGTTCAACTTTGGAACAATGAGTCCCCCTGTAAAATCAATCATGTTACAGGAAACAGTGGGAGAAATATCAGAGCTTTCCAGTTCCTGCTCCTGTCTGCAATGAAGGTAGACCAGAGTAGAGTAATGGGGAGCACAGTCCGAGGTCAATGGATGATTTCAAACCCCTTCCCCTCAGTTTTCTTTCATTTCCTTTCCTCAGTAAAACTTATATGCATAATAGTCTTGTGTTAACACATAGGGGGAAAAGAATGGTGAAACTTCCTGTTAGTTTGCCAACGTGATTAACTTTATTCACATTGGGTGAGCAGTATTATTCTCTTTATATACAAGTATCAAGCCTCTTGTGATAAAAATCATGGTTCATAGGGATGAATGGCAGCACTGTGAGAACATGTCCGTGTTGTCTTCAGCCTCATATTTATGAAGCTATTTTTGCCATCAATGTTTCCCAGTCACTTCCTTTACTTACCAGAATGGGTGACTACACAGAGCATTTAAGAATTAAGTGGGACCTGCAGTGTTTTTCAGAATTAATATTGCAATACAACTGTAATCTTTATGTTTCACAATAAACAAGACCAGTTGTGTTTCTGTCCTTTGGGTCCAGGAGGTTTGTTGTGCCAGGATCTAGGGTCCAGAGGACAAGCTTCTTCCTTTGCTGTTGCTGGTAATGTGATCCCCGCATCTTGCTCCTCTTGGGGTTCACTTTATACGCAGCAGGATGGAACGCCAATGACTCACGATTACACACAATTACTCACAATTACTGACTTTTTAACTAGAGCGTGTAGGTAAGGTCTTTGGCAGGAGTTGGAGACTTTGGTTAAACGAGCCACATTAAATAAGTTATTAGCCCTGCACCTGCAATCAAGAAGCATTGATGATTATTGGTGATTGGAATGTGCAAGTTGAAAATAATGAGGAAAGCACAATAGGTGAAAATATGCCTTTATGAAATAGAAACAAAATGGAACTCTCAGGATAGAATTTTGTAATGCAATAGCTTCATTATAAATATCTTTTTTTCAATAACATAAAGAAAAACTACACATGTAGGTTTCTGGAGATGAAACAGACAGAATCAAATTTACTACATTTGTGGGAAAATATCATGGAGACGCCCAATATAACAGTCAAAAGAAGGTCAAGAGATAACGTTGAATGAACCATAAATTGTTCATTTCTAAATTGATGTTAAAATAAATTAAAATAAGTCTATGAGAGTCAAAATATGATCATGAATATATCCCTGCTGAATTTCAGGAACATCTTAAGACTAGATTGGATTCCTTGACCAGTAATAACAGAAGACCTGATGAGTCGTGAGATGACATCAAGAACATCATACATGAAGAAAGGTAAAGATTAGCAAAAAGACAGGAAAGAAAGAAAAGATTAAAGTGGATGTAAGAAAAAACCCAGAAACTTGCTGTTGATTTTACAGTAGCTAATGTTCTTGGATGACATGATGAAGTAAAAGAACTTAACAAATAATAAAGAAGGCTAGTTCAAGAAGACAAAAGTAACATATTAGAATGAAGTGTGTAAAGACTTGGAGTTAGAAAGCTATAAAGGAAGGGCATACTCTACATATCACAATATGAAAGAGTGAGGAAAAAACCCAAGCCTTAAATTGCATATTGAATGTTCTTTAGGCCAAATATTGAAAATGCATGAAACATCAAAAGAAGATGGAAATTTTGTAAAGGCAAATGATAATCAGATAATGATATAGTTAATAAGTGTGCGTGTTTTTAAAGGAAAAAAATCATGTTTTATTTTTACAAAGGGGGCATATTTCCTTAGTTATTTCTGTATATTTTGAAATACATATAAATGGACAACATTTTCCTACTTTTAGAACCCTATGCTATGCGGTGGTTAGGTAACTGATGTCAACTTGAAGATGTGTAACAGTGTAGGGCTGCAGTATAACCTGTCAGTTAGGTCACGGCCTGATGCTATCTCCTTGGGGGAGGGGGGCTTCTTATACAGAGGACCCTGGAGATGGCTTTTTTCCCGTCACTTTGCCTTCCTGTCTGGGGGACTCTGATAGTGACCTTAAGAGCTTCCATAGCCGTGCCCGGTGTCCGTTGATCTTGTGTCCACATTATCCTGCACCCACCTGCCTGTGATCTTCCTGCATTCTGCATCATTGCATGTGGCTGCGTGAGTTTGCAGGGGGACTAATGAACGAGTGCCGGACTTACAGACTTGACTTGGATTAGGCTTGGATGCTTTCTTGATTTGTAATTACTTAGTAATCTAATGTTCTTTCTTATATATAGTTTAGTGTCACTGCATTAGTTCCACTAGTAAATTGGGCCTAGCACCAACCTGTAGCAGAGAACATTCATTGGTTCATTGTTTATCACACATAAAATTACTATTTGTGTTTTCCCCTTTAAATGCTTTCATTTTGTTTGTCCTTTGCTTGTGTTCTTTTAGCCCAAGCTCTACTTGATGAGTTAACTTAACTTATGACTGATAGCACTTAAAAATATCACATTCTCATCTACTAATCTAAACCCTTAGTATTACTGGATAGGGTCCTCCTTTTTGTGACTAGGACACCATACGTTCTTGGCTACTTGGGCAGCTTGTCTTTCTGTTAGTTGAACTCAGGGAGTTCGTTGTTGTTTTTTTTAATTACTTTGTAGAGATCAACACACAGCTGTTACTGGGAACTGTTCAATTACTGATGTCCACTAGCTGGCTAACATGCACCCACGTCTATGAGGGACGTTCAATTAGTTTAAAGTAACTATTTACAGAACAACTACCTCTGTGGCTTCTAGATATTTTCAGGTAACAGTTTGACACCTGCTATCCTTTTGAAGATTCTTGCTATTTGTAATAAACATTTATCAAGACTATGTAACATGGGAATGGAACTGTTTTACAGCAGATATATTTTATTCTTCTTAATTTTATTATGTCAAAAAGTGCAAAGTGGTATGGTGTGATTATTTTTAAAATGTAGGCTAAATATGTTTTCACTATTTTTCCCAGAATACTTACTATAGGAGGAATTTTATATATAACTCATATTATTTATATGAGGAAAAAGCTACTTTATCTTCTCCTCTTGCTTTCTGATTTTGTTGGTTTCAGAAACCTTTATCATTGTATCTTCCAACACCACTGTCTCTTTAAATTTCCCCTTGAAATGATTATAGGCTATAATCTGACCACTGGAGAATTTAGCAATATTTCACTAGCTTCACATGATCAAAAGATGCACTTTTTTTCTAATGAGTAGACCTTGAAAGTTGATTTTTATAGACATTTTTAGGTCTACCAGGGGAAAATAGCCAAATACATGTGCTTAGATTCCTTCTCAGCTTTTACAAATACAAATACAGTTCTGGAGTCCAAAGAGATTTTCCTTTGAAGCAGTAATATATATGGGATTGAAAATGATGAAAACAGTTAAATATGCAGGAGGAAGAGGCAGCTACCCAGAGATGTTTCAGAGATAATGAAGGAGGACATGAAAGTAAGAATCGCTGACTTAAGCAATATCTAAGGCAATAGAAGAAGAGATTCTTACACAAGTTTAAAAATGTTTTCTGCTCTCCACTTTCAGTATCTCAAAGATACCTTCAAGGTACACCTTCATTAACATTTAAATGTTTGATGTTTCGGTTTAATATTGATACATTCTAAAGTTTTCAGTATCTGAGGTAAGAGCAAGATAATCCAATTTCATTCAATTACATATAAGTACATATGAATTCCAGTTTGGTTTATATTCTAGTTAGATGCCATCAAGTTCAAGTTTCACTCTCAGGAAACCAGTGTAACCAAATAGATGTGACCCACTGGCGAGTGCATGTGGAAGCAGATCACCGTTTCTCCAACACCAACCTTGTGAGGGTTGAACTATCAACCTTTTGGTGTGCAGCCTACTTCTTGTGCCACCAACAGCTCCTTCCTGGTTGATTAATTATATAGAATCAGTGTATCACTAATTTCATAGGGTGGATGCATTTATGCTCTACCACTGGGTGTCTAAGTCTAAAATCTTTAAAAACTATTGGCAGATTCATAGATTTACTGAAGTCCACATATGAGTTGACTTTCAATTAGGATAAAAGTCACTATTTACAAAATAACTAGCTCTGTGGCTTCTAGCTATTTGACACACGCTTTCCTTTTGATAATAAGCATTTATCAAGAGTATGCAAAATGGGAGTAATTATACTCAGTTCAAACTTTACAGTGGCGTTCATCAAAAAAGTGAAAAATCCAGTCACAAACATTTCCACAGCCAAAGTAACAGAGAGCTTATCTATCCTGCAAACGCAGGTGAGCTAAGTATCCCCACTCCCCAACCCTATTGCTGAGTCCCTACTGGTGTACTCTGAAGCTCACTGCCAGCTTGTGTCAGTGCTCTGCATTTATTTCCCTGTGCCCTTTGTTCAGCATGCCCAACTTGCCTCTGCTCAGATCCTGGCAGTTAAGTGTTCTATGTCAGCTCCTGCCTTTGATTGTTCTCCCTGGGAAGCAGAGCTTTACCAGCTTTCCCTTTGAGGCCAGTGGACTGGTGCTCAGCATGACCTCATTATGAAGGACCTATTCTATTCCCTTTGATATCAGAGGTGACAGAGCCCTAGCTATGGTAATTCATCCAAAAACTGATGTGAAAACTAGGGCAAGTACCCACCTCCTATTTGTCTGTGTGGAATAAGGACAAGTTTTATGAAAAATAGAGTGCCAGAATCTATTGTCTAGCACCTTACCCCTGTGGGTATGTGCTATCAAGTGAGTTGGTTCCAACTCACAGTGATCCTATGTGCAATAGAACAGAACACTGCCTGATCTGATCCTGTGCCATACTCTAGACCAGTGGTTCTCAACCTTCCTAATGCTGCTACCCTTTAATACAGTTCCTCATGTTGTGGTGACCCCCAACCATACAATTATTTCAGTTGTTACTTCATAACTAATTTTGCTACTGTAATGAATCGAGCAACCCCTGTGAAAGGGTTGTTCAACCACCAAAGGGGTCTCGATCCACTGGTTGAGAACTGCTGCTCTAAATTGTTATGTTTGAACCCATTGTTGAAGCTACTGTGTCAATACACCTTGTTGGCATGCCTTCTTCTTTGTTACTTTCTCTCTCCTTTGGCAAGCATGATGCTTTTTTTCCCAGGGACTGGTCATTCTTGATAACATATCCAAAGTACATGAAATGAAAGATTGGTGTCTGCTCTTCCCTGAATGCTTGGTAGAACTCTCCTTTGAAGCCATCTGGCCCAGGGGATATTTTTGTTGGTAATCCCTTGATAACCTTGTTTGTTTCTTTATTGTTATGGGTCTGTTGAAGTTCTTGACATTCGTCTGGGATAGTCTAAGGAGGAATTACTTTTCCAAGTATTTGTTCATGTCTTTCAAGTTGTTGAATTCATTAGAGTACAGGCTTTCATAGTACCGTGTAATTATCCTTTTGATTTCATTAGGGTCCATTGTAATATCCCCTTTTCCATCCCTCAACCTTGCTATTGAAACTTGTTCCTTCCTTATTTTGGTTAGGTTTGCAAGCCGTCTAGCAATTCTGCTAATTCTTTCAAAGGTCCAAATTTTAGCTACCTTAATTTTTTCCATAGTTGTCTTGTTTTCCCTTTCTTGTATCTCAGCTCTAATTTTCATGATTTCTTTCCTTTTTACTATTAGTAGGATTGTTCTGTTGACTCTGCTCTAATTGGTATAAGTTTTGTGCCAGCATATCAACCATAAGTCTCCATTTCTCACGTGTGCATGTATTGCTATCAGCTTTCCTCTGATAAATGCCTTTGCTGTGTCTCAAAGGTTTTAGTATATAATATTTTAATTCTCATTTGTTTCTAGACACTTCCTGATTTCATCTATGATATGGGTCAATACCCAGTCCTTTTTAAAGAGAGAATTATTCATCCTCCAATTGTTTGCCATTGTTTTCTTCACTGATTTTTGATTGATTTCCAGCCTTATGGCATAGTGGTTGGAAAGAGATGTCTGTATAATCTGTATGTGCTTGAAGTTACTCAGGTTCGACTTGTGTCCCAGCATGGCACCTATCTTTGTGCATGTGCCATGTTGGTTTGAAAAGAATGTGAATTTGTTTGTATTGGGCTGGAAAACTCTGAGAGTACCTATCAGGTCAATTTGTCCAATTACGTGTTTAGATCTGTAGCCTCCTTGTTAAGTTTCTTTTCCTGTGATCTGTGTATTTCAGAGAGTGATGCATTAAAGTCACCTACTATAAATGTTGAGCCTGTGATTACTTTTTTCATCTTTTGGACTGTTTGATTTACGAATTTCATGGATCTCTCATTTGTCACATATATATTTATTATGCTTACTGGTTCTTGGTCTACTATTCCCTTGCGTATTATATAGTGCCCCTCATTGTCTCTTATTATGGCTTGTACCTTGAGATCAATTTTGTCAGAGATTAAAATTGTTATCCCTGATTTTTTGGCATTGCCATTTACTTGGTATATTTTTTCCAACCTTTAATTCTCAACCTGGTTTTTTCTTGCAGCTTGAGATGTGTCTCCTGTAGGCAGCAAATCAATGGGTTATGTTTTCTGAGCCAGTCTGTTATGCTCTGCCTTTAAACGCCAGAATTCATTCTACTGATATTCAGTGTTAATTCATCCATCTGTGAACCCTGTGATATCATCTTGTACCTTTTGTGTTGGGTGTTTTCCTACCTACCTATTATGTTAGTTTGTGTTGTGTGTGTGTGGTTCATTCTTGCCTTCTTTCCATTATTGAGCTAATGTTATCTCGGGGCTGTTTTCCCTTTATTGCCCTCTGGGTAGAGTTGTTTTAGGAGACAGTCTCTTATTTGTGCTTGGTAACTGTTGATCTTCTGCCCATATTGGGTCTAAAAGGATCTTTTTTAGGGCTCGGTTTCTTTTTATGGATTCTCTGAGGTTTTCCTTATCTGGGAAGACTCTTACTTCTCCATATAGATTAATAGATAATTTAGCCAGGTGCAGTATTCTTGAGTTTACACTAATTTCCTTCAATTTTTGGAATACGTTACTCCACTACTTCAACTTCTTCATCGTGTCTGCTGATGGGTCTGAACATATCATTATTTGGGTACCTTTATAAGTGATTATTAAGAGATTATATATCTTTCCCTGGCGTCTCTTATGATTTTCTCCTTTTCCTCCTTGTTCGATAAATTAACCGTTATATATTTTGGTGACTTCTTCTTGGGACTAAATCTGGCTCATGTTCTTTTGGCCTCCTGAATGTTTGCCTGATTTTCACTTATTAAGCTGTGCAAATTTTCCTCCAAATATTCCCTTGCTGTTTTCACTGTTGACTTCTTTGTTTTGTCTTGTTCTGGTAGTCTAATTATGCTAATATTGTTCCTCTTCATAGTATCAGATATGGCTCTCAGGTTTTCTTCAGCTTCTCTGATTATCTTATTTGACTGCTTTTACCCATTTGTTGATGTCTGCTGGGTTATCCTCTAGGTCACTGGTGTGATACTCTGCCTCCTCTAGTCTGTTGAAAAAGTCTGTTAATTTGGTACTGGATTTTGCTATTTTATCCCTTAGGTCTTGTATTTCCCTTTGGTGCATTGCCTTTATTTCCTCTATCATTTCATCCTTTTGCTGTATTGCTTCCCTAATATCCTTTATGACTCCTACAGCATTCTGAAAATTTATTTCTGTGGCAGGTCAATATCTGCTTCTTCTATGCACGTCATTGGGTTCATGACTCCTTCCGAAATTGTCTTCTGTTTCTCCTGCTTTTAAGTTGAAGCTGTTGGGATGGTTGCTGTTTACATGTTGTTTTAGAGGAGCCTGACACCATCTTCTAGAGTCTAAGAGCACTGGGCTGTCTCGGGAAACTCGTATGAGTGCTTCTTTGAACTACCTGCATATAACTGCACTCAGGGAGTCCGGCTACTGCTATATTTTCGTGTGGTTTCACTCTTACCCTAGCCTACCAGTATTCCATTATTTGGAATGTGAATTGGACAGTCCTTTTCATAGGACCAATGTGATTGTGGGCCCATGAGGATGGTGCTTCACTAACTGATTTCACAGTAAGCCACAGTGGTGTGTCTCATGGGACTTGCAGCACCTTGGGTAGCATGTGGTGCTTTCCTCTGCAACTGGAATGCCACGGAGGGTGTGTGGGTGTACCCTACTTGGTGTAGATCACTGTAGATGACAGGAGGAATATGCCTTGTTGGATAGATCACTGTGCATGTTCCCACCATAGTGTGGGCACCACCGATGGTTGGCAGGAGTTCTCCCAGTCACTTAGAGTGCCTTGGGGTGTATGTGGGAGTTCCCCCAGCCCTGTGAAGGGGAGATACCCCAGTCGCTTGATGTATGTGGAGTATGGGTGTGATTTCCACAGCTGTGTGTAAAGTCAAGAAGTGTTGGAGGCAGCTACCCCAACAGGGCTGTCAGAGTTGCTATAGTTCAAGGGGAGTATCCTGGAACCCTTTAGTAACTTGTGAAAGGAATGAGAGGGAGAAGAGAAAAATAGCGAAAGGAGAAAACAAAGGCAAGAGTAGAAGTGAAAAACAAACCAACACACACCCCCACAAAATGCAAACACAAAACAAAAGTAAAAATAAAGAGTAAAAAAAGCAAACGATAAAAATGAATAAAAATGAATCTGCTGAGACTTTGGTGGGAAAGAGAGAAGAGGTAGAAAACGGGGAAAAAGAAGAAGTAAAAGAAGAAGAAAAAATAGATAAAGAGTCAGGTGAGTCCCATGCCGTGTTGTGTGTAACACTGCCTAGTGACATGTGCAGCACTGTCACAGGTTGCAGGCAGGACCTCTCCCCACTGAGGGTGGAGTTGCCCTAGGCAGAGGCTAGGGAACTGGAAACCAGAAGTTGCATGTGGAAAGAAAGAGAGGGAGAGAAAAGAAACATAAAAGAAGAAAAAAGAGAAGAGAAAACAATAAAAGCAAAGAATACAGAAGAAAGAAGTCAGGAAAAAGAAAAGAAAGAAAAAGACGGGGAAAACACAACTGTTTTCACTAAGATTGACTGTGGTGGGAAAGAGAGAAGAAAAAATAAAGAGTAAGGAGATAGTTGAATCCTGATCACCTGAATGTGGGACCAGAGGGGTTTAAACCCTGCCCCAAGGTGGCAGGGTTTTGTGCCATTTTAATGCAGGGCCTCATCAGTGCTGAGTGGAATTGCCCTCATTGGCAAGTTCACTGTAGAGGTCAAACTGAGGTTTTCTTAGCAGCGTGGAATGTGGTCGAGGGCTGTCACAGCTGCCTTTTGTGGTGTGCAGAGCTCCCACAGAGGGTAGGCTGAGTTCCCCCTGCTGTTTGGGTGGAGTTGCCCTAGGTGGGGGTTAGCAGTCCGGAAGCCAGCAGTAGCATATGAAAGAAAGAGAAGGAGAGAAGAGGAAAAAGAGAAAACAAGAAGAGAAAAGAAAGAAAAATAGAGAAACAAAACTGGGCTCATTGAGACCGACTGTGGTGCGAAAGAGAAGGAATAGAGAAGAAAAAGAATAGTAATTAAGGAGATAACTCAGGGCTTGCTCGCCTGCATGTGGGGCTGGAGTTCAAATCCTGCCTCAGGGTCCTGGGGCCGTGTGCCCACTAGGTGTATGGTCCCACAAATGCTTGGCAGGATTGCCCTCAAAGGCAAGGTCACAGCAGAAGTCAGGTAATGTTTCCCACAGTGGTGTTGAGTGCTGGAGTATCCCTGCTATAGCTGCCTTTTTCTGTATGCCGCACTGCAGCAAGTGGGGGGAGTTCCCTTAGGCCTGTGTAGGGCCCCAGGACAGCCAGGGCATACACCAGTCACATGGAGGATAGGTAGGACCATACCTGGCTGCATGTAGAATCACTGAGGGCATTTAGTAACTCCCCCATCTAGCTTCTGCCAAGACTGTTGATACCATAATAGTATAGAGGATTTTTGTTTTGTTTTTCCCTGGCCAGCTGGAATTGCATTATGTTATTCTGAAACTGAGGCTTACTCCAGGGGGTGTTTGCTATGTTGAAAGCCTCTGGACTCTGTAGCTAAATTCTGGCATTCCTTTGCTATGCTAAATGTGTGTTAAAGAACTCATTCTACCAGTTGTCTTGGAGTTAAACAATGAACCTGGGATTTGCAGATTTTACAGAGAAAATATTTTCTCTCTCTCTTTTATATTGGTCTTATGGGGTACCCTGATTTCGGGGTTGTTATACTGACCTCTAGAGGAGAAGATCTAGTTTATCAGAGAGGTTGTTTTCTTCAAGGCCAACTGGAACTGAATTTTCCCTCTGGACTATGTCAGGTAAATTTCCTTTCATCTTTTCAATTGTTCTGAATCGATGTCTACCCACTGACCCTGATGTCCATGCTATTGGCTCAAGGCAGATAACAGCATGGGGAGCTATTGTGTGAGGTCCTGTGACTAGCTTTCAGAGGTTCTCCTTGTGTCTGGGATTATGTTCACTTTTGGGTGTCAGCCTGTGGAAATCGCTCCTCGCTGCCAAACTAGGGCACTGGTAGCTGCTCAGCTGGGGCCCATGAGCCCAATACACCAAACCTAGAGCGATTTAGTGCATTCTTGGTTTGCTTTTTTTAAAAAGTGGGATTCAGGGATACAGACCCTAGTAACCTGATTATAATTTCAGGACCCTGCCTTCCATTCTACTTCATCTTACCTCCCAATTGTCTGGTCTGGCAGCAAGAGCTCCGGGCTGGTAATCTAACTGGACGCCATCTTCTTCTGTCTCTTGGGATAACTCGTACTTGGTCTCTAGCTTCTTTTGGCTTCTTGAAGGATTTTTTTTAATTTCATGATTCTTTTTTTCCCTGTGGTAAAATTTATTCCTCACCATTTAATCTTTTATGAAGTTATTGTCAATTTTATTGTTCTTTCAATATCTTTTTTACAGTGTCATCATCCATAATATACAAGCATCTAACTGATTTCTATATGCTGATATTACAGCCTGCTATGCTATCAAAATTTCAAGTGGTTCACACATTGTTTAATTGAGCCTTTGTGGTATTCTATATGTAGGATTACGTCATCTACAAATAAAGAGGTTTCTATTTCTTCTTTACCTTGTGCAGAGCTTAATTTTTTAAATATTTTATGGTTCTACTAAAATTTCCAGAACTATATTAAATAAAAATGATAACAAAGGGCAACCTTGTTCCTGGTGAAAGAGGAAATTATTTCAATTCAGTGAGATTCAGACTATTGATGCATATATGGCTCTTACTATGTTGAGAAATTGCCTTCTATACCTATTTTATTGAGTGCTTTTTTATCAGTAGATATTGAATTTTATCAAATGCCTTTTCTGAATCAGTTGCTATAATCTTATGGTTTTCTCCCTTATTTTGTTTATGTGATGAATTACATTGATCATTTTTCCAATATTAGGCCATCCTGGCATATTGGTATGAATCCCATCTGATTGTGATTTTGTTGTGGTGCTCCTATGCTCAGTTGACTAGCATTTTAATGAAAATCTTGGCATCTATATGCACTAGAGATATTGGTCTGTAGTTTTCAATTCTGGTAATGTTTTTCCTGGTTTAGGTATCAGAGTTATAGCTGTTTCATAAAATGAATTTTGTAGTATATTTTTCATTTGTATAATGTCAAACCATTTATATAAACTGGTATTGTTTTTTTAACCCTACAATGCTGAGTGTGAAGTTTTCATAACATTTAATTATATGTATATATTAACATATATTGATAACTATGAAAGTAAAGAATAAAAACAAAAAAATTTTATCCTGAAATTAAAAATTCAGGCATTATAGGGTTAAAAGTTTCCCAAGTGGGACCATCTGAGCCTGAACTTTTGATGTTGGGAAGTGTTTTTTTAATGACTAGATCTATTTCTTCTCATGCTATAGGCTTTTTGAGATTTTTTACATTATTCTGTGGTAATTTAGGTAAAGAATGCATTTCTAGAAATTTGTCCATTACTTCACATGTCTCACATACTTTGGGCAAGTTATTTGGAGAGACCAGGCTGTGTGAAAGGATATTATGCTTAGTAAGGTAACCAGTAATGGGGGGAGGGGAGAAAATCTTTGATAAGTGAGTTCAGTAATGAGTTGAAAGATAGCAGAAATTGTGAGATGGCACAGGAACAGACAGTACTTCCTTCTTTTGTGCATCAGAGGGTTACGATGAATCCAAATCAATACTCACTTAACAACAACCACATAGTGCTTTCTGTTTACAAATGCAGTGTTTATTCCTCTATAAGAGTCATGTTAATCAAATTTCTCCATACCCAGGAAACACAGCTTAACCACTGAAGTCCAGTGGATTATAGAACCGCTCTAGGGTTCCTACAGTTGGAAAGATTGTGGATTAGAATGCATTCTCGCCCCCCCCCCAATATTTCTCCCAAAGGATCATCAGGTGGCTTCCAACCACTGACCTTCTGATTAGCGATCCAAATACTTAACACACTGGTTCACCATGTTACCTCCACATGTGAAGTTCTGCCTTGAAACGATTGGGACCCATCAAGATCAGCTACTACTCAAAATAACTAAATTTATTAGCTCGATCTCCGGAAAACACTTTTACAGTAACCAGGAAGGATGGTACCTGAGTGCTTGCTTGGGTATAAGATTTATAAAGTGGTTATATTTGGCTGCTTTTAAACATTTTAACCTCCAGATGGAAATTATCAAAAAAGTCATGAGGAAATGCAGCAAAGGGAATTATTTTACTCCGGGATGACTTGGCTCGCCTCTGCAAATCAAGGGCTATATTATTTTGTTTGGTATCTCAAAATCCTCAGGAGCTCAGAAGTTTGGTAGTATAAGAAGACGCCTCTTGTCATTTTAAGTTTCTTGTCTCAGGCTTTTGACAAAATAGCAGACCTGTTAGACAGGACTCAGGTTTTAACTCACTGCCATTGAATCCATTGGGATTCACAGTGACCCCATGAGACAGGCTAGATCTATCCTTGTGTGTTTCTGAAACTATAACTCATAAAGGGAGCTGATAACTTTATTGTGCTCCCACAGAGGTGGTGGTGGTTTCCAACTGCTAATCTTAGGGTTAGAAGTCCAACTCCTAACTCACTAGGCCAGCAGGGTAAACTTGATTTATAATGGTTTATGATTTATGCCAATTATCACAACAGTCCTAGGGAATCACCAGAAATATAAGTGACCACAGTTACATAGCAGAGGAATCTTCTCAATTGCCATGAATGTTATAATTGCTAGCCTATTGTTAATCAAAATACTAGAAATATAACATAATTTAAGATGTTGTTTCTTAAAAACCCAAAATATTAACAGTCACCTCCCTTGCAGTAAGAATTCCTTTTAAGCACTATCAGTAAGGATGTTCTAACGTAAAAAAGGGTAAGTAAGGCCATTAAGGTAGGTAGCCAGGCAAGAAGCACCAAAAGATGCGCCAGGCTTCCGAGGCTTGAAGGATGAGAGTCTGGTAAGACAGGACACAGAAGCGTCCACTACATTATGCAAACAAGGACGAATGAAGCTTCAAGACAGAATGTCTAATAGCTCTTGAAGAAATGTAGGTATAGATAATTTCCTAATGATTATTGTGAAACATTCTTCTAAAAGTATTGACTTGATCCTGTGATAATTTTAAAATCCTGCTTCTGTATTTAGATCTTTATAAATGTCCTTGGCCTTAATTCTGCCTTACAAATATGACTAGACCAGAGTATGTACACTGCTACAGATAAGATCTCACAATACAGGGAATCCAGAACAGATAAAACCCTCAGGATCAATAATGAGAGTAGAGATACCAGGAGGGTAAGGGTAAGGTGGGGGAAGAAAGGGGGGAATCGATCACAATGATCTACATATAACTCCTTCCTAGGGGAATGGACAACAGAAAAGTGGGTGAAGGGAGACGGCAGTCGGTGTAAGACATGGGTGGGGGATGATAAATTTATAAATTATCAAGGGCTCATGATGGAAGGAGGGGAGGAGAGGGGGAAAATGAGGAACTGATATCAAGGGTTCAAGTAGAAAGAAAATGCTTTTAACATGATGATAGCAACATATGTACAAATGTGCTTGACACAGTGAATGTATGTGTGGATTGTGATAGGAGCTGTAAAAGGCCCCAATAAAATATTTTTTTAATGTTAGCAGATACAATTGCAGATGGAGTTGGATCTTAAGTATCATCCTTTGTCAGGTGTAATCAATACACAATATAATCTTTTAAAAAAAACCTGCTTCTGTCACATAATTTAAGGTATATAATTTGTCCGACTTTCAATGTGACATCATCCCTATCTTTCATGTTTAAATATATTTTGCTTTATATATTTTTACCTGATTTTCTCAATAAGTGATCTTTTCTTGCATTTCCCTCCCTCAAGCACATTCTTTGTGACTTTTTTCATACATTCTAGAATTATGCCTTGAATTATTTTGTGAAATGTATAAAAAACTTTTGAAAAGTATTTTAACAGCCACCTAGTAAATTTTAACTCATTGAAACCCGATAGAACAGAGTAGAACAAACTGTCCCAGTGGGTTTCCAAGACTGTAACTCTTTATAGGAGAAGAAAGCCTTGCTCTCCTTCCCAGGAGTGGCTGCTCGTTTGGAACTTCTGACTCTGTGGTTAGCAGCCCAACAGGTTCCCGACAGCACCACTAGGGCTCTTGTTTTTACCTCCTTTAATTTTAAACGCTTTAAGGAATATCAATATAGTCTCTATTTAGGAGTCCTGCAATGTTTCTATGTATGTGGGATGTAAGCATTCAGTAAAGATTAATTAAGTATATTGTTTAAAAATGTTTGTAGTGTTTTTTAAATGATGCCAAGTGATCACTAAAGTGGCAGCAATTAAATCTGTTTAAAAAGTCGGGTGACTACAAATTTTTGAGCTCCAAATTTTGCTTCAGTGGATCATATGATCTAGCAATTTAAGAAAATATATGAAGAAAATTGAAATAAGAATTGATCAGTATTCCTCTTGTCCTTTTTGAAAATTCCCACGTTTTCTATAAGTGAGACTTCTCACTCCATACATGAGTAAATAAGGTGGGATTTCTTCATGTGTTTCTCCTGAAAGTTACTTCTTGCCCAGGTTTGGTGGAAATTAACTCTCAGTAGCAGGATTTCCAAACAATGTAATGGATCTTGGAAATACAGATAGTCTAAGTGGTGAACATATTCTGTGAGGAAAGACACCGGTTAGGCAGAAATGAAAATGACCGTAAATCGGCAATGATTTCACTCACTCTGCAATCCAAATGACCCCTACAGCAGGGCTGCTTCTCCTCCTTCAAAATGAGAAGCAATTTGCTTTTTCCTGAACGTGTGAAGTCTATCAGCCTAAGTGACTTTTGATTTCTAAATGAATGCTATTTGGGCTATGACTTATAAGGGAAAATTTGGTGTTCAGAGAAATGCTCAAGATAGCTTTTGGAACTTGTTGCATTTGTGTTACTTCGTGGAAGAAAGATTTCACAAATTCTAGCTATTGTGTCATTCAACCTGTAACATTTCCTCAGGAATAATTTTTTAAGAAGCCAGATGCTGTTTTGATCTTCAGATATTATTTATAAGTTTATTCTTGCCCAATTCAAAATTGATTTTTTCTGGATTATGTTCACTTGCTCAGAATGAGGATATGTGTTATTGATGAATATTTGGCATAATGAAACCCAAATCTCACATTTCTCTATTCCCTTTTCAAAGAATTTAATGGCCTGCTATCTCCACCCACAACACATGACTGAATTAACTCTTATAGACATATTGACTGTCAGGAGCAAAGGGAAAAAATAGCGACAGATTGTTATTTCTCCTACCTAGCCTCCAAAGATGCAATCTCTCCACTGTCAGTGCATTTTGTTTTCCAGCATGAACTTGGGCACTTTGCTATTGTAATGGTTTGTTAATGACAAGGCCATGGAATTAAAGTTGCCAATTTTGGGGGGAAATGTTCAGGCTTAAAGACATGTATTCCCTACTCTTTTTATAATACTACTCTGCAACCAGTCAAATCCCTGGGGATGTTTCTGACCAGAACCGATGGGTCTTTTTCTAGAGACACTGACAAATTTGTTGATAGATTGAAGTGAAAAATGGAAGTTCCTTTATTATTGTATCCTAATAAACCTGCAGAAGATCGAGGCACTGAGAGAGATTGATCTGAAGAGTTTCCTTCAGATGGGGGAGAAGCTGGCCTATAGACCTTGATCTCTTTAAGCACTATTGACCTTGCTCAATGCGCTCGACCTCTAAGTTGGCAGCTTCCTTGTCATTGTGCATTTGCTATACTCAAGTAAATGTGTTTTCATGGTCTTTGAGTCAGTGCTAAAAAATATATCACAAGACTACTTCCCAAAGATTAGCTTCTAGAGTGTTTTAAAATTTGTCTAAGGCTCTGAGACTCTCCCTTTAGGTCTGTCTATGGAAGTGCACTAGTTAATATTATTGTTGCTACATTTCATCCGTAGGGTCCAAATCATCGTGGTCCTATGTACAACACTGCCCACTCCTGCGCTATCTATCAACCGTTGCTGTGATTGAGCTCATCCAGGCAGCCAGTGTGGCAATCCAGCTCCTTGAGTGTTTCACATCGCAAGAATCCCTCTCAGTTGTTCAGCCTTAGACAATGAAAGCAAGGAAGACTTCCTACTTCCTCATTAGGAAACAATGCTTTTCTGTACCTCTCCAGCAGGAAAATATCCCTAGAGTAGCAAATGTATGGACAGCCAGAATTCTCCTTAAAAGCACATTCTTTTAACATGCCGGAAGAGACCAACCAAAGCCAACCCAAACTCGCTGGCTTCAAGTTAATTGCAACTCATAGCGAGTCTATAGGAGAGGGTAGAATTGCCTCTGTGTGTTTTTGGGATTGCAACTCTCTGTGGGAGTTGAAAGCCTCAGGAGATGTTGGTGGTTTCAAACTGCTGACTTTCAGGTTAGCAGCTCCATGAGTAACCACGAAGAGACCAATCCCTTCCAAATGACAACATGCTTGGTAAAATAGAGGGCCAGCCGCAAAGAGGAAGATTCTCAAGGAGATGGATTGACACGGTGGGTGCAGCTATGGGCTCAATCGTAACGGTTATGTGAGAGTGGTGCGCGGTTAGACAGGGTTTGTTCCGTGGGACATAGGTTCGAAGACTTAAATTGAAACTGACTTGATGACACCTAGGAACCACAGCAAGGAAGGGAAGGTACCCAGAGCAGAAAGATGAGTAAACCTAAGCAGCTTGGCTTTAAAGCTACACTGGTTTACTCACCAAGAAATGCACTTTTTTACTGTGATTTCCCAGTGTGCTATTTTTAAATTGTATTTTATTTTCAGATGTTTCCTATTACCTAGTGTTTATATCTACAGGCTGAATTACGAAGCACATTTTGAGTTTTATATTCAACAGTGTCTCACCTTAGCCTCTGTGGCTCCTATACAAACTGTCATTTGAAAATTTTATCTATTACTATGATTGTACATTCACCACTTAGAACTGAACCTTTCACTCCTATTTCAACTTAAATCTGACCATTCCAATTTGATAGTCATGTTGTCATTCTATTTGTGCAATTTATTTCATTTGATTTTCTTTAGCAAAGTAAGTTATTTGAAAAAATGGAGACATTTTAAGTCTCCAATTTCACAAAACCGATAGGCTCTGAAACCACATTATCTCCCCAAACAATCTTCCTTTCCTAAATGGCTTCTATTTTTCATTCCCATTATTTAATGAATGGCCCTGATTTCACCCCATAAATTATGATACAGCCCGAGACATGAAAGTCATGCTACTTCTTTCAACTTTGTTCCATGGTCTTAGAATTTTTAGTTTAGAAATATTTCCCAACAGCAATGCCATTGCCTTGGGACACCTTAAAACTCATCTTCAGCATATCTTCATGGAGCATTTAATTTATATATTTTCACAAAAGTATTGTTTCAGGTCTAAAACAGAGCTCCCTGTTCTCTCAGAAGTGAATCACAGGCTTTGAATTTCTAAAATTTAACTTCCAGAATTAAACCATTTTATTGTACCTACATAACTATTAAGATAAAGAGCAAATTTCAGAGTCTCAACACTTCAGAAAAAAATGTCTACTTGTGTTTTATTGGCTAGATAAAGGTATTTGACTGTGGATCATAAAAAGCTATGGGTAGTATTGAGAAGCATGGGATTTCCATAACACTTCACTGTGCTCAAGTAGAACCTGAACATGACAAAGAGGCAGTCAGGAGAACAAATAAAAAGGAATCTGACAGTGTAAGACATGACAAAATAATAATAATTTATAAATTATCAAGGCTTCATGGTGGGTGGGGTGGGGAGGGAGGGGAAAAATGAAGCACTGATACCAAGGGCTGAAGTAGAAAGCAAATGTTTTGAGAATGATGATGGCAATAAATGTACAAATGTGCTTGACACAATGGATGTATGTGTGGATTGTGATAAGAGTTGTATGAGCCCTCAATAAAATGATTTAAAAAAGGAATATTACATGGTTTAAATCAGGAGAATTATGCTTCAAGGTTGTGTTCTCTCACGAAACATAGTTAATATTTGTGATGTGCAAATAATCTGAGAAGCTTGACTCTATGGAAAAGAACAGGGCATTAGGATTGCAGGAAGGCTTGTTAATAACTTGTATATGGAGATAACTGTGGTAGTTATATAATCGTCTGTCAATTTGAGCATTTAGGAGTGTAGGGGTGGAGTCTAGCATGTCAATCAGATCATAGCCAAAGAGGCCTCTGTGTGGGCATGGCCTTTTCCTGAGGATTCTGGGAACTCCTGGATTTCCTTTTTGGAGGCAGGAGACGTTTTGACTCTCTCTCTCAACTTACTCCCTGTGAGAAATTTCTGAATAGAAGCCACATGGACCTACACCGATGCAGCCCTGGTAGCTGGAGAAGGCACGTGGAGATTCCTGCCAGCACTGAGATGCTTACATCGCCACTGGATCCACAAGACTTCCCACCACTGGCCTGTGATCTTTTGGTGACACTACATGTGTTTTATGAGTCTGGAGAGAACTTTATAGATGGTCTCAGACTTGTGGGCTAATATTGGACTTAAGGACTTGATCAGGACTGGTCTAGGATGCTTTCTTAAGACTCAGCTGCTCTTGTATGTAAAGCTCTTTCCTATACCCAAATAAGTCTCCCTAGATGTGTTTCTCTAGGCTACCCAGGCTAACAAATGACACACTTTGCTTGCTACAAGTCAGAAGGACTTAGTCCACTTGCTTGTGATGATCAAGGATTGCACCCTTCAGTAAGGATTGCAACTGAATGTAAATAAAACCAAAATCCTCACAACTGGTGTAATAGGAAACATCAAGATAAATGGAGAAGAGAATGAAGTTGCCAAGGAGTTCATCTCGTCAGGGTCCAAAATCAATACTCATGGAAGTATCAGCGAAGAGATTGTACTACACACCGTGTTGAATAAATATGCTGCACAAGGTCTCTCTGTTGTGTCGAAAGCACACAATGTTGATATCACTGTGAGGACTAAGGAGTGCCTGACCCAAGCCGTGGTAACATGAATTGCTTCATTGGCATATGAAAGTCGGACACTGAATAAGGAAAACTGATGAAGAATCAATGCATTTGAACCATAGTGCTGGTGAAGAATCTGTTTTGGAAAGTGTACAACCCTGATGCTCCTTAGAAGTCCTTAGAAGGCAGGGTGGTAGTCCTTCTTCCCAAGTACTTTAGACATGTCAAAAGGAGAGATCAGTATCACAAAAAGTACACCAAGCTTGGTAATGTAGAAGGTGTGGTAGTAAGATGAGTTTACATCAACTAGATACTTTTGGCAAGGGATGGAGTCACAGCTGTCAATCTGCCTGATGTTGTATCCTTGTGGATGTGGCTTTCTTATAAGCTGGGACCCTGGGGTCTGCTGTGTCTCTCTCTTCCCTCTCACCTTCTTGTTTGCTGGTCACCATGAGAACTGCGAGAGCCCTGCCACGTTCCCACCAACGTTGGATCCACATGCCTCTGCACATACCAGCCTGTGATCTTCCTTCATTTTGCATCATTGAATGTAGCTTCATGAATCTGGAAAGGGACTTATGGACTAATATTGGACTTATTGACTTGAGTTCAACTGAGCTGGGAGGGTTTCTTGATATGTGACTACTTCTTGATACAAAGATCTTTATTACACATATGTTAGTGTCATTGGATTTGTTTTTCTGGTTAGCCCAGCCTAACACAGAAGGACAATGAAAAAGAGGAAGACCCTGAATGAAATGGAGTTTTGGATTTTGTTGTGGTTGGCATAGTACTTTGTGGGAGAAAGATGAGGCTTCCTACTCCTATAAAGATTTATAGCCTCAGAAACCCAAAGTGTCAGTTCTACCCGGCCCTATAGGGTTACTATGAGTCAGCTTGGACTCCTGGTGGAGCTTGATTTGGATGTTTTCCTTCTAAAACATAATGGCATCATTGGCATGTTTCAACCATCTTTCCCAGTGATTTCTCTCACATTCCAAACGCACTGCCATTGAGTTGATGCCAACTCATAACAACCCCACAGGACAGGACAGAACTGTTCCTATGACTGAGATGGTGACTCTTTAGAGGAGTAGAAAGTCCCGTCTTTCCCCAGAGGGGCCACTGGTGGTTTTGAACTGCTGACCTTGTAGCCCATAGTTCAATACCTAATAACTATGCCACCAAGGCTCCTAGCTCACTACCATGGAGTCAACAATGACACACAGTGACCCTACCAAGGCTCCAGAAGGGTCAAAATTTGTGATAGAAAAATAAGCCTTTTACATTACCACATTCCATGGATCCTTGGGATCCCACAAGGTAAGTACTCTTAGATATTTGAACCATGTTTGGGGCTTTTATACTTTTGTTAAATCTTGCTATGTGTTTCATTTCATCTGTAAACTATTGAATCTTTCTGTTTATCTGTCGAAAAAAGCAGCAATGCCTTTGAAGGTCTCTTAACACTTTCATGGCAATAATAGCTAAATATGCTCAAAACTAAGGTTAATTCCTAGGATAAGACTTTTGCATGTGCTTTACGTTTTGTTTTTAGTACTAATAGGATTGGGATGTATCTGTAAATTTATAAATGTCTGGAGAAATTGCTCCTGTTAACTCTGGCCTCACAAGTTTTTCAGTGTTTCTAGGAGTGGCTTAGAAAAATGGATGTGGGGGTTAGGTTCCCTGCCAGGCGTTTGTCCATGAAGGAGCTAGCAAGTTCTGCCTCAGTGTGGTTTGTAAGGGACGAGGGACCTTGCTCATAAGAACTCAGCCACACAGCAGCAAAGAGTTGAGAAAAACCTTTTTCATAGAAATTAAGTAATTCCTTATTGCCAGGTGAGAAGGACACCTGAAACATAGATACGTTGTGCTTTGGGAGGGAAACAGTTTCTCTCTCCCGGTGAGAAGGGAAGTCGTTTAGGAATGCTTTCTTTTTAAAGGGCATGTTCAAAAGGGATGGGGTTGCGCCCTGCAGATGGTCAGACACATTTATAATTACTGTCATTCCCTGAGTCTTTTGCACAGTTCCTTTCGAATTTATCTCAACTCAGGCTCTGGGTCAACCTGCTTTGGGTTTATCGCTGGCTGCAGTCTTATGTCAGGAGGGCCTGGCTTCAAGGTCAAGATGCTTATCAAGGCTGGCCTGGCTTCAAGGTCAAGATGCTTATCAAGGCTGTTCTCACAGGGTCTTTTATTCATTCCATGTAAGCAGTCAGAAGAAACACTGTTCTGTCCCTGGCACTGGGCATTTCGGAATTCCGTATACAACACATTAAAATTTTAGAAGGGCTAACTCCCTGCTTGGAATGTTCTTTAATTCTGCGTCACTGTGGTAGTTACATAATTTCATGTCAACTTGATAAATAGAATGTAGGCGTGAAATCCAGCCTGTCAATTAGGTCACAAGGTAATACCCAACAGGAGGATTCTAGGAAAATCCTCTTTTTCTACTGGGAGAAGGACCACACTCTCTGTCTGTTTCACATTCCTGATGACAAGCCACATGGAGCTACACCGATGGCAGTCAGAGCCCTGGAGCTGAAGGAGCCATGTTGAGACCCGCACAAGCGCTAAGATGCTTCCATTGCCACTGTATCCGCAAGACTTTCCATCTGCTGGCCTGTGATCTTCCTGCATTAGGCAGCATTGAATGTGCTGCATGAGTCTGAGGTGGAATTTGTGGGCTAATATCGGACTTATATGCTAATATCAAACATGAACTTGATCTGGCCTGGGCTGGGAAGTTTTATTGATGCATACTTACTTCGTGATATAAAGTTCTCTCTTGCACATGCATATGAATGTCTCTGGATTTTTTTCTCTAGAATTAACACAGTAAATGAACTTTCAGTTTAATTCTTAAATGAACCTGGATTTATTTTTTCTATTTCTCTTATCAGGACTATACTTTAAACTGAATGAAATAGGAGTAATTTGGAACATTAGTGATCACTCTGAGAAAATTATTTTCCATTTGTGTTTATTCTTTTCCTGAAAATCTTGTTTGATATGGTGGTATATAGTTGAGGAGAATTTTGCTGTTTGTTTGTTCTTTTTTGCAAATGTTTTGTCTTCTCTCCTTTAGATAATTTAATATCTCTCATTCCATGCTCTCTCCTGATTCTGGCTTGAATTTCTGCATATGTATTGCTGCAAGAGTTCTTTCATTAACTTCAGCAAAATTTTACTTATGTATACTATTAATTACATTTTTCAATAATTTCAGCATTCTTTATCTATCTGACTTGAGGTTGTATTTTAGAGCATATGCTATGTCATTATCAATGCTATACCCTACAAATCCTATTGTGCTTTGATTTTATCTTCAGATAACCTAACATAAAAATGACTTACATAGCCACTTTTCTTAGTTCACTCTTCAGAGCATTTTCCAATATGGACTGATATTACCCAAGTGTTAACCATGTGTACTTTCATTAAATACTCAGATATTCTACCAGAATATTTTCTTGTGTTTCTGTAAGAATTTAGGTTTTTGACATTGACCATTAACTCAATTAGTTTTTGAAGCTATCATATGATCAATTAACATTTTTTTCCTTCTTTTGCTGTAGCAAAATGACTACTTATAAAAACAAAACAAAACACACACACACACACACAACCCCTATTCTCAACCCAGAATAAGTATGTGGTAGTTATATAGTTTTTTGTCAACTTGAAGATTTATAAAGGTGTTGGGATGGTATCCCACCTGTCAATCAGATCCCAGCCTGATTGTGCATCCTTGTGGTAGTGTTCTTCTCATAACGAGGGTCTGGGGACCTCACTCTCTCTGCCTTCATCTCCCTCTCCCTTCCCCTTCCTCCTTGTTGACCATGAGAGCTAGCGGAGGCCTGCCATGTTTCCACAGACCTTGTATCCACACAACTTTGCACAAACTGGTCTGTAATTTTCCTGCATTCTGTATCATTGTATGTGGCTGCATGGGACTGAACAGGGATTTATGGGCTAAGATTGGACTTATTGACTTGAGTTGGACTGGGCTGGGATGTTTTCTTGATATATAATTACTTCTTAAAATAAAGCTCTTTCTTACACATATATGAGTGTCACTGGATTTATTTCTCTGGTCAACCTGGCCTAACACAAAACATTAAACCAGAATAGGATGCATGGCATGCAACCAGATAAAGACATTACAGAAACAGAAACAACTTTATTTGCTATATGAGTAAGGAGGTAGACTTGTTCCATTCATATTTTAAGAGAGTGATTAATCTTCTCATCCTTCTGGCCTGGAAATAGGGATGGCCCAACTGAGTTCACCCTAAGGTCCTCCAGAAAAACCAGTCAAAAACAAAAGCACAAACCAAAATTCTACTGAGTGGATTCTAATTCATAGCAACAAAGTAAAATGTTCCCAAGGGTTCCTAGCTGTAGACAGACCCATCTTTCTTCTGTAGAAAGGCTGTTGTGTTTGAACTATGAACTTTGCATTTGGCAGCCTCGTGCTAAAACCACCATGCCACCAGGGCTTTTAAAAAAAACTGGGAGGTAGAAGAGAACTGCCTGAAGTTATGTACAGTTTTGTCTTTTTAGAAAGACAGCGAGCTTACAATTATGTTATAATAAATGAATTCTAAAGAAAGCAGTGAAGGAGAGAAGTTCGTTCTCCTACTTTCACTAAGGAAATTTACCTATTTATTTGGAATTTTCACTTGTCCATCAAATCTCTCATGATAAACACCTCTAATGCAGTATTAAAATATAGGTGCTGCATATACGCGTGGTAAACCGAGTTTTCCAGCACATTTTTAATGCGGTTTTTGTGGTAAAATTAGGTGCCTCGGCTGGCCTTCAGGTCCGCTTACACACGAATATATATATGTTAATGGCAAAGGAAACAAAGCAAAGGGAAAATAAAAGTACTTGAAATTACATCCTGTTTTCTAAACAGGTTCTCTGTTTTCATGGTGGCAGAGAAGCTAAATAAAAGGATTAAAAGCATAAATTACTAATTTATGGATTAGGTGTTATATTTCTGGGATGGAATTCAAGGAATCCATATTTTCATTTTCAGGCAATTCTGATGGCATGTATTAGCATTTGATAATGATACAGTTCATCTGTTGCTCTGAACAAGAGTCTGAGATTGCCTATCACTGTTTCAGCCAAAGACAGAGACCAGTTTGATTCAAGAAAATTACATTCATTCTGCAAGTGCAGGACAGAAGGAAACAGTGGGATTTATTACCTTCAAGCTGCTTCCAAAAATTTAGTGAAAACCAACCAAGTTATATACCCTAAACTATATGCCAACAGAAGCAAGCTTTCCAAAGATCACAGGAAACAATGGTCTCTATCTACATTTCTCCAGTTGTTACTAAACCACCAATCCTTGAGGCTTCTTGTTCCATAGTTAATCTAAATGGGGAATGCTTTTTGCCTGGCTGCTTATTTTAAAGCTTTGGTCACTGGCTCCCCAAGTCATAACATGCTTACTAATTGTTTAAAATGAATTTTTACTGCTATGTATTCATATCGTCATTGGTCACATCCGGAGGGCTATTATCAAGCAGGATCATATAATAAGAACTACTTGTTCTTAGATTAAAGCTAAATACCAGCTTAAAATCCACTCATCTAGCCTGGGCCTCTGTGCATGTCTGTGGTCCACTTCGGAGGCCTGGTGGTGTAATGGCTACATGTCAGGCTGCTAACTGCAAGATCAGGAGTCCAAATCGACCAGCCTCCCTTGGGAGGTAAAGGGCTTTCTACAGCTGCTAAAAGTTAAAGCTCCGCAAACTCACAGGCCAGTTCTGCCCGGTCCTAAAGAGTTCCTGTGAGTCACCACCAACTGAGTCTCACTTCACATGGCCCCCTTCAGAGAGAGCACTATCCGTTTGAGAAGCAACATACATAACTTCCATGGAACACTTGATAAGTCTAAGAATAATATCATCACTCTAGCTAAGGGTTAAAGGAAAATATATAGAGAAAAGCCTTTTGGCACATTCACTTGTACAGATTGAAAATTTAAGTGATGATACAAAAAAATACAGTAAGGTTAGCCATAAGGCAACAATCTCAATACTATTTCTTCATTAAGGCAAAGCTATTTGTCTGCAGAATTAAGGCACATCATAAAAATGACAGAAAACCTAAATATCATAAATATATGGTCATCTCAAATGATCAATTATTGGTCAATTTCAAAGTGTTACAGATTTGACCTAAAGTCCAATAACTTTAGTTCATGGCCTTGGATAGCAGTCCTCCGACTCTTTGCACACTAAGGTGTTACAACTTTGCGTCCAATGGTGTATTTCACTTCCTTTAATCTGCAATAAGTGTGTTTAAAGTAAAGTCGAGTTCACTTAGTAGGGTTTCCAAGTCAGGTCCTTCTGATGGGACATATGAAGAAATCTGTGCGTTTGGAAAAGACAACATCTAAAATCCAGGCATTGTAGTCATTCTGGAGCCTTCTCCAAGAGTAGGTTGCCCTTCCCTAGTTTACTCACTGTATTCAGCTGAGTTCTCTAGAAAAATGAAATTGGTGACGCTTGTATGTGTTTTCTGTAGAAAGAGATTTATGTCAAGAAATGGCTTACACAGTTGTAGAAATAGGTAAGTCCAGTCTGGTTCAAGTCAGGCTTCTCCTGACATGTGGAAGCTGATGAACAGCAAGAGAGATCCAGACCCCAGACCAGATGGCAAAGCAGAGATCCGGGGACACAGGCTAGTGGATGCAGAAGTCCAAAGTTAGGTGAGTGATTCCATTGTTGGTTGTCTGCTAGTGGCTCCTGGATCAGTGGGTGATGTAATAGGAGATGGAGGAACCAGACGCAAGATCCAGCTATGGCAGAAGGTGAAGATTCGAAGAGGATTAGACTCTCCTTGATCTCTCCTTCTTATATACAAGGCTTATAACACCAAGAAGGTGTCATCAGGTTGCAACTTGCTGGATAGGTTGACCTGAACATAGTCCTTAACGCTCACACCTACCAACAGAAGTGAAATCACCTTCTCAAAGAAAGGTATCTATTCACCTCTGGTCCTGAAATTCCACGGAAATTCGCTGAGCACTATTTCAGGTGTGTCTATGAAATTTAGGGTGACGATGGGACACTAGTTTAAGGCATGAACTATTTGGTCTTTCCCACTCTCTCCTCAAGTGAAAAACTTAGCCTGAGGTGAAGGCTCCTCTGAAGAACTGGTTTTTAATCCCTACAAATATGAGAGTGATAAATAGATAAATATTAGGTAGACACATCTTAACATTACTTGGGAGACCAGATTATATGACTAATCTGAATTTTCTTCCTTGAAGTCTGTCCCTTAAACAGCCTGTATTCTCCAATAGAGCACAATGCTCAGAGTAAAATGATCTTTAGGCGCCAAATTTTTGTTTTGTGCTCCTTTAAGACCCAACATTTCTTTTTAAAGGGCATCTAGGTCCAAATGGACCACACATAGGTTGTCCCTACTTACTCAAAAGTCATAGACCAAACAGAAATATTAACAATATTAGGCCAAATGTTTGAAAGTAGCATATAAAACTGAGTATAATAAGTGTTGAAAGGTATTTGTTTATTTCTAAATAACATTTGTAGCAGCTACATTTCTGTAAAATCCTCAGGATGCATATGACCCAGGACATGAACACTGGCACTGAAAACATTCATCTTGTAAGACGCAAAACAGTTTCTTTGGGACTTAGCAGGAAATCTTGCTGCTGTATTTTGTAATCCATAGCTCAATACTATCTCCTCTAATCATAACCTTTTACATGAATTTGTTATAATTTTCTAATAGAAGCTTTTAATTCAAAAGTCAAGCTATTTTAATCCCTAAATTAAATAATTTGGGAGAACTGAGAAAATTAGTTTCTAAATACCTATACTATTCCCACATATAGAACTTATAGAAGCATGTAATCTATTCAGTAGCTAATTTCTTTTCCTGACAATATTTATATTAGTTGTAATTCATGAACTCCATTGCCTTAAAATTACAGAAGTCTTGATTTAGAATAATGGGCTCAAAATTAGGCTATTATTTATTTTTTATAAGTCCAACAAAGTCAATTTTTTGTTGGAAATTTTGTTCAAATATAATGTCTTAGCAGGTCATCAACAAAGCAAAAGTTTCTCTGTAGAGAACAAAACTTGATATGGCCAGGGTTAATACATAGTTATTTTTTTGAAAGATTTGATTGGAAAATTCCTGGACCAATACAAAGTCAAATAAAGTTAATTAAATGTTACAAAGAATTTTAGACCAAAAAGAAATATTTTAAAGCATAATGCTTACAAGTTATACAATGCCACCATGACTATAGCAATGTAAAAGGTCTTGGAGAAACAAACATACAAACATTTCCATGAACACTGATGTAAGAAACAAAGGAAACACAGCATGCAGTTAATCTAAATACAAAATAGGAAGTTAGTTTAGGCTCCATGACTTCCCAAGAAATTTTGACTTGTCAGGAGATATCTGGAGCATCAGTCTTTTTTCAAGAGAAACTAGTCTGGTAAATCCAATCTCCTCTACCTGGGAGCTAAAGTCAGACTATTCAATGAACAAATTGGATTTTCAAACTAGTAATCATTTTTTTCCCTCCCCAATGGCAAGAAACCAAACTATTAAACTTTCAGTCATGTGTTAGACCAGACGGACTAGTGAAACAAATCCAGTGACACTCATATATGTAAATGGAAGAGCTTTATATTAAAGAGTAATTATATATTAAGAAAACATTCCAGTCGAGTCCAGGTCAAGTCTGATATGAGTCCACACATTCATCTTCAAACTCACACAGCACGTACAATGATGCAAAATTCAGGAAGATCACAGGCCAGTTGGTGTAAAGTCTTGCTGATCCAGTGGCAGTGGGAACATCTCCAGGACTCTTGCAGATCTCAGTGACCCCACGTGGCTTGTCAACAGGAGGGTGAAGCAGAGAGGTGTGTGGCTTGCCTCCAGGGTGAAAAAGAGGGAGGTTGCCTCCAAAAGCCATTTACTTTGGTGGCCCTCCGATCAAAGTGCAGCCTGATTGACAGGCTAACTTCCAGCCACAGTTCCTACAAAAAACGTGTTGGCATAGAACACCTATCACAAATCAGATGGGTAAAGTTTTGGTTATATCAAGTAATGAGTTCTTCAACCATTGTTTTGCATATTTCTCATTAGAACTCTTTAATATTAAGAAAAATGAACACATTATTTAGCAGATATCTTTTTAAAATTGAACATCTAATTAGAACAAACATCTACTAACTTTATTTTTTTTAAACATTTTATTAAGGGTTCATACAACTCTTATCACAATCCATACATATATCAATTGTGTAAAGCACATCTGTACATTCATTGCTCTCATCATTTTCAAAGCATTTGCTCTCCACTTAAACCCTTGGCATCAGGTTCTCTTTTTCCCCCCTCCCTCCCCGCTACCCCCTTCCTCATGAGCCCTTGATACTTTATAAATTATTATTTTGTCATATCTTGCCCTTTCCGACGTCTCCCTTCTCCCACTTTTCTGTTGGCTGTCCCCCAGGGAGGAGGTCACATGTAGATCCTTGTAATCGGTTCCCTCTTTCCAACCCACTCTCCCTCTCCCCTCCCATTATTGCCACTCACACCCCTGGTCCTGAAGGTATCATCTGCCCTGGATTCCCTGTGCCTCCAGCACCTATCTGCTCCAGTGTACATCCTCTGGTCTAGTCAGACTTGCAAGGTAGAATTTGGATCATGATAGTGGGAGGGGGGCGGGGGCGGAAGGAAGCAATTAGGAACTAGACGAAAGCTGTATTCTTCATTAGTGCTACATCGCACCCTGACTGACTCATCTCCTCCCCTAGACCCTTCTGCAAGGGGATCTCCAGTGGCCGATAAATGGGTTTTGGGTCTCCACTCTGTACTTTCCCCCTTCATTCACTATGGTAAGATTTTTTGTTCTGATGATGCTTTATACCCTGATACTTTCAACACCTCATGATCGCACCAGCTGGTGTGCTTCTTCCATGTGGGCTTTGTTGCATCTGAGCTAGATGGCCGCTTGTTTACCTTCAAGCCTTTGATAGCTGGGCACCATCAGCTTCCTTTGCCACATTTGCTTATGTACCTGTTTGTCCTCAGCGATAATATCATGGAGGTGTGCACCCAATGATATGATATTTTGTTCTTTGATGCCTTATAACTGATCTTTTCGGAACCTTGTGATCATACAGGTTGGTGTGTTCTACCATGTGGGCTTTGTTGCTTCTGAGCTAGATGGCCTCTTGTTTATCTTCAAGCCTTTAAGACCCCGCTATATCTTTTGATAGCCAGGCACCATCAGCTTTCTTTACCACATTTGCTTAGTCATCCACTTTGTCTTCAGCAGTTGTGTCAGGAGGGTGAACATCACAGAATGCCAATTTAATAGACGAAAGTGTTCTTGCATTGAGGGAGTACTTGAGTGAAGGCCCAAAGTCCTTCTGCCACCTTAATACTAAACTTATAAATATAGGCACATAGATCTATTTTCCCATCCTCATATATATTTGCATATGTACATGTCTTTGCCTAGACCTCTATAAATGCCCTTTGCCTCCCAGCTCTTTCCTCTCTTTTCCCTTGACTTTCCTCGTGTCCCACTATCATGCTCCATCCCCGCCTGGGTTCAGCAATACCTCTTCGTTACATTACCCTTGATCATGCCCTACCAGGCTTCCCACACCCACCTCACCACCAATTTGGATAACTTGTTCCCATGTCCCTGGGTTTTTTAGCACCACTTCCGAAGCAAAATGTACTGCTGAAATAAAGTCAAATTATTTTAAAGTTTTTGCTTGTTTTTGTTATTTAAATTTAGCTTTCTTAGATTCTTTAAAATATCTATATTTTGACCAAAAAAAATAGTCTGAGTTGATTCTGACTCATAGGGTCCTTAGAATAGAGCAGACGCTGCATTGCAGGATTTCTGAGAGTAAAGGTCAATAAAAGCTGACTAGCTAGTCTTTTTGCCAATGGCTACTTGCCTGTCACTGCCATGTTCTGGGAAGCAGCCCAGTACCTGACACTGTGCCACTTGGCTCTTTCTATCTAGAATTAAGTAAAAATCTATTCACGTGCATATCTGAGTGAGCTCAGGCTGAGAAAAACAGAAAAACCAGGTTTTCCCTCAAAATCCTTCTCCTTCTATTGAAATACCTATAATGTTTAATTCAGGTCTTGTAACGGTTTAGATTTTAAGTTAGGTTTACACGTACAGACACCTGTGAATATGAACCACTCCATTAATAGAAGCTTGTTATAAGGAAGTTTATCTCATTTACTAACATGTTCTCCAAAACAATTCCAACTGAAAAAATAGTATGATAATTTTGAGGACCATTGAGGATCCTTTTCTCCATTAAATCTAGATTACACAAAGACTAAGAATTGTTAGAGTCAAATGCCATCGTTTTCTTGGTTATTGGTAGATACATGTAGACAGATCAACTGAACAGAACCTGTGTAAGTGGACTTTCTTCCATGATGGACAGTTTGGAGCCCAACACAAGTAATTAAATGAACAGATTACAGACCCATGAGACAGAATATGCCCCAGGAGGCTTTCCTCGGGGGCAGTCTGGGGCAGCAGAGCAACCAAAGTGATTACAGATTCACGAACTCTCAGAGTTATAGATGCAGACAATGTCAGCCCTGTGCGTTGAAATGATTCTGTTGCTTTATAATATCAAGTGTTTTCACTAGATGGGATCAGAGTTTTCAAATCCAGAAGGTAAGGTCACAGGAGACAGCAAGCTGCAGTTCACAAGGTCTGGAAGGAAAAGGGCCTTATACAACTGCTAGGCATTTCTAGCAGTTCTGCTCCCAGCCCCTCAGTCACACTGATAATCCCTCAGTGCAGGTGATCCATGGGAAACCCCAGCCAGGAAGGTTCCCTAAGTGGGGAATCCCTATTACATTAGGCTGGATTGTCTAGGAAACAAAGGTTATGACATTTGCATATGTATAAAAAGGTGTTTTATATGACAAAGTAATCTTATATCAAGAAGGCATCCCAGGCCAGTCGATTTAAGTCCATGGGTCCGATGCTAGCCTTCTTCAGACTCATGTAGTTGCAGAGAATTGAAACAGGATGCACAAAGATCACAGGCCGGTTGGTGCAAAATTGTGGGGATCCAAAGTCAGTGGAAACACAGTAGGACACTAATAAGCTCTCAGGGTGGGATGGCCCACATGGGGCTGCCTCTGGGCACAGGCACAGGTGCCCAGCAAGCAGGCAAGTGAAGGGCAGAGAGAGATGGAGAGCGAGGGAGAGAAAGAGAGAGAGAGGAGGAAAGAGAGGGAGAGAGAGAGAGAGAGCAGTCGCCCGTGTCTCTGTTATCACAAGGCCACAACTCCCAGGTGGCATCATCAGGCTGTGACCTAATTCACAGGTTGGGCTCCATCCCCACACAAAGGCAAGTTGACATCAGATCTAATGGCCACACCCAGTTACTGGAAGGTCTCACAGTGTCCCAGATGGAGGTTGTCAAAATATGTTGCCATGACCAAAGGTCCGGACTTGTCTGTCACAGAGACATGGTTGATTTAAAAAACTCTTTTTGTTTATTAGGAGTTTTTAGTATTAGGAGGGATTTATTGACTAGTATTGGACTTAATGGACTAGTATAGGACTGATGGACTGGAGTTGGACTTGGCTGGGATGTTTTATTGATCCATCATTACTTCTTGATATAAAGCTCTCTCTTACACATATATGAATGTCACTGAATGTTTTCCTCTCATCAACTTGGCCTAACTCAGGTGCCATGGAGTCAGTTCTAGCCCACAGTTACCCAGTGTGCAACAGAACGAAACACAGCCCGGCTCTGTGCCTTTCTTTCCATCGATGCAGCCACTGTAGCAAATCACCTTGTTGAGAGCTCTGCACTTTTTCACTGCACTGGTACTTACCAGCCCAAATGTCCCTCTCCAGAGACTGGTCTCTCCTAACAACCTGTCCACAGCATGTGACTCAAAGTCCTGCCATCCTTGCTTCCGAGGATTCTGATTGTACTTCTTCTGAGACAGATGTGTTTGCTCTTTGTGGCAGTCAGTGGTACTTTCAATGTTATTTTACTTATTTCTCCTTCTTCCACTTACTCCCTTTTCTCTAGCTCTCGGTGGTCATCTAAATGATATTCAAGCTAATTTTCACCTGGGTGTTCTCAATAGCTGAAGCCCATGCTAGCTTAGTTTGAAGTTTTGTTTGTTTTTCAGTTTATGTGAAAATATTCTGCTATCTCTTTTTACAACCATTTTAAAGATCCCAGAAGGATTTTATGGGTTTGTAGATTAGGGAACGTCATCTGGGAAGCTCTCCGTAACCCTCATACACATCCACGGATGCATGATGCTTTCAAGCAGAAATGGACAGTGGTACTTCCTGAGCACTTCCACTTCCACTTGCACAGCTTGGAGCTGTGTTCACCTGATTTCGACATCTCATTTCACAGTCCCAGTAATCGAGAAAGCCATTGCTATCATTCTCGGGTGGAAATGTGTACGTTAGTACTGCAGTACTTGTCACTGGTCGACTCCAAAGCTAACAGTTTTGGCATGGACCAGGACCCGTATGTCAGGGCAGGTATTGTAGCAATACTTTCTCTTGGAAGGATCAATACAAGACTAGTTTCAAAGATTTATAGATTAAAGATGTCCCAAATGGGCAACTCCTCGAAGGTGTTATTCTGCTCTATTCCCTCCCCCTATCCACCCACTGCCCGCACCTTCTTTGAGTATCCTTCCTCAAGTCCCTGTGTTCTGGATTCTCTATAACATCTCACGGAAATTTATGAAACTTTGAAGTAATGTCTCATGTGCTAGAGGGTGAGGTTCAATCCCAGATCCAAAGGCCAGGCAGAGGTGAGCCAAAGACAGGGTCCAGAGTCAGAAGTCAAAAATATCCAAAAGTCCCTGCAGGTTTTCTCAGTCAGGAAATAGAAGCATGACTTTCCACGTGAGGTGGTGTGCTAGAACTGTACAGTGGGGCCAGTGAGCATACTACAACTGAGGAAGATCAGGGGTGCAGTTTTCAGCCACAACTTCTACTAAGGTTGAATCTGAAAGACGCCCCCAAGTATTGGGCTTTGTTCACACCCTCTAGTAAAGAATGGGCTAAATCATAACTTAATGCTGCCCATTGGTATAGTAGAGAATGTGCTTCAAAATAAGATGATAGCCACAGATGTGTAGATGCCAGAATTACATCATATAAGGAATTAGGGATGGAAAGGCCATATTAAAGGACAATAACACAATCATTATGGAAAACTAATCAAAGGGAAAACTCCAGAAAAACTCATTTAAATAAAAATAAGATCCTTTAAAAGATAAAACAGGTTTTTCCAGAGTCACTCAAACAAACAAAAAATAGATTCTTCCCCCTCAATGTGTTGTCCTCCACAGTTTGTAGTGTGTTTCTCAGAGCTGAAACGACAAAATTATAATTTCATTGCAGTATACGCTTATTTGTGTTAAAAAATTATTCTTTGGATAATCAGGATACCGAGCCTCTTTCACTAGCACAATTATTGCCGACATTCTTCCCTTGCAATTCTTATTTGGGGTTTCCTTCATCTTTCCAGTGATTTTGTGTTTAATCTTACTCAATTTATGTGTGTTTTCTTATCCCCCGACAGCCCTTAGACCAGGAGAAGCCCATCAAAGTGTGATCACTATTTCAAAATAAAGACAACATTCAACCATGCTTATCTATCCTTTCCTAAGAAAGAAGGCTTATCAGAGCTTTAAAGAATTTCCCCTCTAGATTCTGGGTAGCATTTGCTAATCCTATGAAAGGAGATCGATAGCATCGAACTCTTGCACCAGTGGATCGGCCTCGTCATCCAGCTTTACATAGCGTTTCCTCTATCACCTTTCCAGTTAACATTGCTCACTGACCTCATATGCTCTCTTATCAGATGAAATTGGCATGCTTTTAAGAGACTTATTAAGATAGAAGGATCCCTGGTGGTGCTGTGGGTTAAGCACCGAGCTGCTCACTGCAGTATCACATTCATCTACTGCCTCTCAAGAGAAGGATGAGGAGATCTACTCTCATAAAGTAGTAAGACACGATGCAGCGTTGCTATGAGCTAGTGATCAGCTCCGTGGCAATTGTCTTGGTTTGAGTGTGTATTAGAAACTATATATATTTAGAGTATGAATGTTTTATATTTTAGTCTTTCTGCATTTTACAAATTGTTTTTGTCTACCAGAATGTATTAATCAATGTGTATTTCAATACTGGATCTTTCTGGACTTAATTTTACATATATATGAAAAATATAATTATTATACCCTGAAGTCATTAATAGGTATACCCCAAATTATTTTCATTACACATAGTAGCTACATAGTTTATAGGACGTGTGTGGTGACCCTAAAAATTGTTTCTCACTGTTCCTGTCATTACCAAAAAATTATCTAAGGAAATAAAGCTTCCCTGACCTGTGGATGGAAACATCAGCAGATCTTAGAAATTTAGGCTCACTGTTAGATAAGAGACTTTCCTACATTTAATCCATAATTATATAATTAGAATTATGCCTAGTCCTAGATATTAGTGTTTTAATTTTCATTTATAGGTAAAACTTCTCTTCATCCAAGCTTCTGTTTTTTCTTAAGGGAATCCCTTCCACATAGGGGCCCTCTCTTTTCAAATCTAAAGCATTGCACTTAATTTCTGGGTTTGCTGCTCTTTCCCTGGCAAATCTTATTATGCTAGTTTACACTCTTTTAGCCCCTTCACTCACTGGAATGGTACTTTTCACCACACTTATCCAATCTGTATACCGAGCAAGAATAATGCAAATTGGCCTATATGATGAAGCAGACTGCATCCGATTAGAGGGGCACTCTAGCAATCTGCTGCGTGCAGATGATCTGGCCTTGGTTCCTAAAACAAAAAAATCAAAATAAACCGTGAAGAATTTACTTAAGAAGGCCAAAGACTACAGCCATCAGCATGGATCTGACTTCATTAGAAAAAAATGCTCACAAATGGAAGCAACATCATGATAAACACAGGGATAATTGAAGTTGCGAATCATTTCATTATATTTGGACCTGCCATCAATATCCCACACGTCAGGATATCAAGGACCAAACTCTATTAGGAAAGTGTGATGCAAAAGAACCCCTACAATGTGAAAATGCAAAATATCACTTAGAGGACTAAGATGTGGATGACCCAAGCCTTGTTATTTTTAATTGCCTTATATGCACATGAAGGGGCCCTGTTAGCATATTCAGGGAAACTTTGGACTGCTAATAACAAGGTTGATAGTTCAAACCCATCAGTCAGCCCTATACAGATGTGTAGCACAGTAAACCATATCAAAGGTTGGGCATGACTCTATGGTAGCGGTTTGGTTAGGTTTTGCCTGTTCATGTTACAACTGGACAATGAATAAGGAAGAAAGTGGGAGAATTGATGCATTGGAATTTTGGCATTGGTAAAGAATACTAAATGAGTATATAATGGACTTCCAGAAGAATGAACAAATATATCTTGGAAGAAATATAGTCAAGCATATAGAGGCAAAGTTACAGAAACTTCTTAGCCATACTTAATACTTTGAGGAAATGAGTACCTGGGGCTCAAAACCATAGTACCTGGGGACGCCCAGGTCAGTTGGCATAATATTTTCCACAAAAGCATTGTTCTACCTCCTACTTTGGTGAGTAGACACTGTGGTCTTAAGAACATGTGAGAAACCATCGTCGGTGCAAATGTTCAGACCCCAAAAATGGTGAAGGACATAGACGCCACAAAGAAACAGGTGACCACATGAACCACAACCCCCACAAGCCGGAAACCAGAAGAATTAAATGGTATCCAAGTGATGACCATTATGAAAGGGACCACAATAGAGTGGAAAATGCAACACTGTTAAAAACACTGTGAAAGATGTAGAAAACTGTGAAACAAAACTCAATAACAAAAAAGCCCAGGTTTAGTGGTCTGATAGAGACTGCTGAAATCGCAAGAATATGGTCCTTAGACTATCCCTTTAGATCTATAACTGAACTCACTCCAATGACCCAACTTCCAGCCAAATAACAAACTGGCCTATAGGTGAAAAATAATACCAGGTAGGTACCCACCCCATAGAATGATGAACCATATAAGTTCAAAGGGGCACCATTTACGAGGATATATAGGTGCAGGTGAGTAATTCTCGTTGTAAACTTTCACCCAAATCATAGTAAAGTATTTAAAATAAAAGAAGCTGAAGAAGTACAACCAGAATGCTCCTTAGAAACAGGAACAGAAGACCTCATGTCACATATTTTGAAGGAGCCAGTCCCTGATGCTAGGGAAAGTAAAAGGCACGGCTCCACAACATGGATTGACCCAGTGGTTACAAGGATGGGCTCCAATGTGTTGATTCTGTGGATAGAACAGCATCGGGTGATGTTTCATCCCACTATGCCACTACCATTGAGTCTATTCCAATGCACAGTAATTCCTTGTAGGGTTTTCTGGGCTGTAAACCTTTACGGGAACCAATAGCCTTTTCCTAAGAGCAGCTGGGGAATTTGAACAGCTCACCTTGGGATTAGCAGTCTAGTGCTTACTGGACTTGTGCAGTAGGTGGTGGCAGGTTCTAATCTTTACAGAGAGGAAAATTACACTGTTAGATTTCATTCAGAGCCACAGTCAACACCCATGGAAGTAGCAGTTAAGAAATCAAAGACACATTGCCCTGGAAAATTCTGATGTACACAATTTCTTTAACTAGATAAAGAGCAACGACTTCATTTGAGGACTGAGGTGTGCCTGATTCAAACCATGGCATTTCCAATCTCCCCATACGCATGTGCAAGCTGAATAATGAATAAAGATGACCATAGCAGAATCAATTTATTTGAATTGTAGGTTTGGCGAAGGATGTTGAATGTGTGACAGACTGTCAGAAGAATCAAACCTGTGTTGGAATTAGTACTTCTAACATAGACCTTCGAAGAGAGGATAGTGAGATTGAGCCTCAAGTGCTGTGGACATGTTACTAAGAGAGCCAGTGCTTGGAAGAAGACATCATGCAAACGAGGGAAGGACACTAAGGGAGATGGTTTGACACAGAGAATAAAGCAATTGGCTCAGTCATGACAATAGTTGCAAAAATGGTCAGCCAGTCAGCAGTTAGGAGCCAACGACCTTGGTGGCTTTCGACTCCCCTAAAGAGCTACAGTCTCACAAACCCACCGCAGCAGTTCTGCTCTGTCCTATAGGGTCACTGTGAGTCAGAGCTGACTGGATGACACCTGACTACAACAGTCCAAATGTCACCTTGATTCGCAAATGTTTATTAAACATTTTATTATTGGTTTAGTGTGATATTTATTTTGATATCTGTGGTTTTCTTTTTCTTAAATTTGACAATTTTTCTCCTCTAGTTTCCCATCACACTTTGTACAAAATCCCAAGTCATTACTGTGGCCTACAAGCTCTGTATTGTTCTTTGTTCCCTGGCCACCTCTCCAACCTAGTGCTTCACACTTCCTCTCATTAAACTTCTGCCACCTATACTTCCTTACAGGTCCTTTGAAAAATTCCTATTTATTTCCCTCCCAGAAGCTCCTTAGTCTCTGTTATCTGCATAACTTTGATTCTCAGCTTATAGCTTGTTTAACATTCTGCTAAATATGTATTTCTTCACAGAGCCGGTTCATTTCACACTGCGGTTGAAAGTGAACCGTGTCTATTTTCATATTCCTTATAGGGCTCATGGGAGAAAAACGAGTCTTTGCACTTCAGGAAAGAGTGACGGTCTCAGCAACCCACGGAGGCAGTTCTACCTTGAACTACAGGGATGCTGTGATATTGAACCGACTCAATTACAGTGAGTTTGGTTTTGGTTCATAGGACCTAAAGCCATCCTTACTGTTATGCTACTTTTAGTTGGAATTGTTTCTTTCCCCACAGATATGGAAGCTCTATGAAAGTAAAATCCACAGTGAACAAGACATGGTTATCACATCCAAAACGCTCAAATCAAACCCTTCTCTGTGAAGTCCATCCCAACTCTGAGAAGCTCGAGGGGACAGAGGAGAATGGTCCATGTTTGTAAGATGGTAAGTCTTTTTTATTTTATTTTATTCATTTATTTTGTAATCATTTTATTGGGGCCATGCAATTCTTATCACAATCCATACATGCATCCATTGTGTCAAGAACATATCTTTAAGGACACTGACTGCCTCGTCTTTCTCCCATGAAGCAGCTGAGCGGTAGGTGCTGATCATTTACCTTTTGTTTAGTCGCTGAGTGCTTACCGCGGCATCACAAGGGCGCCCTATGGTCACGGTGAGATCCACAAAATTAAAGAAGTTATGTCTACATTGCGCAGACAGTTTTCTAAGGAGGTTACATTAAATAAGTCTTTTATTCCTCACAAAATCCTATGAGGTAGACACTGTCAATACCTCTATCACATATACTAGAGGAGAACAATCAAATGAAGGTTAATAAACGTGCCCAAGATCATCTGAGGCATATTGCAGTGCTAATATTTAAACCGAGGTCACAAGTTTTCTCTGCGTACCAGTTGTTACGCGGAACCAGTGACTGTAAAACATGGTAGTAAGATGCGGCTTTCTACTCCCTTAAAGACTTATAATCTCGGAAACCCACCAGATCACTCCTACCATACTCTATAGGGCTGCTATCACATTGAATCAACTCAACAGCAGTGAGTTTAATTTTGGTTAAATATTTGTTAAATATCAAATAAATGAATTAATTAAATAGAACAGTTTCTGTAATACAGAAAGTGCTTAATATCTGGCAGCAAGCCTCATCATGAAGTTCATAACCACAATATCCCTGTAGTGGGTACATACAGTCATCAATAAGGGAGCCCGTCAAGACCATACTAGTCAGTCTTTAAGGATAAAAAGCAATAATATAAACATAATATAGACCCTGAAATAAATCGATCTACAAGGTAAGACACAACTTATCTTTAAGGCATGTTCCATTTATATAAAAAATGAGGCTTTCTACTTTCTTAGAAAGTTACAGTTTTGGAAACCCACAGAAGCCGTTATACCCTGTCCTACAGGGTTGCTATGAATCAGAATTGACTTGATGGCAGTTGGTTTTAAGTAATAAAAAGCATGATATTCTTTCCATGCCTTTACTAATTGTATTCTATATGGAAGTCTGCAATCTTTGATCTTCATCAAAAAGTGCTTCTTCAAGCAAAGTTGTGCCCTCAGCATATCACATGTCAACAATAAACCTTCCTCCAGGCCCCATGCTGCGCTCTTCTTCACATGTTCCAGCCTCTCAAATGATCTGCTCCGCCTACAGATTGAATAAATGCAGTGAAAGGATCTACCCCTGACACACACATTTCCTGACTTTCAAACCACTCAACACTCTCTTGTATTATACGAATGATTGTCTATTCGTCCGTGTGTATGTTCTGCGTGGATACAGTGAACTATTTTGGAATTCACATTTTTTCAAGATGATCTATAGTTTATTATTAATCACAATGTCAATACCTTTTGCATAGTAAATAAAACATAAATAAACGTATTTATGATACAATACGCTTTCTGTCAAGATCCACTGGACATCAATGCAATATCAGCAATAAGATATCTCTTCTGAATTCAGTCTGAGTTTCTGAATACTCCCATTGGATATACTGCTGCAACTGTTTCTTCATTATCTTCAGTAAAATTGTACTTCTATGTGCTAATAATTAAAATGTTATATAATGTCCAAATTCTACTGAGCCACCTTTCTTTAGAATGAGCACAAATTTATATTGCTTTCGATTAATTAACCAGGTACCTGTCTTCCAAATTCCTTGGCATAGATTAGTGAGTACTTCCAGTAATTCACCAACTGATGCTAATGTGAAACTTGCTATTTTGATGTCAATTTAAAACTCTCAGTGCTTCATCAACTCATGGAGTGTTGCATACTAGACTGTTAAGATAACATTTTTTAAAATAGAAGCACCGAAACTTTACTGAGTGGAAGTATCAAAATATGAAGCTCTGTTTTCTCTATATATCCTCCATGTAGTTCTATGCACTTTCCCCCCCAAGTTTGACTTTTATTCTTCTTTACATTTTCTTTTTTTAGATTATTTTATTGGGGGCTTATACAACTCTTATCACAATCCATACATCCATCCATTGTGTCAAGCACATTTTTACATTTGCTGCCGTCTCCATTTTCAAAACATTCTCATTCTACTTGAGCCCTTGGTATCAGCTCCTCATTCCCCCCTTCCTCTACCCTCCCTCTCTCATGAACCCTTGATCATTTATAAATTATTATTTTTTCATATCTTATACTGACCGATGGTTTCCTTCACCCACTTTTCTGTTGCTCATACCTCTGGGAGGGGGTTATATAGTTAGATCATTGTCATCAGTTCCCCCTATTACCTCCTACCTTCCCTTCCCCTTCTATAATGGCTACTCTCAATATTGGTTCTGAGGGGTTTATCTGTCCTGGATTCCCTGTGTTTCCAGCTCTTGTCTGTACCTGTGAAACATGCTCTGGTCTAGCTAGATTTTTAAGGTAAAATTTGGGTCATGAGAGTGGGCGGCGGGGGAGAGGAAGCATTAAAAAAATAGAGGACAGTTGTATGTTTCATCGGTGCGGTGCTATACTGCACCCTGACTGCCTGACTGGCTCGTCTCCTCCCTGCAAGGGGATAACCAGTTGTGTACAGATGGGCTTTGGGTCTCCACTCCACTCTGCATTCCCCCCTCATTCAAAATGAGATGATTTTTTTTTTCTTTGATGCCTGATACCTTATCCTATCATTGACACCTCATGATCACACAGGCTATTGTGCTTCTCCGTAAGGACTTTGTTGCTTCTCAGCTAGATAGCCGCTTGTTTATCTTTAAGCCTTTAAGACCCCAGAATATCTTTTGATAGCCGGGCACCAGCACCATCAGCCTTCTTCACCACATTTGCTTATGCACCCACTTTTTCTTCAATGATCATGTAGAGAAGGCGAGCATCATGGAATGCCAGGTTAATAGAACTAAGTGTCCTTCCACTGAGGGAGTACTTGAGTGGAGGCCCAATGTCCATCTGCTACCTTAATACTAAACCTATAAATATATCCACATAGATCTATTTTCCCATTGTCATATATAAATATATTGACATATGTACATGCATGTATTTAGACCTCTATAAATGCCCCTTTTCCCTCTATTTCCTTTTACTTTCCTCTGTCCCACTATCATGTTCAGGCTTCATTTGGGTTTCAGTAATTCCTCTAGGTTACATTGCCCTTGATCAAGCCTTATCAGGCCTCCTACACACTCCTTGCCATTGATTTTAGAATACTTTTTATTCCCTTTCCCTGGGTTTGTTAGCATCCTTTCCTCCTTGCCTTCCTCTCTCCTAGGTTCCTCGGAACCATTAGTCCCGATGTCATTTTCTCCTCGATTGTTTATCCCACCTATCTTATCTAGATAGACACGCAGGGATAATAATATGCAGAAAAACAAGATAGAGCAGAACAAAGCAACAAAAGAAAAAAAAGCCAAGGACAAAAAAAAGAATAGTCTATAAATAGTTCAAGGTCTGTTTGTTGACCTTTAGGTTTTCTGACCCCACAATCTACTTTTGGTATTCCCTGGGGATTTCATTGCTTTGCTCCCCTTGCTGTTCTGTTGCATGCCCTCAGTGTTTTGCCTGGGTGTGGTGGGGTCAGATCAGGCACAATTCCCACATTGTGTCTCCAGTGTTGTCCCCTGTAGCACAATGGGTCAGTGAGGGATGTTGTGTCTCATAGAGGGGCTGGCCCTATGGTCCTCTCTCTGTATTGGCCCCTCTGAGCAGGAATATTGCCCTCAGGGCTTGGTGGACCAGGATGTGCTCCTCTCTCTCCCTCCCCCTTCATTTGCCCCTGTGTATTCTGATCAGACCTGTTCCTGAGCTGTAGCTTCAGTGTTGTCCTCTGAAGTGAATTCTTCTGGGGGCAGAGGGAGGGGAGGCTGTCCATGTATTTGGGATTGGACTGGCAACTCAGATGACAAAATTGATGTGGGGGCAAATACTTTTCTTTGCATAGGAGTATTAATTTGGTCTAGGTATAACATATATAGATATAAGTGATGAGGATAATCAGATCCAAACTTTGTGAATAGGGTTGGTCAGTATTAGGGCTTTAGAAAAAATTATAACACAGAACTAATTTGAAGTGTTCATAGATAATGGTGTTAAAAAAAGTGGGAGGAAATGTGACCATGTTATTTGTTTCATTTGAAGAGTCTTTCTACATAAAGTGTATTATCAATGAGCATGATTAGATGATATTATCTGAAAATCTTCAAATAAGATACAGTAAGTACCTGTGACTCTGACCATATAATATTTTATATGAAAGTAGCACCTCCTTGTATATTATCAGCTTGTTAGACTGTAATAGCTTGTTTGTTGCTGTGATGCTGGAAGCTATACTGTTGGTATTTCAAATACCAGCGGGGTTATCCTAAGTGGACAGGTTTTAGCAAACCTTCCAGAATAAGAACAGACTATGAACGAGGGGCTTTCTATTCTCATAAGGAGCTGTAGTCTTGGAAACTCACAGGGGTAGTTCTGTACTGTCTATAGGGCCACATGAGTCAGCATCAACTTGAGGGCAGTGGGGAAAAGACGAAGAAGGAATAGGCCGTTCACTTCTGAGTGACTAGTCACTGAAAAGCTTATGAGTGGCAATGGGACATTTTCAGATATACTAGAAGCCTAATGAGGTGCAGTAGAGCATTGTTAAATATAGTGCCAGCAATGGATCCTGAGACAGAAAGACACTCAGAATATGAAGGAGAAAGAATTACTTTCTCAAAGTTGAGCCAACCATAATGAAGTGGATGGAAGAAAACCTTTTGAACCTTCATTTGCTAATGATATTAATCAAACAAGAAGAGTCAACTGTAAACATCTATTAATACTTAGAACATGGGATGTGTGAGGTATGAATCTAGGAAAATTCAAAGTCACCAAAAATGAAGTGACTCATAAAGATTCTTTTCCTAGACTTTAATGAGCTGAACAAGACTGGTATCCGTCATTTTGAATCAGACAATCATGATTTGCTAATCAGCAAATGACAACTTCAAGATAAAAAAGCAACTCTTTCTCATTGATATTTTGAGTATATTTCCACTTGAGAGGCTGTGTCTGTGATTGGATAATATCTATCCACATACAAGGAAATCCAGTCAATACAACTATTATTCAAATTTGTACACCAACAACTTCTTCAGTATGAAACTGATCAAATGGAAAATCAAGATGGATTGATATTTAACTGGTGATTGGAATGCAAACGTTGGGGTGGGGGAAGCTAGGAACAATAGTTGGAAAACATTGCCTTGGTGATAGAATGAAGCATTACATTGGGAAAACATGCTGCACTGGATCTCATTAAAGTATTGAAGAGCAAGGATGTCACTTTGAAGACTAGGGTGACCCTGACTCAAGTCATGGTATTTTCTTTTCACATAGAATAACGAAGATCAAATAAGAATGAATGTATTTGAATCGCAGTATCATTAAAGAATATTGAAAGTACCATGGCCGAAAGAACAAACAAATTTGTCTTGGAAGAAGTACAACCAATCTACTCCTTCAAAATTAGAATTCTAAGACTTCATCTAATGTGCTTTGGACATATTTTCAGGAGAGTCCAGTCCCTGTAAAAGGACACCATGCTTGGTGAAATTGAGCAGTATTAAAAATACAAAAGACCCTTGATGACATGAATTGACACAGTGGCTGCAACAATGAGCTCAAACACAAAAGCAATTTTGAGGATGATACAGAACCTGGCAGCGTTTCATTCTGTTGTGCATAATGCCACCGTGTCAGAACTGAGACGACAGTCTGGCAGCTAACAATATTTACATAAAGGGAAGAACTATATAAAATAATCACTTGTACTCTTGTCCAGGGCTTTGATAAAAAGAAATTGCTTCTGCTGTGCTTGTGGACAAGATTAAGGTAGGATGGTGGCATAATTGTTGTGCTGTGGGTTGCTAACTGCAAGGTTAGCAGTTTGAAACCACTGCCCAATTGGAGGAAGAAAGAGGAGGCTTTCTGGTCCTGTGACGATATACAGTCTCCAAAAGGCACCAGGGCAGTTCCTCTTCTGTAGGGTCTCCATGGGTCGGAGCTAACCGGATTGCAGTGAGTTTGGAGTGTGGGAGATTACGGAAGGAAACTGGGTTATGACCAGGGAAGTGATGACTTTTCCTCCAAAGAAATTTTAATTTAAGTTGAACAACAAATTCTGCAGTTCTTATAAATTTTAAAAATCTATCAGATTACAGTATTCAAGAAAAAGGTTACTTCCAATGGAATCTCTATGTCAGGAAGTATCATAGAAATATATATGTTTTGGATCAGAAAAAATATCTTTCTAGTGTAAATAGATGCCACCAGAGCAGAATTAAGTTAAACTTATAAAATGGATAAAGAAAATCTTCCTCAATTCAATGTGCTTTTTTTATCTCCAAATTTATAGCAAAGATAATTTATTTTTAAAAACGAAAAAGAAGATAATTCTCCTTAGTCAGGAAGAAGAAAATGATGAATCTCACCACCAGTGAGCCTGGCATTGTCCCCCAAGTGATGGTCAGCCTGATATGACAGGGGGATGCATAAGAGGCACACAAATCCATTCGACACTCTAACACTAGTTGGAAATTCATGAAGCTATAAACTTAAATGAAAGCAATATAAGAAAAATACAATGTAAACATTAATTATCATTATTTAAAGAAGACGCTTCATTCCTCTTCTATTTTTTCCACAATTTACTTTTGATATATTGTAATTGCATTCCCCCCCCCCAGCCTCTTTGAAAAGTATGCATATTAGGGATGCTTCCTCACAGAACTGGGAATTCTCTCTTGAAATACAATCATCAAGAAAGACTACACTTCTAATTCCAATTTCCTTAGAGGAGAGATAAACAACTTCAGGAGTCTTTCTATAAAGATAATAGAAAATTAGCAATTTTGAAAACATGGGTGAAAATTTTTTATTCATCTAATAAAATAAGGCATCGGTTTCCTTTATGCTTTATAGTTTTATTAGCGAACGGATTGCTTGGGCTCAACCACAAGAGGATGAGAGATTCCCTATACATAGGCACCTTGAGACTGAAAACGGACTGAAAATGAATATGAGAGACTATTTTATTTGCATGGGGGGGCTTATGGATCAAGGCTTTGTACTGCTTAGTACTATTATTAGACAGGAAAGTCTTTGCTATGGGGGGTTCATCCTTGTGGCATTTTTCCTAGTTTGAATGATGTGGGCGAAAGAAACCATTCACATCACAATGCTAACCTCATTGTTTAACCCAAACTCACCACCATCAAGTTGATTTCCACTCCTAGTAAGCCTGTAGGACAGATTAGAACTACCCTTTTGAGTTTCCAAGGCTGTAAATCTTTACTGGAACAAGAAACCTTCTCTTTCTCCCACAGAGCAGCTGGTGGATTTGAACTGTCCACCTTATGGTTAGCAGCCTGGAAGCTACTAGAAGGAGGGTCAAGGTTTAAAGTCTCTCTGGTGTTACCGACAAGGCTCTAGGATTCAAGCTCTCTAGGTTCTTGGCCCCACCATTTGTCTGACACTTTGTCACACTGTTGTGACTTGTGTCTTGCTGTGCTTCAGGAAGCCATATCACAGGTATTGCATATTCCTCCAGGGTCACTCAAAGTGAACAGCGTTCTTCAGAGTTTTCAGGTTAAGGTTAGGCAACAAAAAAAAGTTTTCGGTTGCCCACTTCGGAGAAAATCGTCATTGACATCTTATGCATAACTTCAAACCATGTCAGATACTGAAGGTTTAATGAACGGAAGCACAACATTGTGAGCGATAGTGCCGCGGAAGGACCCCGCAGGTCTCAGGGCACTTGAAAGGTGCACGAGGGGAAGCTGCTCTTTCCAAGTGGAGCTGACAATGTGGATGTGGATGAAGTAAAGCCTGTGGGGGTGGAGTCTTCAGAATCTTAATTTGCTGATGGGCCACAGCTCAAGATGAGAAGAAACAGCGGCGAAAATCTACTAATAAGAACTTGGAATGTATGAAGTATGACGCAAGGAAAAGTAGAAGTCTTCAAAAATGAAATGTCATGCATACAAATCGATATCTTAGTCATTAGTAAGCTGAAATAGACTGATATTAGTATTTTTTAACTTTAAAAAGTCACACAGTTTACTATGCAGAAATGACACAATCAAGAGGAATGACTTTGCATCTATGGTCCAAAAAGACATTTCAAGATCTATTTGGAAATAAAAATACTGTCTGCAATTGGATCATATCTATCTGCCTTCAAGAAATCCAATCAATACAATTATTTTTAAGTTTATGCACCAACCACTAACGCTGATAATGATGAAATTGAAGAATTCTCCCAATGTGTTCAGTCTGAGATTGATCAAACATGCAATCAAGATGAATGGGCAAGTACTTGCAATTTGAATGCAGAATATTGAATAAAAGAGGAAGGAACAGTAGTTGGAAAATATAGTCTTGGTGATAGAAACAAAACTGGGATGGCATGATCGAATATCATAAGGAGGACATGAGGAGGACATTGCTGATCAAGATCAAGGATGCAGCATTCAGTATGGACTACAACTCAATGTAAAGAAGACAAAAGTTCTCACAATTGAAATACAAATAGAGGAAATAGTAATGATAAATGGAGGAAAGTCTAAAGTTGTCAAGGATTTTGTCTTGCTTGGATCCACAATCAACGCTTATGGAAAGAGTTTTTGAGATCAAAAGAAATTTTGTATTTGGTAAATTTTGTATTTGGTAAATCTAAGAACTCCTTAGAGTATTGAAAAGAAAGGATGTTACTTGTGTTACTTTGAGAATTAAAGTGTGTTGTGGGTGCGAGAGGGTCTCCAACACTAACTGGTCCTTAGGTCGGAGCGACGGTGATTGTGGAAAATATTAAAGACAGACAGACAGACAGCGGGGCACAGGGGTGCCTCAGTCCATGTGAGGACTGAGAGAATGTATTTCCAATGGGGACACATAATGAGGCTTACAGAGCTTTCATAAGGCACACAGGTTACATCATAAGCAGGTAACACAATAAACAAGCAGGGAAGCGAGACGGCGTCTTGACTTAGTGCTAGTTGACCTTAAACCCCGCAGAGCCCTCCCCAGGGGCTTCTACGTATATGGCGGGTTGGCTACAGAACCTCATGGCTTTTATCTACAGGTAACCTCTAGGCATTGTGAAGTAGTCAGAAGCAGAAATGATTCATCTTATAGGGTAGCTCCTTTAAGACAGCTCCTTTATGGGTGGTTATTGAAGGGATTGTGTCTAGTCATGAGAATGTATATTAAGATGTATTTATATCTAATACCGTGAGTCTTCTCCCACCAGAGTTGGCTTTCCAGACTCAGGATTCTGGGCATGGATGATTTCTCTGCATTACATTCTCATCCAGGCGCTCAGTTTACACCGTGTGTCTTATCCAAGTCATAGGAATTTCAATTCCTTTATAGGCATGTGAAATTTGGACATTGAATAAGAGAGACTGAAGAAGAGTCAATGCATTTGAACTGTGGTGCTGGTGATGGAAATTGAAAGCACCCTGAACTGATAAAAGTACAAACCCCTCTGTCTTTTTAGAAGTGGGGCCAGAGTATTCCTGAGAGGCACCCATTGGACATACTGTCAGGAGCATCCAGTCTCTCAAGGACAGCAGGTGTGGAACAGTGGAGGGTAGTGGGAAAGAGGAAGGCCATCCAAGGGCTGCCTTGACGCTGGGGCTCTAACAATGGGCGCGAGGATAGGAATAGTTGTGAGGATGCCCAGACTGGACGGGTTTCCATTTGGTTGTGCGTAGGTTCACTATCAGAAAGAAACCACTCAATGGCATCTAACAACAGGCTCTGGACCGGATCTAAAAAAAAACAAAAAAAAATACTCAGACAAGGAGCTCTAGGTAGCATTCAGACTAGAGTCGGAGAAACAATTTGAATAGAAAAGTGAAGTTATTAGGATTACTTCGGTATGAAATATTGTAAAGTTTCCTGCTATTTTGAGGGCTCCGGTTTTTATCTAGCCAATGCCCTGCCCTTGATCAACTTTCCTTTGCATCTTCTGCTCTTGACTGACCTTCCTTACCTTACTTCACCTTTCAAGGTCCTCGCCCCCAGTGTTCATGCTAGGGCCCTGTTGCCAAGCCTGAAATCAAGTGTCAATTCAACCTTTATTGGGGGAAGTAGATATTAGGCCTTTCTCCTTGTACATCCTTTCATTGCCTCCATCTGTATAGATAAAAAAAATGTGTCTTTACTGCCCTTCCCATTCTGTTGTTTTGGGGAAAACTAAGAGAAATATGCCTTCACCTCTCTTTGTGCTAGAAATCCTTCCCACTGTCAACCTCTTCCCCTCTTCTGACTCTGCTAGGAGCTCCAGGGTGTAACCACTAAGCCACAGAGTGGGAAGGAAACCACTAGCTGCCTCACTGGAGAAAACTTAGGCTTTCTTCTTTAGAGAGTTTCTTACCTCATTGTTTCTTATCTCCAAGCTGCTCTGATAATGGAAGAACTAGGAAGCATTCACCATAACGCAGGGTGCTTTGAATGCCCCTGCTACCTGTATGGGAAGGGTACCATCCAGTGTTTTTCGATTCCGTGGCCATTTTGTAGTGTTCGCTAATGTCAGTGAAAAGAGAAACAGCATGAATTCAAAGCTTATACAATAGTAAGTCTTTTCTCTCTCTCCAGTGTTTCTGGAGAGATTTTCTGGGTTGGGACTAAATTTTGTTTTTCAATCATTTGGTACACTTTAACATAATTGAAAATAGTAGAAAATTGTTGAATTATTTATTAAAATAGATAAACGACTTAGGAAAAAAATCAATGCTCGATGCATAAGAAGAAAATGCAATCGAAACAACCCAATATCCTGGCCAAAACAATTAACTCTAAAATAAAAATATTTGAAAAATCCCTCTCATAAATTTTGAGACTGGGACATAGAGCTTTGAACAACTTGGTTCCTTATAGCTATCTTCTTTGTCTTCTATAGAATGAGAAAAATAATAATATTTACTTAATGCTTCTCTGAGATATCAATCATGATGAAAATTTGAATTTCTTGTACCACTCAAGTCTCTTCTTATGCCAGATTTCCCCCGGGACTCAAAGCAACTCGAGCCACAGAAAAGCAAGTGCCGTATGATAGGGATTGTCTAGCATAAGCACCTGCAGAGCAACGCAAGTTTGTTCGTGGTTGTCAGCGCTTGGAAAGAGCAGGGAAGGCAGAGATATTTCAGAGGTCATCAAATTTCTTTTGGGGTGGTGGAAATATTTTAGAAATGGGGTATGGTGAGGATGTTGGTGTCACTGAGTCAGTTCAGATCCATAGGAACCTTGTGTAGGGCACAATGAAACACGGCCCGGTACGCCCCTCTCTGTGATGTTTAAGCTCATTGCTTCAGCCTTCCGTCAGGCCATCTCCTTGAGAGGCTTCCTCTGTTCACCGGTCTTCCACTTGTTCAATCAAGTCCACTGAGTGAATGTAATGAACTTTACCCAGGATATACTTAAAAATGATTTAAATGATAACTTTTATCTACATTTCTACAATGAACAGAAAAGTGAGAATGAGTTATTTTTATTCTTTTAAACTCTTCCAACAATTCACCAATCATTTCTACAATACCTTTATCATTGCCTGTCACCACAACATCTTTGCTTGTCTCCTTACAGTGACAAAGGGTAGTCATGGTACTCTCTTCTCAGAAATTAGGCCATGTCTCTCCTCTGCTCAGGGTTCCTTTAGTTTAGTTTGAACTGACCACCTTTCATTTAATAGTCAAGTGTTTAATCATTTGCATCACCTACGGATTCCTGGGAAAGTATACTATACCCATTCCAAATGTATATTAAGGCTAACAACTAATACTTTTAATTATAAGTAAACTCCATATAGTATTTGGGAGACATTTAATCAAAATCAAAAACAAACTAAGAAGTCACCTAGAAATGCAATCCACAATGAAGGCGGTAGTCATTGATCTTCACCAGCAAATGTCTCAAGTCCTCCTAGCTTTCAACAAGCAAGGTTTTGTCACCTGCATATGGGTGGCAATGAGATTTCCTCCAACCCTGACGCAAAATTCTTATTCATAGAGTTCAGCTTCTCAGATTATTTGCTGAGTTTGAAGATTTAATAAGCATGGCAAAAAAATACAACCCCGAAGCCTACTTTTCTTATTTTTAAATCCCTCAATATCTTCTTGTTCTGTTCTTGGTCTATGTACAGTTTCTGAAAGAGCACAATTAGGTGTTCTAGAATTCCTACCCTTCACAATGTAATCTATACTTACTGTGTTCCAAACAGGTGAATGACGTTGTATATGCTATGACACACAAGTAAACATCTTTCTAGGATTCCCTGCTTTCAGCAAAGATTCATATGACATAGGTAATGATATAAAGCGAAAGCTAGCTTGACTTTCTGGCAGTTTCCTGTCAGTGTACTACTACAACTGTTTTTAATTATCTTCAGCAAATTTTACTTGTATGTATTAATGATATTGGTAAATCATTTCAACATTCTGTTTGGCTACCTTTTTTTATGGATCTTTACCAGTCGAGTTGGCCAGGGAGCAGCTTTCTGAATTTCTTGATATATATATTTCTACAACCATATCAGTTTGTTGAAACATTTCAGTTGGTATCTTGTCTACATCTGGAGACAGGTTTTTCATTATTCCTTCAGTACATCTTGGACCTCTTCTTTCCACACCATTGAAGATCCATCGTATGCCACCCCTTAAAATTGTTGAATGCCAACCAACTCTTTTTGCACAGTAATTATTTTTCATCTTTATTTAATGCTTCCTGCATTGCTCAACATTTTCCTCACAGAACTCTTCAATTTTGTAACTTGAGGTTTCAATTTGTGTGTTTCTTCATTTATTTTATCTTGAAATAAGCTGAGTATGTTCTTGTTTGGCTTTCTAACCCCAGATCTTTGTATACTGTATTATAAAATTTTACTTTGTCTAGAGCTCTTTGGGGGGAATTTTCTGTCCAGGTCTTTTACTTCATCTCTCTTCCATTCATGTTAGCCACATGACTTGGAGGAGCAATGTAGAGTCTCCTTTGACCTCTATGTTGGTCTTTCTTTCACTGTCTTTTATTATTCTTTTGTTTTCTTCATGCATAATGTTCTTAAAATATCATTTCACAACTTGTCTAGTCTTCTGTCACCAGTGTTCCATGTGTCAAATCTTTTCTTAGGATGGTCTCTAAATTGTGGTGCGATGTACTAGAGATTGTGTCTTCGTTTCTGTGGGCTTGTTTTCATTATTTCAGCCTCAATCTGAACATGCATGTAAGCAATTGACTTTTCCACATGCTGCCCTACTCCTTATTTTTATTGATGATACTGAGCTTCTCCATTGTCCCTTTCCCCAGATGTAATCAATTCTACTTCTATTTATTATAGTTGACACAGTACATGCTCACAGTTGCCATTTATGTAACTGTAAAAGATATTTGCAATTACGTTTACAGCTGTTTGCTGGAAAAGAGAAACCATTGGTCCACAAAAAACGTATGTCATGTGATTTCCTATTCCTTTTCTATCACCAAGGCTATATTTGAAATTACTGATCCTTCTTTATTTCCCCAATTTTATATTCTAATAGCCAAGGGGTATCGATCCAGGACAAATACTGCTATTGTTAGGTGCCATAGAGTCAGTTCCGACTCACAGTCACGCTATGTACACAGAACAAAGCACCCCCAGTCCTGCGTCACCCTCACAATGGTTCTTATGCTGAGTCCGTTGTTCCAGCCACTGTGTCGATCCATCTCATGGAGGTTCTTCCTCTTTGCTGATGGAAATGTGAGAGACTGGAAATACCACCTTCAGAAGTATAGAGGTAGGTCTAGACGGAGAATATGCCAAGGACAATAACTTATTACGTTGACTTTTTAATTTAAATGTTTTACTGATTTTTAACAATATTTTTATTTAGTCGTGTATACAGGGTCACGTTGCCTTAACATCAACTCTACCACACCTAATGACAACATTACTTTACTTGAAATATCTCTTGAGTAAGACTCAAAACAGGCCCATCAAAGTGTCACTGGATCTTAGCAATTTTAATTAGAAGTTGACTTCAGAATTCTGTAAAGGTCTTTCAACTAGATTTGATGACAAAGATGCACCTTTATTTGTCTGTTGATATGTGTGTATGTACATGTGTGCTTATTTTGATAGAGGACTGATTAGAATGGAGTCTAACATTATAGAAACAATTCTTTAGCATATGTCTTTACAAATGTTTCTTCTTCTTCCATCTTGACCATTTCATATCCTAGTAGGTAACACCATTCAAAAATCCATCACCTTATTGTGTCACCATTCCCTTTGCACATTTTAAGGGTGTCAAATTCACTTTGAAAATTACAACTTAATGTAACTTTATGTCTTATGAAAATGTCTCATAAGATCTTGTTGCCTAGATAAAGAAAATACATCAGTGCAGCAACCCCCTTTTTGTCTGATTCTTTGTTTTTAAGATGGCTATGTGAGTCTTGGTGGCAAAGCAGGTTATAAAGTGGACAGCTCACAGCAAAATCTGCACTTCAAAATCACCAACCATGTAAGAGGAATGAATGAGACTCTCTGTGTCTGTAAATATACACAGCTTTAGAAACTCAAAGCAGGTAATTATACCTTGTCCTAGAGGCTTGCATTGATTTGGAGTTGGTTCAGTGTTGAAGTTTTCGTTTTTGATGTGACCCACCACGTAAGGAAACAGCAAGCGTTAGGAAGGGAAAGACATGAACAACAGGCTTGGAAGGGGTGAAAAATAAAATCTCCTTTTTATCAGTAAAAAGGACATATAAGAGGCCCAATAGAGTAGCTAGTGCTCTCCTAGCCTTCAAATAGTGATGAACGGGAACTCAGATGACAGGTAAGGAGGCAATGACCTTCAGTGGAGAGGGAGCTTATGAAGATTCAGAAGCAAAAGACAAAATTGTCTACAGAGGTAACAGCAATGTTTTTACATTCCTTGAGTGTCAGGTAAGTGAAGAAAGTAATGCATGGCAGGTAAATAGGGGATGAAAGAGACAAATCGAATACAGAATGTGGAAAGTGTATACTAGATGATGGAACTTGACATATCCTATGACTTTTGGAATGATATTGATGAATTTAATAGTCTTCTTTGAAAGAGCAGAGAAAGAATGTAAAGGAGTCACGTGTGAAAACCTGGAAGACTTATTAACAGCTGGGTTGTGTTGGATTGTAGGAAGGAACATCTTAGAAAGGGTCATGTCTTCTGAGAGTTTCTACTCCTTAATACCTACCCCCCAAAAGAAAGAGAAAACGTGCTCAGGTAGATAAAGGAGAAAAAAATGACGAAATTGTTAACAACTTATGATTTTCAAGTATTGTAGGAAAAACAAGAATTAGAAAAAACCTGTGATTGGACATTTTGAAGCCGTTCTCCCTGGTTCTTCAGTTTGATATCAAGTTTGTGTCTGCTGTGGGAAATGTTTCTAGCCGTGCGTTTTTAAGGATAGACTCGGCTCGGAAGGAATCAAGGAAGGAAAAACGAAGCCTCTTTTCTCTGGCTGTGACAGGAGGGTTGTATTAGGCCACAGTCTTTCTGTTCATGGAGTCGGGAGACCTGTCACCACGCTGCTGGCACTTCTTTGACTCTGCTTGACTCACGCCTTACACGCTTTCTCGCGCAGGTTTTAGTCAGGAAAACACAAACAATCCCAGATATTCCAAAACAGACGGGAATGTGATCAGCGAGTCATCCCTGTGCAGAGAAACTGGCTTTCTCCCGTGGTCAGGATAGTGGGCCGTTTGTAGGGATTCAGGAAACCTTGCTCCCGGGCAGAAGAGCCTCAACAAGGGAATAGCTGGAAATGCCAGGTCTGCCGCGCGTCTCAGTGGGGGAAATGTAAGCACTCATCGCAACACCTAGGAATTCATGTCCAGGATTTCTGCCTCTGCCACCGGACAGGGTAAGAAAATGGAGGAGGAGAGAAAACTGGCGTTAAGAAGACACTGGGTTAAGCTTTCTGGAACACCTGGTCTGCCGTTTGGGGGTGGGGGAAGGGTTGTTCGAATCAAATTTGCCATCAACTGGGACCTGGAACAAGTCAGTTAATTATAAAGTAGGCTAAATGGATGAGTGTAAAAGATTTTAAAGTTCTATCTAAAAGTGAAGTGAATTCGTTCTAAGGAATGTGACGGTTTCCTCAGTACAACACCCTAATAATCAATGCTAACGAGAATTCATTATAATTTAGTCCCTCATGGATTTTCATCTTAAAATTGCTGTTCTCTGGTGCCATTAAGTCAGTTCTGAATCATAGTGACCCTGTACAACAGAACAAAACACTGCCCAGTTCTGTACCATCCTTACAATTGTAGTTAGGGTTGAGCCCACCATTGCAGCCACCGCTGCAAATCCATCTGGTTGAGGGCCTTCTTGTGTCTGAATAGTGATGATTGAATGTCTGTGAATTGACTCTAATCTTTTAATTTATGAATATTTAAGATACAGTTTGAACATAATTTACAGGAAAGAACCACTAATCTTTCAGTCAAAGAAGAATTGCATAACATACTATTTTGGAAATACATGAAAACAATTTATAATAAAATTCTTGTATAAAATTATCACTGCACAGAAAAGATCAAGCCTTCCAAGACTGATTTTAAGTTAAATTTGTATTTTAAAACATAATCACTAGGTATTTTCTATCTAGATTTCTTCTTTTATTCATTTTGAACCCTTTAGAGCAAAAGGAAAAATCTCTCTTAAAAGTAAAATAGATAAATTCTCTTAAATTGTTTTCTCATAGGCCCAGGATTTTTAAGTATTATATAAATTTATTTTCTGTTAAACTTAATTTGAAATAAACTAGGCATGAATATGACTTTTGTGTTTTTATTCTTGAAATTAATACCTTTATTTTCTATTAAATTTAATTAAAAAGAAACTATGAATACATTTGTCTTACTTTATTGGCATTAACAGAATATTTGTTGGAATATTTAAAATAGGAGATAATTTAATTTAGGTAATAAAGCCTCTTAAGCAAATATAAACTATATCCTATGAAAATCAAAGATAAATAGCATATCATGAAAATAAAATTTAAAAATATGGTTCTAATTGTGTCCCACAGCATTTAACAGGAAAAATGACTTATGTGTCAGAGGAAGGAAGTAGTTATAAAGACACAACTGTGGAATTCCCGTTGCCAGCAAAAATAAATCTCACTTGCAAAGATGAAACTCAAGCAATAACCTCTAAAATGTGTTTTCTATATAACAATTATAATTAAACTGCTTATTTATCAATAGCCTTTAAATAATTATACTGAAATATGAACTGGACTAATTATGTCTATTATTCAAGCCAAAGTCCTGTAAATTAGTAGTTGTAAAATCTGTTTGTAGGACAGTTATAACAATAGAGTTTGAGTCATATTTTCTTCTCTTGTACCAACTTGATAACACCTAATAAAACTGTAATTGTTACTATTCTTGCTACTGAAGAGAGGGCTCTCTAATGATTTCAGAGAAAATTACTAAAATGTGTGTCAAAAGACATCAAGAATAAAGTTAGAAAATAAATTACTTACTTATTTATTAGATACTAAATACCCCGTGAGACAGGTGTGTTAACATTTCTGATTTTATTTCAGGGAAAATGCTACAAATGACAGGGATAACTTTATTTTTGGAAATGGGCTGCTCAAAAATGTTTGTGGTAATTTTTAGGAATATAGGAATTTTGCTTATATCAAATTTAGTCACTAGGGTAAAAACATAGTTACAATATTATGTGACTATACCACTCAAATAAGTACTTTTTCATATATTTATATTGTGCATATACATATATGTATATGTACTTCTATATCGTATACTCATTGCTGATTAGGAGTACTGACTTTAGTCATTCGGGATTACAAAGATTTCCCACCCACTGGGAGCAAGCAATCTTGTTGAAAATAGACTGACTGAATAGACCATTATAACATTATTAAAGACACTAATTAGAGAGAGTAAGAGCCCTTTCATTGCAAAAGTTAAGAACTTGGCTCTAAACTCTCCAACAGAGGTTTGACCCCAACAGTTTGGAAGAAGAAAAGACAGTGCTCTTCCGCATACAAGGAGGATTGGGGCATGGCGGGGAGGGGGGCCTCAATCACAAGGATCAACTCATAACTTCCTCTCAGGAGGACGAACAATGGAAAAGTGGGTGAGGCGGCAACGACAGAGGATGATGTAAGCTATGAAAATAATCATCTATAACGTATCAAGGCTTTGTGAAGGAAGGCAGGTAAGCGAGGAAGAGGGAAGAAATGGGGAGCTGCTATCGGGCTCAAGTGGGAAGAGAATGCTTTGAAAATGATGATGGTGGCATATGTGCAAATGTGTTTGACACACTGGTTGAATGTATGGATTGTGATAAGAGATGTAAGAAGTCCCAATAAAAGAATTTAATTAAAAAATTCAACCTCCCAAAAGTCCCTCCATCCCCCCCCCCGCCTTTTAGTTGAGAAGTCAAAAGTTTAACTAAAAATTGGAGAGCTCCCTCAAGAATTTATTCTTTGACTTGTCACATTGTCACAACACATACCCTGGGTTACACAGCTCTTCAGGCAGACGTCATATATCATATTTCCGTAGAGGGAATACCAAGATGAATATGACGCTATTTAAAAGTCCCTCCTTCTGAGAGTCAGACCTGTTTCTAACATACGTTAAGGGGAAAAAGAAGTAGAAGAGGTAATTGGAATGGTATGTTCCCTCGCAGTATGAGGTTTCATATAGTTACTTTTGAGTCTTTTCAACCATCTGCATTCTTTGTGCATTGGGGGGGGTATATTGAGTGTTTTCTCCATTTTCATGAGCTCAATCATAAATAGCAATTGAAAGAGGAATAGGAATGTTGACCAAAATAACTGCTCACGATGCATTCCGCATGGCACCAAGTGACCCAATTACACCCCTAACTGACGTTTCTTCTTTCTCTGCCACACGCACACACGCACACACACGCACACACACACCAGATTCCTGACCCAAGTATGATTTTCTTCAACTCGAACAGGAAACATTGTGGCTTCTGTTCTGTTCTCTGGAGATTTATTAAGTTCTGACATTTCTTCTAGCACATTGTTACTGCCTTCACACTATATAAAGTTGGCATTGTGGGAAGGATTGAAGCCCGGTTCTGCTCGATGTTCTAGTCACTGTGCTGAAATCAAAGGGATGTATCCAGGCCACTGGATATTGGAATACTCAAAGTGTTGCATAATTTTAGTCAATAGGGTGTGGCACCTAGAGTAAAAATATAAACTGAAACATTAAAAACAACTTATTTAAACTCTTACAGTCCTAGTTTACCACCTACGTGAAAGACACATAGTAGTAAACTCATAGATAGGTTATGAAGATTATTAAATAAGATGTATTATATAGGGCCCGTTATTGGAACACAAACATTTCATGGTCTACTCATATTTGCTTTCCGGTGATCATATCTGCGTTCAGTGAACCAAAGACTCCTAAATCTAAGCACCCATAATTCTTTGCCTGAAAAATTGCTAGAGTCTGTATCAGTGTCCCCAACTAGGAGAAGGGATGATTTTCCCACTGGGTGTCATTTAATTTACCTATAAACTTGATCATGCCAATGCCTGTAAAATGGTTCCATGAACGGAATATCGTTGGTGGCAAAGTTTAAGATTTCATTAGTTCTTTTCTTGTATTAATAACCAATGGCACACACAAACAACAACGTCAGGTTACAAGGGTATTCATTATTAAGTGATTTTTTTAATAAAAAGGTTTTGATTAAGTAACCAAATCACTCACAGGTAACACTCTGGTAACATGCCTCAAGAGTCTTCCCTTAACTGTGCTTTGTTCAAAGGTCTCATCAGGAAGTTGTGCTTGAATGTATGAATATATAATCGCACATGCTGGTGGCATGAATATAGACAAGATAGAACCATGTTAGACAATGTGGTCAGCAAGTAAATACTAAAATATTCTGTTGCTTAGAGATACTATCCAGAAAAAGATATGACCTTAGTTATGGTCGAAAACTAATTAGTTAAGCTTTGTGAGACAATAGCACAGTGCATCAAGTATAAATGGATTTTGACGGTGTGAGGTAATTAAAACTTCCACCGAAAGCAAAATAAAAGAGATAGCCTATTAAAATTGGATCAATTGGAGCCTTACTGGAAATGAGTCTGAGGAAAGAAGAAGTAATAGAATTTCATTGAAAGTTTCACTCACTAGCTTTTTAAAAACTGTGTTCTAAAATTATTAGAGATTTTAAAAGAAAAAATTTGTTTTAAAAGCAATGTGATTTACACTGCAAACTGGAGATCTCAAGTTAGAGATTCCACAATTAGAAATCCCACATTATATACCAAGTTCCTTTTATTGACTTAAGAGTCTGAGAGGAATAAAACTATGCTTAAAGGCTTACAATACATGAGAAGATCTAAGAGCTACTTGAATCACATAAATGAAATTGCCTTTAATTAACTAATACAAAAAATGTATGGTTGAACATTCCTACATATGGTTACATAATATGGAGACTTTCAATATAAAAATTGTGTGAACTGCTGCTATTCTGTTCTCAAATATCTTAGGCTTTGCCTCAGTAATTCTAAATTAGTTTCAGCCATGAATTTACACTATGGGGAGTGCTTTTTCTATTATAAGGAAAAAATAGAATGCCAAAAAATTCTAAAATGATTTTGGTCATAATATAATGCAGTTCACTTTAATTTGATTGTCAAAATACCAAGGTGCTCTGTTGTCAGGGAAAGGACTGAAGTACATTCTGTTCTTCCACAAGAAATGAACTTTTTGTTGTTGTTATTAACCAAGGAACTGTAGGCTTTTGAAAAAACTTATTTTGCCAAAGGGAAGAGAAGAGGATTTAATCAAACTCGTTGTGCCAATGTAAAAGTAAGATATTTGCAAAATTGCATGTGTTTCAGGTATGTAGGCATTTTCTTTAAGAATCTAATGTTATTTTATTAGATGCAATAACTACACTGCCTCCTTCAAAATAACAGGTTTGCAGGTTTATGCCCCTTAAAAAGTAATAATATATTCAAATAGCTAATTGGCAAGTAAAGATTAAATTTCTTGATGTTTATTTGGGTTTTGGTGAATTGAATATACTTATAGTACTTATGTATTTATTAATACTTATTCATTATGTGGATTTTAAATTCTTTCAAATCATTTATGTACTTTCAAGGCAATTTTAACGCATAGTTGCCCCATCCAACCAGAGTAGAATTGCATTTCATAGCTCTTTAAATACAATGACCGTGGGGAGCAAATGTTCTTTTTTGTTGTTAGATGCCTTTGAGCTGGTTCTGACTGACAGCGACTCTGTGTACAGCGAAGTCCCAGTGTCCAGTATTGGGGTATCCTCACAACCATTGGTGCACTTCAGCTCGTCGCTTCAGCCACGCAGTCAACTCATTGCCAACCTCCTTCCTTTTCACTGAATTTCTACCTTCAACGAACAAGAATGCACTCCAGAGACTAGTCATCCCGATAGCATGGTTAAAGTATATGCAACAAAAACATTACCATTCTCCTTCCTAAGAAACACGTACATTGGCTGTAATTCTTCCAAAACAGATGTGTTCCTTCTTCTGGAAGTCTATGATGTATTCATTATTGTTTGACAAGGGCATAATTCATATGCATCCAGTTTTCTGTATTGTCAACTCACATACATATGAGGGCATTGAAATTACACAGGTTGTGTCAGGAGCACCTTAGTATTTAAGTAACATTTTTGCTTTATTTAAAAACACTTTGTTTGTTTATTTGTTTAATGTAGTTTATTTGTTTAATGCAAAAATGTTTGGTCACTTGACTTGTGTTCAGAGGGTTTGATTATGGAACAAATGAAACCATTTCCTTAACAACCTCACTATTTTCTTTGTTTATTATGATGCTGCTTATTGGTCAATAGGTGAGGATTTTAGTATGTGAATTTCATCAGTAAGTGCTTCAAGTTCTCTTTTATTTCAGCAACTAAAGCTGTGCACGCTGGCAAAGCTACATTATCTTCACATGATCAGGTTGTTACTGAGTCTTCTTCCAGTCCTAATGTTGAATTCTCTCTATGTAGTTCAGTCCTCTGATTATTTGCTCAGCATACAGCTTGAATAAAATATTGAAAGGGCACAAAACTGATGTACATCTTCCTTGCTTTTAAACTATGCAGTGCCCTCCTGTTCTGTTTGAATTACTGCCTCGTGGTCAATGCAAAGGATCAGCATGAGCACAAGGAATTGTTCAGGTTACCCTCTTCTTTGAACAGTTATCCATAGTTTGTTATAATCCACACAGAGGAATGTCTTTGTATGGTCGATAAAGCACAAGTAACTATCTTTCTGGTGTTCTCTGCTCTCACCCAATCTTCATCTTTTTTATCTGATATCACCAGTGATTTCCTCTTCTCCCTGTCTTCTGAATTCAGCATGATATATTCTTGAATTCCAAATTTTATTCTGAATTCCTGTTGTATGACTACAATTCTTTTTAATTATCTTGAGTAAAATATTACTTGATTCTTATTAATATTTTTGATAAATTACACATTATTGGGGATATTTTTCCTTTGGAACAGACACAGATATGGATCATTTCCAGTCAGTTGGCTAGTCAACCATCCTAAAATATTTCTGGCATTGATTAGTTAATGGAGCAATAAGTGATCCAAAATTAGTGGCAAGGAGGGTGTGAGAGGTCTGGTAAGGGCAATGTAACGAAGAGAAATTACTGAAACGCAAATGAAGGCTGAACATGATAGTTGGACAAGAGGAAAGTAAAGGGAAATAGAGAAAAGAACTAGGATACAAAGGATATTTATAGAGGTCTAAATAGAGGCATGTATATATGTAAATATATTTATATAAGTTGGTGGGGAAATAGATCTATGTGCATATGTTTATAGGTTTAGTATTAAGGCAGCAGATGGACAGTGGACCTCCACTTACTCAATGCAAGAACACTTTGCTCTATTAAATTGGCATTCCATGATACACAACTTCCCAACATGATTACTGAAGACAAATTTGTGAATAAGCAAATGTGGTGAAGAAAGCTAATGGTGACTGGCTATTAAAAGATATAGTATCTGGGTCTTAAAGGCTTGCAGGTAAACAAGCAGCCATCTATCTTAGAAGCATCAAAGCCCACATGGAAGAAGCACACCAGCCTGTGAGATCATGAGGTGTAGAAGGGACTAGGTATCAGACATCAAAGAACAAAAAATCATATCAGTGGGTGCCCACCTTCCCGATATGATCACTGAAGACCAATGTGTGCATAAGCAAATGTGGTGAAGAAAGCTGATAGTGCCCAGCTATCAAAAGGTATAGTGTCTGGGGTCTTAAAGGCTTGAAGGTAAACAAGCTGTCATCTAGCTCAGAAGCAACAAAGCCCACGTGGAAGAAGCACACCAGCCTGTGCGATCACAAGGTGTCAACGGGATGAGGTATCAGGCATCAAATAACAAACAAAATCACAACATTGTAAATGAGGGTGAGTGCAGAGTGAAGACCAAAGCCCATCTGTAGGCAACTGGACACCTCCTTACTGAAGCAGGGAGGAGATGAGCCAGTCAGGTTGCAGGCTAGCAGTGATGAAACATACAATTTTTCCCTACTTCTTAAATGCTTCCTCCCCCTCTATCATGATCCCAATTCTGCCTTACAAATCTGGCTAGACCAGAGGATGTACATTGGTACAGATAGACCCTGGAAACACAGGGAATCCAGGACAGATTATTCCTTAAGGATCAGTGATGAGAGTGACAATACCTGGAGGGTGGGGGGAGGGTGGGGTAGAAAGGGGGAACCAATTACAAAGATCTGCATATGGCCTCTTCCTTGGGGGATGGACAACAGAAAAAAAGGGTGAAGGGAGATAGATGTTGGACCATGTAAGATATTACAAAATAATAATAATTTATAAATTATCAAGGGTTCATGAGGAAGGGGGGATGTAGGGGGGAAATGAGGAGTTGATATTAAGGGTTCAAGTAAAAAGCAAATGTTTTGAGAATGATGAGGGCAACAAATGTACAAATGTGCTTGCCACAATGGATGTATGCATGAATTGTAATAAGAATTCTATGAACCCCCAATAAAATGATTTTAAAAACATTAGTTAATGCTTCCAGTGTTGTGCACATTTGTTGAAATATCTCAATTGGTTTTGCGCCCATTTCTGGAGCTATATTTTTCACCAACACCCTCAGCACAGCTGGGTCTTTTCCTTCAATACCATAGGTTTGTGATCATTTGTTATCCCCTCAAGTGGTTGCATGCAATCAATTCTTTGTTTCGGGGACTGTTTGCATCCCTCCCATTTTCCTTGAAGGCTTCCTCTGTCCAATGTTTGACCTTCCAATCATACAATACTGCCATTGGGCTTCAGTTTTCCTTCTGACCTTTCAGTTTGAGAACTTTTATTTTATTTTTATAAGTCCAGGTCTTGGGGTATGTCTTTATAATGCTTTGTTTTGTCTTTAAATTCTTTGGTTTGTCTCTATTACTTTTCACTCACTTATTCAACTCATCATTCAAGAAACTATTTCAGAATCTCTTTTAGCATTTACTTTGATCTCTTTTTTATTTCCTGTATTTTTTAATGGCTTTTAATCCCAGCTGGTATACTGGTTAGGCGTTAGGCTGCAGACCACAAGGTCCATAGTTCAAAATCAGCAGCTACTCTGTGGTAGGAAGATGAAGCTTTTTACTCCCATAAAGATTTACAGACTCAGAAACCCACAGGGGCAGTTCTACTCTGTGTTATAGTTTATAATGAGTTGGACTTGACTCAGTGGAAGTGAGTTGTGTTCTTTGTATCTGATAACCTTGGTGTCATCTTGCAACGTGTCTGGTCTCTGGACATTAGCATTCAATGCATTAAAGCTGTCCTTGAGAGGGTCTCTCATGGAATTATTTTGCTTTTCTTTACCTTCCACTTGAAGTTTTGTGAGGAATTGATGCTTTATTTTTCTACAGTCATCTCTGACCTTGTTTTTTCTTATGATATTATGCTTCTTCCTAATGATGTAGTTGATTTGATTCCCCTGTATCACCTCTGGCAAAGTTCACTTACATGTTCTATGTTCTTGGAAAGAGGTATTTGCAATGAGGAAGTCATTAATCTTGCAGAATTCTATCATGCAATCACTGACACCATTTCAATAAATAAGATCATATTCTCTAGCACTTGCTCCTTCTGTTTCCAACTTTAAATTCCAATCACCAGTAATTGTCACTGAATCTTCATTGTATATTTGACCTAATTCAAACTAAATAAGTTGGGAAAGCTCTTCAATGATTACAACTTTGGTATTAGCAGTTGTGGAAATTTGAATTTTTTGTGTTAACCAGTTGTCCCTGTAGATGCATGTATAGAACATTTTTTTTGCAATGGTATTCCAGTGATGCTCACATATATGTATAAAAGAGTTTTTTTTATGTCAAGGAGCAATTACACATCAAAAAATATCCCAGCCCAGTCCAACTAAATCCAGAAGTTCAGCACTGACCCATAAGTCCCTCTTCAGTCTCACACAGCCACATGCAACGATGCAGAATGCAGGATGATCACAGGCCGGTGGGTATCCATTGTACTTTTGAGTAGCTCTTCAAATGCCCTTTAACTAGGAATGTGACACCAAAGCTGTCAATTTGTCATTTCTGACCAATAGATTATATAACTGTCTGATTAAAATAGCTAATAGCAGCCAATTGCAACTTCTTAATGCCTAAAATATGGAACTCTGTGTTTTCATTTAATTTTGGATAATTTCCAATTGTCCTAGATTCATACTTTATATATTCCACATTCTAACTATTACAAGTGTTTGTAGCTATTTCTGCTCACTTTTGGTCAAGTTGCATCAGCTGCAAGGTCCTGAAAGTGGTTTTTATCATCCATGACACTAAGGTTGACCATATTTTGAGGCAACACGCTTTCCTGGTCATAGTTTCCATGATAGGTACATGTTGGACTGCTAACCCCAAGGTCAGCGTGCAAAATCATCCTTTGTTCCACCGGAGAAAGGTGACGTTTTCTAGTCTTGTAAAGTGTTACAGTCTCAGAAACCCCAGGGTCAGTTCTACCCTGTCGTAGGCCATTTTGGGGGGTAGCAATGAGTTGGGATGGTCAGTGGCAGTGAGTGCGGTTTTGAGTTTGTAACCCAATGGGCTCATCTTCTGGCACCATATCAGAGACCCATTTCTGCCCTTATTTATAAGTTTTTTCACTGGACAATTTTTTGGAAGTAGAGCTTAGTCTGCACCACGGACTGCCGTCCCCCAGGACTGATGCTGCGGCCATTTGGAAGGCCAGTGTTGTAGTTACCAATTCTACAGTAAGATGCGATCCCATCACTATGAAAAACGAACAGCTGAGGGGCAGAAAGCAAACAGCTAGACTTTGATCCCAAGGTGCATCTAGGAAGGTTCAAATTGTCAAGTACTTAACCATTTGTGCAACCACCTGCACTCGCACTTGGAATGAAAGTTAATAGTTAAGCCTTCCTTCACCTAATTTTGAAGGTGCATATTAGCTGATAATTAAACTATGAAGCTTTCTCATTATATTAAAAGAAAGTCTGAACATTATTCATTATAAGATATATAATAAATAGCGACAAACACTTGTAATAATATATAATATATATAATTAATAATGTCCAAACTCAGTTGTTTCTGCCACATATATACATATATATATGCATTTAATTCCTGATACCTGGGTTCATCAGGGCTCTTCAAAAGGTACCGAGAACTGAGAATGGTCCTGGAGATGTCCTTTGGCCTCTTCTTATTTTTGAGATGTTATTTTCATGTCTAGATAACTCCTTAAATCTTTGAATAATGTCTGTCCAAACAACAGTTGCCCAGATAAAAATGTTTTATTGAAAGCATTTGTTTTATATATCATAAACTTTAGAACTAATGTTATGATGAATTAATTTCTATTCTCTAAGACTGCAGAGTCACTGTCACCCGAAGAACTGATCAACAGTCAAGAATTTCAGGAGGTAGGATATGATCAAGAACCAATGATATTCAAGAAATCCAAACTTCACTGAAGGCATTAGTAAAATTAAAGCTCCAGGAATTGATGGAATACCAACTGAGACATTTGAACAAGCTGACAATGCATAGAAAGCATCACTTCCTGTGCCAGTAAGTCTGGAAGGACATTCACCTGTGCCACCAACAGGAAGAGATCCAAATGTGTTCCCATCCCGTGGAAAGATGACTCAACAGAGTGCAGAAATTGCCACCAATATAATTAACATCAACAGAAGTACCATGTTGCTGAAGAACCTTCACCTCTGGTCACAGCGGGACGGCCACAGGGAGCTTCAGAAGAGCAAATGGACTCCGGGATTTCATTGCTGATGTCAGATGGATCTTGGCTGAAAACAGAGAATACTAGACAGATGTTTACTTGTGTTCTGTTGATGATGCTAAGACATTTGACTGAGGATCATAATAAAGTACGGATAATGTTGAGAAGAATGGGAATTCCAGACACATTTTTTTTGTGGCTCGTGTGTAGGATCGAGGTAGCTCTATGAATGGAACTAAGGAATATGCCATGATTTAAAATTAGGAAAGGTGTGTGTCAGGGTTGTATCCTTTAACCATATTTATTCAATCTGTATACTGAGCAAATAATTCAAGAAACTGGACTGTATAAAGGACATGGCATCCAGATTGGAGGGAGACTTAATAACAAACTGCAAATGGCGCAACCTTGCTTACTAAAAGAAAGAGAATTGAAGCCTTTGCTAATTAAGATCAAGGTTTGTAATCTTAAGTATGGATTGCAATTTATGTAAAGAAAACAAAAATCCTCACTAGTCTAATAGACAGCATCATGATAAGAAAATATTGAGACTGTCAAGGATTTCATCTTGCTTGAATCCACAGCCAATGCTCTGGGATGCAGCTGTCAAGTCAAATGATATATTGTGTTGGGCAAATCTACTGCACAAGAATTCTTTAAAGTGCTTCAGACCAAGGATGTCACTTTGGAGACTACATTGCAACTGAATCAAGCCATTGCATTTTTATTCACTTCATATGCATGCGGAATTGGACAATGTATAAGGAATATTGCAGAGGAATTGACAGATTTGAAGCATGGTGCTGGTGAAGAATATTAGAAGTACCATGATCTACCAGAAGAACAGTTACCTCCTGGACGAGAGACAGTCAGAATGCTCATTAGAAATGATGTGGGAAATCTTTCTCTCACGAACTTTGGACATGTTATGAAGAGAGACCAGTTTCTGGAAAGGACACCCTGTTTTGTAAAGTACAAGGTAAGCGAGAAAAAGGAAGCTCATTAGAGAGATGGATTGACACAGAGGCTGCAGCAATGGGCTCAGATATAGAAACAGTTGTGGGGGTGGTGCAGGACCATTGTTTCATAATTGTATATAGGGTCCATATGAATCAGAACCAAATCAATCAGACCTAACAATACTTATTCCGATATTCTCCCTTTAGTATACTTTGACGATGCAGGCTTTAGAAACTTCACCTATCATTTTACCAACTACCACGTTCATCAGCTTTTCTTACTATTATTTTCTCTAATGGGTGGATGACCCATTAATTCTGTTTCAAATATCACCATAAAGGTGTCTGTTTCCATCTACATCAAAAACCTAGTCCTCTTTACTTAGAATAAGATCCAGAGTGCCTACTGCTTACTGGGCATCTTCACAATAATGTCTAAGCAGCATCTTATCTACAGCATCAAGAAACAAACTCAGTATCTTGACCCAATACTCTAAATCTTTCTGTCTTTTCTTTCTTTAATTCACTTAATCATTAACTACTAAGATCCTAATTCCTAATTCTTGCTTGTCTATGCATCATCTTCGTAATGTTGCTTAAATTATTTCCTAAAAATGTAGTGTAGATTATATACTAACAAATGGACTGTGCTATTCCACAAGTGTAATGTAGATTATATACTAACAAGTGTACTATGCTATTTCACAAGTGTAGTGTGGATTATATACTAACAAATGGACTATGCTATTCCACAATTGTAGTGTAGATTATATACTAACAAGTGGACTGTGCTATTCCACAATTCACTGTCATGGCACTTAGCATAGTCTCAACTTTTATCAGGCACTTGATAAAAAAATAATCAGCTTTAGGAATTAGTCAATAATTTATGCTTCCTGTTTTCCTTAGAAACTGTCACTCTTAAAGAAATGGTAGCCATTTTAGGCTTCATATTCTGCTCCCAAAGAAGTAAAGCAAAGGAATTGAAAATTATCATTTGGGGATCTTTTTCTGTGATTATTGAGAATGAAAGACTCATTAAGGGAATCATAAAAGATTTTATTAGAGGAAATAAGCAAAGAAATGCAAGACATTTAAAGGAAGATATTCTACATATTCAGAAAACAGTTTTTGTCTATCTTTCTGACCAGAGAGAGGAAAATTGAACCCATATAACTTTGTGCTACAAAAAATGTTGGCTATTTTAAAATTTAATAGACATTGAAGCTACTGCTTCAGATGAGTCAATGAATGAACATCTTCTGATTTCAATTTTGAATAGACTTCATCACTCATAAAATACTCAGCATTTTTATAGATGCCATATTTATGAAAGATGTATTTATAGGCAACATCCTCTCTGCTTTAATTAAGGAAGCCAAGCAGAGATTAAATTAAATCTGATTTGCATGACGTGTTACTTGAGAGATCGTAAACAAGGCACATCAACAAAATGTGGTCTTGAAAAGGGACCAAATTACCACTTTCCAAAGGAAAGGAACAAACTGGAAGGTAATCTTAGACAACTTCTTTATATCATTTCAATGGGAAAACTGATCTTGTCCTTTAATTTGTATCCCACTTGCTGTTTTTACCTGTCAAGTTTATTGGGAAGCTACTCCCACTCATAGTAAGTGCAGCCATCATGGAGAAATGGTGTAACTGTTTGAAGTGGAAGAAAGGTTTTGGCAGCAAACTACTGTATTTACAGGTATTGTCTGAGGCAAGAAATGGTACTGTGGTTAAAGCACTCAGCTAAATGAAATTTTGATCATTTGAAACCACCAGCTTTACAGTGGGAGAAAGATGTGGCAATTTGCTTATGAAAAGATTTACACTTTTCAAAACCTTATGGGGCAGTTTCGCTCTCTTCTGTAGGGTAACTATAGATATGATTTGATCATTTAAGTCCAAGATGTTGTATTTTGTGACACTCTATAGAATCATATGTACTCCAATCACCTTCACGTGACTCCACAGGACATTTGTGTTCACGTGGCCAGTGGGGCATATATATCCCATCAATCCTGGCAGAGAGAGAGATATATAACCACTTCAATTTCCAGGGTACAAAGTAACACACATATCCTATGAAACCTACCCCCAAAATTCAGAAGGACACACTCAATTCAGAAACTCATTTATTCATTATGTGTTTCTTTAATGAAAAACAAACAAACAAAATTGGTCATGGAAGGGTTAAAGAGAATTCACTAGAACTTAGAGCCACTACCATATTTGATCTGGGCAATGATTGTATTCACTTTTTCATAGGAAAACCTCTGGTATTGCTAATAGCCAGAGTCAGATATATCTTACCCATTATGTCTTAGTTAACATGCCTAAATCACTTCAGAGCTGGTTCTCCCCTGTCCTCACAAGAAATAATCTTCTCTCACTACCCAGTTAATGCTTTACCAATATTCTTGGGGAGAATTGCTCCAAAAATATCTAGCATGATGGATGGAGATAGACTGGGATTCACGGAATAATGGGAAATCTAATATGAATCCCGACTCCCTGCAGGAATGTATTAAATGGTAACACAATATAATGAAGCTTTAAAAATATATAATGTGGGAACATGCTTAATCTTACGAAGAAGGAGCTAAACTTACTGAATCAGAACTTCTGGGGGCAAACTTTACTGTTAGGCAGTGCTCTCAAGGGCACACTCCAAACTCTGAAGATTCCATTGAAGGGATAATTGTCTGAGAAGAAAGAGGGACCGACCTCCTTGATATATTGCTGGCTGTATGTTTTGTGGCAGCTAGCACCACACTTTAAACATTGACTTAGTTGTGAAAGAGGTTATGGTATTAAAATGACAGCAAAATCCTATTGCCATTGATTTGCTCAAAACTGATAGGAGCTGTGTAAGAGAGAGCACAACTTCCCTACAGACTTTCCAAGCTGCAGCCTTGATGGAAGCAGATGGTTATGTCTTTCTCCTGTGGAGTGGCTGTGGGTCCAAACCACTACCCTGAGCTCTTGACCCCTGTGCCTCCACCGTTGCTCAGCATGTTCAGAAAGCAGCAGTAACAGCAGCAGCAATCTAACATTTAAGGGATATGGTAAGCATTTCTTTCCACCTCAAAGATTTAGAAAGCTGCTTTAGTGAAGGATATTTGACCTCTTTCCAGTCTCAGGTATATTTTGCCCTCAGAGAGTGGAATCACAAAATGATCAATAGTGGATTCATCTTGGGATGCAGCCCTCTTATGGCTTACTATTCCTGGGAATTGGCCTAAGGAATATACACTCTGCTCTTCTCCAACATTAGTCATCTAGTTTGGGAAATTAGCATTGGGGGACCTAATTACTCACAAATATGTGATGTTCTCCAAAACTAACCTTATTTAAAAAATGGAAATAAATTGTCCAACATCCAATATCCATTCTTTTGTCTTATTTATCACTTGATTCAGAAAAATGACAGGTAAGATAACATTATCTTACAATGGGCACTGTGTATTATTAAATTATGGGCACCCTTAAAAATGCAAACTTTTAAAATTTAAATTTTATTTTATTGGGGGCTCTTACAGCTCCTATCACAATCCATACATATATCAATTGTCTCAAATACATCTGTACATATGTTTTCATCATCTTTTTCAAAACATTTTCTTTCTACTTGAGCCCCTGGCATCAGCTCCTCAATTCCCCCTCCCTCCTCCAAACTTCCTTGCCCATGCCCCCTTGCTAATTTATAAATTCTTTTTTATTTTCATTCATGTCCTACACTGACTTTTGTCTCATTTCACCCACTTTGCTGCAGTTGGACACTTTTTTTTCTTTGTAGTCAAAGTAGCAAAGTTGCTGAATCCGAAAGAAGAACATAGGTAAAGCACTTAGTATATTGGTATAGTTTCTAGTACATGAGCAAAATCTTTTAAAAAAATAATATTTTGCTGTGTGTTTGGTAAAATTTACACAATAAATTAGATTTCATTTGACAATTTCTGTAAAAAGTATTTGCATTGCTTATATTTTTCAAAATTCACCAAGGTTTTCTTTAGTTGAATTCTGACTGTTTCATTTCTAGTACATGATGTGTCCCCCTGCCTCCCCGCTTTATATACCCATCTCTGATTTAGAGGTAAGGTGGACATTTTGGTGTTATACTGAGTATCTAATTCAATAGAGTACCACTCTTAGAATCATCCAACAACACTTAGAGGAGTACATTGACAGGGAATTGTCAGAAGTTCGTGCAGGATTCAGAAGAGGATATGGAATATCATTGTTAATGACAGATGAATTTTGGCTCAAAGCATAGAATAATAGAAAAGGTGTTTACTTCTGTTTTATTGATTATGCCAAGGCATCTGACTGTGTGGCTCATAATAAACTGCAGATGACCTTGAGAAAAACTAAAACAGCAGAACACTTCCTTGTGTTCATTCAGAACTTGTACATGGATCCCGAGGCAGTTGTACAAACAGAACAGGGGAATACTGCATGGTTTAAAATCAGGAAATGTGTGCTTCAGGCTGGTATCCTCTCACCATACTTGCTCAATCTGTGTGCTGGCTGAGCAAATCATCAGAGAAACTGGATTATATAAAGAAGAATGTGATATTAGGATAGGAGGAAGATGTATTAACAACCTGCAATATGCAAATGATACAACCTTGCATGCAGAAAGTGAGGAGGTCTTGAAGCCATTGCTGATGAAGATTGACTGTAGCCTGCACTAGGGATCATTTCAATGTAAGGAGGGCCTAAATCTCACAACTGGACCAATAGGTAATATCATGATAAATGGAGAAAAGTTGGTCCAGCTTGTCAAGAAAGTTGTCAAGGATTTTGTCTTGCTTGGCTCCATAATCAATGCTCATGGAAGTAGCTGTCAAGAGAGCAAAACACATGTAACATTAGGTAAATCTGCCACATTAGACCTCTTTAGAATATCGAAGAGGAAGGATGTCACTTTGAGAACTAAGTTGTGACTGACCCAAGTCCTGGTATTCTTTATTGCATTATATTCATGTAGGAGTTTGGACATTGATTAAAGAAGACTATAGAGAATCAATGCATTTGCATTGTGGTGCTTAAGAAGGGTATTGAAAGTACCATGAACGGTTAAAAGGACAAACTTGTAAAAAGTAATGTCATGTCTCCAAGCAAAGAGCCATCTAAGTGAGATGTCAACCAAGTCCACATGGAAGAAGCACACCCCCATCAGTCACCAAAGGACAAAAAATCATGTAGTCTGTTATTGAAGGTGGGATCAATATCAAAACTTAACCTGTGAGAATCCAGTTTGCAGAAAGCTCTGGGTGACAGTGGGAGCCAAGATTCACTTGTGGGAACTACATAAGAAATAAACTTCTGCTGAGCTCCCTCTCTTCCCAGTTGAAGGATGGGAGCAAAGTGGGTGCTAAATGAAGTGCATTGGAGAGACGAGTACACAAGATCGAAGGCACAGATCTGACTTGAACAGCTAAAACTGTGTTAGTTGATCCCTCCCCTGATGCATGCTAGACCTGATACGGTTGTCAACATTTTCGGCATTTTTGTTTTGTTTGTTCACATGAGGGTATTTCTCTTGAAGTTGTATTCTATCTTTTCCAGTTTTTTGGTGTATGAAACCCAGGGAATCTATAGGGACAGTAAGTAGAAGGATTGGGGAGGGGCTATAAAATAGAGACAATGTCAGAGTCCAGGAAGAAAATCAATGTTTGGAAACTGATTGTGGTAGTAATCGAACAATTCTGCTTGATGTGATTCAACTATGGAATATGATATAGGTATTAACTCCTAATAATTGTTTTCCTTTGTAAAAAAGCAAAGTCATAATGCCCCTTAGAGGCATTGATGGCAAGAGAGTGTTTTACAAACTTGGGACATATTGTCAGCAGAGACCGTTCTCTGGAGAAGGGCATCATGTTTGGTAAAGTGGAAGGGCAGTGAAGAAAGAGGAGGACCCTCAGTCAGATGGACGGACACAGTGGCTTCCTCAGTGGGCTCAGGCATAAGAAGAATTGTGAAGATGGCACAGGCTATGCAGTGAATTGGTTTGTTTCTAATAGGGTCGCTATGGGTTAGAACTGGCTCAATGGTACCTAACTACAACAGCACACTCAAGAGTTACTTTTATTTTGTATGCCTCTTTGTTATTTGGTAAAAGGTGATCTTGGGGGAGAAAATTCTTATTCAATATTTGAAGAATATTTCAGGTCAGTAGTCCCGGGGAATCTGGTATCAACAGGTCTAGTAAAGCCTAACACACTGCTAGGAAGTCAATCCTGATTCCCAGTGACCATACAGTTCAGGGGCTTCCAAAACTTGCAGGAGCAGCCAGGGACATTTTCTCCACAAACCAGCTAGTGGGTTCAATTTGTCTTTTTTTTTTTTTTTTTTTTAGCAACCAACCTTTAATTGTTCTGCCACCAGGGCTCCTTATTCTGCTAAGTTTGCACTTTTTAAAGAATTTTCATTTTGGTCTACATCTTCTTCCATTTATTCTGAGGACTTCTATTTTGACCTTCATCACAAGGTTCAGCAATGGTAGCTGGTACCAGCTGACTTTTTGTTTTATTTTGTTTTTTGGTCTCAGGATAGATGATGAGGACCTGGCTCTTGTAGGTTATTAGCCCAATAGCCTTATTGCTTCTCAGAGCCTTTGGTTTCTTTTTCACTCTTTTGATCCTAATTAGTTGAGACCATTAGCACATCTTACATTGCTATTCACAAGCTTTCAAAACTCTACACTCGTTACGTCATTAAACGTTGAACATGAATGTTGTGAATTATATTATGGCAATTGACTGAGCGCCCCCATATGACCAATATCCTGAGCCTTCAAATCTACAAACCTCATGTTACAGGGTGTTTGGATGAGGCAAAGTATCTACGAGACTTCATTTCACATATTTGGAACATGTTGTCAGGGGAAACCAGTCCCTGAAGAAGAACATCATACATGGCAAAGCAGAGGGGGATTAAGAACGAGGCAGAGCCCCAAGGAGATGGATGGACACACTGACACAGCAATGGGTTCAAACATAGGAACAAAAGTGAGCATGGCGCAGGATGGAGCAGGGTTTCTTTCTGTTTTGCAGAGGATTACTATGGGTCAGAACTGACAAATGGCACCTAACAACAAGAAGTAGCTTCAATTTAATCGCCTTTGATTATATTGTCTGTACAAACCTCGGCTCTCATACATACCTGTAGCACCTATCCATCAGCCCATAGTGTCCATCTATACAGTCAATTCTTTGCCGATGCCAATTACTTAGTACACATATTCCTTTCTCTTAAGAGTTTCTAGTGATGCGCTGTTTCTTCTTTTATCTCCAGGGCTTTTGTTGCTTCTGCTACTTCAACCACTAGTATCCCCAGGGTTATCACTACATATTCGTGGGCAATAAAAGGATGAAACCATTTGAGGAACATATTACCAATGATTATTTTCTTTCATTAGATTTTCACAGACAGTCCTACAACCTTAAACTATTCTGGTTGTTTAAAAGTTGTGAAGTTATTATAGAACACTGAAAACCCAACTATTTTGAAGTTGAAATTGTATTCTATTGCTACTAACTTCTGTTGTAACTCTTAGTAAGTACCTTTGAGTCTACATAGAATTAAAATAATAAATACTTCCTCTTATAGATAGTTATCATATACTGGAATGATGGATTTATGAACAGCTGATAATTGCATCTACTTAGGCTGCGTGGTCTCTTTTAACACTTTTTTATTAATAAATCTTTTTATTGGGGCTCATACAGCTCTTATCACAATCCATACATACATCAATTGAGCAAAGCACCCCTATACATTCGTTGCACTCGTCATTCTCAAAATTCGTTTTCCACTTGGGTTCCTGGAATCGTGTGAAAATGGGTGCAGTAAGTCTACTCGGCCTGAATGAGGACACGCGGCACATCTCTCTTACATTCATGAGAACAAGTCCTCTCTCCATATGGATGGTGAGTTTATTGAACATCAAAGGATTATAGAACTGCTCCCTGGGGCAGCCACAAAATTCTTCTGCTATGAAATCTAAAGAATGTCGCTAATTTGGTATCCAGAAGGATCACAAACATCCACATACAATAGAAGGCTGGTACTCGACCGCATCAGTTCTTGACATATCGGTAATGGGATTTTGACATGAAGCGTCGAGAACATTTTGCATGGGAGCTCAGACAAAACATCTTTATAAACAAAAGCAGTCCATGTTTCGGTCAATCGGCATCAGTTGGCATTGTTAGTACGTGCTGTTTCAAGCTTTTGTGGCTGTGTTCCAAGCATTTTGCTATAATTTTCTTACTTTTTGTGGCTTTTTGTACTGTTTTTAGATAAAAAAACATGGATGCTAAGAAAGAGTTTTGTTTTTTTTTAAGAATCATCATTATAAAGAATGGGTTAACCATGTTGTCAATATTGATGATAATTTAGTCAACCCTTTTAGAAAACAGTTCAGGAAATGCCAACAGCAGACTACATTAGATAGATTTTTAATTTTTTTTATTTTAGAGAAAGCCAGTCAGGTCCTAGTGAAAAAAGGCAAAGAAGAGGGAAAAACTCCTGAAAAGCAACTACCAGTAGATTTTATGGAAGAGGCTTCCCCTTCCAAACAGTTACTCTCTCTCCATCCCTCCTCTCCACACCCGTGTCAGCAGATCCAGATCCTCATCAATCTCAAGGAATAGGCCAAAAGTTATTAAAAACTTTTTAAATGTTGTGTTTTTTATTTAAATTATATTATTTAACCCTGAACTTATTTACTTTGAAATTCCTGTGTAATGTTCTGTATAAAAGGCAAGGTTAGGGTAAAAACTTGGTGTCCAGAACAGTTTAATCCATTTTCAGTCATTTCTTTCTTTTTAAAAAAAATTACTTATTTATATATTTTTAATCATATTATTAGGAGCTCATACAACTCTTATCACAATCTATACATACATCAATTATGTAAAGCACATTTGTACATTCATTGCCCTCATCATTCTCAAAACATTTGCTCTCCACTTAAGCCCCTGGCATCAGGTCCTCATTGTATTCCCCTCCCTCCCCACTCCCTTCTCCCTCATGAACACTTGATAATTTATAAATTATTATTTTGGCATATATTTCCCTGTCCAATGTCTCCCTTCACCCACTTTTCTGTTGTCCATCCCCAGGGAGGAGGTCACATGTAGATCCTTGTAATCAAGTCCCCTTTTCCAACCCACCGTTCCTCTACATTCCCAGTATCGCCACTCACACCACTGGTCCTGAAGGGATCATCCACCCTGGATTCCCTGTGTTTCTGGTTCCTATCTGTACCAGTGTACATCCTCTGGCCTAGCCAGACTTGCAAGGTAGAATTGGGATCATGATGGGGCAGGGGTGGACGGGGTGGAGGAAGCATTTAGGAACAAGAGGAAAGTTGTATTTTTCATTGTTGCTACATTGCACCCTCTCTGGTTCGTCTCCTCCCTGTGACCCCTCTGCAAGGGGATCTCCAGTGGCCTACAAATGGGCTTTGGTCTTCACTCTACATTCCACACCCCTCATTCACTATTGTAAGATTTTTTGTTCTGATGATGCCTGATACCTGATCCCTTCAACACCTCGTGATCACACAGGCTGGTGTGCTTCTTCCATGTGGATTTTGCTTCTCAGCTAGATGGCCGCTTGTTTACCTTCAAGCCTTTAAGACCCCAGAGGCTATATCTTTTGATAGCCGGGCACCATCAGCTTTCTTCACCACATTTGCTTGTGCACCCACTTTGTCTTCAGCAGTTGTGTCAGGGAGGTGAGCATCATAGAGTGCCAATTTAGTAGAAGAAAGTATTCTTGCATTAACTTAGTACTTGAGTGGAGGCCCAATGCCCTTCTGCTCTTTCAGACATTTCTTAAAGGAAAAAGTGATTTGGAAACCAACTGCATCATCTTTGGGTGGTCCTTCTGGAATGGATTAGCATGGAGGTCTGGGGTTCCACAGTACCTAGTGTACTGGCGGTTAGGGTGGTGTGTGGGGAGTGATTAACGTCAACTCCAGCTATTTCTGTTCCCATTTTCCATAAGCTGTAGGAAACCTATGCTATGAAGTGCCTGTTCTTTGGAGCTTTTATCTGATACAGCAGTGTTTTAATAGCAGCAATATTTTGGAAACATTTAGCTTTAGCTGTATATCATTGCATTCATCTACTATATATAAAAATTATTTTCAAAATGACTTCATTTTAAACTCACGTTTGTATTGCTGAGAATTACATGCACATCATTCCCTTCCCTATAAATCCAACATCCACTTATGCCTAGTCTTATTTTAATATTATTCTATCAGTTGAAAATTAGGGATGTTTTATTACATTTTCTTTAATATGTTAATTAAAAGGACTCATTTATCACACCAGAGTTACAATAGAAATTGTGTCTGGATATCAGAAATGAAATAGTTGGTACAAAACCTTGCCTAATCTAAATTAAGTGAGTCTGACCTTTTAATTTGGTGGATTTTGACACACAGAGACACAAAAAGATAAGAACTGATTCCAATTATGTAAAGAATAAATGTTTAACCATCGGATTAGGTTCAGTGGAGTGTATTAATATTAATGCTTTTTATGTTGTTCAGTGAAAAAGCCTGGATAGGGAACTGATGAATGCCTTACATAACAAATCAGATGAAATCTTTCACATTTAGCAAATCTAGTCTTTTTTTTTTACATTGTGCCACTGTGCTAATGCTTAAGAGCATTTTATGGAAATGTTATAGAAATATCCTTCTTGGACAAATACTGTATGAGCCAACTACTAGAAGGAGAAATACTAATTATAAAATCTTATGGGCCAGTTCTGAACAAAAGAGTAGGTCACATACCAGCCATGAATTACATATCACCTCCTCTATGATCACTTCACAAGAATCAGCTGGAAGGATGAGACTTCACTTTGGCTGGGGTCACTCCTTGAAGAGGGAGAAAAAGGGAGAAGACCATCCACTTCATGCTTTATCACACTGAGGCAGGCTGTCACAAATCAATGGGACCTCCACAGGAATAGAAGAAATATTGCTGGAAAATTAAGACCAGGGGCGGGGACCATCTACATTTTGGAGGAGACATACATATTGCTTTGGGAGAGTATGGTGGGTGAATGGGGAGGATCAAACTCATCTTGGGAGGGGATACTACAAAATGATTGTAGGGAAACAAGAAACGGGGCCAATAAATCTGATTTTATGTTCCTAGGTAGAAACTACTAATATGTTCTACTCAACTCTGGGTGAACCACTATGCCATGGACTAAACACCATGATGACCTTGTGTGGTTGGTAGTTACATAATCTGGTGTCCATTTAAGACTATTAAGAACGAAGGGGTGGAGTTTATCCTGTCAACCAGGTAACAATTTGATGACCTTATTTGGAAGTGCTATGGCAATAAATAGCTCGCTGGAGGCCAGATACACACTCAATCACTCCCTGAGAGAGATTCTTGTGACAAGCCACATGGAGACACACTGATAAAGCCAGAGTCCTGGAGCTGGAAGAGCCATGTGGAGACTCAAGTCAACGCTGAGACACTTCTACCACCACTGGAGCCACAAGACTTTCCACCCACTGGCCTGTAATCATCCTGCATTCGGCATTATTGCATGGCTACATTAGTCTAAAGATGAATTTATGGACAAGTATTGACATATGGGCTACTATAGGACTTTTGGCCCTGATCAGGACTGGGCTGGGATGTTTGCTTAATATATAATTACTTTTATATAAAACTCCTTCTTATACACATATGTCTATGATTTTGTTTCTCTAGTCAACTCAGACTAACACACCGTGGATGCTCACTTTGCAGGCAGCTGGCATTTCCCCGTGGCTACACCTGAGGGGCTCAATGTAAAGGCACCGTGAATACACTGAGCCCTGCCTTGAAGCTGCCTGCACCCTTGGAACTGAGGGCTGGGATACTCTGATGGGAAAGGGAAGCAGAAAGGGACCCTCCGGAGGCTGTGGAAGAGGCGACTACTGAACATTGGGTGGCACCCTTAGCTGGTGGGGACCAAAGGAAAAGGACTCCAAAGCACTATATAGTTACTGCTCCCCTTGCATTGATGTGACAGGTTTTTAACTGTTGGGCAGGGATCTTTACTTAAAAGAAATTATCCAGGGAGTTTTCCCTGGCACCAATCACCATGCTCAGTGTAAACAGGGCCCAAAGCATTGGGCGCTGGAACTGTGCAGGGCAACAACGCATGGGTGCGGCTCCTGGTGGAACTGTGCTCAGATAGACCAGTACCAACAGTGACTCGAGTTCTGCGGCAGTGGGAAAATTGTTGATGGTATCAATGAAATCACTTTATACCCCAGCGTGATGAAGCCCAAGCACTACAGGGTTCAATATAGATTACACCTCAATGTGAAGAAAACCAAATCCCTCACAACTTGATCAATAGGTGACAACACGACTAATGGAGAAAAACATTGATGTCAAGGATTTCATCCTTCTTGGATCCATAATCAATGATCATGGAAGCAGCAATCTGAAGATCAAACAATACAGTGCATTAGGTAAATCTACTGCCCAAGACCTCTTCAACATGTGAAAAGCAGGTATCTTTATGAGGACTAAGGATCATCCAAGCCATGATACTTTCGATTGTCTCAGATGCATGTGAACACTGGATACTGAGTACTGAGATCCAGGGAGGATCAATGCATTTGAATTGGCCTGTTGGCAAAGAATATTTAAAATCTCGTGGACTTCCAGAAAAATAAATAATCTAAGAAGTAAGTCAGAATGTTTCTTAGAAGAAAGGATAATGAAATGTCGTCCCATGTACTTACTCATGCTATCAGGAGGAAACAGTCCCTGCAACGGACATTATGCTTGATAAAGTAGAAGGTCATCAAAAAACAAAAAAAAAGAAGGATGATTTCTAACAATCTGGATTAATACAGTGGCTGCAACAATGGGCTCAAAACTAGGAATGACTGTCAGGATTGGAGAAAGCCAGGCTGTTTTTCCTACTGTTGCAAGTATGGTCACTGTGAGTGAGCCTGGCTTAATGGCACTTAATAGCAACAGCAAGCACAGAAGAAATGTCACTGGAACGTGCACACTGTTAGTGGATGTGGTGCCTTATCTTTAGGTAGTTTCATGTCCAATTGCCTCAGTTATCTAAAAACTGAAGAGCACAGCGAACAGTTTTGCTGACCTCCCCCAATGTGATGCTATTAATTTCTAGTAATAAGTGATATAGAGACCATTATTATCATACATTTTAACATTAGAGCTGCATGATCTCTATAATTTTACTAAAATTAAATGAAAATCCATTAAAATTGTTTTAAGGTTATAACATTTAAATATTCTATTTTATAAGTAATCAAGTTGATAAATTCCTTAATTTATAGGATCTGAATAAAGATAATGCAGCATACAGAATATGAATTATTTGAACATTTAAATTTGACAATTTTCATGGAAAAGAAGTGTCACAATCTTGTTAGTCAATATTCTTTAAGACAAAACATACAACTTTCCTCTAGTTATTTAATGCTTCGTGCCTCCCACCCACCCACCCACCCACTATCATGACTTCAATTATAGCTTATAAATCTGCCTAGACCAGAGCAGGTACACTGGAACAGATAAGAGCTCACAACTCAGGGAATCCCGGACAGATGAACCCCTAGGACCAATATTGAAAGTTGTGATGCCAGGGGGGTAAGGGGAATGTGGGGAAGTAAAGGGGGAACTGATCACAACAATAGATATATAACCCCCTACCAGGGTGATGGACAACAGAAAAGTGGGTGAAGGGAGAAAGAAATCAGTGTAAGACATGAAAAATAATTATAAATTATCAAGGATTCATGAGGGAGGGAGGCAGGGTAGGTGAGTGAAGAAGTGAACTGATACCAAGACCTCAAGTAGAAAGAAAATGTTTTGAAATGATGATGGCAACGTATGTACAACTGTGCTTGACAAAACTGATGTATGTATGAATTGTGATAAGAGCTGTAAGAACCCCCAATAGAATTATTTTTTAAAAGACTATAAGATTCATTTGGTAAATTTAATTTTTATCTATGTAGATTTCTAACTTCCTCTGTGAGTTTTACAACGAAGTTGCATATTAACTCACTAAAAATAAATGCATTGACACAGCCGTTTCAACAATGATCTCAAGCAAAACAATTGTGAGGACAACACAGGACCAAGTGATCTTTGGTCGTGTTGTGCACAGAGTCGCTATGAGTCAGAACAGACTTGACAGCAAGGTAGCAGTTACATAAGCTCATGTCAACTCGAGGATGTTAAGAGTGAAGGAGTGGAGCCTAGACTGTCAATCAGTTCACAGCCTGATGATGAATCTTTGTGGATGTGGCCTTCTCGATTCCGGGAACTCCCTCTCTCTGGATTGTGCCATCAGAAGAGGCAGGCCACTCTCCTCTGCTGCCTCCCCACCCCCATTATCTCTCTACCGTCACATTCTTGTTGACAAGCCACATGGAGCCATACTGATGGCAGCCAGAGACCTGGAGAGGTGTCCACCACCATCGGACTCACAAGACTTTTTGCCCACTGGTCTGTGATCTTCCTACATTTTGCATCATTGCATGTTACCGCGTGAGTCTGTGGAGGGACGTATGGACTTGCATCAGACATATTGGCTAATAGCAGACTTATGGACTTGGCTTGGATGTTTTCTAAACATACAATTGCTCTTTGATATAAAGTTCTTTCTTCCACAAAAAAATTTTAAAAACATACATAAATAAAAATACATGATCCAAATTGTGCAGATGATGGAACATTAGTATGTGTGGTGTTAATATATATTGTTTATAGTTGCCATTTGGCTTGGTTCCAACTCATGGCAACTTTAAATGTATTGCCGCTGTTGTTAGGTCATTTCCAGCTTACAGCAACACTGTGTACAATGGAAGGAGACACTTCCTGGCCTTGAATCTTCGTCACAATCATACTTGAGTCCCTTTTTGCCATCACCGGGTCAATCCATCCGACTGAAGGTCTTCCTCTCTTTCACTGAGCCTCTACTTTACTAAGCATGTCCTTTTCCAGGCACTAGGGTGTCCTGGTGACATGTCAAAAGTATGCAAAGCCAAACCTTGCCATGCTTGCCTCTAATAACCATCCCACTGTATTCTTCCAACACAGATTTCTTCTTTTTATTCTGGTAGCCCACGCTATAGTCAATGTTTTTTGCGAATACCATAACTCAAAGGCATCAATTCTTCTTTGGCCTTCTCCCTTCCTTGTTCATCTTCCATATGCATAACAGGTACTTGATTAGACGGTGGTTTACTTCAGGTGCAATTTAGTCCTCCAAAGCACATCCTTGCTCTCTACGTTTAAAGAAGGCTTTTGCGTCAGATTTGCCTGGTGTAATGTGCTGCTTGATTTGTTAACTGCTTCTTCCATGAGTGTTGATTGCCAATTCAATGAAATCATTCACAACTTCAATGTTTTATTCCTTTGCAATGCTGTTTTTTATTGGTCTAGTTGTAAAAGTTTTTATTTTCTTTAAATTGGTGTGTACCTCATACTCAGAAGTATATGTAGTGTTTAATCTTCATCAGTAAGTGCTTCAAGTACTCTTTGCTTTCCTCAAGCAAGGTTGTGTCACCTGCATATCAAATGTTATTAACGAGTCTTCCTCTGAATCTGATGTCATGGTCTCTTCAGATTATTCACACAGTGTAGATTTAATAACTACAGTAACAGGATAAAATCCTGACACACACATTTCCTGATTTCAAGCCTTTCGATAGCCACTGATCTGTTACAATGACTGCCTCATGGTCTCTAAACAAGTCCCATGTGAACACAGACAATTATTGTGGAATTCTTATTCTTTGTAGTGATATACTTAGTTTATTATGATCTGCAGAGTAAAATGCCTTTGTATTGTCAACAAAGCACAGGTAAACATAATTTGGATATTTTCTAATTTCAGTCAAGATTCATGATATGTTTTATTTGACAATATATCCTGGACCTGGCTCCAACTTTTGGCAGCACCCTGTCATGTACTACTTCAATTATATGCTAATTATATTGAGCAAAATTATACTAATGATATTGTTTGATGATTTCTACATTCTGTTGAATTACCCTTTCTTGGGATGGGCACAAATATGGATCTCTGCAAGTAGATCCATAACCTGGTAACTGTCTTCCGAATTTCTCTCTTTATTTATTTTTAATCATTTAATTGGGTGCTCATACAACTCATCATAATCCATCCATCCATCCATTGTGTCAAGCACATTGGTACATTTGTTGCTATCATCATTTTCAAAACATTTTCTTTCTATTTAAGCCCTTGGTATCAGATTCTCATTTCCCCTCTCTTCCCCACCCTCACTCCCTCAAAAACCCTTGATAACTTATAAATTATTATTTAATTTTTCATGTCTTACACTGATTGATGTCTCCCTTCACCCACTTTTCTGTTGTCCATCCCCCTGAGAGGGGGTTATAGGTAGATCAATGTGATCGGTTCCTTCTTTCTCCCCCACCTTCCACTTATCCTCCTGGTATGGCCACTCTCAGTATTGGTCCTAGGGGTTTGTGTGTCCTGCATTCCCTGTGTTCCCAGCTCTTATCTCTACCCATGTACATGCACTGGTCTACATTTAAAAACATTGATCATACATGCTAATTTCTCATAAAAATGACTATTATAAAATAACTTTATAAATATTTCACAGCTTAATGTACTAAAGGTAAAAACTAACATCATTTAAGTTGGTTATTTTTAACATGCAGCATCAGCTATACAATATCATTATATAGACAAATAGAAAACTTCTGAGCTTAACATTTTAACTCAATCACCCATGAGTACTCAAACTCAACTCAATACCTAATTTTCTTTTAATCAAGAACAAGCCATTCTGAAAAGAGCTAGTCAATATGTGCTAATTTTGTAAATAAATAACTAAGCTTGGAGACAGTCATTCTCTGTTCCTCCTTTCTGATTTTTAAGCCAAAATAACATTTTAATGGGTTTGAAATCAATCAACCTTTTCTTTTCTACAGCCAAAACCCCACATCATAAATAAATGAATCTTATTTTCAATACTTGGAATTGGGTGGAGGGGGAGAATAATTGAAATGATCATGGATTGGCATCCACTCTCCAATTCCAATTACATGTAGTTTCTTCTGATGTCACTTGGTGATACTTCCAAAGAGTCTGAACACAATTCTTTACGAAACTTTTAAGGCTACTTGAACTTCTTTTCATCCATTTTGAAAAAAAAAAATCTTGGTCTATGTTAAGGATTTCCAGTCATTGTTTCAACATTTTAGAAACATTTATTCTGAGGTATAGGGGTGGAAAGGGAAGAGAAAACTCAGAGCTTGCCCAAGATGAAGTCACATCCCCATCACATGTATTAATCGGTGGCACAAGAATTATATCCTCATGATAAAGTGATTAGGAATAAGTCAACCACTCTCCCTAGTTAAATGCAGAAAGCATTTTCTTGGCTTTAAGCTGAATACTAAGCACTGAAATTTTGTATTGATCATTGATAATGAGATTTGTAGCATCAGTTCATATCACCCCTACATCCATAAATTACAAATCATAACTTTGTTTAAAATATAACACTCCAGTTCCTCACAAAGACAGCTTGGCCTTCATTCAGTGTCATTGTGCTTTATCATTGATTTCCTCTTGAAATGGTTGAATGTTTGCCCATTTTTTTTAGCTCAGTGACACTATATATCCCTTCTTTATTCTTTCGTTATTTTCTGCATCATTCAATATTTTGTCCTTGTTGTTAGGTGCCATCGAGTTGGTTCCGAGCCATGGACCTCATGCACAACCAGAAACACTGCTGGGTCCTTGGCCATCCTCACGATTGTGCCTGTGCTTGGCCCTATTGTTGCATATCCATATCCCGGAGGGTCTTCCTCTTTTTCAGTGCACCTCTGCTTTAACATGCATGATTTCCACGGACTTTCAGCATTTTGACTAGAGGTTTGAATTTGTCTTCGGTTCTTAGAGCTTGAGAATTGTTGGGAACATTCTTCCTCATTAGCTTCTAACTGGTCTTCTTTGTATGTTTTACTATAAAACTTTACTTTGTATTCTCAATATTCCCTTTGAAGATTTCTCTTTAGCTTTTTACGTCATAATCTCAATTCTCTTTCACTACACTTCTGAGTTGGAATCGACTCTCTGGTAGAGAGTGGTTTCAAGGGCAAATTTCAGAATGTCTTCTGAGATCAACTTTAGGGTTGTCTTTCTTCCTGGGCTTTCCAGCAACATTTTATTTTGTTCACGTAGGATGGTCTTGATGCCATTTCAGAATGTGTCTTATGTCATTTTTGCTCAATGTTTCACATCTGATTTTGAGAAAATCGATAAATTCTGGTGGGATATACTCAAGGTCTTATTTTGGCCCTCGTGGACTATTTTAAGGTTTTTGGCTTCACCTGAAACAACTGATGCTGTATTTGACAGGTGGCCACTGGCGTCCTTTGTGCTACTGAGATTGAGCTTCTCCATCGTCTCTTTAGATGCAGTCAGTTACTAATTAACTAATATCTGCATGTTGTTAGGTGCGACTGAGTTTGCTCTGCATGGATACAATTATAAAAACAGAGTTCTCTTTTCAGAATACATTTTCAAGTACTGAATGAGCAGAGGGAACCTTTGTGGTGGGGAATTAATTGTTAACATGATACAATTGCCATTTAAAATTGTCTAACTTCAAAATAGACTGCTATTATGACATGCATGTAGTTTCAGCTTTCTAATCAGCCTCTGGAGAATTATATTCCTTTACTTGTATTTGATGAATCATTAGATTTGGAGAATGAGATTAAGATTTTAGAGAAAAGGTTGGCGTGAATGTGCTCTAACATATGTTACAGCAGAGAAGTTAGCAGTAATTAACTGCTAGCTTGGGTGCAGGTTTTAAATCCTCTAACTTTCAATAACATTTTTTGTAACAACTTCTACTTAGTTACCTTCTCCTAGGAAATTATGTGGAGTGTTCCCGATTATGTTATGGCTGAACCCATTCCTTAGATGGGGTGCAAGTATGACTTTTCCAGTATAATCCGACTCAACTGAACTCACTGCAATTAAGTTGATTCTAACTTATAGGGACTCAGTGGGACACAATAAAACTGTCCCTTTGAGTTCCTGAAATTGCCTGTCTTTAAGGGAACAGAAAGCCTCATCTCTCAAAGGAATGACTGGTGGTTTTGAATTGCTTACATTGAAGTTAGTCCAGTGGATATCCCATTATGACACAAGGGCTCCTCCTTTAAGTATAGAAAACAAAATAACAATAATAATAGCAAACAGTAATAATGGTCAGGATTTGGAGACTGGAATCCTGAATTCTTCCTTTGCTATTATTTGTGTGCTTCAAAGAGTGAATGGAATGTAACAACATCAAAAAAAAAAAAGCAGAGGTGGTTGTGGGGGAGCTGCAGGTCCTGGTTTTCCTCTGTGGGTGATAGCAATATTCCAGATCAGGCTCATGCTAAGGCTGCAGGGAACGGGAGTGCCACATAGTAACTGGTAAAACAGTGCCCCCCCAACCCCACCCCAACTAAACCAAGTGTACCGTCTATGTAGTAAAATATTTTCCTTGAAATAGTGGAGCATATTTTTCATAAGGAATAATTTTACTCTTCTGTTCTTGTGGGTTTTCTTTCCTTAAAAAGTTTTATAACCTGTCAAGAAACTCATTTGATGTAATAAGATGAAAATTGTTTAGTCATGTATAAAGTGCCACAAGATTTATTCCAAAAGGTGCGCTATTTCTATCAAAAACTTGTTTTGCAAATGTGAAATCTCATGAAACTTTAAGAAGACAATATCAGAATCATCACTGCCAGCATGGTTTTCTTTCATACCTATGTAAACTATTCTTATTTCATTTATTCTCTTTCCTTCTCAAATAATTAGGTGCTCACTAGTTTTAGAGAATGAATGTGCATTTTAGGGTTTTTTGAAAATGTGTGTGTGTTTGTGTGTGTGTATACCCTGACTTTCAAGAAATTTCTTAAAGGCTATATTATCCTGATAGTAGAAAAATAGGAAACAATAGGTAATAAAAGCAGGAAGTAGTAACGTTTGCCTTTTGCCTAATTTTCGTTGTCTTGCATATGGATTTGCATAAGGAATAATTCCTAAGGAAACAATTACACAATGTTTACCACATTTAGGTAGGCAGCACAGGACCCAGATGTGAAGAATATGTGCAAAATTAATGCAATAATATTTCCATTTTAAAATGTTGTTACAGTAGATCATGCATGAAAATTGAGACTACACACCTTTTATGCTCTGAAACTAAACGGAATATTGGTTTTGTTCAATAGTAAATGTGAGTAACTTCATCAAGGCTGTTTTGGCATGATTAACTAAGGTCTGTTTTGTAATTATGTACGTAACGGACACTGTCTTGTACAAGCAGTTAGATTCTGTCCTATAGGTAACTGTGGGTTGGAATCAACTTGCTGGCAGTGGGTTTAATTTTGGCTTTTTATTTTTCTATGTTGATGAAATAATCTGAGTAAAGAGGCAGGATACTCTGAATAAAGCAGCAAGAGAGGATGAATTGTGAGCTCAAAAGTCCAAATATGTCAAAGAAACTGCCTATTCTTCCCTGGGAGAGTTTAAAAATACATTAGCATAGTAAAAGCTCTGAGACGTCCTGCCCTACCCCTACAAAAAGAAAAATATATCACATTTTTCCTTTTATTTATGAGACTCATATTCTATGCAATTGATTTTAGAGCACAGTGATATGTTTACACACTAAGAAACTACATCTGGTTTATGAGTAAGTATACTTAATGTAGTTTTTTTGTAATATCTGAAATGTTGCATTTTTAAAATCACTTAGCCTTCTTCTTTTCCTTTGATCCCAATAGTTAAATTTATATTGTTCCATATTCCTAAAAGGAATATTCATTCATCATTTTTATTTTTCAAAAAATGAATTACTAAATATCTTTCATTTCAAGTCTTGCTACCTCAGAAATGGAGGGCAGATTTAACTATTATAACAATAGTAATCTCCTCTTCAATGGGATCTGCTGTGAGGAGCCAATCAGCTGTAAGTTTAGGATGGAGTGCAACATCCTTAGTCAGATCATAGTCCTGAACTAAATAATTGAAAGGACGTTTCCTCATGGGCCTGGTATACATCCAATATAAGTTGGAAAGCAACCAGCAGATGCTGTCTGATTTACTCATCTTGAATTCATGAGCTTCTTCAGCTACATAAGCCAAGAGAAGCTTCTAGCCTGATATCTAAGCCATAGACTTGGAAATATTGCCTACATCTACAAATACTGTGAGCCAATTAGAAAAATAAGACTCATTGTTGTTATTGTTAGATGCTGCCCAATCAATTCTTACTCTTATCAACACAATGTACAACAGAACAATTGTTCTTATATTTGAGCCCATTGTTGCAACAATTCTGTCAATCTATCTCATAAAGTATATTCCTAATTTTTACTGCATCTATACTTTAAAAGTTAAAAAAAATCGATGAAACCATTCAATGACGGTGGCAGTAGTACATTGACAGGAACTACCAGAAGTTCAGGCTGGATTCATATGAGGATGTGGAACAATGGATATCATTACTGATTGTGGCTCAAAGCAGAGAAACCAGAAAGATTTTGCTTGTGTTTTATTAATTATGCCAACACATTTGACTGTGTGGACCATAGTGAACTATGGATGATCTTGAGAATAATGGAAATTCCAGAACACTTCCTTGTACTCATGCGAACTTATATGTGACTCAAGAGGCCATTGTGCAAACAGCACATGGGAATAATGCATGGTTTAAAATCAGGAAAAGTGTGGGACAGGGTGGTGTCCTCTCACCATAATTTTCCAAACTGTATGCTGAGAAAAATAATCTTAAAAATGAATTCTATGAAGAAGAAAGTGGCATCACAATTGGAGGAAGGCTTATTAACTGCCTGCAATATGCAGATGACACAACCTTACTGGCTGAAAGCGAGGACTCGAAGCCCTCACCGATGAAGATCAAGGACTGCAGTCTTCAGTATGGATTGTGCCTCCGTGTAAAGATGAACAAAATTCTCACAAGTGGACCAACAGGCAACAGCATGATAAGTCCAGAAAAGGTTAAAGTTCTCAAGGATTTTGTCTTTCTTGAATCCACAGTCAATGCTCATGGAAGCAGCAGTCAAGAGATCAAAAGATGAGTTGCATGAGGTCAATCTGCTGCACGAAGCCTCTTTAGAGTGTTGAAAATCAATGCTGTAGCCTTGAGAACTAAGATGTACCTGACCCACACAGTGGTATTTACAATTGCCTCATATGCATGCAAAAATTGGATACTGACTAAGGAAAAATAAAGAAAAACGGATTCATTTGAATTGTGCTGGTGAAGAATATTGAAAATGTCATGGACTGCTAAAAGGACAAACAAATATGTCCTGGAGGAAGAATGGCTAGAGCATTCCTTAGAGGTGAGATGACAAGACCTTAGCTTATCTACTTTGGGCATGCTGTCAATAGAGAGACCAGTCCCTTGAGAAGGACATATGCTTAGTAAAGTGGAGGGATAATGAAACGGGGAAGGCCCTCAATGTGATGCAATGACATTGTGGCTGCAACAACGGAGTCAGGTACAGGAACCATTGTGACGGTGCTGCAGGACCGAGCAATGTTTCATTCTGTTGGGCATTGGGTGGCTGTGGATCAGAACTGACTTGATGGCACCTAACAACAAACGACTTTACAGAGCATGGTTTCTTTTCCATGAGCTGTAGCTCCTGACAACATATGCGATGACACGATACAAAGTCTCACCATACTTGATCTTAGGAAGCAATATTGATGTGCTTCTTCCAAGACACGTGTGTTTGTTCTTGTGGAAGTCCTTGATACTCCCAGTATTTTTTGAGAGCACCATACTTGACATGCATCAATTCGATTGCAGCCTTCTTTATTCAATGTTCAGCTTTCACATGTAGGTGAAGTGTTTGAAAATACCATCTTTGGGATCAGGCTAATCATAATCCATGAAGTAGGAAGTCCTTGCAACACTTTGAAGAACTTGTGTACAGTCCCTTGCCCCATGTGATGCTTCCCTGGATCACTATGAATTGGCTGTGGAACCAAGCCAGCCAAAACTCTTGGCAACTTCAGTTTTTACCCCCATTCATCACGATGCTGCTTATTGCTCCAGTTGTGAGGCTATATGTTGTTTTTCAATTAAGTTGCAATCCATAGTGCAACCCACAGACCATCCTTGATGTTCACAAGCAGATATTTATTGTCTTCCTCAGTTTTAGCAAACAATGATATGTCACCTGCATATTAGAAATAGTTAATAAACTTTCCCCCAACCTTGATATCACAGTCTTCTTCATACAATGCAGCTTTTCTGAGTATTTGCTCAGCATATAATTAAATACGTATGGCCAGAGGATACAGGACTGAAGCACACCTCTCCTGATGTTAAACCATGGACAGTCCCTTGTTCTGTGGGCAGCACTGCCTCCTGATCCATGTACAGTCTGTGCCTGAGAAAAACCAACTGCTCGGGAATTCTTCTCAAGGCTTATTCACAGTTGGTTCCGGTCCACACAGTCGAATGCCTTAGGCAACATGAGTAAAGATCTTCCTGGCATCTTTGCTTTCACCCAAGATCTATCAGGCATCAGCAATGATAGTCCCTTTTCCTCCTCCTCTTCTGAATCCAGCTTGAAACTCCAGCAGCTCCCTGTCAATGCTGAATGATACCAGCATATTTTACTTGCATCTTATATCAATGATATTGTGCTATAATTTGAGCATGCTTTGGGAGTCACTTTTCTTTTTAATGGGTACAAATATCTATCTCTTTCAGTCAGTTGACCAAGTAGCTGTATGCCATGGCTTTATCAGCTCCTTGAAACTTTTTAATTTGTATTCCACCAATTCCTGGCTTGGTGGAATTTTTGGCTAATGTCTTAGGTGCAGCTAAAACTTCTCCCTTCAGTACCACTGGTTCTTGATTATATGAAGCTTTTTGAAATACTTGAATATTGACTCATTCTTTTTGAAACTGTAACTCTGTGTATTCTCTCCATCATATTTTGATACTTCCTGAATCATTCAACATTTTGCACATACACTATTTCAATATTGCAACTCGAATTTTGACTTCTTTCTCTACTTCTTTCAGCTAAGATATGCTGACTGTGTTGTTCCCTTGGTTTCGAACTCGAGGTCTTTGCACATTTCATTATCATATTTGGCTTTGTTTTCTCTAGCTGCCTTTTGAAATGTTCTGTTCAGTTCTTTGACCTCCTCCTCCTCCTCATTTCTTCTATATGCTTTAGCAGTTCCTCCTTCAAAAGAGCAAGTTTCAGAATCTCTTATGACATTCAAGTTGACCTCATCTTTCTCCCTGTCCTTTACTGGTCTTTTGCTTTTTTCATGTACTTTCTTCTTGATGTCAAACTACAGCTCATAACGTCTTCTTTCTTTCTTAAAATTGTGCTACGGTTAACCTATCCTAAAATGTATAGACAGTTCTATACTACTATGATAAATTTTCAAAAGTGACTCAGCTATTCCTTCTTCCAGATCTATCTCAGTCTGGAAACCCACTAAAAACTGCCCACTACTGTAGACCCACCTGACCCTTGAATTGCTGGTGGCATAGCTTCCAGCAACCAGAAACACACAATCCATCACAAAATGACAAATTGACAAACAATTGGGAGACACAATAAAGTCGCACTATACACCTAAATAATACCTATATATTCTTTATTAGAATCATAGTGCAATAAAAGTCAACCAAAATTATGGACTGAATTGTGTCCCTCTCTAGTCCCCCTCACCCTCAACAACATGTTAAAATGCCCTGTACTTGTAGAGTCCCTGGGTGGTGCAAATAAACTTGGTTATAAACTGTAAAGTTGAGTTAAATGTACTCAGAGGCATCACTGAAGGAATCTGCTTAGGAAAAAATAACCCACTGAATCCCTATGGGGGACAGTTCTCTTGTTGCAAACAAGGAGTTAACAGAACTCAAAATAAACTCTAGTGCATGCAAATAGGAACCTGAGTATAAATAGGATATTTAAAATGTATGGTAATGAGGTTCCATACTAGATAGCGTGGAGCATAAATCTAATCACTTCTGAGTTATATAACAGTTAACACAGAGCCACGTGGGGGGAAAGATATGCTAAGGAATTCCAAGAGGCTTCAAGGTTCGTGCCCAAACTGAAACAAACCCTGTTCTTTTTTTTGTATGTATGTGTGTGTTTATGTATAACCATTTTATTGGGGTTTTTACTGCTCTTATAACATTCCATACATCAATTGCCTCATGAATATTTGTACATATATGGTCATCATCATTTTCTAAGCACTTACTGTCTATTTGAGCCCTTGCAATCAGTTCTTTTTTCCTTGCCTCCCCCACCTTCCATCCTCATGACCCCTTGATAAATTGTAAATTATTATTGTTTTCATATTTTACACTGACTTCTGTCTCTCTGTTGTTCATGTCCCTGGGAATGAGGGATTATGGGTCCATCATGGCAATTGGTCCCCTGTTTCTCCATTCCTTCCCCCACATTCTTTCTACCCTCCTCATATTGCTCCTCCTATTTATGTTCCTGAGGGGTTTATCTGACCTGGAGTTTGCATCCCCTGAACTCTTATCTGCACTAGAGTATTCATGTTCCGGTCCAGCCAGAACTGAAAGGCAGGACTGGGGTCATGATAGTGGGAGTGAGGAAGCCTCAAAGAACCACAGGAATATTGTATGTTTCATTGGTGCTATTCTGTGCCCTGGTTGCTTAATCCTTTCCTGTGACCCTTCTGTGAAGGGATGCCCTATTGTCTACGGATGGGTTTTGGGTCTCTGCTCTGACCTCCCCTGTTCTCAAAAATATGTATGCTCTTTTGATTTTGTTTTATTTTTGTTAGTTTTTTCTATTTTTTGTTTTTCTTTTTTCATTCAATCTTTTGTTTCCTTTTTGTTTTGTTTTTTCCTGTTATTTTGTTTTTCCTACCAATATAAGATAGGCAAGTTTGAGGAAAAAGCAATGAGACCTTGGTTCCAGGGGGACCTAGGGAGAGAACGAGGGGGGAACAGTGATGAGCAAACAATGCCATAGACAGGGGAACAACTAGGGAATTAAAAACAACGATGGGGGAGATATGGAGATTCTGGTGGTGTTGGAGTCACACCAATCTAGATAAGAGGCAGAAGAAGGGCGAGTGTGATGGTGGGGAAGGGGAAAGGTTAAAGGAAACAGAGGAAAGATATAGGAAGAAAAGTTATGGATAGAGGTATTGTGTTAGTCTGGGTAGACTAGAAAACAAAATTCATAATCACTCATATTTTATGAGAGAGTTTTATATAAAGCGTAATTGTACATTAAGCATCCTAACCCAGTCCAGCCCAAGTCCATACATCTGGAATTAGCCCATATGTCTGACATCAATCTACAAAGTCCTCCTTAAACTCACAACACACACACACACACACACACACACACACAATGATGCCAGCTTCAGAAGGAAAGCAGCGAGCGTGTAAATATCTCAGTACTGGCAGGTGTCTCCATGTGGCTTCTCCAGCAGCAGGGCTGCAGCAGGGCAGGTCAATGTGGCTTCTCCTCGCGGATGTCTTACAGGAAATGAGCTCTGCCAGCTGAGGCAGAGAACTAGCTAAGGCAGCCACAACTGGTCGGACCATCAGAGAGAAAGAGACCAAACAGGTGAGGCTCCCTGAGCCATTTATCTCTCCACTTTTCAATTAATCTCACATGTGTTCATTGGCCAGGTTGGCACAATTAACCTTAACAGTCACTGGTATAAACATAGGGGTGTACTTATGTAAATCCATTACTTTGTAACGATAGAGGTAGTAGCCTATGTACATATACATATATGACAATACATTGAGGAAAAGGACAGATTTTGGGCCTCTGCTCAAGCTCTCGCTAATGCAAAAACACTTTATTCTAACAACCTGGAATTCTGTGATATTCTCCCAACACAATTGCTACAGACATAAGCAAATGTGGTGAGGAAAGCTGATGGTGCATAGCTATCAAAAGATAGAGCATATGGGGTCTTAAAGGCTTGAAGTTAAACAGGTGCCCATCTAGCAGAGAAGCAACAAGCCCACTTGGAATAAGTACTTTTGATATTATACCCAGTTTTTTGCCCCTTTGGATCAACAAAACAAAATAGTTGAGGATGACTGAGTGAACACTATATATTGCATATACGTATTATTTTACTTGACATGAATATACAACCAAACTATACCTGATATTCAAGGTTTTGTTCTAAGAATAATGTGAAGGCGGTATCTGGCCTCTTTTTACCTAACAAATGGGACCCTTATCAAACTCATTATCATCAAATCATTGCTGACTCATAGGGACCTCCCAGGCTTCTCAGACTACAACTGTTCACCGGACGAGGAGACACAGTCTTTCTGTCTAGGAGCTGCTGGTGCTTTCAAACTTCTGGTCATGTGGCTTACAGCCCAACACATAATTATGAAACCACCAGGGCTCCTTAACAAGGGGAAGGACAAGGTGGGAAGAGAATCAAACTTAAATGAATCCCAAAGTTGGTTCCTACGAGGTACAGGTCACACATGCCTCTACCCAAGCATCTTAGCTAATTCTGTCCCCATCATTCTTTTCCAGGGATATTCTGCTTCTCGGTAAGATAATGAGTTTAATGGGTAGTTAACAGGTTACAACTCAAGATCAGAAATGCTCAGGATAAAGCTCTTCCAGCCAGAAGTGCCTCTTCACAGTTACGCACATGGTTGTATCTCTTTCTGATCCTTGGCCTCTTAGCACTGAGTGCCTTTGCCTCTGCTTTTAGGCATATTTGACACGGGTCTTTCAGCACTTCAGCTTAATGCCCCAAGGGCACACTCTGCTGGCATAAATCCCAGCCCCAAAGCACTCAGCCCTAGCTTCGTGGGTCAGCAAATGTAGCTTCCTGGTGGAGGGTTTCTCAGAGGTACCCTACTCCACAAGGGCACCCAAAGGCCCTTACTTACTTGCACCATGAGTTTCGAAACCTTCTTCACTCTATCTCAGACACTGCCTGCTGTTTCTGGGCTACCACTCCTCTGGGGTTCTTCTGGTGCCACGGTTCTGTTTCCTGGCACCAAGAGACTTAGCATGCAAGAAATGTAATGTTCACAGGATGAGCTCCATACCCGAATCTTTGTTGTTGTTGATGATAGGCAGTGAGATTCCCCCGTTTCCACCCTGTGATGGCCAACCGAGCTGAGTGGCAAAGACGACCTTATTACAGTTCCCTATGCCATGTTTGCACAATCCCATGCAGTCATTTGTTGGACGTAACAAAGACTCTGACTAGAAGATCTATGGCACATACCTGCACCAAGCTATGGTATTGATTTTCATATATTCCTAAGAAACCACTGAGAGCTTTGCCAAGGCAAATATGCTTCTGGCTAATCCTATATTATCATTGTATTTTACAGAATTTTCCAATCAGTAGCATGCCCTACATGTTCACTTACTTGTTTGGGGGCTAGTACTTGTATATTAGTCTAAAGTTTGGATAATGCACTGCTCAGAGATTTCTCTAAAATACCAAATCATTGTAAATTGATATCCAGTGATGTTTGCCCTCGTTAATATTTCTAAAAACTGGCGGATACTGTTTTAAAATATTTGAAATGCTTTAATCTGACCATTTACATACAATGCTACAATAGCTAAAGGATAATAGGCTATTACTCTGAGATAAATTATATTTCATTTTTTTTCTGTTAGCTAACTATACTCACTAATTAGATACCAAGCTAAAATTAAATTTATCATTAATATAAGGGTGCTGTATTGTTACTAATCAGGATTTCCATTTAATAATTCCAGGTTTGATTAGGTACTTCTTGTATATGCTACTTTAGCATTAAGAAGACAAACTATTTTCCTTCATTTCTTAAGCAGCTACTTTGTTGCAAGACAATTTTAAAGGCCTAAATATTCTATCAGCAACGCTACCTCTGTGCAAAAGTGCTACTTGAAGAACACATTGATGCTAAGTCAAATTCACAATGAGCTTTCCTAAAGTGGTTTTCTGTACCTTATTAACAATGTCTATTCTCTGTACCCAATAGCTTGCATTAGGAAAATGCAAGCTCTCCTTAAAGTGTGGAAGAGCAAGGATGTAATCTGAGGACTAAGTTGCACCTGAAGCAAGCCAGGATATTTTCAATTGCCTCATCTGCACGTGAAACTTGGACACTGAATAAGGAAGACTGAAAAAGAATTATGCCGGTGAACAATATTGGAAGTAATATGGACTCCTCCCAGAAGAACCAATACATCTGAGTGGGAAGAACTACAACCTGAATGCTCCTTGGAAGTGAGGATGGCAATATGTCATCTTATGTACTGTGGATATGCTATCAGAAGAGACAGTGCCTGGAGAGGGACATCATGCTGATATGGTGGAAGAACCTCAATAGTGTGGATTGACACAGTGGCTCAAACATAGGCTCAAACATAAGGGTACTTGTGAGGTTGGCACAAGCCTAAGCAGTGTTCAATTTGTTGTGCCTAGGATCACTATGAATCACAACCAACTCAGTGGCACCTAACAACATTTAAGATTAATGGAGCTACCGTTTGTCTAGCTGGGCTTGAGAAGCTTTTTTATGCTTAGGGCCATTTGGATATTTGGAACATCATTCTAGTGCAATTTAATTAACTCACCCCTAATAGAACTGCGTCTCTTGGGAGGACGCATGTGATGCAAGTTGGTACTGATGCTTCATGAGCCTTTCACAGCACGTGGGGCTGGATGCTCATCAGCCTCGTTCTAAAGCTTCATTTGTTAAGTTTGAAACCTCTCCACTAGATGAAAATCACTTGGACTACAAAACTGGACCAACTGAACTGTGATCTCCCTGACTCCTGCTTCAATTTTCTGTGCCATAAGCCTGCAGCTCCACGAGTCCAAAGAAGCTTCAGATTTATGGACTTGGATTGACTGACCTGCGGTGGCTTCTTCTCGTGAGGTTGCTTCCTAATATAAAGTTCTTTCTGTACTTAAATGAGTGTCACTGGATTTGTTCCCTAGACAACCTGGCTGATAGTTGGATGAGGTTATGTTAACTAGACACACCTGGCTAGGGGGTGGAGTCAAACCTGCCAATCAAGTGGTAGCTTGCTGACACCTCCGTAACAGTGGGACCATTTGTATGAGAATAAGGGACTATGGGAACTTTCTCTCTTTCTCTCTCTCTCTCTGCCCCTTCACCTTCCTCCCTGCTAGAACTCTACCTATATTGAGGCAGGGGCCCAAGTGGGCCACCTGATCCTGAGAAATGCCAGTTCTCTGCTTGTTACCATGACTGTGGGTCCATGTGATTCAACACCACTGACCTGTGATCTTCCTTTATTCCACAAACCTCTCTGCAACATCTATTTGCAGATATGTGAGTCTGAAGAGGGTCTGGCTTCCATCTAACTGGTGGGCTTGAGTTGGACTGGGCTGGGATGCCTTCTTTAGTTATATTACTAATTGATATACAGTTTTTCTCATATATGCATGAATATTGCTGGATTTGTTTCTCTAGAAAACCCTGCCTAACACACAGGCCTAACACACTGAATTCTCAGACTGGGTTCACTAGAGAAACAAAATCAATGATATGTTTGCATGTGTGTGGTGGGAGGTGGGGGTGCGTGGGGGTGTATGCGTGCATGTGTGCATAAATATACCTCTAAATATACCTCTCTGTATGTGCATGTACATACTGAGAAATTTAATTCAAGTAAATAACTTTTCCTGAGTGCCAACATAGATCAGAAGCAGGTTACAAGCCTGAGAAAACTTCCTTTGGATGTCAGTTCTCATAGCAGTTTTCATCGCGGAGGTGATTACATTATATTACGTCTCATAAGGAGCGGTAGAGTGTGGTGGGGAGCGCAGCAAGGAAATTATTGAAAACAATTCAGGAAACTGGTAGTGTACAAGATCAACATTTGAAAATCAGAAATTACAATAACAAAGAACACTGTAAAGGAAGTTAGTGAAACACTATAATATTTCCCCTCAAATTGCTTGGCTCTTCTGCGTCTTTACAGAGTTTCATTAAGCATTGGGCTGTGATCAGCATGAGCTGCAGTTCAAAACATGAACAGCTCTGCAGGGAAAGATTGTGCTTTCTACTCCTGCATAGAGCTACGGTTTCCGAAACCCCACAGGGTCACTAGGAGTCAGCATTGATTTGATGGCAGTGAGTTTAGTTTGGGTTTTATTATAGTTTAGTTATTTTTTCATATACGTTCCGGGTTGATTTATAAATGTTTGGGTTTAATCTCTTTTAGCAGTATTTTACAGTTTTTATTGTCCAGGATCACTGGTGACATAGTGGGTTACATGTTAGCCTGCCAAGTCCAAGGTCACCAGTTCCAAATCACCTGCTACTCCTTAGGAGAAGGATAAGAAGGTCTACGCCCAGAAAGAGTTACAGTCTAGGAAGGACATTAGGGCAATTCTACCCTGTCCTAAACGATCCCTATGAGTTGAAGTTGATTCAATAGCAGTGAATTTGAGTAGAAAGAGAAAATGGAGAAGCTCACTATCATCTGCCAATAAAGAATGGATTTCAATGTTGATTTTGAAACCAGGAATATGCAAGTTCAAGTTGGAGCTGAAAATCATTAAAACAAGTTCAAACAATCACTGTATTAGACAGGGTCCTCTAGAGAAACAAAACCAAGACACTTATGATTTTATATATAGAGAGAGATAGGTATAGGTATATAAAACACAATGAAATAAACAACGACTTAGTCTACAGAGCAGTACAAATCACTCAGTGCAACTCACTTCTGTTAATAAACTGGCAATCTTTCAACTCAGGAGAGCTGCTTCGTGCAAGTCAAAGAAACAGACAGCTGAGTCTTCTTTAGAGCAATTTAGGCAATCTGACCACAGCAGCAAACATCAGGGCAGGTCACCAACAGTCAGCCAGATGACAGTCTGACAATTCCCAGTTCAAGTGATGTATATACCAGCAGTTTGGCCAACCAGGTCTTGAAGGAACCTCGAACTACAGTGACACAGTCCACGGGTTAGGTGTCCCACAGGTAGTATAGCTTGAAAGTTGAGGCAGAGAACCAGCTAACGCAGCCACACACTGGTCTGATCATCAAAGAGCAAGAGATAAGAAAGGTGAGGCTTGCTGAGTCGTTTATCAATTTGCCCTTCAACTAAACTGCAACCTTATGAATCCCACGTGCGTTTATTGGCCAGATTGGCATAATAAGTGTACCTATCCCAATCACCTATAGCATATCCTGCCTCAATTTAGAGACTGCCTGAAGGACTGATTTGACCTGTGGAACATAATTGACCAAAGATCAAATGAGTGGTGTTATGATATCAAGAAGACCATATATCAAGGAACAATGACAAAAATAAAAAAACAAGGTCATTAAATAGAAAAGGCCAAAGTATATGCCAGAAGAGACTCTGAAACTTGTCTTTGAGCATAGACTAAAGTTAACTCAAGAAATGGTAAAGTTAAAGAGCTGAACAGAAAATGTCAAAGAATAGTTTGAGAAGACAAAAGAAAGTGGAATAAAATGTGCAAAGACTCAGTGTGACAAATCTAAAAAAGAAGAATTATCTTAGTATTTCTTAAGCTGACACTGAAGAGAAAAATCAAGTCAAGTTGAAATGCGGAAAGATTATATGGAGAAAATATTGTGTTTCATTGAGTATGGGTAATATTGAAATTAATCAGAATTCCAGAACATTCGATTTTGTTCAGTTAGAAATTGAACATAGACCATCCAGCAAGTGTTCAAACATAACAAGGGACTGCTGAGTGGTTTAAAAAACAAACCACAGGAAAGGCTGTGTCATGCTTGTGTCCTTTTACAAAAGTTATTCAATATGTATGCTTAGCAAATATCTGAGAGGCTGGGCTATATGAAGGGAACGTAGCATCAGGATTAGGGGAGGGATCTTTAACTACCTCTCTCAGATTGATGGAACAACCCTGCTTGTTGAAAGCAAGGAGGGCTTGAATCACTTTCTGATGAAGATCAAGGTCTGCAGTCTTCAATATAAACTACAAGTCAATGTAAAGAAAACACAAATCCTCAGAACTGGACCGTAGCAATTAGATTTCATGTGAACTTGAACCTGTGGTGTTCAACCTATCAATCAGGTCACAGCCTGAAGGTGCCTCCTTGGGGTGTGGAGTTTTCCATGAGAGACAGTGGGAAATTCGCTCTCTCACCCTTCACTCTCCCTGCTTGCTGGGATTATTTGAGGGGTGGCCCAGGTGGATTATGGATGGGGAGAGCTGCCTGCACCCTGTTATGTTCCCACCTATCTTGGATTTACATGACTCTGCACACACCAACCTGTGATCTCCTTACTTCTCACTTCACCAATCTGTGTCTGAAGATGGATATGGCTGGCAGTGCACCCATGGATTGAATTATACTGTACAGAAACGTCTTCTTGATATAAGATTTCTTATTGATATAAAGTTATTTCTTATACAAATATGTCACTGGTTTTGTTTCTTTAGACAAACCAACCTAACACATAGAACAATAAAGAACATTATAGATAATAGAAAGAAAGACTAAAGTCAGCAAGGAGATCATTTGACCTGAACGCATTATCACTGTTTTTGGAAGCAGCAGTAAAGCAATGAAACAACAAATGGCATTGTCCAGTCTGATGAAAAGAACCCCTTTAAAATGTGAAAGATCTAAGATATAACTTTAAGGACAAAGGTGTGCCAGACCCAAACCATGTTTGCTTTGTTTTTCTAAAATCATATTATAACCATGTGAAAACTGGACAATAAATCCTGACAAGTGGGAAAGAATGGATGCTTTTTGAGGGATTCTGTTGGTGAAAAATTGAATCATACCATGGACTATCTGAAGAATAAACAAATCTATCTTAAAGGAATTAGCTACAATGCTCCTTAAAATCAAAGATGGTGAGACCTTGTCTCAGATACTTTGACCATATTATCAAAAGACACCAATTCCTGGCAAATGACATCATGCTTGTAAAGTATGATGAACCAGGGAAAGTAGAGCATCAGGGAGAAAAAAGAGCCTCAATCAAACAGACAGTGGCTATAACAATGTGATCAAATATAACAACGATTAGGAGGAAGATTCAAGAATACGCATTGTTTTACTCTGTTGTACATGGGATTTCATAGAGTGAGAAACAACTGAACAGAACATCACCTAATGACAAGAACTAGGAATGATCTTGATGGTCAGATACTGGGCAAGCCATTGTTTTCTTTCATATATATATATATATATATATATATATATATATATATATATATATATATATATATATATATTTCCATTCTCTTATTTTCTGTGTTACCTCTGCCAAGAAATCAGTTGAGCTGGTGTTGACTGCCACGTATTTAGGATTTGGTGTTGTGGGACCTCCTAATGGTTCGTGCCCATTGAATGGGTCTGCAGAGGCCAGAACACTATGGGTACCATTCCTTTCTAGTTAATAGCTACTTGTATGGACTTTTGGTTCTAACTGAGTGGTTATTAGGTTACTTGCAAAAATACAAAATTGCTGCTAAATTTCAGGCCAGTTCACAGCTCACCATTCCATTTGCATCCTTGTTTTTTTAAAAAAGTTTTATAATTTACTTAGTATTTATTCCACTCTTTAGCTTTTATTTCAAAGATCAGGGTACCAGGATTATCATCCGTATCTGTTTCATTTGCTGTCCCACATCTTGTTAGTTTGTATGCCTAGTCAGCTATCTTGTTGTAAATCTTCCACTAGATTCTTGACAATTTTATTGTATGCATTCATCCACTGTCCTCATTTTCACAAACACTCCTCTAATAAAGATGTGTCAAGCTTCATTGAAACTTGTTCTAGAATGTAGGGATGCTAAAATGGATGAAGAAAATAGCTGAAAATAGCTGAATATTTTGAAGGTTAACTCAATAAGATAAAGTATTATAATAAAATATGACAAACTTGAGAGTTAGAAAATTAAATGAGAAGAAAATATTCCACATCTCCCAAGCTGAAAGAATTTAATTAAAAAATCAACCTTCCACTTGTAATATCAGAGGCTTCTATGGGCAAAATATAGAATGATATAAGAAACATCAAAAAAGACAGAGAGAATTTACAGAGTCAACACACCAAAAAGAATGGGTCAATGTCAACTACTTAAGGAAGTAGTATATTGACAAAAAACAAGAGTCCAGATTGGTAAAATACCACAATTTAAATGTTTCAACATGCTGATGCAGCTCTGGAAACACTTGTCTACACTGTGGCAGTTACATAATCTGGTGTCAATTTAGGGCTTGAGAGGTTTAAGAGTGAAGGGGTGGTGTCTAGTCTGTCAATCAGGTCATAGCCAATGAGGCCTCTGTGTGGGCATGGTCTGCTCCTGAGAATTCTGGGAAATCGTGAATTTCCTCCGTGGAGGCAGGAGAGACTCCCTCTGTCTGCTCACTTCCTGTAAGACCTCCCTGCAGAGAAGCCACATGGACCTATCCTGAGGCAGCCCTGGGTGCTGGAGCACCCATGTGGAGACCCCTGCCAGCAGTGAGATGCTTCTACTGCCACTGACTTTGCACCTGCTGGCCTGTGCTCTTCCTGCATTCAGCTTCATTGCATGTGTTTCATGAGTCTGAAGAGGGCTTTGTAGATTTGTATCAGACATGTGGGCCAATATGTGACTTTTGGACTTGACCTGGACTGGGCTGGGATATTTACTCAATATTCAACTGCTCTTGTATATAAATCTCTTTCTTGTACACATGTGTGTCTATGAATTTGTTTCTCTAGTCTACCTGGACTAACACATATAACAAAAATTTAGGAGAGTTGGCCAACTGTCTGGAAGAGATTCATATTTGTGCTCATCCCTACGAAGTTTGAATGGATCTTGGACTACCAGAACTAACAAGTCTGCCTTGGAAGTAGTAGAATCAGAATGTTTCTTAGAAGTGATGATGGCAAGACCATGTCTCGTGTACGTGATTATCAGGAGGGACCTATTTCTGGAGAGGGATATCATGTTTGGTAAAATAGGGGACCAGTTAAAAAGAGAAATACACTCCAGGAGAAGGAGATGCTCTGGCTTGAACATAACATAACACAAAATGCGAGGATAGTGCAGGATTGGCCTATAAGGATGTTATGGATCAGAACTAACTCCCCGACACCCAACCACAATCTCCATTGTTTAGTTAATAAGATCACAATTTCTTTCCACAATTATCTGTCAGCTAGAACTCATTAGATGTCAAATGTGTCTCATTCCTAATTCTCTCTCTCCTAGCCAATAGTCCTCAGACTTTCCCATATCAGTGAATATTTCTTTTTGTGGTTCTTCTGAGTTTACCATCACCTACCTCAGCATTTAGTTAGCCTAGACTTTCTTTTTCTATACCTTTCTTCATTCCTGATAGTGTATTATGTATAAGATCTAGCACAGTGAGGTAACTTCTTGAGATATTTTATTTCTATTCCACATGGTTTCAGTTCTTTAAAATATTAAGTAAAGCATTTTATGGCTATATCACTTTATGTTAATCTTTGTCAATTATGTTAATCTTTATCAGTTAATTTTAAACATTTATTTTATAAACATATTGTGGATATCTTGTACTATTTTAAGGAATTGAAAATTCAGGGCCATCTACTAATAATTATCAGTGCCGGATTGATTATACAGGGTAAATACCCACACCATATTCAAATACTGGTCATAAGTATTTCCTTTCTCTATTTAAGCCTGCTAATATTCCACTCTCTTACACAGCCAACTTCAGTTCACAAATGCAAATAGCTGAATTGACAATGAGGTCATGGGAGACCACTATATTAGCCTTTGTTTTGTTCAGTTTTTGTATTTGTTCAGTTTTTAGTGAATGCTTAGTTTGTTGTCCCTCCTTACATCTCTTCCCCCTTTTTAAACCAAGCCAAGGGTAATGGTTTTATATTTCAGTATTGTAGCATTAACTTCCTGCTAGTTGGGAGCTCATATATATTGTCAGATTTAACATGCCATTGCAAGGCTCTAAGTAAATCAGAAACTATTCTGAATGCAGTCATTAATGCATGGCAAAGAGAGTCCATGGTAAAATATAGCTACTTAGTATTTCCATCTGACTTTGGGTGATCCATGTCCATATATATCACAAGTACAAAAACAAAAGAGGTTATTTATGATGCTTTAAATGGAGCCCATATGTAGACAGCATGCAATGGAAGTGACACCAAAATTTCAGCTATATTACCATGTAATAATTGAATAAATCAGCATGTATATTGAATTATTTGGCAAACAACAATATCATTATCCGTTTTATCTTTAAAATTCAACCAGGCACATTTATTTCTTTGCCTTATAGAACTTATATAACATTCTACCTGATTAAATTTTATTTTCCACTTATAAATTTTAATCACATTTTAAATAGTTTAATCACAAAATTATGGCTTTCTCTTTAAATTATATCACTAAAATCTAATTATTTTGATTTAGTTGTGATATCTTTATTCTTGATATATTAGTTTGGGGTTATGCATGTAATTGATGTGATAGTCAACAATAATCAAGCAACATCAAGTCATAATAAGGAATATATATTCTCCTTCAGAGGCAACAAACACAATAGAAGATCCCTTAACTAAGTTCAAAATGTACATTTGTGTTGAATTTCACAACAGACATCTTTCATGATCACTGTCAAATAGCTTAATTTGTATATAAGCATAGGAGTTTTATTACCAATAAAGGGAAATTTTATATATCTTCAAATCTCTTCTATATCTGAGATTCTAACATTCTTCTGATATTACAATAGACCAGAAATTAGACATCTAATTTAAAAGTAACTAGTAAAATAAAATTATTTTAATAATTGCATATAAATCTAAATTTACCATCAACCTTTATCGCTAGGAAGCTCACTTATTTGATTTCTCTCATCCTCTCCTTCTTTAATAGATATGATTGTGTTGAAAATTGTACTTTAGAAACTAATTTTACCCCTTGTTAACTATGTATAAAAAATACTTCTAAGGCTGATAGTGCCCGGCTATTGAGAGATACAGCGTCTGGGGACTTTTAAAGCTTAAAAGTAAACCAGCGGCCATCTAGCCCAGAAGCAACAAAGCCCACATGGAAGCCGCACACCAACATGAAGGACCGAGGGGACCAAGTTTCAAACAACAAAGGCAGGGGGAAAATCATATCATTGTGAATGAGGGGAGTGCGTGATGGGGACCCAATACCCATCTGTAGACAGCTCAACATCCCTTGCAGAGGAGTAGTGGGGAGGAGATGAGTCACTCAGGGTTCAGTGTGGCAACAATGAAACGCAAAACCTTCCTCTAGTTCTTGAACGCTTCCTCCTCCCTGATTATCATGATCCCAATTCTACCTTGCGGACCTGGTTAGAACAGAGGATGCACAGCGGTGCAGTAGGGATCTGGAAACACAGGGAATCTAGGACAGATGAACCCCTTAGGACCAACGGTGAGATTGGCGATACCAGGAGGGAAGGGGGTATAGAAAGGGAGAACTGATCTCGGGGATCTACATATAACTTCCTCTCTGGGGGATGGGCAACAGGAAAGTGGGTGACGGGAGACGTCGAGCAGTGTAAGATAGGATAGAGTAATAATTTACAAATTTTTAAGGGTTCGTAATGGAGGGGGGAGGGAGGAGCGGCGAGTGAGGTGGAGGGAAAAGGAAAATGGGCTGATTTGAGGAACCCAAGAGGAAGGCGAATTTGGAGAATGATGAGGGCAACGAATAAGGGTGCTTTACTCAATTGATGTATGTATGGATTGTGATAAGAGTTGTATGAGCCCCAATAAAATGATTTATAAAAAATACTTCTTTTGTTAACATGTAAACAGTTATCTACATAATCTTCCATAATATGAATATACCATTACTATGATAAGAAATTTGGAAAACAGCTACTTGGTTAACTGAGTTGAAATGATCCAGATTTGTACCCATTCCAAAGAAAGGTGACCCACCAGGGGGAGCCGAGCACAATGATCCATGTTAAACTACCCGCTTCCCCTCACCCCATAGACTCGCCAACCCTGAGGGGAACAAACAACACAAACATGGGTGAAGGGAGACAGCAGTCAGTGTAAGATATGAAAACAATAATAATTTATAATTTGTCAAGGAGTCACAAGGGGAGACGGGGGAGGCAAGCAAGTTCATTCCCAGGTCTCAAATAGAAAGTAAATGCTTAGAAAATAATGAAGGCAACATATGTACAAATATGCTTGATATGATTGATGTATGGAATGTTAAAAGAGCTGGAAGAGCCCCCAATAAAATAATTTTTTAAATTAGAAAACAATATCAGTAGTTTCACATGCAACTAAAATTTTGCTGACCATTATCCAACAGTGGTTGCAGTAGTACATTGACAGGGAGCTGCCAGAGGGTCATGTAGTTTCAGAAAAGGACATGGAATGAGGGATTGGCTCACAGCAGAGAATACTAGACAGGGGTTTACTTGCATTTCCTTGACTATTCAAAAGCATTCAACTGTGTGCATCATAACAAACTAAGGCTAGCCTTTAGAAGAATGGAAAATCCAGAACACTGCATTGTGCTCACGTGGAACCTGTCCTGGATCAAGGGCAATTGTATGAACAGCACAGGGAAGTACTGCACGGTGTAAAGTAAAGAAAGGTGTGCACAGACATGGATCTCTTCTCGTTGCTAGTCCAAGTAGGTATTTCCCAATTGGCGTAGGAAAGTGTATGCTTCATGGACTGTATTGATTTGTTGAAACATTTCAATTGATATTCCGTGTTCTCTCAATTCCTGGAGATTGCTTTTTGCCAATGTCTTTGTAGTGTCGATGTCTTCTTTCAGTACCATTTTTCTTGATATATCCTACCTCTTGAAATGGTTGGATGGCAGCCAATTTCTTTGTACACTCTATTCTTTCCATCTTCTTTTGACTCTTTTTGAGCCATTCAGTATTTTACCCACAGAATCCTTCAATGAGAAACTCAAAGCTTGGGATTTTTCTTCAATTTTTCCAGGTTGAGAAATGCTGGGCATGCTCTTCCCTCTAGGTTTCCTAACTCCAGATCTTTGGACACTTCAGGATAATGCTTCACTTTATCTTCTGAGGCTGGACTTGAAACATTTCTGTTCAGCTCTTTGGATTCAAGATTTATTCCACTCACATTAGCTACTCTATATTCAAGAGTAAGTTCCAGAGTCTCTTTGGACATCTATTTTAACGTTTTCTATTTTCCCTATTTTAAAAAATTTTAAATAGTTTCATTGGCATATAAATCAATGTTTTAAATATTGCTGTTTTGATAGAGACTAGTGGAATCCCTGAGGCGGTTGCTCTTATGCAGCCTTCAAATCTGGAATGGAAGTCCAACCCCGGGGAAAGCTCTGAGTGAATAAGGGAGTAACACCAGGGAGAAATGTACTCAGTAAAATCAACCATTTGAGACCAAGAGGTCAGCATTTAGCATCGGTAGCCAACTGGACACCCCCTTCCTGAAGGATTATGGGGAGGAGATGAGCCTGTCGGGGTGCAGGGTAGCAACGATGAAACTTATAACTTTCCTCTAGTTCTTAAATGCTTCCTCCCCACCACTATCATGATCCCAATTCTACCTTACAAATCTGGCTAGACCAGAGGATGTACATTGGTACAGATAGCAACTGAAAACCAGGGAATCCAGGACAGATGACTCCTTCAGGACCAGTGGTGAGAGTGGTGATACCTGGAGGGGGGAGAGAATGGGTAGAAATGGGGAACTGATTACAAGAACCTATGTATAGCCTCCTCCCTGGGGGAGGGACAGCAGAGAAGGCGGGGGGAGACATCGGACAGTGTAACATATGACAAAATAATAACAATTTATTAATGCTGAAGGGTTTATGAGGTAGGGGGGAGTGGGGAGGGAGGGGAAAATAAGCAGCAGATATTAAGGGCTCAACTAGAAAGCAAATGTTTTGAGAATGATGATGGCAACAAATGTACATATGTGCTTGACACAATGGATGTATGTATGGATTGTGATAAGAATTGTATGAATCCCCAATAAAATGATTTTTTTTAAAGGTGAGCATTTGCCCTAAATCAAAGCTCAGAAGCAGGAAGTCGTAGGACAGAAGGAATACAGAGACTCAGAATCCAGGGAGCAATTGAGAACAATACATTGAAAAGACTACAACCAATGTCACCAAAGCCAATGTGCATCGTTTGCCAAATGGAACAGTAATTTGTTCTTTAACTTTCTTCCAAACCACAGTTAAATATTGTAAAGTCACATTTAAGCAATAAAAGTAACAGAAAATGGTCGTTTAAACTTACCTTTTATAAATTCCATCTATCATGGAACTATCTCATGTAAAGACTATGACTTTTACTAAAAAAATTAAATTCCAGAAAATGATCTATTTCTGTATGTGGGAATACAGAATCTTCTCTCTTGGTAGCATTATGTCTAGTTCTGAAAATACAAGTTGACATAACATTCCCCATTCTGTCTTTGGCCTTTTGTCAGGAAAACATCCTATCCAAATAAAGAGAAGGTGACTCATTGCCACCGAGTCCCGCCAGACTCATGGCAGCCCTACCCTACAGAGCAGGACTGGCCCAACGTGTTTCCAAGGCTGTCTGGTAAATGTTGGACCATTAACCCAAAGGTGGGTAGTTCAAATGTACCACCTGCTCCATGTGAAAAAAATGAGGCTGAAAGATGAGGTTATCATCTGCACCCATGAAGATTTACAGTTGGAAATACTTACAGTTTCAGAAATCTTAAGCAGCTGAATCGTAACAACTGGGCCACAGGGCTCTTATGAAGAGAAGGGTAGTATCTCTTAAACATTGCAAATAAGAAAACAGAATGATAACCAGGATACTGATGGGGCAGGTGGGGTCAGGAAAGTTTAGAAGAGGCTCTTAGTGCCCCCTAGTGTTAATTCTTCCTTCGGGGTTTGTTTTTGACTTAAAAAAAAAAAAAAAAGAAAAGGTATTTTACCAAGGGATTTCAAAGTTAAAATTTACTAAGTTTTGCTCAAATGGTCCTTCATATTAGGCAGATTTTACACACACACACACACACACACACACACACACACACACACACACACGTATGCTAAACAGGAAATACCTAAAAGGGCATGACCTGATTGATTCGCTAAAGAGAAGTCAAAGGAAAAATGAGCAGGAGTCAAATTCTGCATTTTAATGTGTTCATTAATTGACGCAATGAGTGAATATATATTTGAGTAGAGCATTTGAGCCTAAGTAATTCTAGCTGAAGCAATATAATGATTGAAGCCAGTTAAACTCCTTACACAGGCTATTTTTAATGGAAATGCTGACATCCTTAATACAGAGACCTGAACACTTCTATTCTAGTAGTATATATAGCCTGCAGACAAGTCTCACGAAAATGTGCTGAGTTAACTTCTCAGGTTTAGGACTTTTATTTCAGAGGGCCAGAGGTGAATTTAATGACCTCCAAATGTCCTCAATGTTTGTAAATAACCACTGATTAAAATAACTTTGTATTTTGTATCTTTTATATCAGGGCTTTAGAAAAGGCCTGAATTCTGGGAAATGAAAACGACTTGGAATTAAAATTAATAAATAAGTACATTTACCATTTTTGCTGATCTAACATCCTCTTTGTAAACTATGAAAATAGCAAATGAAAAATCTCAACTATTTCTAAACTGCACTAAATATTTAGAATGTATGCTAGAGGCCTACCCTGAGTTATAATATTAGGTTATTATAAGTAAAAATCATCCACTGCTATTATGTTATTTCCAACCCTATGGAAGCCCACTGTCATATATTTCTCCCAAAGAAGAGCTAGTGGGTTTGAACCTCTAACATTTTGCGTAACAACCTAGAATCTAACCCTCTAGGCAATAATCTCAGAAATACTTAATTGTCATTTGCTCATCCTGACTAAAGGTTGTGTCAATATGATTCTATTAGAAATGATTTTTATTCCATGAAAAGGAAACCAGTACCATGTAAAGTCCATGTAAAGCTGGTCTTCACAAAGCTTGTGTTTGAATCAAGACGTTTTGTTATGTCTTACTCTGTGTCTTTGCCTAGCTCATTGTAATACTATGTCTTCCTCTTGAAATCTGTTCACCTCTGCCCCTTCATCATCCCTCCCACTGGCTTTAGCCAATGTGTTCAAGAGCAAGTTTTAAAGTTTCTTTCAACATCTAGTTTGACATTTCTTTCTTTTATTTTCAATGGCCTTTCATTTTCTTCCCGCATGGTGTTCTTGGCATCACTCTACACTTGTCTGGCCCGTGTTCATTCATTTCTCTGCATCAAGACTATTCTTCTGGTGCTCTCTAAATTCAGGAGTGATAGATGCTCAGTACCTTACTCTGGCTCTCAAAGAGTAGTCTTAATTTTCTTCAGCTTCCATTTGAACTTGTATATGAGTAACTGAAGGCCTGTTCTATATTTGGACACTGACATTGTTCTGATTTATGATATTGAGCTTCTTCATCATCTCTTTCCGTGCTGTTGTCATTTAATTCTTGTTTATTCCACTCCATGAGGTTGTTATGTATAGTCATTGCTAATGTTGTGGAAAGATTGTATTGGTGATAAATAAGTAGGTCTTACAATTTTGAACATGTGATCTCTTGTACAGTTTCTTTATTTCACCAAGACTATATTGTCCAAATACTGATATTCTTTGTATCCAACATTTGAAGTCCAATCACCAATAACTACCAGTGCCTCTTGATGGCACTATATCAATTTAGAGTGCAAAAATTGGTAAAAAAATTTATTTCTTTATCTTTGACATGAGTGGTTAGGAGCTAAATCTCAATAATAGTCATATTAACAGATCTTCCTTTAAGCACAGAATATTGTCCTACCACTCTACTGCAGGATAGACCTTAAATATTCTTTTTGAAGACAAAATGTAAAGGCATTCCTCTTAAACTTGTCATTTATATCCTAGTAGACCATATAATTGTCACATTTACACAGCCAATACCAGTCTACTAATGTCTAGGATATCAATTGTCAGAATTTCATTGCATCTTTGAAAACTGCCAACATACCTAGATTCACACATCATACATTCAATATTCAAATTATTAATAAATGAGTCCAGCTGATTCTTCTTCTTGTGAGTTCTGCTGTCTCTCTCTTCGGGTCTTCTCCTCTTAGTCATGAGGTCTCTTGACCTCTTCTATGTACAACAAAATGGTACAAAGCTGCTTAGCACAGCAAGCTGGCCTCTGGCCTGAGCCCCTGGTTTTACTTGTTCTGTGGGCTGGGAAGCCTGCTTCTCTCTTTGGTTGGCTCTGCTGCCATGACAAAGGCACGTCTGGCATGCTCAGTGGTGCCTGTTTTGTCTTGGTGGGTCATGAGATTTTCATTCCTCCTTGGGAGGTGAGTAACTTTATGGCCAGGAGAATGGGAAATTGGGCCAGTCACCTCATATTAGTCATATATAAATCAAGATATCAAGGCCACCTTTAATAAAGAAAGCAAAATGTCATCTAGAAAACAGGAAAGAAAGAAAAGATCAAAGTGTACGTCAGCAGAGATTCTGAAACTTGCTTTAAATAGTGGAGTACCTGAAGCAAAAGGAAAAGATGAAGTAAAAGAACCGAATAGAGAATTTCAAAGAGCAACTGGAGAAGGCAAAGCCAAATGTTGTAATAAAATGTGCAAGGACATAGAATTAGAAATGCAAAAGGGAAGAACAGGCCCAGCATATCTGAAACTGAAGGAAATCAAGAACAAACACAAGCCTTGAATAGCAATTTTGAAAGATTCTATAGGCAAAATATTGAATGATGTAGGAATCGTCAACAGAAGATGGAAAGAACACACAGAGTCACTGTAACAAAAAGAACTAGTCAGCATCCCAACACTTTAGGAGGTAGCATATGAGCAAGAGCTAATGGTGCCGAAGAAAGAATTTAAAACTGCATTGAATTTATTAGCCAAAAACAGGGCTCCAGGAATTGCTGGAATACCCATTGAAATATTTCAGAAAGCTGAAGAAGCACTGGAATCATGCATTACTCTATGCCAGGAAATTGGGAAGACAGCTATTTGGCCAACTGAGAGGGAGAGATCCATATTTGTGCACATTCCAAAGAAAGATGAGCCAACAGGATGCTCAAGCTATAGAAGGTTATCATTGATATCACACATCAGTAAAATTTTGCTTAAGATCATCCAACAATGGTTACAGTCGTACATCGACATGGAACTGTCAGAAGTTCAGGCCGGATTCAGAAGAGGACTTAGAACAAAGGACATGCCAGAAAGATGGCCACTGTGTTTTATTAACTATGGATGATGTTGAGAAGGGCAGGGATTCCAGAACACTTCATTACGACCATTCAGGACTTGGATTCGAACAGAAACAGGGAATACTGTCTGGATTTAAATCAGGAAAGGTGTGCATCAGGGTTGTGTCCTCTTCCCATACCTGTTCAATCTTTATGCTAAGCAAATCATCAAAAAGGCTGGAATATGGATGTGGCATCAAGATCAGAAAAAGACTCATTAACAATCTGCAGTATGCAGATAACACAACCTGTTCACTGAAATGAGGAGGAATTTAACCACCGGTGGATGAAGAACAAGGATTCTAGTCTTCAGTATGAAGTAGAACACAATGTAAGGGAGACAAAACATCCACACAACTGCACCAATAGACAATATGATGATAAATGGAGAAAAGGTTGGAATTGTCAAGGATTTTTTTTCATTTTTAGTACTTTTATTGGGGGTGCTTACAAATCTTATAACAATCCATCATTCAATTGTATTCAGCACACTTGTACATATGTTGCCATCAACATTTTCAAAATATTTTCTTTCTACTTGAGCCCTTGGTATCAGCTCCTCTTTTTACCACTGCCTCCCCCACCCTCTCACTCTTGTAAATCCTTGATCAATTATATATTATTAGTTTAATTTCATATCTTACATTATCCGTTGTCTCCCTTCACCCACATTTCTGTTATTCATCCCCTCAAGGTGGAAGGGCTACATATCCAACCTTTTTATGGGTTCCCCTTTCTTCCCCTTCCCGAACCCCTCCACTATCCTCCTAACCTCATGATATCTCTACTCCCACTATTGTTTCTGATGGTTTTGTCTCTCCTGAATTCCATATGTCAAGAGCTCTTATCTGTACCAATGTGTGTACTCTAGTCTACCCAGATTTGTAAAGTCAAACTGGGTCATAGTAGTGGAGGAGGAAGCATTCAGGAACTAGAGGAATAATGTGTGTTTTGTTGGTGTTATACTGCACCATGGTTGAATCATCCCTTCCTTGTAGTCATTCTGTTGGGGGATATCCAGTTGCCTATACATGGGCTTTACCACTCTAACCCCCCTCTTTCTCATCAATATAATTGTTTGGTTTGAATCTTTTGATATAGATACCTTATCCCATCGACACCTCATGATCACACAGGCTGGTGTGCTTCTTCCGCGTGGGCTTGGTTGCTTCCCTGCAGATGGCTGCTTATTTAACTTCAGGCCTTTAAGACTCCAGATGCTTTATCTTTGATATTAGGGCACCATCCGCTTTCTTCACCACAATTGCTTATGCACCCATTGTGTCTACAGAGACCTTTTTGGGAAAGTGGGTATCAAAGATTGTCAGGTTATTAGAACAAAGTGTTCTTGTATATAAGAAGGCCTTGAGTAGAGGCCCAAAGTCTGTCTGATATCTACTACTTAACAAATAAATACATGTGTACTGACATCTATTCCTATCATTATAAATTAATATATTTACATACCTATCGCTCTACCTCTATAAATGACTTTTACCTCCTACTTATTTCCTTTATTTCCTTTCACCTTCCTCCTGTCCCACCATCATGCTCACTCTCCATTCAGCTCCCAGTGATTCCTTTCCGATACCTGGCACTTGATCAAATGCTACCAGGTATTATACCCCCTCCTCACCATCAATTTTAGATCTCTGGTTGTTCCCTTATCCCTGAGCTTGTTAGCTCCCTGTTTACAATCCCTTCCTGCTCCTCATATCCCAAGACTCCTCAGAACTACCAGTCCTGTTGGTTTTTCCTCAGGATTGTTTGTCCTGCCTATCTTATATAAATAGATATAGAGTGGGAAAAATTTTTAAGAAAAACAATGATAAATAGTTCTACATCTGTCTGCTGACCTCTGAGTATTTTCCATTCTGGTCTGATAAGGTGCCAAGCCCTGTCTTCTGAGTCAGAAATCTTTTCAAGATTCCTTGGGGACTTTGTTACTCTGCTCCCCTTGCTTCCCTGTTGCACTCCCTTTGTGTTTCACCCTGCTGTGCATGGGGCACACTGGGCACACTTTCTGCACAGTGTCTTCAGTACTGCCTTCTGGAGTGCTATGGGTCAATGAGGGGATGTCATGTCTCATGATAGGGCTGGCCCTATGGTCCTCTCTGTGCACTGGCTGTAACAGGCAGGGATGTAGTCTCTGGTTCTTGATGAACCACGATGAGGTTCTCTTTCCCTCTCTCTCTCTCTCTCTTTTGTTATCTCTCTCTCCCACACTCTCCTTCTTAGTTTGCACCCTTGTGGTCTGGACAGACCTACCACTTTCCCCGGGTTATATCTTCAGTGCTGTCTTCTGTCTTAGGTTCTTCTGGGGAGGGGGCCAATGTAGCTTGGCTTGGGCTGACCCTGTCTTCCTCTTTGTTAGTTCACTGCTCCATGTGGGTCAGTTGTCCTCAAGGATTGGCGCTCAGGATAGTCTGTTCCCTCTTTCCCGTTCCTTTGGAGAAATAAAGTTTTCAAAGATTTCATCTTACTTGGATCCACAATCAGTTCTCATGGGAGCAGCAGTCAAGAGATCAAAGAAGTATTCCATTAGTTAAGTCTGCACAAGACCTCTTTAGAGTGTTGAATATCAAGGATTTTATTTTGAAAGTTGTGTTTTACCCAAGCCATGGCAGTCTCCATTGCATCATATGCATGTGAAAGTCAGATATTGGATAAGGAAGACTGTAGAAGAATTGATGCATTTGAATCATGGGGCTGGTGAAGAACATTGAAAATATCATGTAATGCTGAAAAGGAAAACCCATACAGATCTGTGTTGGAAGAGGCTCCTTATAGGCAAAGATGTCTAGACTTACTTTGGACCTATTGTCTGGAGAGACTAGTCTCTGGAGAAAGACATCATGTTTGACAAAGTGGAAGGGCAGCAATAAAGAGGAAGGCCTTCAAAGAGATGGATGGGCACAGTGGCTACACCAATGGGCTCAGACATAAGGAACAGTTGTGAAGGTGGCACAGGGCTGTGCAGTTCATTCTGTTGTGTGTTGTCACTATGGGCCTGATCCAACTTGATGGCACCCAACGACAACATCCCCTAGTTGGATTTGCTCACTCCGTAGTTTGGTAGGAGTTACAAAGACTATCGGTAGGAGCATCTTGCATCATAAATATTTAATTTGTATGCTGAGCACATAATTTAAGAGACTGAGCTATATAGAGACAAACACGACATTAGGACTAGAAGAGTACTCATTAACAATCTCTGATATGCAGATGACATATGCAGATATGCTTGCTGGGTGAAAGCACTGGGAACTGGAAGCTCCTGCTGATGAAAATCAGAGATTACAGTCTTAGTAGGGAAGCCACCTCAGGGTAAATAAGGCAAAAGTCCTCACAGCTGTACCAGGAGCAAGCATCAAGTCAAACAGAAATTATTGAAGATGTCAAAGATGTCATTTTACTTAGATCCATAATCAACACCCTTGGAAGCAACAGTCAGGAAATTAGACATCACCCTTCAGGGAGTAAGTCTGCTCCTGAAGACCTAGTTAAACATTAAAGAGCAAAGATGTTAGTTTTGAGACTAAGATTGTGTCTTGCCCAATTTCTGATATTTTCAATCGCCTCATATGCATGTTAATGCTGGACACGGAGTAAGGAAGACTGATGGCAATTGATGTCTTTGAACGATAGAGTTGGTAAAGAATACTGAATGTGCCGTGGAGTGGTAGAGGAATGAACTGTCTTGGAGAAGTACAAGCAAAATCACTCAGAAGTAAGGATGCTGTGATTGGTCTTATGCACTTTGGTAATATTATCAAGGAAGACCAGTTCCTGAAGAAGGTCATCGTCCTGGTGAAGTAAATGGTTCAGCAAAGATGAGAAAGACCCACTAAGACATGACCTGAGCAGTGGTGCCAACAATAGGCCAAACATACCAAGGATTGTAAGGACAGCTTGGGACCGGGCTGTGCTGGTTCCGCTGTACATCGGCTGACTGGGAGATGGACTTGACCCAATGACCCATAACAGCAACAAAGGCACAATGAAGGCGAACCATTTATTTTATTCAAATTACTCACATTCACATACATGTTTTAGAGAATTTAAAACTAAATTAACTCTTAAAGGATTCAATCTGTTAGTAATGATAGAAAAACAAAAGCATACATCAGGGAGTGTACCTTTAGAGAATCAAATGTGCTGGTAGCATAGAAAGGAGTTTTGATTTTAAATTCACGTGCATAGCACATAGTTTTTCACTTTGTTTTGTTTTAATTTCCTGGATATCGTATTTTGGTCAAATAAATTACACAAGCAATCTTCACTCCTGAGGCAAACACTATTACACAAAATTGGGTATGAATTACCTTATGAGGCTGTGGAGGTGAAGTCATTATACATCCACTTAAGTGAAATATACTTATAAAAATGTTTTAAAGAAATTCTGAAAAATATAACTCTCCAAAATAGGTATTTCTGGTTTAAGAACCAGGGCCTCTTATCCATTATCATTAAGGGAAAAAAACATTTAGGATCCTGAGGTAAAGCACAATGCACGTCATCCCTCTCCTTTAAAGAGTGATAGTCTGAGCCTGCCATTATCTTGGTCATGCACATAAAATATAAATGGCATTTCTTTTGTCGAAGTGGCTGGTTCTTGCTTATCTTTCATTAATTTCCCTGTGGTAAACTTGCAGATCCTAAATAGGTATCTTAGACCATATAAATCAAAATCTTTGACCTGGATTTGTCATCTCACATATTTCCCAGTCGGGGTCTTCCAAATGCTGATTTTTCAACTCCTCTGGGCCCCAGGTTTCTAACTCCTCCAGCTGACCTGCTTTTCCTGGGACACTGTTCCTGCCAACTCACGGCAGAATACCCTCACTCACCGAAGGGCATTCTGAGGCTTATCACGTTCTAGCGTGGTAAAACTCCTCCTCTCATCACTCTGAATTAACATTAGTAGAGAAGATGGTAGTCTAAAATTCTCCAACTAATAGACGCACAAATCATTTACTAATTTGTGACCAGAGTTTTCCCTCCTAAACTAAGGGTTCCAATCACAATGATAGAAAATGACTTCACATTGGGCTTGAGATTTGGAGGAGCAACTGCAGGGGTTCTCAGCCCATCCCTGGGGGAAAATTTCTCAAGGAGTAAAAATTTTATTAATTATGACAGAATTTTAGCCATTCCAGGGATACTTTTGTGTACTGAGTGAAAAAAAATATTTAGATTGATTTAGTACCTTCCATGGTGTCTGTAAAACTGTAGAAATATTGTTCATGCTCTAAAAGAAAAATGAACAATAGAGGAAAAAAAGGAAAACGGGATAGAAATAATGATGAAAATTAGAAGAAAATAGGGTAGCTATGACTTGACATAGTCATGTTGGATAATTGGCAAATGACAAGCATTTTTGATAAGTAGCCATCCATCTTGATGTATGCTAGATAGATAGATAGATAGATAGATAGATAGATAGATAGATAGATAGATAGATAGATAGAAATGCTGCTGGAGCTGTTGGATCTAACATGCTGTTGGATCACAGATATTTATTAGCAAACATGTAAAATAAGCTAAAATGAAACCAACACAAACAGCCACAATCTGATTTAATAAGCCTGGGAAAATATTTTATTTGCCCTCAATCTCACAGCAAAATAAATGCTTTGGTAGTATCATCCAGTCTTCTACCAGAGCCAAGCAAGGGTCCTCCATGAGCTCTAGAATTTGCCTCCTTCTTAAGCACCTGGACAATCTTAGTAGCTAGTCACAGGATCCAAGCACCACTTATTTTCACCAATAAAAAATATTTTTTGTATCTTTCCTTTCATTTGCTGTCAAGTCATCTCCATTTCACTGTGATCTCATATACAAGAGCACAAAACACTGACTGGTGCCATGTTCTCTTCTTATCCTTGTATCTATTATTATCAGCAAATGTGTGTTTTGGATGGCTTCTATCTAGGAGGATTATATTCCAGCATCATATTGGACAATATTCTTTTGTGATCTGAATCATTTTAATTGGTTGCATCCTAGAAGTAAATCAGTAGGCCTTTGTTCCTAGTTTATCTTAGTCTGGATGCTTTACAAAACCTACCCTCCATGGGCTACCTTCCTGTATTTGAAATACAAATGACATACCTCTATTGCACCTGCTGTGATGTGTCCTATTCTCAAAAAAAAAAGTGCCTCAGTGTCAACATATGTCAAGCAAAAAGCAAAATTTATTTAGTAAGGGGAAAAATACCATACCTAGTATTTTCAATTGCCTAATATGCATATGAAAGATGGAAAATGAATAAGGAACATAGGAGAATTGATTCATTTGAATTATGATGCCGACAAAATATTTAATATACCAAGAATGTCCAGAAGAACAGATAAGTCCAGGGGTGGGTAAAGGTGAATGCTCTCTTTATAAATGAGGATAGTGGTACTTTATCCCATGTCCTTTGGACATTATAAAAAGGTTGTCCCTGAGTGGACAACCTGATTGGTCATGTGGACTAGAAGGCCTTAATGAGATAGATTGACACTTTGGTCACAGTATTGTGTTCAAACTGGAAAGATTGTGCAGCCAGTGCAGGCTAGGGCCATGTTTTGTTCTGTTGTACATAGGTCACTGTATGTAGGTCTCTATGATCGTAGTTGACTTGAAAGAACATATAATAAAACCAACTGTAGCCTGGATGATGTTTACAGTGTTTAAAGTCAGTGTTTTTGAGAGGATGAAAAACACACTCCTTCCTCGTCATTCTATCGCAGTGATTTTCAGGGTTTTGTAAACCTGGAAACCTCAAGTTCATGTTCGCAGTATCACGTGTAATTTATCTGAGGGGTAATGACATCAGTATGTCTATGCATCTATTCCCTCCCACCCCAAGGTGTTTCCAGATTACAATTTGTAAGATGTTGCCCAAACTGGAATATTCTAAGGATAACTTTGGCCTTCATGCTGTTACTGAAATGATTCAGACTTAAACACAACTCCAGAGGATACCTGGTAGTCTAGTGGGTTACAGGTTGGGCTGATAACTGCAAGGCCAGCAGTTTGAAACCACCAGCCACATTGTGGGTAAAAGAGGAGGCTTTCTATTCCCAAAAAAGAATTGCAGTTTAGGAAACCAAGGGGCAGTTATACTCTGTTCTAGACTGTCATGTTTTGGAATTGAATCGATAGCAATGAGTTTTATTTTGGTTGGATAGGATAGAACCTTCTTGACACTATGGAGTTGGGTGTTGGGCTGCTAACCATAGAGTCAGCAGTTCAAACCCAGCAATGGTATCCCTCATTGTGAATCTGAAATGACAGGAAGGAGCCCATGTTTTGAAACGTCCCCATCATTCTCTTAAACATGCCCCAGTTTTGTGTTCCACTCCTTACACACATGCTCTTGATACCCAATGGTAGGCAACCAATTATGATTTTAACAAGGACTATCTAAAGACAAACCAAAATAGCTAATTGTTGAATTGAATCATTTAAAGAACTGTGGCGGGTCATTTGAGTACATTTTAAAAATTTGAATAGGATGCAAAAGAGAAGGAAAGCTTCCCGCTGCCACTTCGATGATTGAAAGTAGGCAGATACCTACTCTCTCAATTCTATGGTCGTGGGGGTCTAGATAAATGCTGAAATCCCACAAAGTGATGACTTAAAAAGTTAATTCATCATTGAAAGTGTCACATATGGAAGAGGGTTGTAAAAATGTATTTTGATATGAAATATGGAATAATTAATAGAAATACTTTTCATCTATTTATCTATATACTTTTATAGTTAGGAGATGGCATTGCTGAATGTATTCAACAAAATATCTTAGGAAACCAAACTCACTGCCATCAAATCAATACTGACTCATGGTGAGCCTTATTTATTTTTTATTTTATTTTGATCAGAGTAGAACTGCCCTATAGGTTTCCGAGACTCTAACTTTCTACCATATTAGAAAGTCTCATCTTTCTCCCACATTGTAGCTGGTGGTTTCAAACTTCTTGCCTTGTTGTTAGCCACCTACCACATAACCACTATACCACCAGGGCTACTAAAAAACCTTACATAGGTTAATATTGAATAGTACTTGCAGTGGCAACATGATCATTAAACTTAAAATTGGGAGAGGGAACTTTCCTGCTTACCATTAGCCATTGAGAAATTGTGTCTGATTCTTATTTTTTCCTACCAATGAACTCAACACCTAGTATCAATTTGAAAGGGCTTATTTATAGCCCCAAACAGATTTCTTCCTTTTTATTTTAGCATGACGTATAAGACTGGAAGACTTTAAACTAAATTATCTTAATTTAGGACAATTTGTGACTGCAAGTCTTTCTTAAAATTCTATACTACAAACATTTAATTAAGAAAGAGCGAAATGAGCTAGAAGCACAAACAAATTTGAAAGCAAGTTATATACATCGGTGCTGTATTTGATCAATACTTCATGTAAATGATCAATAGCTCTTTCATTAGAGAATTTGACCAAATATATGAACTCTTTTGTTTATGATGAGGTCGCTACTACATTGTTGTTATCACTGTTAGGTACCTTGGAGTCTGTTCTCATTCATAGTGACGCCATCCACAAAAGAATGAAATAGCAACTGGGTCTTCCACCATCTTCAGAATAGTTGCCATCATTGACTCCCTTATTATCAGTCTCATGGAAGTTTTTCCTCTTTTTCATTTTCCAAAGCATAAGTCTTTCTCCAGGATCTGTTCCCATTTGTAACATCAAAAATGCACAAGACAAAGTGTTTTACTGACTATAATCTTTAAAGAAGTATGTTCCCAGACTTACTTGCTGTGAACTCAATGGGTTTCTTTGAACTGCCAACCTTTCACTTAACAGTTGCACACTTAACAGATGTACTACTAATTCTCCTTAAATACCATCTGTTGTACTGGTTAGAAACAGTGAAATTGAATATTATAAATATATAAAAATTGATACAACTATCATAATATCTGTCCACTATATTTATTCAAACTGTAAACTAAGTAAATAATCAGAGAAACTGAATTATATGAAGAAGGATACAGCATCAGGATTGGAGGAAGGTTTGTTAACAGCCTGCAATAGTCAGATGACACAACCTTGCTTGCTGGAAGTGAGGAGGGGCACTTGTGATAAGATCACAGATTGCACCTTCAGTATGGATTATGACTCTATGTAAGGAAAACCAAAATGTTCATAACTGGACCAACACATAACGTCATGATAAATGGAGAAAAGTATGAAGTTATTAAGAATCTCGTCTTACTTGGATCCACATCAGTGCCCACGGAAGTAGTAATCAAGGGGAAAAAGAAGCTTTGCATCGGTAAATATGCTGCACAACACCTCTTTTTGAGCACTGGTAAAACAAGGATGTTATTTTGAGGACTAAGGTGCCATAGTAGTTTCATTTGCCTTATATGCCTTTGAAAGTTGAACATCAACTAAGGAAGACTGAAGAAGAACGGATACAATCGAATTGTGGTGCAGAAGAATACTGTAAGTACCATGGATTGCTAAAAGGACCAACAAATCTGTCTTGGAAGAAGTCCAATCAGAGTGTTCCTAGAGACAAGGATGGTGAAACTTCGTCTCACATATTTTGGACATATTGTCAGAGAAACCAGTCCCTGCAGAAGAACATCATGTATGATCAAGTAGAGGGGCAGTCAAAAAGAAGGCCGTCACGGAGATGGATTGACATACGGTTTCAACAATGGGCTCAGCAGATGACATTGTGAGGATAACACAGTTTAATTTTGTGTGTATAGAGTCAATATGGGTTGGAACTGACTTAACGACACCTAACAACAGCACGTCTAAAGCTTTGAAGCTTGGTCTCATGGTTACAAAATTAGTTATCTTTATAAACACAGAAAGGTATTTGAAAAATTGAAGAAAACTTAATGGACTTAGACATTTTATATGTCTAATAAATTAAATAACTGTTTTGAATATGCTTTCCAATCAGACTGCTTTCTTTTTAAATTTCACTCTTAACTTATTTTTTTATTTTGAAATACATCAAAAAGTGAAGGCTTTGAATGGTATCAACAATTATGAGGTTGATTGGTAACTTGCAGATTAGCTTAAGTCTACAAAGAGGTACCTAGAACGAAAGGCCTAGTGATCTATTTGCAAAAAAAAAAACACACAAGTTATTGCAAATCCTATGGAGAACAGTTCTATTTTGACACACAGATGGCCACCATAACGCATAGTCAGCTGAATGTCATTTCATATTTTTGATATAAAATGAATTAATACTATTTCACAGGTGTTCACTTTATATGAAATGCCAGAGAGCTATGTATACTGACAAATAGCTCAATAATGGTAATTATGCCTTAGGACTTTTTATGACACAGAAGAAAAAAGATGAGAAGAAACATGAGTGTAAAAATAACATTTTAATTGCTTTTACAGTACTAACATCAAGAGAGTTACTTTTGGATTTGTCACTTGCTATTCTTTAAAACTTAGTATTATTGAGTGTGCAGAAAACACTTCAAATTCTGAGGAAAAGTTACAAAACTTTTCAAAGACTAACCGAAACAGCATTCTCAATTCCTTGATACCTAAACTGTTTGGTAGATTCTCTACTATCAGAGTGTTACGTAAATTTAATGTGCGTCCATTACAAGAAAAAGCTTGGGAACTCTATCTGCTTTAAAATATCAACCATTATGTCCTTTTCTATTATTTCTGAGAAATCACCAGGTTTTAAAAATTATGATTGGCTTCATACTGTCCTATGTCTATAGTCCCTGTTTACCAAACAGAAATCCATGAGCTGGAGCTGGCTGGTTTTTCTAAAGATCTTTTCTGTTTTTAATGTCCTTAATTTAGCTAATTTAAAGAATGTCTTTCCTTTTGAATGAGAATGAATGCATTTCATGCTGAATATTTAGGGCATGCATTTAAAAATCATGTCATCAATCACAGCTACTGAGTCAGAGCTTGGAGTTACATAGAATTATGGTCCTTCAGTACTTTTGTTGAAGTGGATTATGCTGAGGACACTGACATACTGAATCCTCTGAACTCATTAACCTACTCCCCACCCCCTTGTAATAGCATTTGTACAGAAACATTTTTTTTTAATTTGTTGTGATTAGCTTATTTTTAAAAATATTTTATTGGGGGCTCTTACAGCTCTTATCACAATCCATACATCCATCCATTGTGTCAAGCACATTTGTATATTTGTTGCCATCATCATTCTCAAAACATTTGCTTTCTACTTGAGCCTTTGTTATCAGCTTCTCATCCCCCCCCCTCTGGTTTCTACCTCCCCCATGAACCCTTGATAATTTATAAATTATTATTATTTTGTCATATCTTATACCATTTGATGTCTCCCTTCACTCACTTCTCCACTGTCTGTCCTCCAGGGAGGAGGTTATATGTAGATCCTTGTAATCAGTTCCCCCTTTCTCCATCACCTTCCCTCCACCCTCCCAGTATCACCACTCTCATCACTGGTCCTGAGGGGTTCATCTGTCCTGGATTCCCTGTGTTTCCAGTTCCTATCTGTGCTAGTTGTACAAAAACATTTTATTCAATAATGGAAGTTAAAGAATAAATATTTAATTTGCCATCATCAAATGATATTCCCTGATTGTAAAATCAGCTTTCCAACTACAACAAGTTGAATGATTTTCTTTTAGTAGTTTGTTTACAATTATTTCTTGGGAAAGCAGATGTTAAATTTTCCTGTGAAATTTTCTGTCAAGGAATGGTTAATTTAGGGGCTCCCATGTTAGGGTGAAGGTCATATTTACTGAAGCAGTTCAGAAGGAGACCACAGATAATTTTTTTTAAGTTCCAAGGGAATGTGAGACTCAATGATTAAAGTAGACCAAGCAAAGCAACAGTTGAAATGGACACAGGGCAACAGCAGAGAATTTATAGGAGGAAATGTTTTTAATTATTTTTTAATAAAAAAGTTGAAAACTGCATTGGTGGGAAAATGATCAGGAATGTTGAGACCAGGAATTTTATTCTACCATAGCAAATGCGTTTACTCATTCATCGAGGGTAGGAAGGGCTGTCCTCTGTAAATTTTAATGGGGACCTTACCCCATCCACCCTACATCCCTGGTCTTGCCTCTTTATATTTCTTTCTTTTATTTTTTCTCATAAAACTTTGAATATTTAAAGGATTCACTATTTTAGTCCCTCAAAGGTCTTGAACATGCACTGACATAAGTCAGAGCAGCCAGTTCTCTGGGGGCGGGTAATAGAGGCAAAAGCATGATGCTCAAGGGCATGCAGCATTCGATGCAGACACGTGGTGAAACAATCATCTTCGTTCAAAGCAGTTATGCAAACAATCCAGCTTAAAACTTGGCAAAGGCCACAAACAGACATTTCACCAATGAGGACACGCGAGTGCCTAGCAAACCCGAAGAGATTATTGCAGTAATTATCCTTTAAGAAAAAAACAAAACAAAACAACTTCACTACCATTGAGTCGACGCTGACTCATAGTGACCATCTAGGACAGGGTGAACCTGCTTCTTGTGAGTTTCCAAGACTGTAGCTGTTAATGGGAGTAGAAAGTCCTGGCTTTCTCCCATCGGGAGACTGGTGGTTTCAAACTGCTGACCTTGCAGACTGCAACCTGCCACCAGGGTTGGGTTTTTTTTGTTTGTTTGTTTGTTTTCATTCTCACTGGCATTAAGTCAATGCTGACTCATGGTGAACCCTCTGGACTATAATTGTTCAAGGGAGTAGAAAACCCAGCCTTTATCTGTTAGCGAAGTGAAATCAAGAGTACATTGATACATTTCAGGTTATAGATGATAGCATTGATAGAAAACTGAGGGGTGGGGAATTGCTAGAAAAACGTAGAGAAAGTGGACCTCTTACACTATGCTATGGCATGAACACTGCAGAAAACCATACATTACAACCTTTTCCAAAAGAAAACAGTGATACCATCAAATCTAGCAATAAGATTGTTTGCATATACAAGTAGTACCTGAGCTACCCATCGCTTATCTGTCAGTTTGCCATCCTGTGGTGGCTTGTAGGTTCCTGTGATGTTGGAAGCTATGTGAATGGGATTTCCAGTACCAGCAGGTTCATTCAAAGTGAATAGGTTTCAACAGAGACTCCAAAAATAAATATTGACTGTAATGAAGGACTCAGCTGTCCTTTTCTAAGGAATTAGCCCCTGAAACCCGAATGAATAGCATGGAAATATTGTCATACACTGAAACCAAACCACATGGATATAGCAGCAGGACACTGTCAGAGATAGTGCCAGGAGATGAAGCCCTCCAGTCAGAAGGCACTCAAAATATAACTGAAAAAGAGTTGGCTTCTCAAAGTGGAGCTGGCTATAATGACATGGATGGAGTAAGGCTGCAGGAGTAAAGCCATTGAGACCATTGCTTGCTGATTGAGCACAACTCAAACTGAGGAGGAACGACTCCAAAAATTGGATAACAATTGGAACGTGTAATATACAAAGCATAAATCTAGGAAAACTGGAAGTGATCCAAAATGACCCATAAAGATCAATTTAGAGTCAGGATTTAGAGAGCTGAAATGGATTGGTATTGCCATGTTGAATCCGGGTTACTAGGCTGGGAATAACATATTCAAAAGGAATAGCTCCAAATTCATCTTCAAAAAGGACATCTCAAAGTGAATATTGAAGTACTATGCTCTCAGTAATAGGATAATGTATCCATAAGTAAGAAAATCCAGTCAACACAACTATGCTTCAAATTTATGCACCAATCGCTAATGCTAGTGATAAAGAAATTGAATTTTTTACTACAGTCTTTAGTGTGAAATTGGTACAGAATTCAATCAAGTGCATTAATTTTGGTGATTCGAATGCAAAGGTCGGAGACAAAGAGGAAGAAACAGTAGTTTGAAACTCCGGCCCTCAGGACAGAAACAACACTGGAGATCACAAGGTAGAATTTTGGAAGCCTAAAAACTTCTTCCTGGAAAATACCTTTTTCAACAACACAAAAGTCAAATATCCACGTGGGCCTCTCAGAAATACACGAAACTAAAATGATTACAACTGTGAGATGAGCCAATGGAGAAGCTCTAGATCAGCAGCCAAAATAAGGCCAGAAGCTGACTATGCAATATACCACCACTTGCTCATATGCAAGTTAATTTTAAAGCTGAAGGACATAAAAGAAAGTTCATAAGAAACAAAATATGAGTTAGAGTCTATCCCACCTGAATTTCAACAATATCTCAAGAACATATTTGAAGCACTGCACACTAATGACAGAATACCGAATATAGAATGGATTTAAGAGTCTCATACAGGAAGAAAGCAAAAATTAATTTAAAATAATTTTTTAAATAGGGAATAAAGATCAAGGTGGATGTCAGAAGAGACTCTGAAATTTTCTTTTCATCATAGAGTAACTAAGGCACATAGAAGATTGATGAATCAAAGAACTGAACAGGAAATTTCAAAGTGTAGCTGAGAAGGCAAAGTAAAGTATTATCAAGCAAGTTGGAAAGACCTAGAGTTAGAAAACCAGAAAGGAAGAACACTCTTAGTATATCTTCAATCGAAGGAGCAGAAGAACTATTTAAGGCCCAAGTTCAATATTGAAAGATTCTATGGGCAAAATATTGAATGGTTCAGGAAGCATCAGAAGAAGATGGAAAGAACACATGGAGTCACTGTGAGAAAAAGAATTAGTTGATGTTCAACTATTTCCAGAGTTACCATAAAAGCAAGGACCAACTATACCAAAGGAAGAAATCCAAGACATTTGCTTAAAAACAAGTGTCCAGGAATTGATGGAATGCCAGCTGAAATGCTTCAACAAGTTGATGAAGCATCTGTAGCACGCTCATCTATGCCAAGAAATTTAGAAGACGGCCATTTGGCCAAATGACTAAAAGAGATCCACATCTGTACCCATTTCAAAGAAAGGGGACCCAATAGAATGTTCAAATTATAGAACACTATAATTACTACCACATGAAAGTAAAATTTTGCTGAAGATCATTCAACAACAGTTTCATAAGTCCACTTATAGGTAGCTGACAGAAATTAAGGCCAGATTCAAAAGAGGTCTTGGAGCAAGGGATATCACTGGTGTTTTCAGATGGATCTTGGTTAAAAACAGAGAAAGTTTGCTTGTGTTTCATTGATTATACAAAGATTTTCTATGGACAGCCTTGAGAAGAACTGGAATTCCATAATGCTTCTTTGTGCTCATCTGGAACTGACACATGCTTTAAGAGGCAGGTGTGAGAACAGAACAAGGGAACAGAGCAAGGTTTAATATCAGGAAATGTGTGCAATAAGAATGTATCTACTCACCATACTGATTCGTCTGTATACTGAGCAAGTAAGCAGAGAATCTGGATTATAAAAAGAAGAATGTGGTATCAAGATTGGAGGAAGGCTTACTAACAACCTGAAATGCAGATGACACAACCTTGCTGGCTGGAAGCGAAAAGGACTTGAATCACACACTGAAGACGGTCAAAGATTGCAGCCTTCAGTATGGATTACAACTTAGTGGCAAGAAAAGCAAAATCTTCCCAGCTGCCAACAGGTTACACCATGACAAATGGAGAAAATATTGAAGTTGTTCAAGAATTTGTCCTTGTTTATGTCTATAGTCTATGCTCGTGTAAGCATCAATCAAGAGATCAAATTATGCATTGTGTTGGTAAATCTGTGGCTCAGGACCTTTTTAAACTGTTGAAAAGTAAGGAGGTTTCTTTGAAGACAGAGGTACACCTGACTCATTTTCTGGTATTTTCAATGGTCTCATATGCATGTGAAAGTTGGGCATTGAATAAGAAAGACTGAAGAAAATTCAATTAATTTAAATTATGGTTATTTTCAAAGAATATTGAAAATACTGTATTGGAGTCTTAGAAACACACAGTTCTTTCCTGTTTTATGGGGTTTCTAGGAATCAGAATTGACTCAATGGCAGTGAGTTTGGTTTTGTTGCATGGAAGAGTAAAATTGCTTAATAGGACTCTTCTGTTCCAATCTCTGCAACTCCAACCAAATAAATAATTGGGTAGGACTGTGCAAATTGTGTGTGTGTGTGTGTGTGTGTGTGTGTGTCACTAATAGAAGGGGTTGGTCAGTTTTCTTCCCAGCTCCACTGTATATAATGATGAATAAGTCATCTTTGAATCCACAGTAGATAAAGGAGGAACCCCAAGAACCACAAAAGCACACTTCAATGTCTCTGCCTGAAGTGACACAGGTCACTGATAGATGCAACCGAGACTGGTATGGAAGCTCAGAGGAGCAGCACTGAGATAATGGGGTAGCTTCTCCTTATGTAGCTCGACACTAAGACACTGGTGGACAGGATGACAGGTGGGTTGGCTTCCTGGGCCCTGGAGGCAAAGACCAAGGAACCACATGACTATGAGATTGAGAACTAGAAAAGGATTTGGCTACCAAGTGACTGAGAGTATGAGAACCAGAGAGAGACTTGCCTTCTGACTGAGAAGACCAATGACAGTATCTTACTGTGTTCACTGATCTTGAGTTATTTGTACCTATTAACTTCCCTAATAAACTCCCTTGTGCATATTGTCTGTGGGCTTTGTGTACCTATAGCAAGGAATTATGCAGAGTGTCAAGGGAAGAACAGTTGGTGTCTGAAAAGAAGAATGGACCAGGGAAGCTTGTCTGACCCCAGCATTGTGGCGATAGGGAAGCCAGAGGAGGTCAGTTAGGATCCTCTATTGACATTTCTTACAAGTACCAAGAACAATATCTCCTGGAAGAAGTGCCGCCAGAGTGCTCCTTGGAAGCAAGGGTAAAGAAATTTGATCTCACATACTTTGGACATTGTGGTCATCACGTAATCTGCTATCAGTTTGAGACTAATGAGTAAAGTGATGGAAATTAGACTGTCAATCAGGTCACAGCTTGATGACCTCATTTGGTGGCACTAAGGAGATAAATAGCTCATTGGAGACAGGACACATGCTCACTCCCTGGGAGACATTGCAGCTGACAAGACACATGGAGCCACCCTAGAACCCTGGAGCTGAAGGAGCCATGTGGAGACCCATGCCGCACTGAAATGCCTCCATCACCACTGGATCCACAAGACTTTCCATCCACTAGCCTGTGATCTTCCTGCATTTAGCATCATGGCTTGTGTTTCATGAGTCTGAAGAGAATGTATAGATTGGTATCAGACATGTATCAGACATGTGGTCTAATACTGGACTTCTGGACTTGATCTGGACTGGGTTGAGATGTTTTTCCAAATATTGAACTGCTCCTGTATATACAGCTCTTTCTTATACACATATGGGTGTCTATGAATTTGTTTCTCTAGTCAACCCAGACTCACTCAGATATGTTACCAGGAGAGACCAGTCGTGGAAAAGGACCCCATGCTTAGTAAAGTAGTTGGGTAGTGAAAAAGAGAAGGATCTTCAACAAGATGGATGGACCTGGAGGCTGCAACCACGGGCTCAAACACAGAACAACTGTGAGTAAGGAGCAGAACCAAGTAGTATCTTGATCTAGTACATACTGGATTCCAAAGAGTCAGACTCGATTGGTCAGCACTTAACAACAACCTGATTTACAAATTAGATAGATACATGCCTCACTATACCTGTAAGAATTTGTCAGGGATGTGAGGAAATTCTGATCGATTCCATAATTATGAATGAGGAACACTCATTGGAACAGACCTGAAAGTTATGGGGGCCAAGAAAGATGGCCAGAACAGGAAAAAGTATGGGTCAAATTTTCCTGGTAACTTGATCTTACCTTCTACAAGGGAAGTGTACATGTTGCATAGTAACCCAGACCCTTGTTCTTGATATTTTTCATTCATTTTTATTATGATATGCATAAAAGTTTGCATCATGAATGCTTTCCTCTTGATACACATTTTGTTTTCTGACTTTGCTGGCACACTTCAAATTACAATTCAATTACAAAACTACGTTTCTCACTCTTTCTTGCATTTAGCATTATCGTTTTTCCTTAATCCAATGCTGTCCTGCATTCTGAGCTTCTATATTGTGTATTGTTTTACCAAGAATGCCATCTTGGTAAAGGTCTTCCTTGGTTTCGTTGCTCCCCCACTTTACCAACCATGATGTCCTCTCCAGTGACTGGTCTCTCCTGACAACAGGTCCAAATTATGTAAGATAAAGTCTTACAGTCTTTAGGGACATTCTGTCTGCACTTTTTACAGGGCAAATGTATTTTTTTCTTTAGGCAGTTCATTCATTGTCCCTTTGACAGTCTTTTCCAGCCTATAAGTCAAATGCATAGATTCTTCTGTCTTCCTGAGTGAATGTCCCCTTTCACATGCAGATAAGGCAATTGAAAATACCATGATGTGGGGTAGGTATACTTTACTCCTTTTAGTAACATCCTTGCTTTTCAACACTTTAAAGAGATCTTGTGCAGAAGCTTTACCCAATGCAATGTGCCCTTTGATATCTTGACTGCTGCTTCCATGAGCATTGATTGTGAATCCAATCAAGACAAAATCTGCGACAACTTCAATCTTTACTGGGTTCAACACGATGTTACCTGCTGGCTGTGAGAACTTTGGTTTGGTTTTGAGGGTTGCTGGGCTTTACCCTGGAAACCACTGCCGTCTTCATCATACAAAAGTGAGTGTTCTGAGGGCCGTACACCTCTGTGGTTTCTATTCCAAAGGGCTGAAAAGTGACTCACAGTTATGAGATCTGTTCCAGGATTAAGAGACCATACTCTCAGGGGGTCAACAAGTCTTTATCAGACTAGTAAATTTAGTATTTCGATGGCAACAACCAGGTTTTTCTTAGCAATTGAATGGACAAATATATTGCTATACATACATACGACAGTAGAACATAATGATGAAAAACATTGCTTAATCAGCAAAGCACATCACAACATTTTCCAAACTCATCTGTTTGGATGACTGAGAGCAGCTCTCTCATTTTTTTTCTTCACCTCTTCTTCGTCCTCAAAGCACTGTCCTTTCATGTCCCTCTTCATTCACAGAAACAAAAAGAAGTCACACATAGCAAGGTCAGGTGAGTAAGGTACGTGGGGCTAGAGAGTCATGCTGTAATTTTGCCAAAAACTGGTGCACAGAGATGGCTGCATGAACAGATGGTGGCAAAGCGAATCCCCTGTCTTCCACAACTCAGGCTTTTGTTGCCACACGCTGTTACACAATCTTTTCAAAACCTCTCCTTCTCTGCCCCTGTATTTTAATCAATACTATGTCCTTCTCCAGGGGCTGGTCTCTCCTAACAAATGTCCAAAATATGTAAGATGAAGTCTCACCATCTTTGCCTCTACAAATCACTCTGGTATTTCTTCTTCCAACACAGATCGGTTTATCCTTTTAGTAGTCCACGGTATTATCAATATTCTTTTCCACCACAAGACAAATGCATGGCTTCCTCTTTGGTCTTCTTTCCTCAATATCCAACTTTCACATGCACATTAGACTGTTTAAAATACCATGGCTTAGGTTAAGCACACCTTAGTCCTCAAAGTAACATCCTTGCTTCTCAACACTACACAGGTTTTGTGCAGCAGTTGTACCCAGTGCAACAGGTGATTCATTCATAGTCATTGACTATTTGATGAAAGGGCACTGAAGAAAGTTAGTTGGATAAGACTGAAGCATAAACATAAATAAATCTTTTACTATGAACCAAAATTAATGCTTGAAATTATTTTCGACACATAAATATTTCTGTAATGGCATCCCCTATATTCTGTTTTTAGATTAATAATTTATGTTGACTGTTCTATCTCATTTTGATTTTTTTCCCTTTTTATCGTTAATGGGTGAAGAGTAAATGGGGTTAGGAAATTATTCCTGGCTAACATTAAAAGATAAGGCAGTACAGTACTGGGTGTCTTTTCTCTATTTAAAGCATGTTATTAAGTATCATTTAAGTTGGATTTGTCAAGCAATGGAACAATTGATACATTTAATACTCCAGAAAGGATTGTCATTTTTAAAAGTTTCTTACTCAAAGCTTTCTGCTTGAACTAAATTACACCAATTTTCATTGTTCAGTATGTGATGGCATAGCAATGCAATATTAAATATTTCTTGAGTATAAGAAATAGGGCTAAGAATTAGTAATTTATCCTGAATCTTAAAGAAAAATAATAATCAGTTTGGTTCTAATCTTCAGAATCTGGAACAGTCTTATTTTCTCTGTAACATCACTTAAACACAAAGTTTTTCTAATTTTATGAAAATCAGCTGGGTTTTGCTACATAATGAGATTTAAGATAAATACCTAACACCTTTGATAACATACCTTACAATTGGCATGTCCTGTTTTTGCTATGACCCTCTTCCCTAAAGTCATCACTAGCAAGGGCTACAGACTTGAAGTTAAGATAGGAGGTTTATTAAAAACAAAACAAAAAGAACAGCAAGTGGATGCTATTGGTAGATAGTGACTCTCGATGGCCTACAGATGTTGTAAGAGACCGCACTGCTCTCTGGACTATTGACTAGGTGATTTTTCAGAAGTAGCCCTGCACAGAGCTTTTTCCAGTGTGTCACTTGGATATCTCCAACCTCCAAACTTTCAAATCACAGGCAAGAACATTAACTTTTTACACTCAGTTGTAATTCTCTAAATAGTGCTACCTTGAATTTTAAATTTGCTATCTGTAATGAATAATAAAGATTTTATATAAGATTTCATGAGAAATAAGTGAAATGACATGCATATACAAACAACATGCATGTTCTTGGATGCAGAAATCATTCTTTCAGGTAATATACATGACACTCATTGGCATATAGAACATATTCAATTTAAATATGAAAAATAGATCTTATATATGTTATAAATCATTTTAATGGGGGCTCTTACAGCTCTTCTAACAATCCACACATCAATTAAAATAGACTCAATGTTAACATTATGCTAGAAACCTTCACTTTTTAAGTAAATTGGTAGAATAAGTGAGAGCCCATCTTTCTTCCAAAGTTATCATGATTGTACATAGTCTCAAGGACATTGACTCAAGGGTTTCTAAACTTCTTTCCTGGAAAACTTTGAAATAATTCATAACTTGGTTGAAAATACATGGCTTTGGAAAGAAAATATCTTAGGGACGTATGCTGTACCTTGATTGATTATTAAAAGAATTGAATTGGATTCATACCAACAAATGAAGCATCCTTGGAAAAAGATTTATTTTTTGTCTCATTCCTTTAGTTCTTAGAAAAAAGGGATGTAATGGCTAAACAACCTTTGATCCTGTTGATGTTAAGCTAGAAGGGTGAGCTACAAATATTGCGAGTGAATAATGTCTGTCCCTCAAACTCAGAAAATAATCATTTTTAAAACTATCATTTATTTGTAAGGTGCAAGCTGCTGATGGGATACATAAAACATTTAGACAGATTTGAGTATTTTAAATGTTCTAAATGCCTTTTATGGAAATATCCTAGTTGTTTGTATATACAGGGATGTTAAACTTTCTATACTGTAGTCATTTATATTTCAGACAAGTATATATCAGACAAAATGAGAACTCTGGTAAAGTTATAGGAAAGCATATGAGCTTGGAGATCTGTGGGAAATTCACAATAAAGATGGATAATAAAAAGTATAAATACACCATATGTTGCTAATGAGTAAGAGCGTGGGAAGAACTTTTAAAATAACATATTATTGAACTTGCTGATACTTTACAAAGCTAGTTAGGTTTCCATTTGACATTTCCACACAGGATTATTACATCACTCAAAATGTACCAGTGTAGTATATTCCCTTACTGGTACTTTACTTTCCATGTCCCCTTACCTTCCCATTTTGTGGCCCCAATCCATAGTCTTTTCAGTGGAGTCAAATGTGTGTGAGAGCTGGACAATGCATAAGGAACATCAAAAACTAATTAACCACCTGTGATAAGCAGAGAGCATGACCTTGCTTATTGAAAGCCAGGAGAACTTGAAGCCTGTTTGATGAGATGAAAGACTGTAGCATTCAGTATGGGTTGCAACTCCACGTAAACACATCAAAAATCTCCACAACTAGACCAATAGATATCAAGATAAACAAAGAAAAAATTGAAGTTGAAACCCAGCAGCAATACTTTTTGACTTAGTTTACATAGACATTTAAGTGCAAATATCATATGATCCCTATTTATAATAACTCAAATGCATCAGTTCTCCTATGGTTTCCCTACTCATTGTCTAAATTTCACTGTAAATGAGGTAGCTAAATACCATGGCTTGGGTCACGAGAATCTTGGTCTTTAAAGCAACAGCGTGTTTTCAGTCTTTAAAGAGATCTCCTGTTGTAGATTTACCCAATGCAACGCATCCTTTGATTTCTTAACTGCTACTTCTATGAGCATTAATTGTAATTCCAAGCAAAATAAAATGAAATTCTTGACAACTTCTATCTCTTCTCAGGTCCATTCATGTTTCACAGATTTATCATTGTTCATTATGATTGTGTAGTTTTCCACTGTGTGAATATACCACAATTTATGTATCTATTCATATGCCCCAAACTTCATTGTTTCTATTTCATTGCAATTGTGAATATAGTCGAAAGGGACAGGGGAGTTTATATGTCTGTTCATGTCATTACGTTTAGATTTGTAGAGTGTATGCCTAGAATTAGGACTGATAGATTATATGGTAGTTCTGTTTCTTTTTCTTAATTTTATAAAATTTTCCACAGTTGTTGTACCATTTTATAATCCATCGAAAGTGAATAAGGGTTCTCATCCACATTTGTTTGTTTTTATTTGTTGTCCTTTAATTTGTTTGTTTTACCTGTGCCATTTTCAACCAGGGTAAAATAGTATCTCATTATAGTGTCTCTCTAATGCTTAATGATCATGAATATAATTTCCATATGTTTGTTGACTACTTGGGTGTCCTTTTTGGTTGAGGTTTTCTTCATGCCCTTTGAATTTCTGCTGTGTTGTTACACTTTTCTGTAGATTAAAGCCTTATCAGACACATGACTCATGAAGATTTTTTCCCCAGTCCCTAAGTTGTCTCCCACAACATTTCAGTGAATTCATATGCACAGCGGCTCAGCAAGGTGGAGCAGAATTGCCATATAGACTTGCCAAAACTATAATCTTTACAGAAACAAACTGGCATATTTCTCCTGAGCTGCAGCAAGTGAGCTCAACCCATTCACGGACACATTGACTAGCAGTAGTGCAAAAAATTTCCAACAATATTCACTGATACTGTCAATCACAGGTCTGCCAGAATAATGCATATCTTAATACTGCCAGTAAGGCATTGATGTACTGAGTCAATATTGGTCTGCCTGCTAACAATTCAATGCTCTTGGTTTAGATGTGTTCTGCAGCTTCACACACCATGTAATTCCAGTCTTAAGTTCTCAGGCTATAGGTGTGTTTGAGGTAGAGTCTATCTAGTTCACCTAGTGGAATTTCCACAAAGGGTCTCTCTGGTATGGACTTTAAAGTGTATTGTGCTCCTTGAAGATCCAGGATTCAATGCCCCATGCTCTTTGACACTTGGTTTGGGTCCCTAGTGTTTTAATTTTTAGGAGGTCTTATTTATATATCTGCTTCATTCTCCTAGTGTATTTGTGGTAATGCTTATTAACCTAATTTTACAAAAGGTTAGGTCCCATAGTTTTCTACCAGAAACGTTAAGACTTTAGCATGTTTTGTTCCATTTTGATTTTTTGTGAATGCTTTGAGGTCATATGTCTAAACGTGAATATCCAGTTTGTCATCACCCAATATTAAGCAAATAGTTTCTGTCCCACTCCATAAACTTTGATCTCTTGTAGAAAATTAATCATCCAAAGTTGCTGTCAGTGGCTATCAAAGAGCTTCCAACTGAATGGCCCTATACCCATAGAAGAAAATAGTACCAAGTCCAAAGGGCACATGGGGAGTCTCATCATCCTTCCTTGGAACGCTCATTCTGCCTGTACTTCCTTTTTTCTTATTCTGGCAGTCCATGTAAAACAAATGCTCCTCACCGATACCAAAATTCAAAGCCATCAACTCTTTGTTCATCTTCCCCTTTCATTGTCCAGCGTTCATAAGCAAATGAATTGAAAATAATATGTCTTGTATCAATCACAAATGATTCTTTAATATGGCACCTTTGAGGTTGTACATGGGTGCATATAGGAGCTGGAGGCACAGGGAATCCAGGGTGGATGATACCTTCAGGACCAGGGGAGTGAGGGGCAATACTGGGAGGGTAGAGGGTGAGTGGGTTGGAAATGGGAAACCAATTACAAGGATCTACATGTGACCTCCTCCCTGGGGGACGGACAATGGAAAGGGGGGTGAAGGGAGACGCCGGATAGGGCAAGATATGACAAAATAATAATTTATAAATTATCAAGGGCTCATGAGGGAGGAGGGAGCAAGGAGGGAGGGGGAAAAAGAGGACCTGATGCAAAGGGCTTAAGTGGAGAGCAAATGCTTCAAAAATGATGAGGGCAATGAATGTACAGATGTGCTTTATACAATTGATGTATGTATATGAATGGATTGTGATAAGAGTTGTATGAGCCCCTAATTAAAATAAATTAAAAATGACATCTTTGCTGTTTTACACTTTAAAGAGGTCTTATATTACAGACTTACATATTGTAAGATAGCATTTGATTTCTGGACTGGTACTTCCATGGGCATTGATTCTAGATTCAAATAAAATAAAATTCTTAACAGTTTGAATATTTCCTCCACCTATGATCTAGTTGTGAAATGTTTTTTTCTTTCTATAGATGGATAATCCATATTGAAGTCTTTCATCCTTATCAATCAGAGCTATGTTTTCTTCAATAAGATGTGTCATCTGCATATCAAAAATTTTTGATAAGCCTTCCTCCAATCCTGATGATGCATTCTTCTTCTTGCTGTATAACTATTGGGATTATTTGCTTTGCCTATAGATTAAATAAATATGGTGAAAATGTACAAGCCTCATGCACATCATTCCTGATTTTAAATCATGCAGTATCCCTTGTTCTGTTCTAATGACTACCTCTTGTTCTGTGCACAAATCCATATTGAACAAAAATAAGTGTCTGTTAGAATTTCCATTCTTCACAATGTTATCCATATTTGTCATGAGAAAAAATTCCATAGATAGTTGGATTTAATTCTCATTATGTAGCACTGGTCTACCTGTCTATCATTGAACCAATACCAGGCTGTTTTGATTTCAGTATAGATGTATAGTATGTTTTAATCTCAGGAAGGGTACTTTTTCCTTCTCATTCACCATTCCTTTGGCTATCTCAGATTTCTTCCCTTTCTTTACATAATTCATTAGTTTTTTCCATTTCAGAAAAGAATGTCGTTGGAATTCATATCAGGACTGTTTTTATGCTGTAGATAGTATCAAGTAGAATTGGCATTTTAACTATATTCATTTTTCTGTGTCCTGAGCTTGGGAGTCTTTCCATTTTTGTTGGTCTAGTAATTTTTTTTGGGGGGGTGGGGGTTATAACTCAATGTAAAGAAAGTCAAACCCTCTCAAGCAGCCGAATAGGTAACATCATGATAAATTGGGAAAACATTGAACTTATCAAGGATTTTGTCTTGGTTATATGTGAAATCAATGTTCATAGAAGAAGTGGTTGAGAGAGCAAATGATGCGTTGCATCAGATGAATCTTCTGCACAAGACGTCTTTAGAGTACTAAATGCAAGGATGTTTCTTAGGGGACTATGAAACTATGCTAGTTCAATTGCCTCATATGTATGTGAAAGTTTGACATTGAATAAGGAAGAATGAAGAAAATTGAAGCCTTTGAATTATGATGTTGACAAAGAACATTGAAGGCACCATGGACTGCTATGTTAGTCTAGGCTGACTACAGAAACAAATTCATAGACACTCATATGTGTAAAAGAAAGATTTTATATAAAAGAGAAATTGTTTATTGAGAAAACATCCCAGTCCAGATCAAGCCCATAAGTCCATAATTAGCCTATATGTCTGATACCAATCTATAAAATCCTCTTCAGCCTCATGAAACACATGCAATGACACCAAATGCAGGAAGATCATAGGGCAGTGGGTGGAAAGTCTTGTGGATCCAGGGGCTGTGCAAACATCTCAGCACTGGCAGGGGTCTCCATTTCCTCTCAGGCTCCAGAGCTCTGGTTGCATCAGTGTAGCTCTATCAGGCTTGTCTGATATGTCTCACATATACATCAGTAATGTCTCACAGGGAGTAAGTCTGTGTCCTTCCTCCAATGAGCTATTTATCTCCTTAGTGCCTCCAAAAGAGGTCATCAAGCTGTAACCTGATTGACAGGCTAAACTGCACCCTTTCACTCTTTAGTCTCCATTGACAACAGATCGTGTAACTATCACAGACCACCATTGTCGATTTGACACTTTCACACAACTCTTTAACCATGGATAATTTACAAACAAACAATAAAATCATATCTGTGCCTAAAAGGATAAAACTAAAATTCATACAATTCAATATGTGCCACCACCATTTAAACATAACATTTTATAAGTGACAAAACAAAAATATCATATATTTATGTGAATGCCTGTGAGCATATTCCTGTGAATATATTCCCCCACCTATAAGAGATTGTAAGCCAGCCACGTCATGCCTTTATCCGCCCCATTTTGGGTATCCGGTTTCTATACTGCCCACTTACGTCAACCCATTGATCTGAGGAGACAATCATATTCTCTGAAGTGAAGAATCTTCATTCCACTGGGAGCCTTGTGAAAACCACATCCAATAAGGAAAGTCAAGTCAAAACAGCCCATCCATAAAGTCGGCAGCAATATCCACCAGTTAATCAGCTCAAAATTTTTCTCATCATCTGGTCAAGTTCTGGTCAACTCAATGTGGGCTGCTTCACTTAGCCTCACCAAGGAGGCCGTTGGTCACCTCACCTTTAAATCATGGATCCCTTCACATATTCCCAATAACCTAGCCTCCTTGGGCTAGGTCATGAACTCCAGACCAGTCACCCCACTTTCCTCTTCTCCTCTAGTTCCTATAAACTAAGTCCATGGGTGTCAGTGTCCAGACTGAACCCACCTCCTTATTGATGCATTTCTCTCACTTCTGTTTAACTAGTGGATCCAGGTGGTCACCTAGCAAGCATCTCAGTCCACTCACGGGCTCCCTTTAATGTGCAGTCCTAGGGAAGAGTTTTCTTCATGGTTCCAGATTTTTTCCAGCCTCAAGTGCAAACCACTAGTTAAAAATTCAAAAATCCAATGGGTTCCTTTTTTTCCTTCAAATTGTCAACAGCCCCCTAGGCAAGTCTCATGGAATGCAAATGTCCTGAGTACTCCAAAGCACTGGGTGGAGCTAATCTTTTCAGAGTCTCCTTTGCAGGCAGCTCTAACCTATTTAAAGATTCAGATTTTAATGGCTCAAGGCAAATGGTTTTACAAACTATTTTCATACTCCCAATAATCATTTCCACCAATCATTATATCAACAACAATAGGCAGAAGAAATCAGTATTAAAAAGTAGAATCAGATACAAAACTCAATTGTTAAACCAGTCTAGTTCAAACCTAATTTATCTTATCTTAATCCTTACTTAAATTATTCTATTGATACTAACTATGGGATTAGGCCTCTGACAGCATCATGCCAGAGGCAGGCTTTCTGTCGGCCATTTTGAATTTCTGTCATCGATTTTCCTTAAGCAGCATGGTTTCTAAGAAGTTCAAGGGGAGATTTCTACCCTTAAGCACAAAATATACATTAAAAGCACTCATTTTCATCATCTCAAACAGGAATAGCCAGAGACAAACAACCAAACAAAATCATCAAAATTTTAATTTCCCATAATCTTCCCAAAAAACAACATGGTAGACTGCATGGACATATCTGACCTCTGGTTAGCCAAAAGAGAAAAACTACCATGAGGCAGAGGTTAAGCAAACATCCACTATCCATTTTTATGGTTTGTTTCTCTAGCACTCTACTCCTGGTATCATAATGTGTTAGTCTGGATTGACTAGAGAAACAAAATCATAGACACTCATATGTGTATAAGAAAGAGTTTTATACAAAAGAGCAATTGTATATTGAGTCCAACTTGATCTGGACTGGGCTGGGGTGTTTTCTCAATATACAATTGTTCTTTTATATAAAACTCTTTCTTATGCACATGAGTGTCTATGAATTTGTTTCTCTAGTCAACCTAGACTAACATAACAGCTAAAGGACAAATCAATCTGCCTTGGAGGGTGGAGGGAGGGTGGGGTGGAAAGAGGGAACAGATTACAAGTATCTACATATAACCTCCTCCCTGGGGACAGACAGTGGAGAAGTGAGTGAATGGAGACGTTGGATGGTGTAAGATATGACAAAATAATAATCTAGAATTATCAAGAATTCACGGGGGAGGGGTGAACGGGGAGGGAGGGGAAAAATGAGGAGCTGATACCAAAGGCTCAAGTAGAAAGAAAATGTTTTGAGAATGATGAGGGAAACAAATGTACAAAAGTGCTTGACACAATGGATGGAAGTAGGATTGTGATAAGAGTTGTACGGGCCCCAAATAAGATGATTTTAAAAAATTAGATGAGAGTAATAGAGGGAGAAGGACATCATGTTTAGTAAAGTAGAGGGACAGCGAAAAAGAGGAAGATCCTCCAGGAGATGGACTGACACAGTGCCTACAATGATGGGCTCAGGCCTCAGAATAATGAGAATGATGCAGGACCAGGTGGTCTTTCAATCTGCGGTGCCTGCAGTTGTCCTGTGCTGGAAGTGACTCTCTGGAACCTATCAACAGCAATAATAGTAATGATTTATAATTTCACCGAATAAGCTTTTCTTGTTTCTGATTGGGTTAATTGTAAGCACTTATTTGATGTGATAATTATTATCTTAATTCCTTTCCAGTAAAAAGAACCTCAACTGATGAGTATTATGTTGTTTGTTGACTTTGTATATGTGCCCTTGAAAATTCTTTCTTATACATTTTTACCATTTTAATTATTTTTAAAATTGTTTGCATTGGTTGACATGATAATATTGTACCTTTCCTTGTGTAATTTATATGATGGTTTACATCGATTTTCTAATGATGAACTTCCATTGTAACCCTGATATGAATCCCAATTGATCACGGTATACAATTATTTGGCATGTCATAAGTCTTTGGCTAGAATCTTCATAAAAATATTTGTATCTTTGCTCATAATATTGATCTTTAATATTCTTTTTGTGATTCTTTGCTTAGTGTAGGCAGAAAGAATTAAGTAGTGTTAATCTCATTATGTTTTTATTTGTATATTATAAATCTCTTTACTGGGGACTCTTACAGCTCTTATAACAATCCATACATCAATTGTATCAAGCATATTTGTACATTTGTTGCCATCACCATTTTCAAAACATTTTCTTTCTAGTTGAGCCCTTGGTTTCAGCTCCTCTTCCCCTCCCCCTCCCTCCTTACCAATCCTCGCAAACCCTTGACAAATTATAAATTGTTATTACTTTTATATCTTATACCATTCACTGTCTCTCTTCACCCATATTTCTGTTGTTTGTCCCAGTGGGGGTGGGTGGTGTGATTGGTTCCCATGTCATTGTGATTGGTTCCCATTGATCATTGTGATTGGTCCCCATTTTTCCCTCTTCTTACTCTCTCCCCCATACCCCCTGCCTGTCTTCCCCCTACCCTCTTGGCATTGCTACTCCCATTACTGTTTCTGAGGGGTTTATTTGACCTGAATCTATGTGTAGAGAGTTTTTACCTATTTTTTAAGAGATTGTGTAGGCTTCGGTAGAGTTCTTCAGTGTAGTCCTTTGGTCTTGGATCCTTTCTATCTCTTTCTTTTCTTTTGTGGCAGTTTTTTAATCTTCATCTCTTCTTTTCTAAAAGATCTGTTGAACTTTTCTGCCCATTCATATTAGGTTGGTAAGTAGTGTGTTTATAATAATTTGTCCATTTCATTTTAGTTTTCAAATTTGTTGGGGTAGAGGGTTTTTTTTAATAGTAGTTATGGTATTCTTTAACTCGATTAGATTGGTTGTCATGACACCTATTTCATTTCATAATTTGATTATCTGTCTCTTCTGGGTGTTGCAAATAATTCATGCTTAACTACATATGTGAAGGTTTAACACTTCAAACCTACCCTGTGGCTTCTCCAAAGAGAGGCCTGGTGACCTTCTTTCAGAAAGATTGCAGTCTACAGATATCCTACTGAACGCTTATCCTCTGTAAGACATAGGGTCACCAGGAGTGGGAAGCAATTCAACACCGAGTGGTTTGGGTTTTGATTTAAGACACAAAACACCACACATTTAAAAATTAAACATTCCATCAAATTTAAATAGTAGAGGGTTATGTAAATAGCAGAACTCATGTGAATGTTTATTTTATTTCTGCTTTGATCAAATTAATTGAATCATGCACAAAGTTCATGCAAATTGGATTTCAGTCCTTTAAGAATAAGCATTCAATTAAAACTCTCATCTTTTGTCCCCTCGATTTGATGCCTGATTAATTTATAATCATAGCTAAGGACTAGGAAGACATACCTGCAACTTTGTTTTCCAAGAGACTACCATATTGATTTGAGGTGAGGGAGCCATTCAATTGAATTGTTTTCAGGAAATGAAATTATGTTAAAGGACTGACATCGGGTTCTTCATGAAGCTTCTGAACAGAACATAGCGAATGACAGTTGGGAAGGTATTTTAAAGAGTGGAGAAAAGATAAAAATATGGATAGTATTAATATTATTTTTAATATATGAAAAAAAGTATTTTTTCCATCAAGATAGCTTACATGTGTGACTCCATGTGTTACCAAGTATAGCAAAAACAAAGCACCAAGGCATAGTTACCCTAAACTCAATGTTAGTACAATTGATCTTGTGTTATAATTTTAAATTGTCTCTCTTGCTATGTTATAATTAAGTCGGTTTGTGTTTTCTGTCTGCCACAATAAAACAAAGGCAGCTGAAAGATGTGTCCATTGGTTTTCATTAACATTGAACTAGCCTTAACCTCATTGAAATGATTTTTGTTGCTTCAAAACTCAAATTATTCTATTTTAACATCAGAAATTTTAACTTTTAATCACATGTATTTAATAGAAAAACAATAAATTGCAATGCTAAAGAAGTGGGACATGTACAGTGAGGAAAAGTGATGAGAGAAGTTCACATAAGATGATACCTGGAGAAAATAGTTCCTGTTTTGAAAAGTTAATAAGAAACTTCTTAAGGAGTCAAAGCATTTTCATGACCCCTTGTAACTGTGCTTAAGCCTTGAGTAACTCAGCAATTTCAAGATTTATTTCCATCAGCATTTGAAACAATCTTTCCATATCAATTTTGAGAGTCCCAATTTCTTTCTGACCTTGACACACTTACCAAATAGATGAGTCAAAAGTGCTGCCCTCAGTCAAATAGGACTCTATCTTTATAGAGCAACCCTGAATGCCAAACCAAGTCCGAACTTCTTAAAGAACCAGAGCACAATCATAATTTTGTAAACAGTTAAGGGTAAAAATTGTTTATTATTAAGAATGCATTTCATATTCTGTCTCCTTTTGAAATGATTCTGGTCTATACAATTAATTGTCCTAAGCTAAATAGTTAAGGTACCTCATTATTCACTAGATAATGTTTTGACATTAATAAACAACTTAATATTTTAAATTATATTAATTAGTCAGGAGAAGAATGTATGGTTGAACTAATGCTCCATTTCACTGTGTTAGAGTGTTTTCTAATGAAGTAATTATGTATGTATGTTCAGCATATCTGATGTTATCTATGAAGACAAGATTGGGGAAAAAGAATGCTGTTAGATCACAAGACTGGACTCGAACCACCCGTAATCATGAAGATGGGGCAGTCATGAAGAAATGGGCAATATTCCCTCGTTAGGCATCTGGTCACTGTGAGTCAGGGCCAACGTGATGACAACTAACAACAAGAACAATCGCACATGTGTGTTGAGTACGCACTACACTAACTCTGCAGGCAGCCCAGGGGTGGGGATGCTGTTTTCCAAACTGTAAGGGAACAAAGATAAGCATATTCACTTACACAGCTCCACCACAAGAAGCAAAAAACCCAGAAATTAGTCAATTCTGAGAATTATACCAAAGTCACAGAACATTAGGATTTTATCATTTTATTGCTGGCAAGGCTTATGGATCTTTCTTGTAGCAAGAAGATCTCAAGATGAAATCATCCATCACCGTTTCTCGGGCTGCTATATTTCAGAAGCTCCTGTCTAGAGAGATTGATAGGCCTTCTCCGTTCTTGATTTTTTTTTATCACTCTGTCTGACATTATCGCATATGAACAGGATGGCTGAGAACAGGGGTAGTACTAGAGTTTCTTAGATCAGAAACCCTTTCTAAAACCAAGCAGGATTAGTATTCCCATTTTTAAAAAGAAAACCATTATTCCCACCTGCAGTATCCTTAAATAAAATAATACCGGAATCTTTCTGTGTCTTTTTTCATCTCATCTCCACATTCAAGGCTTTGTTACCTGAATGTCTGTTTTAGGCTTTACTGAAAAGGGTGTCCCTTTCCTTCTAGTTAGTTTTTTTAAGTTTGTTTACCTTTCCAATATATTCTTAATTAAAAATAATCCTATCTGAGACAACCGAGTATCCCAGTTACTTACAAATACTCACTGAGGAGTTTTGCTTAATTGTCTTTAAGAGAGATGTAGTTTAAGACTGCAGGAATATTGATCCCCTTGTAGTAGTAGGACCCTCACCTTTGAAGCGGGACACTCTGGGTCTGGTCCCAGCCAATGAGGCTCCTGCTCAACTCAGCCTTCTGCCAGTGGAGGTTTGAAGACTGTTATGACTCAGATGTTATGAGCATCCAGGTTAAGAGAAACTGAAAAGAATAAAATCAAGGTTAAGTGAGAGAATTTTCAAATGTTGGAATATCCATGTTGAAGAGGTAATGTCTGCCTCATAATTTTTAGAGAATAGCATTATGAAATTTTAAGAACCCCAGAGATACCCACCCATTGCTATTCAGTCAATTAGGACTCAGTCAGAATATTTACATATTTAATGTCCAAGCAATTGCAGCCTGTATCAACTTTTGTTTTTCTTTTCCTTAATGTCAATTTTTCTATATTCTATTTTCATCCTATAACTGCACATCTTCATCGTGTTGATTCATTTCATTCACAGCAAAAACTAGACTTCTCCTCATCAATTCACATATAAAAAGTACATGTATGTGCCAGGTACTATCCTAATCACAAGTGCTATATGGTGCGTAAAACAGTTTCTGCTCTGATCAATCATATAGCATATTAATTAAGTCATCGATCAGCCAAATAATCCTTCAGGAACATGTGTGCTGAGAGCTTTGCGATCGTCACGGGTTCCCAGATGATGAAAAACAGAGGAGTGAAGTACTTCGGGAAGCCAAGGAAAGGCTTTCTTGAGGAATTGACAAAGAGAGCTGACATTGATGATGATTGAAAAAGTCATTTGTCTTTGTTAGTTTCCAACAATTAGGATTGCCGTGATGCAAGGCCCAGCATTTTCTGTTTAATCTCCCTTCATCGTGGTGACCCTGTGTGTCACAGTAAAATTGGGTTCCATAAGGCGTTCAGTGGCTGATTTTTTAAACTAGATCCTTTTTTCCCAGGTGGACTTGCCCCTCCAGCTTTTCAGTCAGCAGTCAGGCAAGTTGTTAGCACCAGCCAAGGCCCCATAATGTAGCACGTGTCCAAATATTTTACTTTTTTTGGCTCACCCCAATGGTTCTCAGCCCTCACTTAGCTCTTCCTGGCTGCAGTGCGTGATCTGTTCGAATATTTGCCAGGCATATGTGGGCAATACAAATTTTCCAACTCCGTCCTCACAATTGCATTCTCACGACAAGTGATTTGTGTTGGATGCAATCAATTAGAACCCTACACTAAAACGACAGAGAAAGGGGGCTTCTTGGAAAAGGTCGCAGAAGAAGTGTGAGAGAAACGCCAGTCCCTGCTTTTGAACATGAGACCGGAAAAGCTGTCACTGTGTTAGTATATGCAGAATATTGGGCTTCTGTCAAGCTGAAAATGAAATTGAGGAAATTATTTAACTACTTGGTTTATCGTTGACTTTGTGCTCTACTTCTGGACTTGTGAAATAATAAACAGATTCTAAGTCTTCGTTTATGAGACACTGTGGAAATTGGTAGAAAAAATTATAAGAGTTAGATCTTGTAGACTAAATTAAAAATTATAGAAGAGATCTGTGAAAAGCCACATCATGGTTAACTATAGATAAGAAAGATGTGCTTTAACATGAGACACACATGCCTGAAAAAATTTAAAAGTATCTACGGCTTTGCAAATTAAAACAATTTAAACACAAAAATATATATGGGGTACCAAAAAAAAGAGGGATTGCACTGGGAGAGCAGGGCCTTTGTAGTATGTTTTTTTTTTTCCTGCTAAGAGATCATCCAGCAACTTTCTCTGAGTTAGGGCACCCAGTGGTGTCACCTGTCAAGGTTCTCTCTGGTCATAGTAAATATTTCATAAAAGAAGTTATGTTCTAATCTCACTTTTGTGATCTCCAATTTAAGAGAACAGTGTGCGCCTGTGAAATTTTGTTTCCTGCTCAGGAAAAAATGCTGCAGAACTGTTGTGATGTTGATCATAGGTTACAAGGACAGCGCTATGGGGGAAAACTCAAGCGTATGAGTGGTTTTCCCTTTTCAAAAAAGGTGAAATGTCTATGGAGACAAACCTTGTTCTTGGTGTCCATCAACTTGCCCAGTGGAAGAAAATGTTGACCCTTAGTATATTTGGTGTTTATTCCACCAGGTCAGACTATTAATCAAATGTTCTATTTTGAGGTCCTGAAAAGATTGCATCACAGTGTGTGGCCAAAAAAGGTCTGGTTTGTGGCAGACGGGGGATTGGTTTTGCCACCACAACCATGCACCTGCTCATGCAGCCGTCGCAGTGCACCAGTTTTTGGCAACAACCAGTATACGTCTCTTGCCCCACAGTCCTTACTCACCTGACCTTGCTCCATGTGAATTCTTTTTGTTTCCATGAAGGAAGAGGGATATGAAAGGACAGTGATTTCACAACATAGAAGAGGTGAAGAAAAAAAACAAAATGAGGGAGGTGCCGTCAGCCAGTCAAACATGCGTTTGGGAAATGTTTCCAAGAATAGAATCACAGATTTGAAAAAAAATGTATTAAGTGTAATGGAAAGTACTTTCAAGGTTGTTTTGTTAAAAAAAAATTTAAATACATTGCCTTGAAAAAAATCCTGTTGGTGGGGGGTTACCTCCTTGTATATCTATGTCCTTGTTCCATCACTTGTCTTTCTGTTTGCCATATTGTAGTGGCTTCTCTGTTGCTGTGATTACTAGAAGCTAACTCATGGTATTCAGGAAACACCAACAGAAGATGGAAAGATCCCACAGAGCCACTAAGCCAGAAGGAATTAGTTATCAGTCCACCATTTCCGGAGGGAGCACACGAGCAAGAACCAGTGGTGCTCAAGGAAAACATTCAAGCGGCACTGAATGCATTGGCCAAAATCAAGGTGCCAGTAATTGATGGAATACCAATAGAGGGGTTTTGACAAGCTAATGAAGCACTGGAAGCACGCACTGATCTATCCCAGCAATTTTGGAAGACAGCTCATTAGGCAACTGACTAGTGGAGATCCACATTTGTCTCTGCTTCAAGCAATGTTGACCCAAGAATGCTGAATTATAGAACAATAGCATTGATATTGCATATAAGTAAAATTGTACTGAAAATAATCCAACAATGGTTACAGCAGTACATTAACAGGTTACTGCCAGCGGTCACGGCCAGATTCAGAAAAGGAGGTGTAACAAGGGATATTGCTGCTGATGTCACATGAATTTGGCTCAAAGCAGAAAATGCCGGAAAGATGTTTACTTGTATTTTATTGACTATGTCAAAGCATTCAACTCTGTGGATCACAACAAACTATGGAGAACCTTTAGAAGAATGGGGAATCCAGAACAATTGTGTCCTTGTAGAACTTGTACATGGATCAAGAGGCAGTTGTGGGAATGGAACAAGGGAATACTGCATGGTTTAAATAAGGAAAGGTCTGTGTCAGGGTTGTATCTTCTCACCATGCTTCTTCAATCTATATGCTGAGCAAATCATTAGAGAAGCTGACTTATATGAAAAAAAAATGTGGCATCAGGGTTGGAGGATGGTTTGTTATCAATCTGCGGTACACAAATGACACAACCTTGCATGCTGAAAGTGAGGAGTACTTGAAACACTTGTTGATGGAGAGCAAGGATTTCTGTCTTCAGTGTGGATTACAACCCAATATAAAGAAGACCAAATTCAAAACAAAAACAAAAAAAGATGACCAAACTCCTCACAGCTGTATCAATAGATAATATTATGACAAATGGAAACAAGATTGGAGATGTCAAGAATTTTGTCTTACTTGAATCCACAATCAATGCTGATGGAAGTAGAAGCCAAGAGATCAAAAGAAAAATTGAATTAAGTAAATCTATTGCACAAGACCTCTTGACAGTATTGAAGAGCAAGGATGTTACTTCGAGGTTTAAGGTGCACCTTATTAGGGTCATGGTATTTTCCATTTTGTCATATGCATGTGAAAGTTTAATATTGAATAAATAAGCCATAGAGGAATCAATGCATTTGAATTTTTATGCTATTGAAAGTACCATGCACTGCTAAAAAAAAACAAATCTGTCTTAGAAGAAGTACAGTCAGAGTGCTCCATAGAGGTACAGTCAGAGTGCTCCATAGAGATAAAGATGGGGAGACTTTGTCTTACATGCTTTTGACATGTTTTCAGGAAAGACGAGTCCCTGGAGAAGGACATCATGCTCAGTAAAGTGGAGGAGTCCGGAAAGAGAAAGGCCCTCAGGCAGATGGATGGACACAGTGGCTGCAACAATGGGATTGGGCACAGGAACAATGGTGAGGCTGGCGCGGGACAATGCGGTGCTTAGTTCTGTCGTTCAGTCACTATGGGAGAGCACAACAACACCATGGGTTCGAACAATGTCACCTAGCAACAGCAACAACAACATCCTTTTATAAAAATAATTCTTTTCTAGGCTTTACTACATTGATTTCAATGCTGACTTAATTACTGTTTTAATTAACATTCTCTGAATGAATGCATGGAAGGAGCCCAGTTAATGTAGTGGTTACACTTGGGTTGCTAAGTGCCAGGTCAGCAGATCAAAATCACCTACTGCTCTGAGAGAAAAACATGAGGCTTTTACTCCTGTAAATAGTACCATCTCTTAATTAGGTCAAAGTTTATATCTTATCATTTAATCATCCTTTTTACCCATTTTAAAGCTATTTCAGTTTGTAAATAGTGAAGGGGAAATACACAAGGTGTCAGCCTCTGGCGACTCCCCTCTAACTCTGGAACAGGATTGTGAATAGTCTTGCTGTCATGCATAATGCATTGGTAAATGGAATGCGGAAGATGCGTTTTGTTTAAAATTTAGCACCCTATCAATTGATTTTTCTTATGATCCATTTAAATTTGTTCTAATTTTAATAGTTCTTGTTTGCTTTTTATTTGAGTATTTTATTAATTTTATTTGTTATAGTTGTTAGGTCTTGTTCTTTTTGTTGTATTTATGTTTTTCTGGGAACTTGGACAAAAGGAGCTTCGAACTCCATCTTCCAAGTGAGGAGTACATGAGAGGAAAATGAAAAACTCTCTTTTTTTGACTTCAGATATAAATTTCAGAAAAGACAGGTATAAATGATTAGCCCTTATTGTGCATATGGACCGCATTAATATCTGTAGCTAAGAATTTCTGAAAAACTAAAGATGCACACTAGACAAGCGCCTTTACTGAGCTCATCTTCTGAGATGCACAATAGACAAGAAAACCCTACATAAGGAGTATAATTTCATATAGTAATAAGGGTTTTAAGGGAATAAAGTGCCGAAAAGGTAAGAATGGGGTGCAAATAGCTGACTTTAGAGAACTAAATGTAAAACTAAAGAGAACGTACCCAGACAACAATAAGAGTACGCAAGACTCTAAGAATAAATTTGGGTTATTTTAGAGCCAGAAGACAGACCTTTATAAAAAAATAATTATATTTCAAGAGTCCTAGTGCAGTCCAACTCAAGTCTATAGTTCCATTATTAGTACATAAGCCCTTCTTGAGACTCACACAGCTACGTGCCATGATGCAGAATGCCGGAATATCACAGACTAGTGAGTGCAGAGACACACGAAAAAAAGGTTGGTGGCAACAAGGCCGGGCTCCAGCAACTCCAGGCCAGCAGAGTCCCAGCAAGCAGGAAGATGGAGTGTTGCAGAGAGAAGGATGTTCCCTGCGTTTCCTTAGGCGAAGTCCCCGCCGTGTAAGCACCATCACGCTGTGACCTGATTGACAGGGTGGGTTCCACTCCTGCACTTTCGTACATCTTCAAGTGGGCATACAATCATCTAACTACCAGAGGTTCTTAGAAGACCTTTCACTAAAGAGACATCCAAACTCAAAACAAACCCATTGCCATCTCGCCTATTTCAGGCCATAATAACCCTAATCCAGGTGCTACAACTGCTCCTTTGAGTTTTTGAAACTGTAAATCTTTGCAAGAGGAGAAAGTCACATTTTTCTCACAAAGTGTGGTTGTGGATTCCAACCGCTGACCTTGTGGCTAACAGCGAAACTAGTAACGACTCTGCCACCAGGACATCTTCCATCTTGATTTAGCTTTTAAGGGACCACTTTGGAGAATAGAGAGAGGAGTCAAGAATAGAATTAGGGAGACCAAACTATTGTAAACCAAGTGAAAGGTGATGGTGGCCTACCTGCTCAGGATAGAGTGACTGAGTGGAAGTGAAAGCAAAAATTTTAATTTGAGATCAATTTTGAAGGCCGGAGTCCCAGGATTCACTGATGGATTGGATGTGTAGTGTGAGGGGAAGGCAAAGAGAGAAAACGGGGCAATTTTTAGGTGTTTGGCTTAAAAAACTGTAGCCAGGAAGAAACAAAAAATGACAATTTAGTATGTGCATATATAATCTTAATTTATGACTATCATTCCAACTTTAAGGCTAAAAATTTAAACACATGCAAGTGTAATATTATAGACAAAAAATTGTTGAAACAACAAAATCAACTATTTTATTCAGTATTTCTGATACCAAAGAGTATTCTTGAAATTTTTATTTCTGGTGAAGGACTCAGAAACAGTGTTACAGAAATCCTAGTCACACACCCCCCACCAATTGCTTATTGCTGCTTTGATTAATACTGATAATTTCTGGATTTGGGTTATGTGATGACAATTTTTCACTGATTTACTTGGCAGCATGCCAACAATTTGATTAAAATCCCACAAGTTTTACAAAAAATGAGGTTTTTCTAGTAAGATTTCAAGAGTGTAGTTATTTACAAGCATTTCACTCAATAACAGCCTCTGGGCACTTCAACTAGAAAATCTATTTGAAAAGGAATTCAGGTTTTCAGACAGTAACAATTCTGTAAACGGGTGAAGTTGGTTGTGTAAACTCATGCCTACAAATCTTATGTGTCAATCTGCATAAATTAGAGAGCAAACCCACAGAAGCTCATATGTATATAAGAGAGAGTTTTATGTAAAGGTTGAATGTACATTAAGAAAGATCCCAACCCAGTGGTGTCCAAACCCGTAAGTCCAACATTAGTCCATATGTCCAATACCAATCTACAAAGTCCTCCTCCATCTCACAAAACACATGCAATGATGCCGACAGCAGGAGGAAAGCCGAGTCAGTGAATGTATAAGCATCTCAGCACAGGCAGGAGCCTCCATGCAGCTGCTTCAGCATCCAAGGCTGCATAGGACCATGTGGCTTCTCTTCAGGGATGTCTTGCAGGAAATGAGCCTTGCCAGCTGAAGCCTTTCCAGGCTAAGGCAGCTGCATCCTGGTCCAACCATCACAAAGCAAGAGACATGAGAATTAGAAAGGCGAGACTCACTGAGCCATTTATCTTTCTGTCCTTCAATCCTACATGTTTATTGGCCAGGTTGGCACAATAAACCTTAACTGTCTCACCTTATAATGAGGAATTTCCAAGATTTCTGACAAATACCAAGATCTGAGCACAATGATTTCCATGAGTTATATTTTGATTTATAAAGCTCTATCTCCAGAGCCTTCATTTCAGACGTTTTTTTGACAGTGATTGTAAATTACCATTATAGCATCATCATCTGGACACTGGTCCCCATTTGTGTAAGCCAATGTTCTCTACACTTAATTACTGAATTGTGAACTATCATAATTATCTCAAGCAAATTTCTAATGCACAATTCATATTCTTAACTTTTAACTGTGAATTGGAGGATTACATTTCAGATAATCATTTGTGTTCAGCAATTTAAACTACTTATCAAACCTCCCAAGAGCTTGCCCTGACCCTCCGTTTTATTCTTTCCTTCCTTTTGTAGAATACTCTCCTCCACTGCTCCTCAGTTAACACCTGTCTATTCTCTGTCCTCTTGATCCCCCCATCCTTCCCAGCCTCGATAACCAACAAAGTCTCTTTCTTTGGGTATGAAACCCTTTAGATTGCTTTTGGTTCCTCCTCTTATAACAATACAGTATTTTTTAATTGACTGACTTCAATCAACATAGTGTTCTCCAAATCAATCCATGAGGTGTTTCACAGTTTCTGTGTTCTTGTTTAATGGTGTATAGTAGTCCACTGTGTGTATGTGCTGGAGTTTATTTAGCCCTTCTTCCACTGATAGGTGTTAAGGTTGCTTCTCTCTTCTTGCAGTTGTGAATAGTGCTCTGAGAAACATGGTGTGCATTTATCAGTTTGGACCATGGCTCTTACTTCTTAAGTGTATTTACCAAAGACAAGATTGCTGGATCCTGTGTTATTTCTATTCCAAGTGGTTAGAGGAGGTGCCAGACCCCTGCCCATAGAGGTTACAAGGTTCTACAGCCTACCACAGTGTATGAGGATTCAAATCACTCCACGCACTCTCCTGAATTTATTTTCAGTGTTTTCAGCATTTTTTTCAAGTTTGCTATCAATGCTACTGTGAAGCAGGATCTTGTTTTGATTTGCGTCACTCAGATGGCTAGTTTTATGAGCATTTCTTCCTGTTTGTTGGCCACCTGGAAGTCTTCTTTCGTGAACTATCTGCTTGTTTTCCCTGCCCATTTTTAAATTAAATAATTCATCTTTTTCTTGTTGGGGTGTTGCAGTTTGCTATCGATTTTAAAGTGAAGGCCTTCATCTGATATGTCACTGCCTAGAATATTTTCCCAGTCTTCAGGGTCTCTTTTCACTCCTTGGATAAAACGTTTTGATGCATAGAAGTGTCTTATCTCTATTAGGTCTCGGTCATCTACGCTGTCGTCTGCTGTGTGTGTTTCAACATGTGTGGTAGTGTGTCTATGTCATACATTAGAGCCCTAAAGTTTGTCCATATCTTATCATTGATGATTTTTATAATTCTAGGGTTTAAATTTAGGTCTTTCATCCACCTATTATAGAATACTCTCCTCCACTCCACCTCAGTTAATACCTGTCTATTCTCTGGTTTTTTTTCATGGAGTGAGTTATGAGCCCTGCGTCATTCTCCTTGAAATGGAAATTCAACTTCACCAGTGCTGTTTGTTGAACAGACTATCTCTTTCTCATTTAATGTAGTTCAACTTTTTCCTGAAAATCTGTTTTCCATAGGTGAATGGATATATTTTGGGGTCATACCATTCTACTGGTCTGTATATAGTTGTAGTGGTACAGGCTGTTTTGACTACCGTGGCTCTTGAGGTTAAGAAGTGAGAGGCCTTCTCTTGCACTCTTCTTCTCCTGGGTCTCTTCCCTCTCCATCTAAAGTTGGTCATTAGCTTCAACACTTCTGGACCCTGGGTCAAAATGGCATTGTATTTATAAATGTCTTTAGGTAGAATTGTCATCTTCACAATCTTAAGTATTACTATCTGTAAACATGGAACATTCTACCATTTATACAGCTCAGATTTTTCATAGTGATTTGCAATTTTCTTTATAGATGTCCTTTATGTCTCCAGTTAGGTTGGTTCCTAAGGATTTCTTGTTTCATGTGACTATTGTTAAATGGTGTTGGTTTAGTACTTTCTTCCTCAGGCCGCTTTTACTAAGTATACTCCAAATCCAATTGATTTTTGCATCTTGATCTTGGACCTTGCCATGCTGCTGAATCTCTAACTTATGCCCAACAATTCTCTTTTTGAGTCTTTGGGATTTTTTTCCACGCATAAAATCATATCATCTGCAAATACAGTTGTATGGGTTGTTTGCCAATTTGAATGCCTTTGATCATTTTTGTGTTCTAATAGCTCTGGGTAAGACTTCCAGCACAATATCTAACGCACAATTTAGACCAAAGTAAAACTAATGTGACTTTTTAGGTTATTTGACTGACTCACCCATTTTTAACTCTGATTAAACTAATAAATAACATTGAATAAAAATGTATTAAGAAGATATAGACCTAGTGAATTCTTTTGAGTAATTAACTGCTAATCTATAATTTCTTGTTAATTAACTCCAGAGAATCAGTGGATCATAAATTTATCACCTTTAGTCAATATTGGAAATAATAAGTATCCTCAAAATTGTTTCATCTCCAGTCTCAAAATTAAAGACAAAAATGTAATAATATGATGTAGTATCTTCCATGTGCCATGGACTTTGCACATGCCATACATTGTAATCCTCACAACAGCCCTATAAAATGTATATTAACATTCACATTTTTAGTAAATAAAAAATGAAGGGCCCTTTATAGAGTTTTAATTAGGGCATACACTCCACTGTGTATTCAGCCCCATGATATTTGTACTGTCTTATGCTCTAACAATCATGAGAGACAGAGATCTGGATGTGTCTTCCTCACTGGCAGGCTCTGTTCTCATGCCACACTCATTTGACAGCAGGAATTAGACTTTACTGCATCGGTAAATCCGTCCACTTCTCTGACATTATTGGGTGTAATAAAATTTTCACGGGGATTATTCTATTTAAACTTTAAAAATCTGGAAAGCTTAGCCCTGTGAAATACAAAAAGGGGGGGGGGTGATGACAGCATGAAGAAACACTAGAAGCATGAAGAGGAAACTGTCAGAAGAGCAACATCACAACCTTAAACTTCTGACCACCAGTACCTGGGCTGTGGTACCAATTCGTCAGCTGAGATTTTTATCGTGTCTTTGCACTTGTGGCTCATCAGCATTAGCTCATTCATTACTATCTTAGCTTTATCAGTTTTACTAGTAAGATTTTGAAATGGATGTTCATTCTCAAAACACCTTATAGTCACATGATTCCATTCTACTTCAGTGAGTCCATGTAAACATTGGTGACATCGTATGTGCCCCAGTTAGATTCATTCTGTTCAGAAGGGTTCATCGCCCCTGCACAGCAAGCTAGTTCAATAAAAGTTTAAGGTGCATGCAATCTTAAACATGACAGTGTAGTGGTGCCTGTTTTTTGACTTTTATGAAATATGTAAGTTCTGACAGTACATCATCTAGTGTTAAGTTTGTGATATTTATCTATATTGAATGCATTAAAAGAGCATTTACTTTCTTGATACATAGTAGGAAATGTCAATTTTTCTCTTACAGGTCAAATTGTAAATATTTTAGATTTTGTGGTCCAAACTAAAATCAGAGTTATTATACATGTATAGGTAAAAAGCCATGATTTTAAGAACATAAAAGCCAGCCTTAATTCTGTTAGACCATGAATTAAGGCTGGTTTATATATATATTAGATAAAAGGAAATGTACTAAAATTGGCATGTGATTACAGTGTGGAAAACTTAGTTGTACCACTGTTGTATTAATGTATCTCACTTTTAATGCTTATTTGAGTTGTTTCCAATTTAAATCCATTACAAATGATGATATTATTAATAACCCTTATGTATAATTTTCAAACACATATATGCATTCCTGTTTGTCTTCTTCAGAGTTCTGGTGGCACAGTGATTACGCCTTGGGCTGCTAGTCATAAGGTCCACAGTTCAAAACCACAAGCCACTCCTAGTAAAATGATGGGGCTTTCTACTCCTGCCATGAGTTACTCTACTCACAGGGGCAGTTTTACCCTGTCCTATAAGGTCACTATGACTTGGCAGCGACTTGATAGCAGTGGTTTGGGGGTTGGGTTTTTGGTTTTTAATTTTGGTATGGTCTTAAGCTGCTTTTTGGAATTTTGTGTTCATCTATTTCACTTTATCATATCTTTCATTTGCATTAGCTATTTTATAATCAAGAGCAAGTTTCAGGATCTCTTCTGTCAGCCACTTTGATGATTTTTCCTTTCCTTTTTTTCTGAGAGTTTGTTCATTTCCTGTATGGGGTCCTTCATCTAAGCCCGCAGCTCGCCAGATCTTCTGTCTTTAGAGTTCAACGAGTCAAATCTAGTCCTGAAATGTTCTCAAAATTCTAGTGGGATACACTCGAGGTCATACTTGGATTCTTGCTGATTTGTTTTCACAGTCTTCCACTTCAATGTATGCCGTGGCAACTCATGGGTCTGCAAACTGGCTCGGGTCTGCGAACTGATTGAGAATGCATGACTCCATCCTGGCGATTTTAGTTGGACAGCCGTTCACCTGATCCAGCGTTCTTCTGCTTGTGCAGATCAAGCAAATACATAGTAGGTTTCCCATGTGTTCCACAACTAGGGACACCGTGGCTGAGTAGCCAGTGCCAAAGTCCACAGGAGACCGGTGGCTCTGATTACTATAGAAACCTCGCTGTCCAGTGCTGTAACTAATTCCACCCTGCCCCTTCTGATTCCGTGCTGACACTTGCCTCCTACCACCATGGGGCCTAATCAGCCACATTGCCGCAAGGGCTGCAGTTCAGTTAGGGTAGTTCCACTGTTAAAGCTCATGTACATAAAATAACAAGCACAGGACACTTCAGAGATGAGGGGCCCCACTTTGCAAACTTGTGGTTTGAGTGAAAGGTAGGTCCTTGGGGCACTCCTTTGGTGAGTCTATGGGATTATTCTGATAGATCGATTCTAATGTACCAATTTCCCTAAGTTTTGGATACATACTTCTATAGTATACCAAGGTAGGTCAGGTACGTCAAGTTGGTCTAATCTAGGCCATCTTGCAGCCCACGCTTCAGTGAACCAACCAAATAAACTATTAGATCCTCACTTAAGCTCTCTTGCTGAGGCATTGAAAGGAGAATCTGTGCTTAGGAGGTGTCCATATCAAGAAACTCTGACTTATCTAATGTAACATTCCTTGCACCAACGTCCCACACCCCTAGTAACCATTCCCATGCACCCTCCCCAGGCTTCTGTTTGTACGTATTAGAAAACTCAAGCAGAACTTTATGAGTATAGCACACTTCTTCCTGAGTCACTCTCTGTACCTCATTGATAGTTAAGATTTATTGTTCCAACCTGGCTAATAAACATGTGATCAATTATAGGGCAGACAGATAAATGGCATGGCGAGCCTCGCCTCTCTAGTTCTCAGGTTTCTTGCTTTCTGGTGGTTGGAACAGGGTGCAGTTGCCTTAGGCAGTTCCCTGCTTCAGCTGGCAAAGCTCACTTCCTGCAAGACATACCTGAGGAGAAGCCACATGGACCTACCCCAATGCAGCCCTGGATGCTGGAGCAGTAGTGTGGAGACCCCTGCCAGCACTGAAATGCTTACACACTCACTGATTTGGCTTTCTTCCTGCAGTTGGCATCATTGCAGGTGTTTTGTGAGATTGAGGAGGACTTTGTAGATTGATGTCAGACATATGGACTAATGTTAGATTTATGGGCTTGGACACCACTGGGTTGAGATGCTTTCTTAATGTACACTTATCCTTATATATAAAAATTATTCATATACATATGAGTTTCTGTGGATTCCTTTCCCTAGTTTACCCCGACTAACACACTCACCTTTAGGAATTTTCTGAAATTTAATTCTAGCTACAGGTCTAGAGGAAGTAATGGGTGGTGGGGGTGTTTCCTAGGAGCTCTCAGCAATATCGTACAAGTCATCTACCCCTGACAATGCTACAGATGCAGCCTCACGTGGCATTTCAGCTTGAACAGTTTGGTTAATCTGCTTAAGTGTGTGTTCTTTTACCGATAATGGAATAATCCCCTCAGGTGGGAGGGATGGATCTATTGACTGAATGGCTCAATGGACTCTAGGAGCTCAATACCCTCCTCTTCTGGATCATTAGCCAATGTGTTCCCATCCCATGTTTCTGTGTCCCTTTACTTTCTCTGTAATACCCTTTACTTTAAAATCAAACACTGTTCTAGGCTTACTGACACTGTAATTCAGCTACACTGGATTTGATTTTCTGCAATGTCAGCTCTATTACTAGGGGAGAGAAGACTCTCTCTCCTTTGTAGCTCATGCAAAAGCTTTTAGATTTTTATTTGGCACTTGAGACATGCTTCTGAGGTTCTGAAATCATTCCTTTCCTAGATCACATTTTCTATTGTAACGAGGACCAGCCAACCAACTTCCCTCCTCTTCTCATCCTGACAAAACTGCTGAAAAATATCAAACACGTGATCACCCAGAGCCTCTCCTCTCTCCAGCACTGCATCTATTGATGGTGATATTGTGGATGTTAACTTTGCCACTTCACACCACCCACTCTAGTAAGAGTGGAGACTTATTCATGTTTTCAGGGGTGGAGGCAGCATTCTCAGTACTGGTAGGCCTAAGCAAGCTGGAGAACCAATTCAAGAAACCCATATTTATGATTTTTTTCTCTAGAACTACTCCCAGTACCAATTGTGTTATTCAGGGTACTCCAGAGAAACAAAACCAGGGCACTTATGATTATGTATATATATAAAGATAGGTTTATGTAATGATAAGAAATACAACAGCTAATTAGTCCACACTGCAGTACAGAGGGCTCAGTCCAACACAGTTTCATGGGACAATTAATATACTGAAGGTCCTTCCAATTCAGACTGGCCTCTGGTTCAAGGTCAAGAAAGCAGACCACAAAGTGTCTGGCAGCAGGTGCAGAGTCTGCCCCCAGGCAAGATGGACAGAGTTGGCCTGCAGGCAGCAGACCCAGCAAGGTGGGGTGGCAGCAGCAGGAAGATGGGAAGTTGAGGAGTAGAAGAAGCCAGTAGCACAGCAGGATAGTGAAACAAGTTGGGACAGAATCTCAAGACGGCAATATATGGCATGGAGACCTGATCCACCATAATCCATGGGTTGGCTTGGACCACTGGTAGTGCAGAGCTGCTAACTGAGGCAACAGGATGCTGGTCTGACCACCAGGGAGAAAGAGGAATATGCCAGCATCAAAGAGCCATTTCTCGGTCACCCCCCAATCAAGCTGGGACCTGAGTGCCAGCTAACCTCTGCCCACATGTTCTGACGGAAACCATTTTGGCACCAAAAATTTAATGATCACAACCCAGCACATAGATTGCTGGATCATATGGTACTTGTAGTTGCATTTATTGAAGAAAGTGCCATGCTGGTTCCCATAGTGGTTTTACAATTCTGCCATCCAACCCAAAGCAGCGCTGCAATCCCTGATCTGCTTCAGCTGGTACTTCACGTCCTCCTCACTTTCCACAAGCAAGGTTGTTCGTCTACATATCGCCAGGAATGAATAAGCTTTCCTCCAATTCAGATACCACGTTCTTCTTCATATAATCCAAGTTCTCCAATAATTTCTCATAATACAGATTGAATAAGTTTGGTGAAAAGATGTAATTCTGAATTTTTTCTAAAAAGGATATAATTGTGACACACACTTTTCCTGATTTTAAATTATTCAGTATGCCCTTGTTCTGTTTGCACAACTGCCTCTTGATCCATGTATAGGTTCTGCATGATCACAATGAAGTGTTCTGGAATTATCTTTCTGGGCAAGACTGTCTACAGTTTTGTATGATCCACGCAGTTTAATGCCTTGTTTTCATCAATGGAACACGAATAAGTGTCTTTTGGGTATTTTCTGCTTTCAGCCAAGATTCATAAGCATTGTTCCACATATTCTGAACCTCTTGAAGCTCTCTGTCATTGAACTTCTGCAACTGTCATTGGATTATCTTCAGCAAAATTTTACCTGCATGTGATATCAATGATATAGTTCTATAATGTGAGTATTCTGTTCGAATACCTTTCTTTGGAATGAGTACACATATGGATTTTTTCAAGTCAGTTGACCAGGTTGTTAGTTGTTTTCCAAATTCCCCGCCCAAGAAGAGTAAGAACTTCCAGTGTTTTATCAACTTATTCACACCATTTAATTGGTATTCCATCAGTTCTTGATGCTTTTTTGGCTAATGGTTTCAGGGTAACTCGGACTTCTTCCTTTAGCATCACTGATTCTTACGAATACACCACCTTCTGAAATGGTGGCACATCCACGAGTTCATTTTGGTTCCATGTCTCTGTTCATTCTTTTTATCTTCTCTTGCTGCTTCTTGCATCATCAAATAATTATCCATCAGAATCACTCAATATTACAACTTAAGGTGTCCAGTTGGTTTTTTTTTTTTTTTTTTTGCTTCTTTCCGTTTAAAACATACTGAGCCTCTTCTTCCTTTTTGGGTTTCTAACTCTAGGTATTTACACATTTCATTGTAATGTTTGACCTCATCTTCTCAAATGGTCCTTTGACTTTGCTGTTCAGATCTTTGACGTCATTGTTTCTTCCATTTGCCTTAACTACTCTGGGAACCATAGCAACCTCCACAGTCTCTTCTGGCATCCCAGCTGACCTTTTGTTCCTCCTTCCCATCAGTTTAGTGCGCTTTTGGTATCTTCATGGATGATGCTCTTGATATCCTCCCACAGTTCATCGGGTCTTCTGTCATTAGTGGTGAATGCATCAAATCTGTTCTTGAGATGTTCTTGAAATGAAAGTGTGATATACTCAAGATTATATTTTGGCTCTTGTGGACTTGTTTTAATTCATCAGCTTCAATATTAACTTACCTATGAGAAAGTGATTGTCTGAACTGTTTTAGGTGCTTATAATGAATTTCTCCATCATATTTTCCAAAAGATGTAGTCAATTTGATTTCTGTGTATTCCAACTGGATAAGTCCACCTGTATAATCTTTTCTGTTGTTGAAGATAAGTATTTGCTATGAACAAGTCATTGCTCTGGCAAAATTCTCTCTTGTGATCTCATTTCATTTCTAACAAGACCATATTTTCTCACTACTGTCCCTTCCTCTGTTTCCATATTTTGCATTCCAATGGCCAATAATCATAAATGCATGTTTAGTGCATGTTTTATCAACTTTAAATTGAAGGTGTTAGTGGTAGAATTCGTTGACTTCTTCATTAGTTTTCATTGTTGGTGCATAAGTTTGAATAATTGTCCTATTGATTGGATTTCTTTAAATGGCGATAGATGTAATTCTGTCACAGATAACATCCTACTTCAAGATAAATGTTGAAATGTCCTTTTGAAGATGAATTCAGTGACATTCCTCTTGAATCTGTAATTCCCAGCATAGTAAACCATAGAATTTTCTAATTGTGGATGGCTCAAGCCAGTCAATTTCAGTTGAATACCTACGACATTCATCTTTATACATTCCATTTCATGTTTAATAACTTCAAATTTCCTATCTTCCTACTTTGTAATTCCCAAGTTGCAATCAATGTTTGCAGCTGTTTCTTCTCATTTCGACTAATGCCCCATCAGCAGCGAAGTCCCTGGACCCTTAGCTGGGCACTTGTGTCATTATGCTCAGCTCTACGGTGAGAACGCAGCTGTTCCTTGTGATATTTTGAGTGCCTTCCCATCTCTGGGGCTTGTCTTCTTCCACTATCGCTAACATGATTCTGCTTCTATTAATGAGGCTTTCATTAACTGATACGTTTCCATGCCATTCATAAGATTTTCGGGGGCTAATTCCTCTGAAGTCGACAACCTTCTCCTTCTCTGTATTTTGTTCTTATTCTGGAAGCTCTGCGGAAACCTGTTCACTTTGAATGACTCTGCTGCTACAACAAGCCCCTCTTTAGGCACTTGATAGCGTCCCAGAGGGACACAGAGCCGGTGCCTGCAGCACAACATGATATTCCTCTTCAGGAGAGAACATCCCAGTTTCGATTACATTTATTGGGAGGGGCATTTCTAAAAAGCCTCAACTCAATACATTTTATTACATTGGTGAAATATGAACAAGTTTTTGGAAGTCTAATGATGAGGAACAATTATACTAAAACCTCCAGTCTCTTGATTTTGCAAAAAAAAATCATGAATTAAATATGGGTCAATTTTTAAATATGGGTCAAGTTGGATTTGATATTTACTGAAGGGTTAGTGAATGAAAGATACTTCCATAAACATGAATGACAAGGTGCAAATGGTACAGTCATGTTATCGGTTAGTTCTTCACACAAACAACACGCTAGTCCATGAAAAGAGATAGGCAGTGACGTTATTGCCTGAGGCCAGGACAAAGCAGAAGCATAAGGACAATAACTTGAAATTAAGAAAATAGTATGTCGTAATGTGTGCATTTTAAGCAATGGAAAGAAAAAGGTCTCAAATCAACACAACTGGAACCTATAGTGAAACTCTCAGGAGTACACGGTTTTGCATTTTCTTCTATTAAAAATGTTCTGGAAAAAACTTGTTTCCGCACTTTCTTTTCTTTGGAAGAGGCATTCAACTGCCCTGTGTTGCTTACAATACTCAAACACAACTATCAGCTCCCAAGTTAACTTTTCCTCATCTTTCCCTAGTCTCTCGTTCCTTTGTCATTTCACCCTGTGTTATCTTCTTCATGGAAAATATGAATAGCTGACTTTTTAATTTGGGGTCAATTATGGTTATTTTAGTTTATATATCATTTCCATGCTAAACACCATGAGAATAAAAACATTGTTATTTTGTGTGGGGTTTTTTTTTGTTTTAACACCATAAACATAGTATTTAGGACACCATCTGGGAGCTTAAAGTTGTATTGAACTGATGAACACATGGTTGAATGAATGACTAAGTGAATTTTGTATTGTTAATGTATATGACGAAGGCTCTGGATGGTGAAAATGGTTCATGCAAAAGTTGATAGGCTCATGGATGTGTGAACCTTGGGGGATTGTTTGCATCTCTTTGCTTTGTCTTTCTTCTCTCTCTTCCTGATAGTCAATAAAAATTCCTACATTTTAAAAACTGACCACTCTTGTTTTCCTCCTCAATGCAGCTTTCCATTTTTAAGTGTCTTTTGACTCTGACTTTACGTAAAAGAGGTAAATAAATAGCTATGGTACTTATCTTAATGTCCTGAAAAATTGAGAATAAATTTGCTTGGGCTATCACTTGTAGAATAAATGTCTTATTTCAAATAGTCTATGTATATACGTAGAGAGAGGCAGTTAAAAAATAAATACCAAAGCAAACAACAGCAACCAAAAATCAACTAAGAGTCTTTCTCCTTCCAGTCATTTGTCTTATTTATTCTCTAAGAAAGTTAATGAGCCCTGGTGGGGCTATTTGGAATGTCTTGAGTTGCTAAATGCAAGGTCAGTGATTCAAGCCAACTGAAGGAGAAAGATGAGGTTGTATTCTCCCTAAAAATGTATATACCCCTAGGAGCCCAATTACCATGGTTTGGGTTATACAAAAATTACTACTGTGAAAAATATATGTGAGCCTCATAATTTACATGGAACATATGCTTTCTGAATGTGCTTTTCTTGTTTATTTGATTCTGCTGGTAGGCTTGGATATCAGCTTTGATTTTCTTCTACAAATGCTAACAGATAACTTTATCTAAAACAGTACATCTTAAGAGTGCAAACTTGCCCTTGAACTTTAATGTAAACCAAACCTGCTGTCATCAAGTCAAATCCAACTAGGATTATTTGCTTAAATTGACTAAGTGTGTCTCGGGGTTGTATATCTCATAAGGTAGACTATAGAAAGAAGAATGCAGACTGTGCATACCCTGCTTGAAGGCAAAGCCGACTTGAAGGATTCCCTAACACACACTTTTCCTGATTTTAAACCATACAGAATCCCTTTGTTATGTGCGAACAATTGCTTCTAGGTCTATGCTGCCGGTTTCACATGTTTACAATTAAGTCTGGAATTGTCATTCTTCCAAATATATTTATAATGTATTATACTATACACAATTGAATGTGTAGTCGTTAAAGCACAAGCAGGCATCTATCTGACATCAGCAATGCTATCTCTTGTCCCACCAGCTCCTCTTATGAATACAATGAGGCCTGATGGTGCAGTTGGTGATTTGAGTTCACCAGGCTCTACATGGGGCAAAGTTGAGGCTTTCTGCTCCCACAGAGATATTCAACTTCCACACACAAAGGGACAGTTTTACTCTGCCTTGTAGGGTCACTGAGAGTCAGAATCGACTCAATGACATTAGGGTTTGGGATTACATTTTTGGAAATTCCTCACTGTAACCGAACCAAGCCAAGTCCACTTTTTTCATGTAAATTGCAACTCCTATTAAGGAAGCTAGAAAGAAACCTGTGGGCACAGTGGTTAAACTGTAATTTAATTCTAATTCTACATACTAAACTCTAGGCTGCTAACCCACCAGCTATGACATGGAAAAAAGATGTGACAATCTATTCCTGTAAGATTTCAGCCTTGAAAATCATATGGGGCAGTCCTACTCTGTCGAATAAGGTTACTATTAGTTGGGACTCTATATGCTCTTAATGGATTGGTGTGTGGGGGGGTCAGGGGGGATTGCAAGGAAGCATGTTATCTGATGCAATAGCTCCAAAACGCAAAGTGTTTGAAATATATTGTGTGAAGGTCCAACATAATTCACTTCCTACTCAGGTAACCATGTTCTATGATGACTTGGAAAATAACTTTAAGATGGAGTTAGTTTCTTATTAAGAATGCTTGGGCAAATGCTAAGTGGATACCTGCCCTCCCTCTAGAAGAATTTATATCAAAAGATAGCATTGAATCTGCAGCTCTGGGAGAGGGACATAACTGATCGGAGCACATGGGTGCTGATGGACGGGGAGGAGGAGAGAGTGGAGCACATACTGGCTCACCAAGCCTTGAGGATGAAGATCCCAATTAGAGCAGCCAGTCCACAGAGAGGACCACATAGCCCAGCCCCACTATGAGACATGATGCCCCTCAATAACCCATAGCCCTACAAGGAAAAACACTGGAGACACAGCATGGGAATAGCACCCAATCTGATCCCGCCACACCGAGGCAAAATACAAAGGGCGTGCAACAGAACAGAAAGGGCATGGAGAGGCAAGGTCCCCAGGGAATGCTGAAGTTGGACCTTGGGACCAGGGTGTGGTGCCCCAACAGACTGGACTGGAAAACACTCCTAAAGGCCAAAAAACAATCCTTGAACTAATTACAAGCTTTTCTTTCCTGTTGTGTTGTGTTTCTTTTTTTTTTTTGTCATTGGTTTGTTGGTGGTGGCGCCATGTTGTATTTTGTTGCTTAGTTTTGCTCTGTCTTGTTTTTGTACATGTTATTATCTCCGCAGGTCTGTCTCAATAAGAAGGGATGGATGAACAATCTGGAGGAGAAAACAATGGGACTGACAGTTCTGGGGGGGACATGGGACAGGAGAGGTGGGAGGAAAGGTTGTGGTGTTAATAAACCCAGGAACAAGGGAACAACAAGTGATCCAAATTGGTGGTGAGGTGGGTGTGGGAGGCCTGGTAGGGCATGATCAAGGGTAATGTAGCCAAGAGGAATTGTTGAAACCCTGGTGGGGACTGAGCATGATAGTGGGACAGGAGGAAAGTTAAGGGAAATAGAGGAAAGAGCAGGGAGGCAAGGGGCATTTATAGAGGTCTAGATAAAGACATGTGCATATGCAAATATATTTATATATGAGGATGGGGAAATAGATCTATGTGTATATATTTATAGGTTTAGTATTAAGGTAGCAGAAGGACTTTGGGCCTCCACTCAAGTACTTCCTCAATGTAAGAATACTTTCTTCTATTAAATTGATATTCTATGATGCTCACCCTCCCGACACAATTGCTGAAGACAACGCAGGTGGATACGCAAATGTGGTGAAGAAAGCTCATGGTGCCCAGTTATCAAAAGATATAACATCTGGGATCTTAAAGGCTTGAAGATAAACAAGCGGCCATCTAGCTCAGCAGCAACAAAGCCCACATGGAAGAAGCACAACAGTCTGTGTGATCACGAGGTGCCGAAGAGACCAGTTATCAGACATCAAAGAACAAAAAAAATCATCATTGTGTGCTCGCCTCCATGATATGATCTCTGAAGACAAACGCAAGCATAAGCAAATGTGGCAAAGAAAGCTGATGGTGCCTGGCTACCAAAAGATATAGAGTCTGGGGTCTTAAAGGCTTGAAGGTAAACAAGCAACGGCCATCTAGCTCAGAAGCAACAAAGCCCACATGGAAAAAGCACAACAGCCTGTGCGATCCCAAGTTGTCTAAGGGATTAGGTATCAGGCATCATCAGAACAAAAAATATCTTACCATAGTGAATGAGGGGGGAAGTGCAGAGTGGAGACCCAGAGCCCATTTGTTGGCCACTGGAGATCCCCTTGCAGAGGGGCCTCAGGGATGAGACAAGTCAGTCAGGGTGTGATGTAGCAACAATGAAAAATACAACATTGCTCATTTAGTTCCTAAATGCTTCCTCTCACACACACACCCTCCCACCCCCCCCAACCCCCCACCACTATCATGATCTGAATTCTACCTTGTAAATCTGGCTAGACCAGAGGATGTACACTGGTACCGATAGGAACTGGAAACACAGGGAATCCAGTTGATCTCTTCAGGACCAGTGGTGGGAGTGGCGATACTGGGAGCATAGAGTGAGAGTGGGTTGGAAAGCGGGAAATGACTACAAGGATCTACATGTGGCCTCCTTCCTGAGAGACAGACAACAGAAAAGTGGGAGATGTCAGATAGTGCAAGATATGACAAAATAATAATTTATATATTATCAAGGGTTCATGAGGGAGGGAGAAGTGGGGAGGGAGGGGAAAAATGAGGACCTGATGCCAGGGGCTTAAGTAGAGAGCAAATGTTTTGAGAATGGTGAGGACAATGCATGTACAAATGTGCTTTGCACAATTGATGCATGTATGGATTGTGATAAGAGTTGTATGAGCCCCTAAAACGATTTTTAAAAAAAGAAGGCTTGGGCAGTGTTCATGTGTTCTCCCTCCCCACCCTAACAGGAACATGTCCTTGTTTATATTAGCTAAAGGGAGATGTAGTCCCTAACTTAGAAGAGCACAGGAAGGTGTGTAGCTTTTTAGCTCCTGCACAGTCCTGTTTCGCACAGACACTATTCGTATGGCAAGGCAAATCCTCCTTTCCTTGAGTGAAGCCGAGTATGTCCTCGCTGTCGCTTTTCTTCGTGGCCCCTCCGTTTCTAGTAAGGTTCAGGGCTCTAAACTACATCAGGAATTTCATTTCATTTTATAGTAGGTTTTATGGGGTCTGTTGAGAGCTGTTTCTTCCCACCGGTTTGTAGGCAGTCCATACTGATCTTCCTATGCCTAACATCAGTACTGATGATGGCAAGACGGAATAGTGTCCTGGATTGTGGGAGAAAAGATGTCCTGAAGTTCAATTTAACCAAGAATAAAGAGCATGTGGATAATTGTATGAAAAGCCCAGGATTTATGTATGGGCATACTCTTAGGAAATTTCAATTCCTGCTTTTGTCTCTGTCCGTCTTTGTACCATGTGGCCATCTCCTTGCTTAAATGACTTGTTTGTTCCTACTCTCTTTCCTCAGGGAAGAAAATTTAGGTAACCCAGGGAACAAAGAAAGCAATTCTTGTTTCCCTAGTTTCAAATGGGCTTTCAAATTTCACAATCAAAATGATCCATTTGAAATCTAAAGCCTTTGCTTTGCCTTTCTGCTTACAATTGTGTACGGCTGGAAGGACTCGCTGCATGAGGCTGGTTTCCAGAAGTCACTGCCCCGACACTTCCCTGGATGCGTATTTTTTTCCCTGATGGAGGGAGGCAATGAGAATGAGAAGAAGACATAGTTGGTGCTGGTAGGGCTGTACTGCCCCATTGTCACTGAATTACAAAGAGGAGAAAGAATTAAATCAGAGACTTAGAGTCAAGAGTATTCTGTTCCAGGTTGATCTTTGGAAATCAGCAAGACCTGAAATATGGTCTCCTGTCACCCAGGGCATCAGACGCAGTTTCCTATTGCTTTTGCAACAGATGACCACAAATGTAACAGCTTCAGACAACACCAATTTATTACTTCACAGTCCAGTCCGTAGCTCAAACATCTCTAATAGGTCTCATGCTAAAATCAAAATATGAATGTGGCTGCTTTTTGGGGGGATGTCTTACGGGGAATTCAAGAAGTATCAGTGGCACAGTGAGGGGTTACGCACTTAGGTGAGCTGAAAAGTCAATAGTCAGAACCTACCCATGGCAAGGGGTGGAGGGAGACCTGGTGGTGCTCTCCTTTACAGAGTACATCTTGCTATCAAAAGACATAGTGTCTGGGGTCTGTGTGGGTCTTAAAGACTTGAAGATAACCAAGCAGCCATCTAGCTGAGAAGCAACAAAGTCTACATGGAATAAAAACACCAGCCTGTGTGATTATAAGGTGCCGATGGGATCAGGTATCAGGCATTAAAGACTCAGAACAATAAATCTTATCAATGTGAATGAGGGTGAGTGCAGAGTGGAGACCCAAAGTCCATCTGAAAACAATTAGTCATCCCCTAACAGAAAGGTCACAGGCAGAGATGAGTCAGTCAGCATGCCATTTAGCACCGATGAAACATACAACTTTCCTCTAGTTCTTTAAAGATTCCTCCCCAGGTCCACGCCCCACTATCATGACTCTGACTCTACATTGAAAATCTGGCTAGACTAGAGCATGTATAGAGGTACAGATCAGAGCTGGAAACACAGGGACTCCAGGACAGATAAACCCACCAGGACCAATAACGAGAGTAGTGATAATAGGACGGTAAGGGGAAGGTGGGAGAAGAAAGGGGGAACCGTTCACAATAATCTACATATAGCCCCCTCCCAGAGGGACAGACAACAGAAAAGTGAGTGAAAGGAGACATTGGTCAGTTTAAGACATGAAAAAATAATAACAATTTATAAAATATCAAGGGTTCGTGAGGGAGGAAGGGGAAGGGATGGAGGGGAAAAAATGAGGAGCCGATACCAAGGGCTCCAGTGGAAAGAAAATATTTTGAAAATGATGATGGCACAAATATACCAATGTCCTTTTCACAATGTATGTCTATATGGATTGTGATAAAAGCTGTACGAGCCCCCAGTAAAATGCTTTAAAAAAAATTATGCCTTAGATACCCAATAGGGTATCTACTATCTACTATTTCATCTGGGTGCCTGTCACCTACCTTTACTTTTAGAATCCCTAGTGGCATCATGGTTAAGCATTGGGCTGTAATTTTCAAGGTCAGAAGTTCAAAATCCCCTGTGACTCCACAGGGGGAAGACTGGGTTTTCAACACCCATAAAGAATTAGTCTTAGATACCCACAGGGCAGCTCGACCCTCATACAGTTACTGTGAGCCACAGTCAACTCAATTTCCCATAACTGTAATAGAAAATTTGTTTCCTCGCCTTTTCCAGACTCGAGAGTGACCCCACCTTCTTTCCTCCAATTACAAAGTTAGCAATGATAGTGTGTGGTCTTAAGTAGCATTCTTTTCTTAATATCTAAGTCCTAATATCGTTTGCAATGGTTCCAAAGGACTCTGACAATATTCATAATGAAAGGGTTTATTAAAAAGTTGACAGGTTTATTAAAGAATCTGTGATGCAAATGAGAATGCTCAAGATACAATTGTTTATCAGGACATGTCATAATGTTCTTTCAAGTCTGTTCATAAATGCCTCAAGGGGCATTTCACTTCTCTGCAAGCCTAAACCTGAACACTTTCAGCTCAAGCTCTGTGAGTTAGCAACTCCACATTCCCCAAGTAAGTGCCCAGAGACACCTTACTCCACTATCCAGCCACTTGCCCCAAAGCAGGCAGCTGTACTGTTCAGGGGGCTGGGACGCCCATCACCCTGTTCCACATTCTGGCTCCTGGTCCTTCTGATGCTCCTCCTCTGATGTCCTCTGGATCCCAGAGGTTCACTCTGTGGGGATCCTGGGTCCAGCAGACTTGCTCCGCTGATGGCTGGTTCTGGTAGTAGCAGTCCTCCTCCTGTTTTTCAGAGCATTTCTTTTTTATGCAGCAGGATGGCCGTCCAGGGAATCCTGTTCTCAATTACTTACAGATGAATCTTACCAGTATCTTCTTTCAAGACCCATGTAGGAACAAGCCTTCTGTTTAGAGGGAGAGCCTTTGACTAGAAGAGCAACAGGAAATACTTCTTTCCCCTACAGATAGGATGAGTCCTCACAAGACAGCTGATCTTTTTCTATCACCACAGCTTCTTTTCTGACACCAACACTGCTTCCTGATTCCACTTTTTATGAGACTCCTGATGGCACTGTGCGTTAGATGGTGCTAGTTCGCTTCAACTCACTAGCTGTTCCTTGGGAGAAAGAGGAAACTATTATTTGCAGTATCATAAAATCTACTGAGGGTTCCTAAGTCAGAACCAATTGATGGCAGTAAGTTTGGTTTGGTTTTGCAGTATGGGATTGGGCCCCCCAAATAATCCAGGATATTTTTTTTCATTTTTATGTCAGCTAACTACCAATGTTAATTCCATCTTCAACCTCAATCCCCCTTCCCAGAAAGAATATCTAGCAGTCCAGTCAAAGGGGAAACTGGAATGCCTTTAAAAATTATAGTTTATTGAAGGAACAACACAATCCAGGGAAGGGCAGTACCTTGTAGGGATTCACCAAAGCACTGCAACAAAAGGCAAGCTTCATTGGGCTTAAATACATAAAATCTGGGAACATAGGAGAAGAAAATTCTGATGGGTTGATATTTACCACATCGCATTTTAAAAGACACGAGATAAACATCATTTTGCTAACCATAACATTTGAGACATTTAGCAGCTTATTGTATGGATTTTTCAAGGGCCAGCATGAATGGATAACCTCGGGAATATGCTGTAAGAGGAAAGAGGAGGAAGGGTGTTGGGTGTTTACAGATGTCCTGAGATATTCTAGCTGGCTGATATTTGAAATTTATCTCAGAATAAGCAGTGGACAAGAAAAAAATTAAATCCGGTCTGACTGGCTATAGCCTCTTCTTACGCCAAGCAGTTTGTTCTTTTGAGCTGTTTGACAATTCACGTGTTCAAGGATTAAGATGTGGACATCTTTGCATTGGAGGCAGTGTTCTGCATGCCATAGACTCATGTACCATAAATAAAGAATCTAAGCTTGAGGCTCATCAAAATTTTACTTGCTTCCATATTGGTGGGAGCAATGTCTCATGAGACAAAGAGCCAATGGGCACCAGGGCACAAGGTCAATTTTGTGGTTGGGGTAAGAAGAATTTAAACATACCTACAACAATCAACATTGTCCATATGGAAGCAGGCATGCCAGGTTACATTAATGCAGCTTTATCTCCTCTGAGTTTTGTTTGATATAGTTGAGTTTGTTCCAACTCGTAGACAAAACTCAACGCGTTGCCATTGAGTTGAGTTGATTTTAACTCACCGTGACCACGCCACTAGTGACCCTAGGTTATGCATTAGCCTGGTAACTGCAAAGACATCAGTTTAGATCAACCAGGTGCTCTCTGGAGAAAGAAGAGGTTTTCTGCTCCCATCAGCTGCGCAGCCTTGGAAGCCCACAGGGAAATGCTATTCTGTTTTATAGGTTTGCAATGAAGATGGCAACTCAAGGTGACTCCACATTCAACAGAGTGAATCACAGATCATCAATCCTACTGGGTCCTTGTAATTATTATGTTTCAGTCCATTGTTCCATCTACTCCATCAATCTATCACATTGAGGGTATTCCTCTTGTTCATAAACCTTCTACTCTGCAAAGCATGATGTCCTTCTACAGGGACTGGGCTCTCCTGAAAACATGTCCTGAGCAGCTGGGACAAAGTCTTGCCATTCTGAGAAACATTTTGTTTGTACTTCCTTCAATACAGATTTGTTTCTGATTCTGGCATTATTTAGGTGCCCTGGAGTTTAAATATCACCATCAACAGGTGTAAGAAATTTAATGAGAGCATCAGGCATTGAAAAATGAATAAAGAAGACTGAAGAAGAATCGATACCTTTAAATTATTATATTGGAGAAGACTATTGAATACACCATGGACTGATGGGAGAATGAACAAATATATCTGGGAAGAAATACATCCAGAATGCTCCTTGGAAGTAAAGATGGTGAGACTTGTCTCATGTATTTTGGTTATGGTATCAGGAGGAACCAGTCTCTGGAGAACATTATGTTTGGTAAAGAAGAGGACCAGTAAGAAAGAAGAAGACCCTCAATGATACGTATTTACACAATGGCTGTAACAATGGGCTCAAATATAGAAATGCTTGTGAGGATGCTGTAGGACAGGGCAGTGTTTTCCATCTGATATACATACGGTTGCTATGAGTCAGAATTGACTTCATGGTACTAACAACAACATTATTAATTGATATAGATGTACCTGAAGTAACTGTGACTGAGGAGTTTTAAACACTCAATTCAACAGAATTGGAGCTTGTGGAAACAAATAAGTTTGTGAAAGAATTTGGAATTTACACTTCTCAGACATGGAATATAAACTTTATACTTGTAGTGTACTTTGTACCTAAGAAAACAGCTGTTTGAGAACAATAAATGTAACAAACCAACAAATAAACAACAACTTCCCAATGGTTTAGGGTCTCTTTATGTTCTCCAAAAATCATATGCTCTAATCCTAAGGCCCAGTGTCTGTGAATGTCCCCTTATTTGAAACGGACAGCTCTTCAGATGTAATTAGTCACAATCACATAAAGCCACATACTAGAGTAAATCATAACTCAACATGACTGGTGTCCTCTTAAGGTGTAGAAAATAGATGTAGAAAGAAGACAGGTATATAAAGATGGCCACTCTAGGAAACTGCTAAACAACTGAAGTGTTCCGAAGGTTGCAAGTATCACCACTGTTCTGCCATTTTGTCGTTCTGTGGTGGCTTGCATATTGTTCCTTGGGTACTAAAAGCTATATCACTGGTATTTCAAATACCAGCAGTTACCCAAGGTAAGCAGGCTTCCTCTGAGCTTCTTCCAAAATAAGAACAAACTGTGAAGAAGGAACAGGTTGTCCACTTGGAGGAATTAGCCAGGAAGACTTTATGGAAAGCAGTGGAAAATCGTCAGATTCTGAAAAACTCCGGAAGAGCAGCAGGTCGCTGTCAGAGTCAAAAGATGAGATGCTCAGATGGAAGGCACTCCAAAGATGACTGTAGAAGAGCTGCTGCCTCAAAATAGTCAATCATCATGACATGCATGGAGTAAAGCTGTTAGGTGCTTCCTTTGCAGATGGGCATGACTTAAAGGGAGAAGAAACAGGTGCAAATGTGCATAATAATTGGAATTTGAAACGTATGAAATTTGAAACTAGAAAATTGGGAGCCATCAACAAATAAATGGAGCACCAAAAGATCAATAGCCTGGGTATTAGAGACTGGTACTGTCCATTTGATTTACTATGCCTGGAATGACAATTCGAGAGGAATGGCACCACATTTATCATTAAAAAAAGACATTTCAAGATATATAATAAACTATAGTGCAATTTGTGATAGGATATTATCTATCCCCATATGAGGAAATACACTCATTCAAAATATTATTCAAATTTATGACCTGACCATGACAGCCTGGGAGGGAGAAGGTGAGGAATTCTTGGGTAAATCTACTGAACAAGATCTTTTTAAAGCCTGGAGGAGCAAGGCCACCCCTTGAGGGCTGAGGTGTGCCTTACCCAACCTATGGTCTTGTGGTAGCTACATAATCGTCTATGTAAGGATTAAGCGTGTAGGGGTGGGGAGCGGGGAGTCTAACCTGTAAATCAGGTCATAGCCAGTGAGGCTTCTGTGTGGGCATAGCTTTCCCCTAAGGATTTTTGGAATTCCGGTATTTCCTCCTTGGAGGTGAGAGACTCTCTGATCACACCTTGGAAGACATAGCAGCTGACATGACACATGGACCCACCCTGATGCAGCCCTGGGTGCTGGAGAAGCCATGCAGAGACCCCTGCCAGTGCTGAGATGTTTCCAATGCCACTGGATCCAAAGAATTTTTACCCACTGGCCTGTTATCTTCTACATTCAGTGTCATTGCGTGTGTTTCATGAGTCTGAAGATGACTTTATAGGCTAGTATCAGACATGGGCTAATATCAGACTTATAGACTTTAACTGGACTGGGCTGGGATGTTTTCTCAATGTTCAATTGCTCTTGTATATAAAGTTCTTTCTTATACGCATATGTGTGTTCGTGGAATTGTTTCTCTAGTCTACCCAGACTAACATGGGTATTTTTAATCATCTCATGATGTGAAAGTTGGACACTGAACAAGGAAGGTCAAAGAAGAATCCATGCATTTGAATTATGGTGCCAGCAAAAATTATGGAACGTACTATGAACTGTCAAAACCAAGCTAGAATGGTCCATATAAGCAATGCTCCATATGGAAAACTCACATATTTTTTACCTGTTTTCAGGAAAGGCCAGTCCCTGGGGGGAAAAAAAATATGGTCAGCCAAAAAATGAGAAAGGCCCTTCACAAGATGGTTAGACACAGTGGCTGCAGCAATATGCTTAAAAGTAGCAACAATTACAAAGATGGCACAGGACTGTGTGTATTTCTTTTTGTTGTACATAGAGTCTCTTTGAGTAGCAACCAACTCCACACTACCTAACAACAGCAATAAAGATGAAAACACCGGGCCATGGTGTCGTAGGGATTACAAATTGGTCTGCCAACCACAAAGTCAGCAGTTTGAATCCAGTTTGAACCTAGTTCAAATCCGCCAGTCCCTCTACAGGAGAATGAGGAGGCTTTATGCTCCCATAAAGATTTATAGTCTCAGAATCCCAAAGAGGTGGTTCTACTGTGTCTTTGTTGCTATGAGTTGAACTCTACAGAATGGTATTGAGTTTGGTTTGAAATTTTTAAAAGGCTGAAAACTAAAAAAAGAGGTTTAATTATTCAAATTCCATTCTTAAAAAAAGAAATAAAACAGAACAACAAAAACACGAATTTTAGAACACTAAAGTTAAGGAAACTATTTTAACATTAGCTTTTAGCAGGCTTTAAATCTATACTTTTAGGTGATGAGATGTTTTACAAATAAAAAAGAATGGCTGCCTTTGTCATAAGGATTTTCCAACTGGAATTTATTTTCCTAGCAAGGCTACCTTGAGCATATTCATTTTCCTTCACAATTACCCTCTTATTTTATTTGTAGTGGAAAGGAAGCAATGACAATAATATACTAATCAAAGCACTGGATTACATTACACATACATATCTTGAGCAATAGAGTTGATTTTTCAGGAACTTAATTGTTGTTACCCAATGTATCCACCAAAGCTTGCTCAATATTATAACAACTATGTATCACAACTCAAGAATAAATGTCGAAATTTTGTCTCAGCAGGGAAGAACACTTATCTAATCATAATTTATAGTTTTGTTTATCTTTCTATTGTGAGGGCTAATTATTTGTCTAAGTGTTTCTTCCCTATTAAACCATTGGTGAGTGAAAATACAATTTAACTTTTATATGTACTCTCAGTGTACCTGCCTTAAAACTCACATTAGGGAATCAAAATTTGTACGGGCTTTTGGGAATTTAAAACTGAAGAAATCTTACAGACCTTTGTTAAAGTTTAAATCATGACCAAAGAAGCTTCAATATGCACCAAAGAGAACCAAAAATGAAATCATTTGACTTGCAATGGCTCGATTATATGATCAAGACAACAAATTATTAATCTCACTAACTGGATAGCTCTAAAACAATATAAAAATGGGTCCTTCCTATTCTGCTATCGAATTATTTATCCAGCATCTTCAAGAATTAAAAATAGCTATTTCTTTTTTTCCCCCAGATCTCATGTTAAAAACAAAACAAAACAAAAAACCCTCAGCACCCAGAACCAAAAACTAGAAAAAAAATAGGATCAAAGAGATTAAAAGACCTAGAGTGATATGAAAAAAAGATGCAAATCTCATCAAATATCTCAAACTCATTTTTTTTCTCAACTGCCTACAAATCAAATTTATTGATAATAGTTAATACCCCAGACGTTGTATCTCTCGATAGCTGGTCACCATCAGCCTTCTTCACCACGCTTACTTATGCGCACATTTGTCTTCAGGATTTGTTCGGTAAAGGTGAGTACACAAATGATGATTTTTGTTCTTTGGTGTCTGCTACCTGATCCCTTTGACACCTCATGATCACACAGGCTGGTGTTCTTCTTCCGTGTGCACTTTGCTGCTTCTCAGCTAGATGGCTGCTTGTTTACCTTCAAGCCTTTAAGACGCCAGGTGCTATATCTTTTGGTAGCCAGGTACCATCAGTTTTCTTCACCACATTTGCTTATGCACTCATTTCATCTTCAGCGATCGTTTCAGGATGGTGAGTATCATGGAATGTCCGTTTAGTCGAGCAAAGTTTTCTTGTATTGAGGGAGTACATGAGTGCAGGCCCAATGTCCATCTGCTACCTAACTATTAAACCTATTAATATATGCACATAGATCTATTTCCCCAACATATAAAAATATATTTACATCTGTACATGCCTGTATTTAGGCCTCTATTGATGACCTTTGCCTCCTATTTTTTCCCTCTATTTCCTTTTGCTTTCCTCTTGTCCCACTATCATGCTCAGCCTTCATTTGGTTTTCAGTAAGTCCTCATGGTTACATTGCCCTTGATCACTCCCTACCACACCTCCCACCTCCTTCTTGCCACTGGTTTTGAATCACTCATTCCCTTGACCCTGGATTGGTTAACACCTCTTCCCTTCCCCCACCTCCCATTCTCCCATGTCCCCCCAGAACTACTGGTACCGTACCGTTGTTTTCTTCTCCACATTGTCTATCCAGCCTATCTTATCTAGATAGACCTCTAGAGAAAGCTGTCTAACACCCGCCCCCCACCCCCCTACCACTATCATTATCCCAATTCTACCTTACAAACCTGGTTAGACCACAGGGTGCACACTGGTACAGATAGGAACTGGAAACACAGAGAATCCAGGACAGATGAACCCCTCTGGACCAGTAGTGAGAGTGGTGATACCAAGGAGGGTAGAGGGAAGGTGGGCTAGAGAGGGGGGACCGATTACAAGGATCTACATAAAACCTCCTCCCTGGGGGATGGACAACAGTAAAGTGGGTGAAGGGAGGCGTTGGGCAGTGTAAGAGATGATAAAATAATAATAATTTATAAAGTATCAAGAGTTCATGAGGGAGAGGGAAGTGGGGAGGGAGGGAGAAAATTATGAGCTGATTCCAAGAGCCCAAGTGGAAAGCAAATGTTTTAAGACTGATGGGTGCAACAAATGTACAATGTGCTTGACACAATGGATGTATATATTGATTGCAATGAGTTGTACAAATCCCCAATATAATGATTTAAAACATTTTAATTAAAAAAGAGTTAAGAACTAAGCACACAGTGTTATGTATGTGTCAGTTTAAGGAACCACTTGATTAGTTTTTGCCCTTTATTTTGCTTATGATTTAGAAAAAGAATATTTAAATACATTTGCTTTAGCTATGCTACATTCAAGAGCAAGTCTGTGGTGAGGCCGGCACAGGACCTTGCAGAGTTTCATCCTGTTGTGCATACAGTCATTATGAGTAGGAACAGATTACACAACACTGAACAACAATAACAATGCATTCATTATTTCTTCAGCTTTCTTCTTCAGAGGCCATTGTTGGAAGGAAGATACTTGGTTCCAGCTAAGAAAATATATTTATTTGAGCTTGGGACTAAGGTTTCTTGTGAGCCAGGAGTAATATGCATCTGGGAGAATTGAGGACATGCCTGGGAAATGACTCTGTCTAGGTGAAGAGAGAATTGAGAAGTGTCACACATCACTGCTCCCTTGAATGAATCCTCTCCCTCATACAGCATCAGGTCCGTTTCTTTATAAGGCAACCAGAGCCTCCTGATCTAAGCCGTCCACTTCTCAACTTCCTTTCCTCTTATCCATGGTTTCACCTTCTCTGTGTCCTAGCACGTAACTTAGAATGTCCTGTTTATTGACCCTATGCCATTTCCTGTGCTGCTTACTGCACAGGGAATCGCTTGCTTGTGTGCCTAGTTCCTGCGGACATCTGAAATGTCAGAACCAACATGATCTCTTCTAGGGAGATATTTTTCTTCAGCTTTCTAAAATGTGGTATTTAGCTATTGTTGCTTGGTTGAATTCCACCCCCCCCCCAATATGGTATGTTCAAATCCCAATGCTCAGAATCCACACAGGTGATCATTTGGGGGGAAGGGGTCTTTGCAGGTGTAATCAAGTTAAGATGAGGTCAAAGGGAGTTAGGGTGGGACCTAATCCAATAAAACTGGCATCTTTATGAGAACAAGAGAAGCCACACAGAAGAGAAACTGGTCCAATCTGAGAATGGAGCTACACTGCCACAAGTCAAAGAATGTGCTATGGGGCCAGAAGCTGAAAGCAACAGGGGAGCCTGCTTCCCTAGAGGTTGACAAGAGATCGCAGCCCTCCTGAGACCTTGATTTCTGACTTCTAGCTTCTGGAATTCTAAGACAATATCTTCCCACTGATTTAGTCATCTGCTTGTGGTATTGGTCATCGCAGCACTAGGAAACTGATATTCCTATCACCTCATTTATGATCTGAATTGCATGTATCTGTGTTTCCACTGCATCATGAGCTCCTTGGAGAGAAGATCTCAGTTTTATCTCTCATCTAGAGCCCACTAATGCACACGGGTCACAGTGGAGTCTCAGAAAATATTGGTTGAATGAAGGACTGAATAAATGAACAAATGAAAAAATAGAGAAAATGTTTCGTTCAATGTCTTCAAGCTAAAACCTTCTTAAAACCCAGGGAATGCAGTAGTGTACCAGCACACACACACACCCCTGAGAATTTGGGAGAAATTCTATTGTTTTAATTTATTTGCTCTTAACACAGTTGTTCACATGCACTAAGAACAAAATCCAGATACACCTACCGTTTTAATATTCGTTAATTTGGTGTGTTTTTTTTTCTTTTTCAGGAGAGCTTTGAAAGTAATAATGTTGATGCCAAAGAGTCATGATGTGTGTGAAGGAGATTAGGAAGCCTGGAGGTACAGCAAAGAGGATGAGCTACCGTTTCCAATATCATTATTCTGAGCTCATTGTCACTGGCACTTACTGGCAACAGCCTACTTAGCAAAGAAGCTCACAAATTACTTGATGGATGTGAGTCCTTGGCTTGAGGTAATTATTCGAAAGTAATTTTTGTACAGCTTAAAAAGCTGAAGCAAAACAAACAAACAAAAAAAACATTTCATTTGAGTTCATTTGGACCCAAAGCAAGCGGGTAGACTAGAGTAGAACAGCTTCTCAGGGCTTCCAAGAATGTCAGTCTCTAAGGAAAATGACCGTCTCATCTTTCTCCTGGGGAGCACATACCTTTAGTGTGCAGACCAACACTTAACCCACTGTCCCAGTAGACTTCTTTTTGTTCTCCTTAGGAGCAATCATATAGTTTAGTTTAGGTGTTTTTGTTCTTTTTCTTTTGCTGCCTTCAAAAACAAACAAAAATCAAACAAGTAAACAAGCAAATAAAAACAGAAAGCTGACCGGCCATATTGTGTTCATTTTTAAAAATTAGATTATGATGATCTCAACATTCTCTTAGAAACAGAGTTTCTGATCCTTTCTTATGCACATCATTCTCCTTGCATCCAAAAACAAGCACATGTCTTATTTGTAGTTCCTTAATAGGATTAAGGTTTCAATTTTGATTAATTTTAAAAGAATCATAATATTTGGTTGCTTACACTAGGGATAAAGATGGAGGATTAAAAAAGAATATTTTTCCAGCAGTTTTATTAGCCAGCAATTTGCATATCATATAATTCAATAGTTAATCATTCAATCATATCAAGTAGAATTATGAAATCACCCACACATCATTTTTAGAGCATCTTCCCACCCCATGTTTTAATCGCCTTGAAGATGAGTTAGACAATCACAATGCGATCTAGGACTCCCTCCTGGCTTCTAAAGTCATTACTTACTCCCAAAGCCCCTTTCCCGCCCTATTATCTACCCCCACCCATGTATTCCATATGCACCCTTGTATTGGTTATTATCACTACACATCCACTCCTCCTGTGCCTCATAGCTGAGAGACCCAACAGAAAACAAAATTGCACTAAGGTGGTAAGGATTAAAACATAATAGTATTCAGACAAAAATACTAATAATGTGTAAGGAAAAGACCCCCAAGAACATTCAAAAAGCCACGGAAGAAATGTCTGTCATGGAACCAGTAAGAGATACTTGCACCCAGAACAAATTCAGTTCAGGTCTATAGGGTGGTCTAAAACTAGAATATTTGCATCACAACTTGAAACCAGAGTTTCAATGTGTGTGGGGATGGGAATCTGAAATCATCAAAGGCTGAGATGGAAATAATGTTGATCATTGTTTATTATTATTATTATTGTATTGTTTATTATTATTATTACTTAGTGACTAACACAATTTGAATCAGTGGCATTTAAGGCAGAATTGACCATAATAAAATTGTGTTTAAAATAAAATTAGAATTGAAGCCTGCAATCAACAATCTCCTCCTCATCTCCTATAATGTTAAAAGTACTTTGAAAAAATATATATACTTGAATATAGGCTGGGATTCCCAGCTTGAACCTACTGATAAATCTTTGAATCCTTGGCAGACGCAAAATTTCAGTTTTAGAGGGATGAGTCCAAAAGTTATACTAAAAATTCTTTGAAACCTTTATTAGGCAAAATATTTAAATCTGAAGCTATTATTTATTGACATAACCTCCATACCAGTACATATAAACCCGAAGGCAGTGATTCCACTTCCCTAACATTTCCTCAATAAATTCCTAACTTTTAAGAAATTTACACCATGTCCATACGGCAGTGTTAATATCCTTAAGGAACTCAAATAATGTTCCTTAATTTCCCCCCCTTTAGTCTAGGAACAAAATGCAGTATGTAGTAACAAGGCCGTGGTTATATGGTGGCTGAGGCAAGGATTCCCAGGGCAATTCTCAGAAGCCATTCCTCACCACCCTTGAAGAATGAGCAGATGAACTGTCATGATGGGGGAGGTAGGGTGAAATCCTTGCTGCTTAGCGTCCTGGCTTTTTCTCACCAATACAGGTTCCAATTTTCTTGAAACTTCTTCATAATAAACTCTTGTGATTGTCCTGTGTCCTTTGAGAAAATCTATCAAGATTAAGCTTTTGGAGAGAAAAAAAAAAGTTATCATAAACCTTTTTCGCTGAGATACCTGCCTTGAATTTACCTGACCCCACAGAAGCCATTGTTTTAATTGGATGTTGAAAGGGACCCGAAAGAAACTAAGATGATTGTATTATTGAGAGAACTTGTCTATGCCCATCACTTCATTTCAGAGACGTGTTTAAATGTTCTTTGTTTTAGAATAAACTGTTGCATGTTGTGGTAGTTACATTTCATGTCAACATGAAGATGTATGAAAGTGTAGGGGTGGAGCGCAATCTATCAATCAGGTCACAGTCTGGTGATGCCTCATTGGGTGTGTGGCCTTTTCTAGAGACAGGGAAAATGTTCCCTCCCTCTCTGGTCCTTCGGTTTCCTCCTTGCTGGGACTTCACTGAGAGTCTGTGTCTGCCTCCAGGCTGGCCTCTTGTGCGCCACTGACCTGCAGACCTATTGGCTCCCTGTCTTCTTTGCACTGACCTTGGAGCCCTGTAACTCTATACCCACTGGCCAGTGATCTCACTGCTTCTCATTTCACCTTTGTGTCATCAGCCTGTAGCTGTGACTCGGAAAAGGGCCCTGGCCTAAAACAGGACCTAGGGACTTGAGTTGGCCTAGGCTTGGATGCCTTCATGATATAAAATTGCTTCGTGATTTAAGTTGTTTCTTATGCGTGTATGAGTGCTGCTGGTTTCTTCTCTAGACACCCACTCTCGCATCGTGTGAGCGTGTTGTGCTGATATTCAACAAGAGGGTTGATATGGAAAACAGGAAATTAATGTGGTGGTTACTCTTTATGAAAACCAAGAAGGGTGTTAGAATCATTTCTAGTGTGGGTGAAGCTAAAGCAAGACAGATATCGCTCCGCAACCATCATTGTAAGCCTGTTTCATTCCCATTATGTGTGTCATGTGGAAACGTGAGACATGCATATTTTCATGAATGATTAAAGTCTTATTCTACATGTCTGTCTATCTTTTCCTTCCACCATCCCTCAATTTCCACTGGCTCTTCCCTTTTATTAACTGTGTTCAAATTTATTTTCAAATGAAGGAAACAAGAACTGTTCTTAGCCCCTGTTCTTCAGCCCCCTCAAGCAAACACTCCAGTGAAAAGGTCCTCTACTGATCTCCCTCCGAGTGTAATTTGATATTCCCTAGTAATCAGTCTTCAAGAATTTACAATTCTTTTTCTCTTGAGCTATCAGTTAATAAAAAAGATTTCATCCTTTCTGAAACAACTCTTCTCTGGATGCTTTCCACTTTTCCTCTCATATTCTGTGCTGTTACTCTTTATTGATATTTCTATTTCAACAAAAATTAAAAGTGTATTACATATTTACTTCTATTTCTCTAGCTACTTCCTATTTGATATGTTTAATGAGCAAATGAGTAGCTATACATATTTATGCCTAAGGATACCTAAACATTTTTTTCTTCTTTTGCATAAAGTAATCCAATCTTTCCTAAACACCACTGTCTGATTCTATCTAAGGTTTGAATTATCACACGAAATAGTCCTCCCGTGTATGTCACCTAACAGATTCATTTATTAAGAGAAATTTTAGATACATCCTTTTGGAATTTCATTTACAAAACTTTGGGTTTGTGCAAAAATGGATGTTTTATAATGGAAAAAGACTAGACAAAGGTCTGCTCAAGCTCTACACTATCTTTGTAACTGCCATTGAGTCACAGAGGACAGAATGAAAACTTTCACATATCAATTTCTATGAAGTCAACACATCATTTTAACAAGAAATATCCCAGTACAGATAAACCATTTGGAGACATAAAAATTAGAGATAATTTATCATCAACCAACCTCATTATCAACAAATATTCACTAAGCCTTCAGTGATGTACAAATGCTTTGTACAAATTATTTCAGTTTCTTGGCAGTCTAAATTCCCTGAAGACTTAAGGAGAGATGATAAACATCTTAGAAAAAGAGAAAGCCTATTACTGATTCAAAATTCAGTATTTAGAACTTTAAGTACACCATAACTGTTCCAGACATATGCATAATACAATGCACATTTTTAAAAAATTAAAGAAGCCAGCTTCTTAAAGTTACCTTAAAGAAAACTTTAAACTGTTTATAATATATTGTTTATTTTTTAATAAACATTTTTCAGACAATCATACATGGCTATATTCAAAATCATTCTTATTGAGCTTGTTTTTTTCTTTACTTTGCTATGCTTTATTCTACAATGAGATTGATTAGATGCCAAGGGTTGGATTAGATGAGCCCAGTTTACTATGTAAATTTAGGTAATAAAGAAATAGAGGCAAGTGAATAACACATACCAGAGGGACTCCACAGAAATCAGCACAGGAGACCAACTGAGAGGGAAATTCCACAGTGCCGTGCCGCAGGAGAAGCATAATAAAGATAAGTAGCACAGATCCACTACGCTTTGAGGAGCTGTGGGCTTTTGATTTACCACCGTGGAGGCCGGCTAAGGTTTAACCTTGGCCCCACTACAGTCTTGGCAGGAACTGGCCTCCTTTGGCCGGCCCAAGGCCTTTACTTCAACACAGCCACAGCTTGCCGCCGCCTCTGGGCAGGGTTTAAAACCCTCCACCATCAGGCAATTGAGGCTCAGTTATATCTTGTTTTGTTTGGATTTTTTAATCATTTTATTGGGGCTCATACAACTCTTATCACAATCCATCCATCCATCCATCCATGTGTCAAGCACATACATTTATACATTTGTTGCCATCATCATTTTCAAAACATTTTCTTTCTCTTTGAGGCCTTGGTATCAGCTCCACATTCCCCTATTCCTTCCCCAATTCTCCCTCCTTCCCTCATGAACCCTTCTTAATTTATAAATTATTATTATTTTTCATGTCTTACACTTACAAATATACTTTTGTTTCTCTCTCTTTTCTTTCCCCCCATAGTCTCAGCCTTTTTTCCCCCTCTTCCCTTTTCTCTCACATGCCACTGCTGACCTCGAGGACAATCACCTTAGCCTAGGGCAATTATGCCCACCCTACACCCATCTGGGGGTACTCCACCCTCTGCAACATAACACGCTGCTGGGGAAAGCCCACCCACCTTCCTCTGGGAGAAATCCTGCCCACCCAACCTCTGAAGAAGAACACAGGAGACGGGAAAGTCTGTCCACCTTCTTCCAGGGGAAATCCCACCAGCATGGCTGGGGAGGCTCCTGCCCGTTCTCTGTGGTTCCACATGACTGAGGGAACTTCCTCCTGCCTGCCATAGTGCCTCGCAAAGCCTAAGGCAGCTCCACAAACACTCTCCAGCACTCCATACTGCTTCACGAGCCTCTGCCCAAACTTCATGGCTGTCTCGCTGACTAGGGAAATTCTGCTCACTGTCTGTGGTGCTCTATACCAAAGTGGGAACACCCACCTGCCTACTGCAGCCCTCCTGTTGCAGCATGAACCCCTGAACACCCACTTCAGTACCCCAAACTACCATGGACCATACCACCACAACTTCTCATAAGATCATCCAGTGCAGCACCATCCTCGTGGGTCCACAACCACTCAACCAGCATCCCCTGAGAGGACCAACCAACTTGCCCTCCAAATAACAGAATACTGATTGGGTAGGGAGAGTGAAGCCACAGGAGGATAAAGTGGTAGGCCAATCCCATAGTTCAATTAGCTAAAGGAAGTTCAAAGAAGCATTCCTATGAGACTCCCAAAGAGAGCCTAGTTCTCTTCAGTTCTCTGAAAAGTGGCGCTGGGCTCCTGTAAAACAACACAGAGCAAACAGCAATTAGCCCCAATTACCTCAATGAAAAAACAGGAGAAACAAAAGGCAAATTCATAAATCCTGAACTTAATGATGTGCATAGAAGAAGCAGACATTTATCTGCCACAGAAAGAAAATTTCAGAATGCTCCTAGGAATCATACAGGATATGGGAAAAACAATACAGAAAAAGGATGAAATGATAGAAGAGATAAAGACCATACACCAAAAGGAAATACAAGAGCTTAGGGACAAGAAAACAAAAGCCAATAGCAGACTCATGGACTTTGTCAACTGACTAGATGAGGCAGAGAATGCCCCAGTGATGTAGAAGACAGCCAAGCAGACTTTAAGAAATGTGAAAAATGTCAAGTAAGATAATCAATGAAGCTGAAGTAAACCTAAAAGTTATGTCTGATGTTATGAAGAAGAACAACACCAGAATAAATGGATTACTGGAGGAAGATACAACAAAGAAGTCAACAGCAAAAATAGTGAGATATTCTTGGAAGAAAATTTCCTCAGCTTAAAGAATGAAAACCATGCAATGAAGAAAACGTAAAGAATTAAAATCAATCAGGAGGTTGAAAGAACACCAGCTAGACTGAATCTCAAGAAGAAATCACCAAGGCACATAATAATTATAATATCCAACCTTGAAGAAAAGAAGAAAACCATGAGAGCAGCTAGGGAAAAACAAGCAGTCACATATAAAGGTTCCCAAATAAGAATATTCTCAGACCTATCAGCAGACACTATGAGGAAGAGGAGAGAATGGAATAACATATTCCAAAAATTGAAGGACAATACTGCAAACCCCAAAAAACTTTCTCCAGTCAAATTATCTATCAAGGTGGAGAAGTAAGAGTCTTCCCAAACAAGGACAAACTCAAAAGAAACCCAGCCTTACAAAAGATCCTTGCTGATCCAGTATGGGAAGAACAGCACTCACAGAGCACAAATAAGAGACAACCACATAGAACAATCCCACTCAGAGGACAACACAGAGAAAATAGACCCCAAGATAGCATTGGCTTAAGAGTGGAAAGAAGTCAAAAATGAAACACACACGTGCACACACACACACAACATACTGATAAGAAAGGGAGGTAGGTAAACACCCAACACAAAAGGTATAAGATGGAATCACAGGATCCACAGATGGATGTAATAACCCTGAATGTCAATGGACTGAACTCGGGCATCAAAATGCTGCGGCTAGCAGACTGGCTTAGAAAAACACAACCCGTCAATCTGCTGCTTACATCTCAAGAATAGGCTGAGAATCAAAGGCTTCAGAAAAATATACCCCCCAAAATGGCAATTCCAAAAAAACAAGGGTTGGAATCCTAATCTCAGACAAAGCTGATCTCAAGGTGCAAGCCCTAACAAGAGGTAAGGAGGGGCACTGTATAATGTTCAAGGGATCAGTACACTAAGAGCAAATAAGCATGATAAATATATATGCATCCAATGAGAGACCTGTAAAATTTCTCAAATACTCCAAAAAACTAAAAAAGAAATTATACCCTCAATAGATCACAGGGAAAGAAGCTTAACAAGGGAACTACAGATCTAAACATTACAGTTAGACAACTTGACCTGATAGACATTTTCAGAACTCTCCACCCAAATGCAAAAAAATAATCACATTATTTTCAAGTCCACATGGCATATACTTGAAGACAGACCACACGTTGGGAGACAAGTTGAACCTATGTAAATTCAAGCACATAGAGCTCATGCAGTCTTCTCTCTCCGACCACTATGCCATAAGGCTGGAAATAAACAACAGGATGATTAAGAGAACATGGGGACATTATTGGAGGAGGAATGGCTCGCTATTGCAAAATGAGTGGGCACTGGCCCTGATCAGAGATGAAATCAGAAAGTTTCTAGAAATCAACGAGAATGAGAATATGACATACCAAAACCTTGAGACACCGCTAAGGTGGTTATCAGAAGAAGTTATATAACGATACAGGCACACACGAAAAGAAAGAGTGACTAATGATTGATATGCTGACACAAAACTTACAACAATCAGAGTAGAGTCAACAGGACAATCCTACTAATCGCAAAATAAACGTATTAATAAAAATCAGGGCTGAGATTCATGTGGGGGAAAACAAGAAAACTATGGGAAAAAATTAATGCTGCTAAAAGTTGGTTCTTTGAAAGGATTAACATAGGAGAAACTCTGAAAACTGAAACCCAAATGAAGGCTGAACATGATAGTAGGACAAGAGGAAAGTAAAAGGAAATAGAGAGGAAAACTAGGAGAGAAAGCACATTTATAGAGGCCTAAATAGAAGCATGTCCATATGTAAATATATTGATATATGATGATGGGGAAATAGATCTATGTGTATATATTTATAAGTTTAATATTAAGGTAGCAGATGGACACTAGGCCTCTACTCAAGTACTCCCTCAACGCAAGAACACTTTGTTCTATTATCCTGGCATTCCATGATGCTCACCTTCCTGCCACAATCACTGAAGACAAAGTGGATGTATAAGCAAACGTGGTGAAGAAAGTTGATGGTGCTCGGCTATCAAAGGATATAGCATCTGGAGCCTTCAAGGCTTGAAGATATAGCATCTAGCTGAGAGGCAACAAAGCCCACATGGAAAAAGCACACCAGACTGTGTGATCATGTGGTGTCCATAGGATCAGGTATCAAAGACCCAGAACAAAAAAAAAATCATATCATTGTGAATGAGAAGGAGTGCAGAGTGGAAACCCAAAGCCCATCTGTAGGTAATTGGACACAATTTACAGAAGGGTTGTGGGGAGGAGAAGAGCCAGTCAGGGTGCAGTTTAGCATCAATGAAACACAGAAATTTCTTCTGGTTCTTTAATGTTTCGTATGTGCCCCCATCCCCCACTCCCACTATCATGATCCCAATTCTACCTTAATAATCTAGCTAGACCAGAGTATATACACGGGCACAGATAAGAACTGGAAACACAGGGAATCCAGGACAGATAAACCCCTCAGGACCAATATTGAGAGTAGCCATACCAGGAGGATAAGGGGAAGGTGGGGTAGAAAGGCAGAATTGATCACAATGATCTAGCTATAACCTCCTCCCAGGGGAATGGACAACAGAAATGTGGATTAAGGGACACCTTGTTCAGTTGAAGACATGAAAAACTAATAGTAATTCATAAATTATCAAGGGTGCATGAGGGAGGGAGGCTGGGGAGGGAGGGGAAAATGAGAAGCTGATACCAAGGGTTCAAGTAGAAAGAAAACATTTTGAAAATGATAGCAACAAATATACAAATGTACTTAACACAATGGATGGATTGTATGGATGATAATAAGAGTTGTCTGAGCCCCCAATAAAATGATTAACAAATCAAAAATATAGAAAGCTTTTATTAGAGGCCCAATCAAACTTGACTGGACCAGGATTTTCATTGGTTTCGCAGCTGAGCCCAAACTACCTTATGTGACCTAAATAATACCTTATGTAATCAAGAGCATGACAGATCAGCTGTGAACAGCCAAGCAGTTGATAGGAAAAGATGTTTCCTTAGAGTTTAGGCTGGGGTGGGGGTGAGGAGCAAAAGACAGTGGTGGGGGCATAGAGCAGGGGGAGAAAGAGCAGTCATGTATCTGGGACACATCTTTTGTTGCTTATTTGCTGACCTGGATCCTACAGTTTGGCTCATCAACCTCCAAATGTTTGGATTTAACTCACCCATCCTTCTGCCATGTTGCCTGCCAATCTCAGTCATCAGTGGCTCCCTATCTAACCTGCCGATGTGGATTCATTCAGCTCTCCAGTTACAGCTGGTCCTGCTGACCTTGAATTCTTTCCATTCTGCAACCTGTGGAATCCCTGCCAATCTTTGGTCATCTCCCCCCTGAGCTCAGAGCATTGGGAGAAAGCTACAAAAGTCAGGATAAGCCTCCAGCTTAATCTTTGACCCCTAGATTTGAACCAGAATAAATTCACCTGCTTTTACATGTATAGGACATATAAATATATATTTATATAAACACATACATATAAATATAAACTAATAATAAACAAAAATTTATATATCCATGAATGAGCATGTGTTGTGTATATATAGATGTGTTATATGTTTGCACTGGTTTTGCTTCTTTACAGAACCCAACTTAACATAACTATTCATTGCTAAAGAATTATAAATCAGTTGCTCATAGTCTCTGTTAACACTTAGGTACTGAAATGTGATTTCTTTTTCCTGAATGGGTTAAGATAGTTAAGGTTTATTATGCCAACCTGGCCGATAAACACATGTGGGATTAAGTGAAGGGCGGACAGATAAATTGTTCGGTGAAACTCACCTTTCTAGTTCTCGGGTCTCTTGCTTTCTGATGGTCGGACCAGGGTGCAGCTCTCTTAGCCAGTTCCCTGTTTCAGCTTGCAAGGTTCACTTCTCTGATGCAGCCCTGGGTGCTGGAGCAGCCGTGTGGAAACCTCTGCTGAAATATTTACATGCTCACTGATTTGGCTTTCCTCCTGCAGTCAGCATCATTGCATGTGTTTTGTGAGATTGAGGGGGACTTTGTAGATTGGTATTGGACATATGGGCTAATATTGGACTTATGTTTTTGGACAGCACTGGGTTGGGATGCTTTTTTAATGTACACTTAGCTTTATATAAAACTCTCTCTTATACATGAGTTTCTGTGGATTTTTCCCCTAGTTTCCCCAGACTAACACAGGGTAATCATAGAACAAAACTGGGAAAGGAAGAATAACTGAATTATAGAGCTTGGTAAGCTTAAATTAATAATAGTCTTATCATGTATTTCCTCCATTGTATACTACTAATTAAGTGCCAGATCTACCTTTGTTCTTGACTTTAAAAATAATCAAATTATAAACACAGTGTGATAAACACATGAATACAACGGAATACTTCTCAGCCATAAATAGAAATAAAGTTCTAAGACAGCCGGTAACATGCATGAACCTTGAAACATGCTGAGTGAAATATAGGATGAAAAATAATGTATGAACCATTTATATTGCATACATAAGACGGGCAAATACAATGAGTCAAATTTTATTAATAGATCTCTTGTGGCATAGTGTTTAATCATTTGGTAACACAAAGTCACCAGCTGCTCTAAGAGGGTGGTGGGGGCACACTGTGGGGCAGCTTTAATCTGTTCTATAGGGTTGTTGTGTGTTGGAACCAATTCAATGGCAGTGCGACCAGAGGCTGGAGAGGACAATAGTAGTTATTATTTAAGTATACTGTGTTTCTATTAAGGATTTTTGGTGGCATAGTGGTTATGCATTAGGCTGCTAATCATAAGGTCACCTGTTCAAATCCACCAGCTACCCTGAGGAAAAATGATGGAGCTTTCTACTCTCATAGAGAGTGAAAATCTCAGAAACTCATAGGGGACAATTCTATACTATCCTATGAGGTAGGTATACACACGATGGCAGTACAATGTGGTTGGTTTGGGTTTGGTGCTTCTATTGAGGATTATCTTCTTGGAAATTTATGAGTAGTGGTTGTACAATATATTGAATGAAATTGATATCAAGTGTACAATAAAGTTGGCAAATTTGGGGGGTTATGTATTTTTCCAAAATTAAAAAAATGCTAAAAAATTGAAATAATTTTTAAAGGATGATTACTACTTTGGGAATTAGATATATCAGTCTCAGTTCTGTGTCTATTAATATAACCAATATTAATTTAATAGAATAAATCCCTAATCATCTTGGTTCTTAGTGTCTCACTTGGAAAATGAGTGGTTGAATTGTATTTTGATAGCATGACTATGATCATGGTGAGGCCTCCTTAAAATAAACTAATTTATAATTGTGATCAGAATTCTTAAGTTTTAAATACTGTATATATTCATGTGTAAGCCGAGTTTTTCATCAGATTTTTAATGCCCTTTTTGTGGTAAATTAGGTGCCTTGGCTGATATTTGGCCGACTTATACTCAAGTATATACAGTATATTCACTGCCTTCTACTTCTTGTTTCTCATTTTGCATTTTCCCCCACTTGGCCCTACTTGGATTTAGCCTTTCATCTTAAATGGGGAGGGCAATGAAGCATTACACCTGTTACTCAGCCACTAAAACTCCCATAAAGCTTGTATTCGCCAGTTTAAGTACATGTGTTCAACTTTATATTTATGACCTATCTATATCCCACTTCAGATCTAACAGGTCTGCACAGGGTAGGATTAGTACGTCAGTCTCCTTTTATTTTTCTGACTTCCTGGGATTCTTGTCTCCCCCGTCCCCACCCCGCTGATTTCCCAGTGCCCTGACAGCAACTCTCAATTTTATTCATGACTTTGAATCTACTCCTGTCCTTTGCCATTAACATTTCCTGGTCTCTCTCTTTCTAAGGCAAAAAATCCTAAGCCAATAATGAGACAAATCAATAGATTATTATCCCATTGCACAGACACACACTCAAATAACATCACAGAATATATTTTCACTCCTCAAACAAGTCTATTAGGTTTAAAAAATAAATAAAGATAGCAACTGTTGACAAAAATATGAAGATGCTGGAATTCTCAAAAACTGTTGGCAGGCATATAAAGTGATGCAGTCATTTGGGGGAAAAATCTGGAAGGTCTTCCAAGCAATCACCCCAGAGTGACCACACCCAAACTCAAAACCACTACCATCAGGTCAACTCTGACTCACTGTGATTCTGTACCTTGCTTCTGAGGGAACAGCTCCGCAGGAGGAGGGAGTCTCATCTTTCTCTGTGGAACTGCTTGCAGGTTGGAGCTGCTGGCCTTTTGGTTAGCAGTCCAATGTTTACCCAATGTGTCACCTTATAACTCATCAGTTCCATGGCTAGAAAAATGAAAACATATGTTCACACCAAAAACTTGGCACAAATGTCCATAGCAGCATTTCTTCATAATAACTGAAAGTGGAAACCATCCAACTATGTCCATTAACTAAGGAATAGATAAATCAAATGTGATAGACCCTCATCATGGAATATTATTCCACAATAAAAAGGAATGAAATATTGATATAGTCCACAACATGGATGAGTTTTGAGAACAGGATCTAAGTGAAAGAAGCTAGTCACACACACACACACACACACACATTATATGATTCTAATTCTGTGAAGTGTTCAGAATAAGCAAATCTATAGAGAAAATAGATTATTGGTTGCTTAGAGTGGGAGTAAGAGGTCTGGATTCACAGTGGCTAAGGGCTGAGCTACCAACCAGGAAGGTCAGAAATTTGTGCCCAGTGCTCTGCTTCAGTAAACTAGCAGCCAATGGGACAGTCCTATTCTGCCCTAGGGGTTGCAAAGAGTCAGCATCAACTTGCTGACACTGAGTTGAGTTGGGTTGGGTTTGGTTAGGTAGGGTTGGGTTGCAAGTGGTAGCTGGGAGGCATAATAATTTCAGCTCATCTACTCACCCAAAAGTTGCCAATTCAAATCCACCCAGCAGAGCCAGAAAGATAATACCAAAACCACTGAAAATGAGTAGCTTATGGCTCTTTGCACTAAGTCAGGCAAAGACGTCTGGGAGTCTGCTTCCATGAAGATCACACTCAAGAAAACACTTTGTAGCAGTTCGGTCTTGTAACAAACATATCTGGTCACAGTGAGTCAGAATGGACTCCAATGTAAGAAGTTTGATTTTCTTTTTCTCTCTTTAGAGTTAGTTGAGAGGCTGACAGAAGGTGACTGCAAATAGGACAAGGACTTCTCTCTGGTACAATCCACACATTTTAAAATTGATTTTAATGATGGCTGCACAATGCTGTGAATATATTTTAAAATATCAACTTTTATATGCAAATATATGAGTCCTATTATATGTGAATTATATCTCAATAACCTGCTACCACTAGACAGATAACTAAGACTAGTGCAAAGCTGAAATGTAAGTTCTCTGTCATTTTCTTCATTGCCTCCATTGGACTTGGCGATCCAGACAATTTCGACCAACACTTTGAGTTCTCAATGTTTAAATGAAATGAATCTCACATTATTTTTCTTTAATTCCACTGAGATTAAGGGATGTGAAATGATCCTTTGTCGACTTACTCCCTTTCAGAAAGGGCAGTAGGACTCACTGAAGCCTGACTGTGTGAGCGACATGAACCAAAAACAATCTCAGCAATAGCAAACAATTAAAACTGCCAACCACTCACGTCCTCCAACCCCAGGCTTGTCCATTGCAGGACAACAAAGACCTATTGCTGCAAATGCAAGTAGGAAATTTGAAGTTGTGCTTTATGAAATGCCCAGGAGGATTCACAAAGTGAATTTTTACCTCCCCAAATTGACTAATGAAAAAATCCATCAGTGAGAACTTCGCCAGGAGGCACAGTATATGTCCTAATGTTTTCACCGTTCTTCAGAATGCTTTTGATTTGACCACAATAGCTGTCAAATCTGCAAAACATGAGATAATGCCAGCTAAAAATTACTAGTATCTTTAGAATCTAAATACACCCGCAACTTTCACAAACATATTTTGCTTTATACTCATTAAATTAAACTCTGTGATAGTTCCAATTATTCATTATTTTAATTAAGATATTCATGCCATTTAGCCAATGTTCTATGTGCAAAAAATTACAATAAAATAAATATTCTAAGTTTGTCACCAGGCAGAAGTCACAGAAATTTATCAAAAAGGTTTGAAAATCTCTTTATAAATAAGCATGTGACAATCTAACTGATTATAACTATCAGGAAGTACCACCTAAACCACCAGTTTATAATAGTGATGTGATGTTTAATATATATATAAATGTATATATATATATGATGCTGACTTGGAATCAGTTCCGTGACAGTTCACATTACGATGCTTTAACTTGTGATACTAATGAAAGGAAGAAACTGTGCTGAGCAAAACTGATGCCATTGTGGAGCCCAGAAGACCCCGTTTGGTGACCATGCTGGCTCAGTGCTGCATTTCCCCTAGAGTAATTAGTGGCCAGCCCTCAGTCCCCAGGGTTACTTGCTGCTAGAACGAAACACAAAGCAAGACAGACAAACAACATCAACAAAGCCATTCATCTATATTATAATAGCTATAAGTTAAAAAGGAGCTAAGTAACCTTTTTAACAGCAAACTCCCAACCAAGTGAACACAGTGTCTGTGCTGAAACTGTCTTGAGAGTCAAGCTGGCCAGAGCGGACTGGGGCCATGGAAGTAACAGAGTTTAAAGACAAACAAAAACAAAGAACAAAAGAAGGTTGAAGCTTTCCATCTGCTGCCTGTCCAGGCTTCCGCCCTTCCCAGTGTCTCAGCCAAAGACCCCTGGGGCTCTCAGAAACGTTTAGAAAGAGGGAGGAGACCACAACGCTGGACTGTAAACACTGACTTGAAGGTTGGATTGCAGGGGACCAGGTTTTGTAAGGCTGAACGCGGTGGCTGCATGTTGGCTTGCTACTGGCTCGATCTTATTGCTCAGTCACTGTGATTTATCACTTGCTAGGGGGGGCTTAGCGTTCTGGCACCATGCCACTTGTATTCACCAGAGATATAAAATCCTTTCCTCTTCCTTTGGGGTGGGGGGGACAAATATTTTTAGGACACACTATTCCTCACTCACATATATATTTAACAGTGTACATATGTCTCTCTCATTAGGTGCCCTTCAGTCAGTTCTGACCCACAGGGGCTCAGTGCAGATCAGAACAAACATTGCCCGTCCTGCACCATCCTCGCGGTGTTCCTATGCCCAGGCCCAGTCCCCCTCGTTGAAGGCCTTCCTCTTTTCAAAGCTCCTCTGCGTTCCCGAGCATGATGACCTTCTCTGGAGACTCATTTCTCCTGACAGCACGTCCAACGTGTGGAAGATGGAGCACTGTTGTCCTTGTCTCTGAGGAGCATCTGGCTGCACTTCTTCCGAGACAGATTGGTTTGTCCTTTTAGCAGATCACAATATTTCAATATTCTTCACCAGCACCGCAATTTAAATGCATCAATTCTTCTTACATAGACAATATATATCTAAACAATATATTTAATTATGCCCCTTCTTGAGATATTTGGCCTTTTCTTTAAGGCGGGCAGTTCAATCTACTGATTTTTTGGTAAGATAATCATTCCTATGCCATGATACATACATAGAAGGCTTCAAAACATTCATGGGGAATTTCCATGGTCTTTAATTCCATTTTCAATGAACTTTTTAAAGCCCCTTTGTGTATATCCATATAGATGGTTTAGAGTTTAGTAAATACTGGCTACTATATAATTATAATCAAGATGCTTTAATATCACACAAGCATCTCTTGATAGTAGTATGTGTTTTCTCTGCACACAGGGCCTGCTCTTGTGTGTGGCCATTGTGCACAGTTCACAGGCTCTTCTGCTTTTATGTGCACTAGCATTTCCTAAATTCTGCTGATTTAATTCTTGGCCCCATCCCCTCTGTGCCTCACCCTATCTCTTTGATGGACTCTTCCTCAGTTGAAACTCATTACAAATTGTAGAAAGGCATTAATCTTCATGAATTGATTTTTGTGAAGATTTACTTCTTCCAATAAGTTCTGCTAACGCTGACTGCCGGTTATACTCATTGACCCCAAGGAAACAATCGTACAGGTTACACTGGTGGCCTTTGGTTGAAAGGCTCTCTTTCCAAGTAATACGTGCACTGCTGGTACGTCCTCTCATTACCCAGTACCATGATACCCCTGGTTTAAACTTTAAAAGTTTCCTCAGCAACTACCTAGGGGTTATGTCATTAATCTCTTTGTACTCGCTCTGTTTTAATAAAATTAAAACAAAACAAAAAACCCACTGCCATCAAGTCAATTCCAACTCATACAGGGATTCTACAGTCGTAAATCTTTCCAGGAACGGATAACCTTCTCGTTCTCCCACGGAGCAGTTGATGGCTTTTGAACCACCTACCTTGTAATCAGGAGTCCGACACTTAACCAACAGCACCACCAGGACTCCTTAGAATTTTGTTCAAACAATCGAAAAACCAAATCCCCTGCTGTGATGTAGATTCTGACCCATGTAGGGCTTCTGAGGCTGTGAACAGGAAGCAAACTGGCTGGTGAGTTTACCCAAGGAACAAGTTGCGGATTTGAACTACTCACCTTCCAGTAAGTAGTCCAATACTCTAGCATTTCAGTAAAACTCACTCACTGCCACCAAGAAGATGCTGACTCATAGCGACCCCCTGTCAGTTTCCAAGACCACAACTATTTTAACAAGAATGGGAAGCCCTGTCTTTTTCCTGAAGAGCTGTTCGTGGCAGAGTAACTAGTGGTTTTGAACTGCAGACCTGGCACTTAGGAACCCAACATGAAACCACTGAGCCACCAGGGCTCCCTAACAGTTCAGTAGTTAGGTAAAAATCATTGGTGAACTTCCATTTCAAAGAACTTACCTTATTATTTTTAATATGTATTAGATCTACAGGATAATACTAGTTTACAAAGAAATGTATAAACAAAAATAAAAGTTTGGATGTATTCAACATAACAAAGCTTCTGTTGATTATTCTGTATGGATTTAAATTTTTCATGTTACTGTCTGTAAGATTCTGGGTGTTGCAAATATTAATTTTCTTGGCTGGTAACCAAAAGGGTGGGCTTCATTCTAATCTAAGACACCTTGAAAGGAAGGCCTGGGATCTATTTCCAAAAATCCAGTCACTGCTAACCCTGTGGAACACAGTTCAACTCTGGGGGACATGGAATCACCATGAGTTAGGATTAACTCCTGGGTAATGGAAATTCTTAAAGGGCATCACAAACAACTATGAACTTCATTTAAAACAAGACATTTATGATTCCAATCTCTATGTGTTAGAAACATGGAGATGGCTTAGCTCTGTGCTCATTATCTGTCTAACGGGCTGCACTGAAGGATGCATAGTAATCTGGGGACTAAGGAAGAAAAGAATCCACATCCCTGCTCACTGAGATTGCTGACAGAATTCCTTCCTTTGCTTATAGGACTGAGAAGCTGGCTTTTATTGCCTATTGATGGGAGGATGCCTACCTAGAGTCTGACTTCAGTTTCTGGACACATATGTTTCCCCAACATGTCTGCTTATTTCACCAATTCAGCAAAGACAGAAATTCCTTTTCTCTGATAGACGGAACAAATACTTCCTTGTGCTGACGATGTGTGCATATCACATAGCACTAAGACAGCCCCAGCGTCTTCTCTGTTTCTGGTGGGGAAGCTCTTTAACTGCAGCATGAGAGGTGAGTGTGACCTGCACTTGCTGCAGAAGCGGTCCTGTGGGTCATGGCGAGTGTCACCTACTCTTGAAGCTTACCTTGCTCTGTGTCTTCTCTAGGGGAGTTAAGTGTCCCTTCCAATACCTGTGTGCAAGTTGTGTCTTTCTTAGCCTCCTCAGATCTCGACCCAGTAATGCCCATCTCCATCCAGGGGTTGATGCCATGCTTGATCAAAGGGATGGCGACTTCTATCAACTCCTCTTCATCAAAGGAGAAAATCCAAATAATAAATTCATCATTTGTTTATTCTCTTCCAAAAGTTGTCAAATTTGAAGATACGACAAATTACTAGGAAGCTATTGTCATAAAATAAAATAAAATGTATGGAATTCGGGAAGCCTTTTATAACTCAATAGTCAATAACATTTTCAGATATCATAGAGGAATATATAAAAATGTTTTTCAGAGATATGACCATGTATTCAATGCGGACATTAAAAAACTCTTACTTATTTGCATAGATCCCATCTAGAATTGTCCAGGCAAAAGAGGTAACAGAAGTTCTGTCCCAATGGCTCCAGAGGGTAGAAATTCAGCAGGTAATGTGCTTTCGAAAGTGAATTTAAAGTGAAACAAAGCAAGACCATCAAGCAAAAAGAATACAAGGTCAATAAACATTTATGAACATGTTTATAAGGTCAATAAACATTTTTGACTGTTGACTGCTATTGACATGGTATGCAAAATCTCTTTAAATCAATAAAACCTGTGATGTCGATTACATATTTCATTTATTAAAAGATAGTATTAAAGTATATGATACAGTGGAATCAAAAGTTCTCATTTCTACTGCATTGTACTGTGTATGTTATAGAATAGACTATAAACCTCCCTTTTTCACTAGCAAAATGACAAAAATAAGAGTATTAACTTAAAGCATTGATTAGTATATGCCATGCTTTCTCATGCCAAGAAACGCCTTCAAGTTAGATTCCTGAAAACTCAATCCTAAAACATGTAGCTATGCAATAAAGGAATACTCATTATAAGAAAAGTGCTCAAAGTATGATATAATGCAATTAAAAGAAGGTAACATGACCATTAAGTCAATTGTAACTCATAGTGACCCTGAAGGACAAAGGAGAGGTGACCATGGAGGTTTCTGAGGATGCAAATCTTAATAGAAGCAGAAGTCCCATCTTTCTCCAATGGAGCATCTTTCTGGCTAGCAAAATAACAAGTGTCCCACGATACCACCAGGAATCCTGATAGATAGGTAGATAAATGGATAAATAAGCAAATGAACAGATGGGTCACAAGAGAGATGCATAAGAAAGACCTGATCTAATGAAATGTCCTGTGTAAAATCAGTTTAAAACATGAAGCTCTAGGGAGTTCAAATTTGTGAATCTGAATTCCAAGTTGTCTGATTTTGCAAAATATTGCTACTTTGTAGCAGCCCGCCTCCCATGATTTAAGGAAGTCATTGCTTGGTACCACTAAGAAGAAGATAAATTATAACTGCTATTAGTTTTTGCTTCAGATTCCAATTTCCTGAACTCTAATGGGCTATATATTTTACTCTGGCTAAAATGCTTTACATTCTCTAGATACACTTCCCTTCCCACATGAGTTGTGACATTCAGATATCCTTTACAGTATTGATTATCCCAGTCATATTTCTATAACACAAAACATGTCACATGAGTAGTCATTGTTCATAATTGATTTTGCTAGAAAACAAATGCCAGTGATTTCCATTAATAATGATAACCATAATAATAACATAGTAAATTATTTTCCTTGTACATTTGCATCAGAAATTGAGTTAAGTATTTTTATGTATTATCTTAATCATAATTTAGTTTTCACAATATTTACAGTGTATTATTTATATTTATATAGATCTGTTCACACTTATAGGGATGTATAGAGATTAGAACATGTAGATTTAACAAGATAAAATAGGAGTCCAATACACCCCAACTAACAAGGTGGAAAAACAGGACATTGAGCTCATCTCTATCTCATTCCAAAGCTTTATATTTAATATTTTCTACTCTGAATCACTTTGAATACGTGTGATATGTAAAATGAACTGTGATAAATGACCTACCACTGACAATTTCTTAGGCAATGCTTAAACAGCAAAATTTGATTTAATTACTCTATAATAAAATAAAAGGGAAGGGCATTTTAACATTGAAAGGGTTGTTACTCTTCATTTGAATGTTTTAGGAACATTCAGAGGCACAGCTTATGAACCACAAATCAAAAGATTAATCAATCACATTATAACATCTCTACTTTTAAGTGGTATTGCATAAATAAGGTGTTCAAGATAGAGTACTCCCTAATAACTGTAATGTAAACCTTTAATCAATATATTCCTCCCTTCTTTTGAAAAACAGCCCTCTTTTTAAACTATTTATTTTGCTATCATTTCAGTAAGTGAGAGTAAAATAATTTGAATCATGCCTTAAAGATATAGTCTTGGTTTTTTATCTCTGGGGAGAGACATATGAATAAGTACTCTAAAGGAATAGCTTTGGTGGGATAGACTATATTATTTTAGTTCTTTGTGCATTTGAGTAATCCCCCCCCCTTTTATACAATGAAATACTGGGCGAACATCTGGATCCCCTCTAGAAGTTTTTTAATGCTTTTCTTTGCAAAAGATATTTTTGATTCCATGACTGAAGTTTCCATCTCCTTTGTGAATTTTTGAAACTATAACATATTCATGATCAGGATAAAAAAGTATGTATGTTACCTGGACAAATAGAAATAAAATGATGATTTCCTGCATGTTTCCCTTAATATATGACTTAGAAGAGAATTTAAAGTTTCAGGAACTTTTAAAGTAATTTATTTTATTTTTGTTGTTGCTCTAAATATACGCCAATTTATCGTTATTTGTATGTAGTTCTTCAAGTTATACAACAATTCCCATCATTTTCTGCATTATTGCCCCTTCCAAGTCAAAGAAACTCACTGGATTCTAAGCTTCCTATCCAGCATTTAACGTTGTTGTCACCACGTAATCCACATGTTAAAAGTTGTCATATAGACTCAAACTTATAGCTACACTCTCTGAAACAAGAGGAATTTTTGTTACGCTTGAGCCCATTGTTGCCGCCACTGTGTCAATGCACCTCGTCAAGGAGCTTTCAGTTTCAGTGGCTTTCTGCTTTGTTGGGCATCATAACTTTTCACAGGGACTGGTCTCTCCTATAACATGTCCAAAGTTCATGAGATGTTGTTTCATCACGCTTGCCCTTCAGGAACATTCTGGCAAGATAAATTTGTTTGGTCTTCTGGCAGTTTATGATACTTTCAGTACTCTCCACCAACACCATACTCTAAATGCATCGATTATTCTGCAGTCTTCCTTATTCATTGTGAACCTTTCATGTGCTTAAAAATGCCATGGCTTAGATTGGGAGCACCTTAATCTAAATGATAGAGATAGACTCTTTATCTAACACCATAAAGATGCTTTATACAGTGAATTTGCCCAAACTGTATATTCTTTGATTTCTTGACAGTGTGACCTTGAGTATTGATTGTGGATCCAAGCAAACTGAAATACTTGAAACTTTCCGTTTTTTTCTCTCTGTTTATTAGGCTGCATTACACAGCGCTTTCAGCAAGCAAGGTTGTGCCACCTGCAGATCACAGGTAGTTAGTTAGCCTTCCACCAATCCTGATGCTGCACTTTTATTCATATGATCCTGTTTCTCTGATTATTTCTCAGCAAATATTTCATCTTTCTTCCATGCCAAAGATGCAGATGCACACAAAATCACAAAATTGTCAAATATAATAGACCAATAATGCTTAAGGGAAGAATAAAAATTTAAAAACCAACACATCAATAATTTTATATTTATTTCACAAAATTTGTTTTCTTGTTTACTATCATTATTTTTATTAGCTTGTTATAATAAAATTTTCCATAATTGCTGCTCTCAAAATCTTAATTAACTATTTTTTAAAACATTCCTCTGTTTAAGAGTAGATAATAAGACTATGTATTCACCAAAATGTATACATTTGAAAAATACAAGAATCAAATAAGTTTGTTTAAATCAGTGTTTCAAAAATTGTCAAAACCAATTAATAAAGCAAAATAAAAACTGAAAAAATGCAATTATTATAATTGTTTATTGTCATCAGTCCATTCCTGTTCATGGTGATGCCACATGGACAGAGCAGAATTTCTCCTTAATACTTTCAGGAATGTGTCTTCTCTGAACCAGATCACCAGTCCCTCCAAAATATCTCTGGTTGGATGCTTTGGTTACCCAGCGGGGCTGTAACACAAATGTCACAAGCTGATGACCTTAGCAAGCAGATATTTCTTTTCTCATCGTTTAGAAGGCTAGAGGCCCAAATTCAGAAGGCTGGCTTTAGTGGAATGCTCTCTGTCTGTTGGTTATGGAGGGAAAACCTTGTCTCTTCTGAACTTGACTCCTAGGCAATCTCCAAGTGGCTGAACATCTCTTTTTCCATCTAATCTCTGCTAGTTTGTTTAATCTCTCTTTTTATCATCAGAGATTGAGTCAAGACACACCCTTCACTCAAGGTGTCTGTCTCCATGACAAAGGCAACCAATTTCTAAATGGAACTATAATCATGAGCACAGAGCTGAAGATTTACAGCACATATTTAGGGAGAAGATACAATGCATAATATTCCACCCTAGGCCTCTCTAAAATCCACGCTCTTGGTACATTCAAAACACATTCCAGCATTTATTACAAGAGTCTTACGTGAATTGTAAATCCAAAACCTCACCTTCTGAATCATCACATCAAATATTCTTGAGGCTTTAGGTATGTATATTTCATCTGAGGCAATATACCTCTTCATTTGTATTTGTGTAAAATATAGAATCCAAGTTATCTCTTTCCAAAATGCAATGATGAAACAGGCACAAGGTACACACTTCCATTACAAATGGAAGAACTTGAGGAGAGAAAAATGGCAGGTACCAAGCAAGTTCAAGGCTCAGCAAAACAAATTATATTCACTTTCAAGATTTCAAGATCACCCTCTGTACTGAGACCATCTAGGGAAAATCAATGCCCTTAGGCTTTGTTTTCTGGATTTTAGGTGGAGTCGCCTCAGTCTTGGGCTCCAGCTGCCTTGCAGACTCCTGGGATGATGACCCCATTCCCTTGTTTGGAATCTTAGTGATGACTCCAAGCTTTGGGACCTAGCTTCCCTTGCTAGCTGTACATCTTCCAACAGTTCTGCTGATCTCCACGAGACTAAAGTAATGATCTTATCCTTTTCTTGGGGAACAACAGATATAATGTCTTTGGCCTGTTCTCCTGACTCTATAATTCCAAGAGCCAGGTAACATTCTTTGCTTTTCTTTCTTTTTCTTTTTCTTCTCTTAGTCATTCTACATTGTTCTTTGGGGCTAGTGGTTAGATCCATAAACCTCAGGCTTAATCTCTTAAACAAAATATTTTGTGGTCACATCCTTGGAGAACATTCTGGAGCAAATTCTACTTTCCTCCAAATAGTTGAGTGTAATTCCAATGAGGTTTTTGTACTGCATAAAAGTATCACCCTTCCTGAATTGTCCACCCACATAGCCATTTCTTTTAAACCTCAAACATAATGCCCACATTTTTAGCAACATTCCTTCATTCACATCTTCTCTAATATGAGAGAGATTTTCTTTATATCTCTCCTTGCTTTCCTCTGAGCTATCACCAGGATTGCCTTTGACAGCCATAATCTTTCCAAATGCTCCTTTATGGCAATTTAGGCTTTACCTATTAGGCACTTTAAAACTCTTCCAATATCTACTAATTCCTCAATTCCAAATCATTTCCATCTTGTAGCTATTTGTTAGAATAGCACTCCCCCCTTTGAAACAAATCCTGTCTTAGTCATCTGGTGTTGAGATAACAGAAATATCACAAGTGGTTCACTTCAATGAACATAAATTTGTTTTTCGCAATTTAGAAGGCAAGAAGTCCCATATTCAGGGCTAGTTGCAGGAAAAACCTTTCATCCTCTTGTTGGAACAGGAGAAAAGTCCTTGTCTCTTCTTAGTTTCTCTTCCTAGGAAACCTCCTGAAGGCCTGGTCTACATGTCTCATCTCTTGTCTTTGCTTCTTTTGCTTGCTTAATCTCTTTGGCATCTCAGTTGAGATTGACTCAAGCACTGCCTAACAGGGTCCTCAAACTTTTTTAACAGGGGGCCAGTTCACTGTCCCTCAGACCGTTGGAGAGCTGGACTATAGTTGTTTTGTTTTGTTTTTAATATGAAAAAATTCCTATGCATACTGGATGAGTCGGCTGCTAAGCAGGACAGGCAGCACTGGCAAAAACACCCTGCAGGCCGGATAAATGTCCTTGGTGGGGCACATGTGGCCCGCAGGCCATAGTTTGAGGACCCCAGGGGCCCTACACTAACCCTGTGTTATTTACATAGCTAAAATTACCCATTCCGAAATGGGATTATGTACACATACACAGAAGTTTGGAATTACGACACACGTTTTGGAGGAACCTAATCAAATCCATAACTTGGGATTTCAAAGTTTTTACTAGTAGTTTAGCAGCCCCTAATGTTTTATAAACATTTTAGAGCTAATGATACCCGAAACCAAACTCATTGCTTGAAGTTGATGCCGAATCATAGTCATCCTATAGGAGGAGGTAGAGTGCCCCCTGGGAGCTTCTGAAACTGTAACTATTCATGGGACTGGAAAGCGCCAGTTTTCTATCTTATATCAGTAGGCAAACCAACAATGTCATAGACCAAACAGTAAAAAAACAAAAGATTGAACAAAGAAAAGGGAAAAAAGGAAAAGGAGAAAAGCAAACATACACAGTTCTAGGTCTGCCCGCTAGCTTTTATGAGTCTCTCTCCCCTGGGTCTGGGGAGTTCGGGGAGCTGGCCTTCCTACCCTGGTCTACTTTAGGGGCTCTTTAGGGTGTTTGTGATTTGGCTTTGCTTCGGTTGCTGATCTGTTATGCTCCCTTCTTGGTTTGCCCCACTGTGGGGGATTCAGAACACACTACCTTCCCGCCATGTGTCCCCATTATTGTCCTCTGTTGCAGTATGCTCTAGTAAGATGACAACATGTCTTGAGTTGTCTGTGCCTTCGCAGCCTCGTGCAGGGACATCATCCCCTGGGGTTGGTGTGCCAATATGGGGTCTAGGCCGATTGTCAATTTCTCTTTTTCATTTTTGGTTTGAATCTGTGAGTTAGTTGAAGATTATTGTGTCAACCTGGCAGATAAACACATGTGGGATTAATTGAAGGGCAGCGAGATAAATGCCTTGGTGACCATCACCTTTCTAGTTCTCAGGTCTCTTGCTTTCTGATGGTCAGACCACGGCTCAGCTGCCTTAGCCAGTTCCCTGTTTCAGCTGGCAAGGCTCATTTCCTGCAGAACATCCCCGAGGAGAAGCCACATGGACCTACCCCAAAGCAGCCCTGGGTGCTGGTGCAGCCAAGTGGATACCCCTGCCAGCACTGAGATGCTTACACATTCACTGACTCGGCTTTCCTCCTGCAGTCGGCATCATTGCATGTGTTTTGTGAGATGGAGGAGGACTCTGTGGATTGGTGTCAGACATATGAGCTAATGTTGGACTTGTGGACTTGGGCAGCACTGGGTTGGGATGTTTTCTTGATGTGCACTTGCCCTTTATATAAAACTCTCTCATACACATATCAGTTTTTGTGGATTTGTTTCTGTTATGTGCCCAGACTAACACAGCCCCTTTCCCCCAACCTAAAGGTTTAGTGTTGTTCTCTGTTGCACACACTTCTAGGGTGGTGGGTCAATTTGGCTCTGGTTGGGGTTGGTCCTGTAGCATAACATTCTTACATTCCTCCACATGGTTATGTTGCCCTCATGGTTTGGTGCACCGTGGTGGGGTCTGTATGCACATTCCCAATTCTGTGGAGACATAACCAATATTCTCCCCTGAGTGGGTTAGTGCCCTGCACCCCCATGCCGTCATCTCAGTTTCTCCCTTTTCCCTTTACCCCCTCCTCTTTCCCCCCTTTCCCCTACTTTGTGTTAGATTCACATGTTCCTCTTGGGTGTGGTCTGACCTCCACCTGAATTGATGGCTTCTGTTTTAATGAATCTTTACCATCAAAATTTATTCTCTTCATAGTAAGAAGTAACACATAGATGATGAGATCCCACACTAAATCCTGAATTTCATATATCTTCTTGTTTATTTTATCTTTTGTTATTCCTATAAATACTTAAAAGCCTTTTTATAGGAAATATTAAATTACTTAGAAATATATTTATTACATTTTGACTACTTATTTTTCACTCTTGAAAGTATACCTTTCCATGAATGTCATCTAATATTTTTTGAATCATTTTATTTTTCCCAGTCCAGCTTGTGATTTGCATTGCCACTGCTAATCTTCTCAGGTGATTATTTCCTATTTCTGTTGAATTAAAACAAAAAATATTTTAGTTAAAACTAAAATGCTTCTGTTGAGTTAAAACTAAAATAGTTTAAGGTCTCATTCATTCTTGCACCTTTGAAAATGATAAAAACTCTACAAATATCTATTAACATTCATCAGTTCACTTCAAATTATGTTATTTTTATTGAGACATTTTTAATCCTGATTTGATTTGCTGCATTACTCCTTTGAACTGATAACGTTGATATGAAACCAGTCACTGAAGTGACAATTTGATCTTGCATTTACACTGTACTTACTTTCTCCCGCTTTCAGTGCCTCCAAGTTTTATATTCTAGATTGTGCTAAGCCATTTTTTACAAAATATGGCTGCTATTATTCTTTGTAAAGACAGGAATTTAATATCAGCAAACTGAACGCCATAGTTTGTGATAAATTCATGATAAACTTCAACAATTTCTATAAATCGTATTTTTCTGTATGGCTACATTTCAGTTGTTCTCGAAAGCCAAGATGATGAATGGGTACCATCGGATTAACTGTTGAGGCAGGCTACAGAGGAGTCTAGTAAAGTTTTCCACTTTGACAGAGCTGCTCTCCCACTTGTACGTGTCTTCATTTTGATTCTTTCTCTGATTAGTGAGTATATTTTTAATTTATTGAAAAATTTTAAATGTGTTATGAATTGCGAGTTAATGCATATATCATGCCATTCCACAGTTCCATCATGGCAAGCAGAATTGTACAGTTGCTACCACAATCCATTTCTAAACATTCCTTTTCTTCCTGGACTCTTTGACATTGTCTCTCTTTTACCTTCCTCTCCCCTCTCCTCCCCCCAGCTGCTACTGTACCTCCCCTGCCCCAAAAAATCTTTATTTGTTTTTCTTCTTATAAAGAAAGCACATATTGATTTCGATTGTCTTTGAAAACTAGATGTTGAATGTAAATATTGTACTTTTTTATAAACACAGAGGGTTTCTTTGAAGTTAAATTTATAGAGAAATTCTATTGAATTTCCATTTTTGATAAATGCCACACTTGGATTAGGATTAGGCAAAAATACTAAGGCTCAGGATAAACTAATGAGACACGTGGTACAGTTAGTCTCCAATCATTTAACTACTTCATACTTTTGTGGAATTTTTAAAATTCTGTGATTATTGCAGAATAAGAGATAAGCAAATTCAACCAGTACTGTGAAATAAGCTTCATACTGTGAAGACTGAAGTCCAGGAAAGCTTATACGGCAATAATATCCTATGCTTTAGGGTCATGATGATTTAGAACTGATGTCACAGCACCCGTTAACAGCAAGATGGCGGAATGGACAGGCACTTGAGATGGTTTCCCTTTATTTTAATAATTCATTATATTCAAACAATATATTTAAAATGTACTATGTATACTGGTAATTGAGTCAAAATAATGCGGATGGACATGAAGACAATTTTGATTGGCATTTTCCATCCTTCCAATTTTTAAACATAAAAATTGAATGACTGTCTTACATCTAAATATATAAATCTCCACTTTGCAGGAAGTTGGAGTTTCAGCCACATCCTTAACCGTACAGCACATAGCAAATCTCAAAGATTTCTTTAGCCCTTCCCCCACATACCCTACAATCTTAGTTGCTCAATCATATTAAGAAGAGTTGTGCAATCAACACCCCAATCAGTTTCAGAAGACGTCTTTGCTCCACAGTAAGCAGCAACTTGAAGGTAATAAGGGTGTCAACACCAAGTGCTGGTGTCCGTTTATCTCTACTAGACTGCAGATAAACCAAAACAAACCATGCTTTCATTGACTGACAATAGTGTACCAAGATCAAACCTCTGGCCAACTACTGAAGAAATTACAGAGTCCAACTGCTCCATAGAATTTTCTTGGCTGTTTCTTACGGGATCTTTTTTGAAAATGTATCATTAAGTGGGAGTTAATACATGTATCATATCATTTCTTCCCTGATACCTCTCGGTGGGTTCATACAGCTAACCTCAAGATTAGCAAGAGTGCTATGAGATATGATGCTATCTCTATCACATGCTACCTCGTTTACATCCCACTTAATAGTAGTAATTGTTAAAGCACTGACTCTGAGCCAGAGTAACCTGATTTTAATCCTTAATTTTCTACATCAAGATGTGTGTGGTCTTGAGAAATACACTTAACTTCATGTGACTCAGTATTCTCTTTTATAAAAGGTTGATGCAGTCATTAGAAAAGAGTGCTTCTAAAAGTTCCTGGTGAAAAAAACTTTATAATTTAAATCCATTTTTCCATAAACCTTTTGAAGCCCCCCCTGTAACTACTACTTAAGTTGATAAGATGAGTTTATCTGACCTGATATCTATAAAGGGCCTACAATCATGCCTGGCCTACACTTTGCCAATAAGACCGGGTGAGGCTAGAAACACTTTCCTGGATATAGATAAGAAAGCCAAGACAGAAAAATCCAGTCATTATCATTACATCTACATGATGTGTGAGGGCCTGAACTTGGTTGAGGCCCTGCAAATGACAGACAGTGTCTGCCATAGCCATCAACCAAGTCAGGCTTAAGAGTTACAATTATGATCAACACAATTCACAGGATTTAGCAGCCATTTAAAATTAGGGAGTGTTTGGGTTGGGTCTGAAGTAGCCAGGCCCTGTTTGGACTAAGCTGAAGCAGGTCCGGGCCCTGCAGGAGCTTCCTTGCACATCCCCAAGGTCAGCAGCAGCTGGCGCTGGCACCAGATAAGATAACCTGTGAAACCAGATGTTACTGGCTCAAAGAAAGCAGCAAGGAGTCCACAGCAATTCTCCTGGTTTCCACGCCCCATATGCTAATTAGCCTACATTCCTCACCACTCCTTTAAAAAAGCCCTCCCCCTCCCCCAGCTGCTGAGCGTGACTTCCCTGACCTGTTGGCCTAGGTCACCGAATAAAGCTATTTCTGTTTCTCCTCCCCCTGGTCCTGTCAGTTATGTCCACCTTCCTCCCTGTTCCTCAGTTTCACCTTTACAGGGAGCATACTACTTCGGAACATTTCTACAATTAACAAGAAAATTAAAAAGTAAACCCCATCGGTTGTTTTTGGTTGAACCATAATGACAAGCTTCCAACGACTTTTATAATTTGCTTTATCAGAACCCCAAACTTGTAAAGCATAGATCATTTTGGTCATTACATCTCCAGCTTCAATATTAATATCCTTTCAAACATGTTGTTGTGTTTCTTCTTATAGAATGCAGTGGAATTAAGAGGGTAACTATAAGCAAAAGGCTAGTTTTAAAGGTCAATGCTCTGATCTTTAGAATGTATAAATAGTAAAGATCAATGCAAAGATCACTGCTCCATTGCTTAGCATTTGTGGGGGAATGTTGCATGAATTTCCCCCACAGCAATCTGTACACTCACAATCAGCATTCCTAAAAATGAATGCTTCTGTGAAGTTAAAAACAACTCAGAATGTGCCTTCCCAGCAGTGTGCGCTGCAATTTGGGAAAGAGCGAATATCTTTTCACAAAATCACTTAGTGAGCCCTTTTGTAAGCCTACACGCATGGTGTATGGGATAAAGGAGGTGTGTAGAAGGGTTTGCCTGCTTCTGTTTACTCCTTCTCACTTGCATTGTGTAGTAGCAAATCCAGCCAAAGGAATCTTAATGAATTCAAAGACTCCTAAGAATAAAGCTATTGTTGATGTTGTGTAGAAGAAACCATGCATTATTTCAGCAATTAAATGCCTTTGGAATCAAGAATATTTCAAGTTTGAGGAGAAAGCCAAAGCATCACAAGACCTTCAGGACACAGCCCCCACTGATGTACCTTACGGGTTCCCAAACATGGGGCATCCAAGAATATGTCCTATGTGGGGGAGAAGTAACCAAGGAGCTGGTTGCTGACTCTTATCTGGGTGTCGTCTACAGAGAGATACTGGGATTATGACTAACATGCTCTAAGTGTGAAGAACTAGGACTCATCTTTATGCACGTTTTGCACTGTTTAGAACACAACTCCCTATGCAGACTCAGACAGCTCAGTGTTGCAAATAACTTTGCATGTTATTGTTCATTCTGATATAAAATCGAAGATTAAGATGTGCCCGATCCAAGTGATGGTATTTTCAATTGTTATATGCATGTGAAAATTGGACAATAAATAAGAAATCATTGATGCATTTGAATTATGGTGTTCACAAAGAATTTTTTAACATAATGTGGGCTGTCAAAAGAATAAACAAATCTGTCCTGAAAGAAGTAGAGCCAGAATGCTCCTAAGAAGCAGGAGTAACAAGACTTCTTCTAGTGTGCTTTGGATATTATCAGAAGAAAGGAGCCCTGGTAAAGGACATCATAGTTGGTAAAGTTGTAGAAGCAGTGGAAGAGAGGAAGATCCCCAATTAGATGGATTGGCTCAAGTATAGGAACAATTACGAGGAGGTATAGGACCAGGCTATGTTTCCTTCTGTTGTCTATACAGTAGCTATGAACTGGAAACAATTTGGCTTTACCTAACAATAGCCCTATACATGTAAAAGGTATCCTGTGAACTGTAAGGAGGCATAAACGATAGCTTTACTTTCATAATAAGGCCAAAGAATTTTAAATATGAAAACGATGAAAAGTGTGCGTGTCTCTAATATTCAATGACGTCATGCTGGGAAGAGCCGGAGAAAAGTCCAGGAAACGCGTTTGAGGAGACATGCAGGCATCTTCGCTGATTGAATCTTTAGTACAGAGCAAACTTCCCCAAAGACGTATCTAGGAAAACCCACTTGAGGGATTTTGAACATGAAACTTGAACATAAAAATGAAACAATATGCTAGACATGATCGTAATCACAAACATACGGCTGTTGCCGTTGTTAGGTGCTATTGAGCAGGTTCCAACCCATAGTGACCCTATGCACAACACAAAGGAACTACACAGTCCTGTGCCATCCGAGCAATTGCTCCTGTGCCTGAGCCCATTGTTTCAGATAGGGTGTCAATCCATCTCAAGTAGGGCCTTCCTCCTTTTTGCTGCCCCTGCATTTCACCAAGCATGATATCCTTCTCCAGGGACTGGTGATAATGTACTATGTCACTGCAATAGGTAGGTTTATTGTGCCAACCTGGCCAGTGAGCATGTGTGGGATTCATTGAAGGGTGGAGAGATTAATGGCAAAGTGAGCTTTGCCTTTATGGTCTTTTGCTCTTTGATGATAGGACAAGTGTGCGGCTGCCTTAGCTGGTTCTCTGCCTCAACTTGTGAGCAACACTGCCTGTGGGGCACCCAACCTGTGGACTATGTAGCTATAGTTTGCAGTCTCTTCAAGACCTGTTTTGCCACGCTACTGAAGTATACATCACTTGGGACTGTCATACCTGTCACCTGGCTGACTGTTGGTGACCTACCTTGATGTTTGCTGCCTGTAGCCAGATTTCCTGAATTGCTCTACAGAGGACTTAGCTAGCTGTCTGCTTCATTGACTTATACCCAGTGGCCCTTAACTTGAAGGGCTGCCAGTGTGTTAGCTGTCTCATGGAAGGGAGTTGCACTGGGCCATTTGTACTACTCTGTAGACTAATTAGCTGTTTTAGTTCTTATGTTGTATATATCTATTTATGTAAATAGATATAAAATCATAAGTGTCCTGCTTTTTTGTTTCTCTAGAGAACCCTCTCTAACGTAGTCACCTTAATTACTTTTTCTCATAGATTAATAAAACAACCTGACAACTATAGAAAATCATTAATAAAAATGAAACATAATCCCTATCACTAGAGATGAAGTTTGTTGTCTTATTAAAAATGAAAAACATACTCTAATATAAAAACAACTCCAAAAATGTAAAATATAGAGAAAATGTATTCATAAATTATACTATCAAGGACTAATCATAGTTAACCCTGTTGCTAATTTTATTGGCTGACCTGATTAATTTTGTTACCTGAAGGACATCAAGATCTTAATTGTTAATTTTCATAGGTATGACTGAGGCCATATAGTCTGTTTTCCTTGTATGTTCCCACGTACTGCTACTGTTGCTTGTCCCTACCATTGTTCATAATTGTACAGAGAAAACATATGTATGAATATTGTTCAATATAATTTTCTATGTTGAGGGAAACCTTCTATATTTTTAATTGTATTATATCCCATACATGGCTAATAACTATCAATTAATCAATGAAGAACTCTATATAACCCATTAATCAGAAATTTGTACATTATCTGCATGAATGCACTTTATCAGTCTTTGCAATAACCCAGATAAGTCAGTTGTGGGACAATATCCAGTGTGAATAGCTCAGGTGAAATTTGGAGTCCTGGCAGTTGTTTACTGGGAAAGAATTCTAGAGTGTTTGGAATTTCACATGCTAAAAACTGAAAAGTAGAAAATGAGTCCTTAAGAAATGTTGCAGACCTTTTAAGGCAAAATAATCTTTTCCTTTTTCCATTGTTGTTTTTTCTCTTTCCTCAGAATTAACTATCCACAAAGGCATATATACAATAGAAACAGGGGATGTCTGCAATCAGAATCCTATTTTACCAAAGTGATTCCAATTTCAGATAAGCTTTTACTCCATGATTGTTTCCAACAGGATAATGGCAACGTCACAGCTAGTTCTGAACCTTGTGACAAGTCATTTCTGAGCTACGTATTGTGACTTGACACCCAGATCTGAAAGTCATAAACTAATTTCTGGCTTTCTCCCAATATGCTCCCTCCTTATCCTGGCTTTGGGCAAGTCACTTCTTATCAAAATATTCAGCTCATGAATGTAAACATGAAAGCAAAATGACAGAGTGATATAAATATTCATTACCCAATAAGCATAATCATGATTATATCTATAACAGTGAAAGAATACTTTACCCTTGTAAATACTTTGAAGTATACCAAGTACTTATATACAATGTGCTTAAAATATTGAGTTATGATAGCAAATACAATGCCTGAGATAAAAAACTGTTCGTTTTTTTCCCTGAATATGTTTCTAAAGAATATAATAACACCAAAGCCCTTTAGAGATGTACTTTGATGCTTCCTAGCTATCATCATCATCATCATCATCTTGACCATCATTGTCATCTTTATGAGTGGGTAATTGAATTTTATGAGTGTCAGTATGAAATAAGCAAACCATTCAGAATTCTACTTCATATTGTTGATAGGTGATTCCAGGTAAATTGTTTGGTAATGACCATGCAAAGTTCGGGCCATTGGCCATGTCTTTGGTGGACACATTGGAGTTAGCAATGATGTCACACATTTGTGTAGTTATACACAAGTGTTTGTATTGGTCTAGACTTACTTTAGTCTGAGATATTAAATGCTTTTTTTTCAGTGGTAAAGTTTGTTATTTTCTTAACAAAGATTCACAATCAACGTGAGTATAAATAACTATGTTGTGTAGTACTCCAGTTTTGTAATCTGCACACATAAGAAACAATGAATAGGTGGGTCAAAATATCCGCAGTGTCAAGACTACTACTAGAATATAAAATTATGTTGCTATTAGATAATTTGTGGTCAGCAAGTCCATGTTATAGAGTACACGTGTTGACAAAGAAAGACCTTCATTTCTCTTTATAAGCAAAGGTTCTTCAAAATATTCATTTATTGAATGTTATTTTTGATTATTTTGTAACAAATGCATATACAAACATGAAGACAAATATCTCCAAAAATATACATCACAGTGATAAGGATTTTTTCACTTTATTTCTCCATATGCTTTTAGAGGGAGCCCTGGAGGCATAGTTGTTACATGTTGGGGTTTGTAGGTGAAACATGAGACTTTATATTCCTGAAAAAGGTAACAGTCTGGGAAACCCACTGAGGCAGTTCTATGCTGTCCTGTAAAGTTGCTATGAGTTCTGTTATCCACTCCAATGGCTATACAGAACTCACAGACACATTCACAACTAAAGGGTTTATTAAGGACATTAGCAGGTTGTAATACCATTGAGAAGTGCTCAGGATTCCATAGTTTATCAGGAGAGAATACAAGGTTACTTCAGGTCTGCTAATAAATGCCCAAGTGGGAAGCATACTATTCCACTGGAAACCTCAAGCTGAAGGCATCCTGTTCCATGAATTAAGTGTCCCCTCCAGTAAGCCTCAGCTGGAAAGTACTTAGCTCCACTTCCATGGGTCAGCATGCCTTTCTTCCCAATTAAATATCCAAAGGCACCCCACTTCAAAAGCCAGTCTTCTGCACAAAAGCATTCAGCTTTACTTGGTCCGTGGGCTGAAAAGTCCATCACTCTTGTTCATCCTGTGACTCCTACTTCTCCTCTTGCTCCTCTGATAGGAGAGCTGTTATCTGGAAGCAGGAGGTTCACTGCACAAATATTTAAGGTCCAGACCATGAGCCCCACTCCTGGCTCTTGCTGGTAAGAGATCCCTCCTCTTGCTTCTCAAAGAGCTCATTTTATATACAGCAGGAATGCATTCTGGGATCCTGTTCACCACTACTTACAGGTGAATCCTATCAGTATCTCCCCCCAACCTTCTTACCATGCAGGATAATGTCATTTGGTGGGAGGTAGAGACATTGATTAGAATAACCATATTAAGTGATTCACTGTCCCTGATAATCCTATGAGTGATTCTATTCTTTCAGTGTTCATGAAAGCAGCAGCCAATAGAGAAAATGACACATTGCTTTAAATCTGCTGTACAAGACCTCGTGAAACTGTTGAAAGCAAGGATGTTACTTTGAGGACTAAGGTGGGCTTAACAAAAGCCATGATATTTTTGATCACCTCATAATGTATATGAACATTGAATATTGAATAAGAAAGAAGGAAGAAGAATCAATGCATTTGAATTGTGGTGCTGGTGAAAAAGATGGAAAATACCTTGCACTATCAAAAGAACAAAAAAATAGATCTCAGAAGAAAGGCAGCCAAAATGCTCCTTAGAGCAAGGATGCTGAGACTGTCTCACATACTTTGGATGTGTTATCAGGAGAGACCAGTCCCTAGAGAAGGACATCATTCTTGGTAAAGTGGAGAGGCAGCAAAAAAAGAGGAAGACCTTCAATAAGATGGACTGACACACTGGCTGCAACAATGAGCTCAGCCATAAGAATAATTATAGGGCTGGCACAGGTCCAGGCAGTGCTTCATTCTGTTTTACTTAAGGTTGCTTTGAGTCAAAACCGATTTAAAGGCACCTAACAACAGCAACACATTCACTGTCATCAATTGGATGCTGACGCATAGATGCTAAAGGTCAGGATGGAACTGCTCCATGAATTTCTGAGACCATGTCTACGAGAGTAGAAAACCCAATTTTTCTCCCATAGCGCAGCTGGTGGTTTCCAACTCCTGATCTTTGTGGTTGCAGCTCAACGTATAACCACCACACAAGGCCTCAGCAACCGCATGCAAATATGGAGGCGATAGCATCTGATGTCTTCTAACTTTACAAGGGGGAAGGAGAATCCAACGTGTCAGCTCTGCCTCCACTCTCCCTTTCTTTACCGATTCTGATACCAACCACCTTGTCCATGGCATTCTCTACTCATCAGTTGCCTTTGATAACTCATTACAATGGCCACACCGGATCATAGACCTTATTCATAAGTGTGAGTTTGGTTAGGGAAGTTCACAGGAAACAATTCAGGGTCATAGATGCTCTGGTCAACATTCTTCTCTGTTCAGGACAAGCTCTTCTCAGTTGCGTATGCAGACACACCTTTCACTGATCCTTGGTTCTCAACCACATCAATGGATCCTTTTTCTCTGCCCTGCTGGGTTAATGTTTCAAGGATCTTTTAGCACACCATTCTACCATACGCCTCAGCCTGAAGTTACTCAGTTCTACATTCATGGGTCAGCAACTCTATGGTTGTTCTAGCTTCCCTCAAGTCAATTTCAACCCACAGCGATCCTGTATACAACAGAATGATATGCTGTGCTCTACTGCACCTTCTTGGCCATTATTCTTACGTGTGAACCCACTGCTGTAGCCACGGTGTCATTTCCTCTCGTTAAAGGTCTTCCTAATTTTCACAGACCTTCTATCAAGTATGATCTCCTTTCCAGGGACTTGTCTCTTCTGATAACACGATCAAAGTACAGGAGACAAACTCTTGCCAGCCTTGTGTCTAAGGAGTATTCTGTCCACATTTCATCCAAGACAGATTTGTTTGTTCTTTTGGCAGTCCATGGCACTTTCAGTATTCTTCTACACCTCCATAATGCAGATGCATCAATTATTCCTTATTCATTATCCAAGCAAACAGCTTCTCCAATTAAGTGTCTTGAAGCAGTTCCCTCAGCAAGTGAGCCTCGGGCCCAAAGGCACTCAGCTATATCCTCTTTGTGCGTTGGACTCCCACTGCTGTCTTGGCTCTTATTCTTGATTCTGTTATTGCTGCTTCCCTCCTGTTTCTCTGATGTTACAGCTTTCTGTACTTGCTTCAAAGAGGTTCAATGGGCAGCGATCTTGAAGTCTGAAGATCATGACTGACTCCTGACTCTTTTTTCTTAATTTTAATGGCCCCTTCAACTCCTGTGATGACTCATTTTATAGCCACCAGTATGACAATACTGACCAGTGCCCTTCTTACACTAACACATTTTTAGAATTACAATTAATCCTGTTAACAATTACTGATAACAGAATCATATAATCTTATCAATATCTTTCCCTGCCTACTCTTACCCAGACTCATAAAAAAGAAAAAGTACACCAAATATGTATTTGTGTTTGGTGGAAGTTACAAATATTTGGGCTACAAGAGCCATATGAAGTAAGTCATCACACTATACAACTTCATATCCTTTTTTTTAATTTTATTTTATTTTATTTTATTTTTTGCATGATGCCTTATATCTGGTCCCTTGGGCACCTCGTGATCGCACTGGCCGGTGTGCTTCTTCCATGTGGGCTTATTTGTTTCTGAGCGAGATGGCCGCTTGTTCACCTTCAAGCCTTTAAGACCCCAGACACTATCTCTTTTGATAGCCGGGCACCATCAGCTTTCTTCACCACATTTGCTTGTGCACCCATTTGTCTTCAGCGATCCTATCATGGAGGTGTGCAGTCAATGATATGATTTTTTGTTCTTTGATGCCTGGTAACTGATCCCTTTGGGACCACTCGATCACACAGGCTGGTGTGTTCTTCCATGTGGACTTTGTTGCTTCTGAGCTAGATGGCCGCTTGTTTATCTTCAAGCCTTTAAGACCCCAGTCACTATCTCTTTTGATAGCCGGGCACCATCAGCTTTCTTCACCACATTTACTTGTTCACCCACTTTGGCTCCAGCCGTTGTGTTGGGAGAGTGAGCATCATAGAGTTCCAATTTAATAAAAGTAGGTATTCATGCATAGAGGGAGTGTTTGAGTAGAGGCCCAAGGTCCTTCTGCCACCTTAATACTTGACCTATAAATATCGACACAAAGATCTATTTCCCCAACCTCCTATATATATTTGCATGTACATGTCTTTGTCTAGACCTCCATGAATGCCCTTTGACTCCTAGCTCTTTCCTCCATCTCCCTTGACCTTCCTCCTGCCCTACTACCATGCTTCATCGCCACCTGGGCTAGAGTATACCTCTTCTCTAAGCAACCTTACCCTTGATCATTTCCCATCAGGCCTGCCACTCCCCCTTCTCTACCCTTTGTGGTCCCATGTTTTTCCCTTGTCCCTGGGTTTGTTAACACCACTTCCTTACCCCCCCTACCCCCCACCCCAAGTCCCCCCGGAACTGTCGGTCCCGTTGTTTTTCATCCAGATAGTTCATCCAGCCTGTCCTATTCAGACAGACCTGTGGAGTCACTAACATGCACGAAAACTAGACAGAGGAACACAAAGCAACAGTATACAACCAGACAACAAAACAACCAAAACAAACCACTGAAAAAGAACAGAACAAAACAGTTCACAAGAGAAAAGCTTGTAGTTAGTTCAGGGATCTTTGCTGGCCCTTAGGAGCGTTTTCCAGTCCAGTCTGTTGGGGCACCACGCCCTGGCCCCAAAGTCCACTTTCAGCATTCCCTGGGGACCTTGCCACTCCATTCCCTTGCTGTTCCGCTGCACTCCCCCAGTGATTTGCCTCGGTGTGGTGGGATCAGGTCAGGTGCAATTCCCACACTGTGTCTCCGGTGCTGTTCCCTGTATCGCCCTTAGTCACTGAGGGGCATCATGTCTCATAGTAGGGCCAGCCATGTTGTTCTCTCTGTGGACTGGCTGCTCTACTCAGGAACATCATCATCACGGCCTGGTGGGCCAGGCTGTGCTCCACTCTCTCCTCCTGCCCCTTCATCTGCTCCCGTGTGCTCTGATCAAATATGTCCATCTCCCATAGCTGCAGGGTCAATGTCGTCCTTTGGAACAAGTTCTTTTCGGGGGAGGGGCAGGAATCCACTTAATTTATGGTGCTGGGGCCAGCCTCCCAGACCTCTCCACCGGTTCCGTCCTCCACGCCGGGATATTGCATTCACACCTTGCGACACTGGGTTGAAGTCTGGTCCCACTTTCCCTGTGGAGATATAAACCATACCCTCCCCTTGGGTGGATTAATGCCCCATTTCTGTCATGCTGATTGTACTTACCTCAGGGGACTCATGTTGTACCTGTCCCTTTGGGTCTGGCTTACCTCGCTTAACATAATTCCTTCCAGCTCTTCCCATGAAATAACGTGTTTCATGTGCTCATCGGTGCTTTTTAGTGCTGCATAATACTCCATTGTGTGTATGTGCCAAAGTTTGCTAATCCACTCGTCTATCGATGGAAACTTAGGCTGTTTCCAAGTCTTTGCTATTGTGAATTGTGCCGCAATAAACATTGGAGCGCATATGACTGGTCGTGTTTTATTTGCTGCTTCAACCGGGTATATGCCCAGTAGAGGGATGGCTGGGTCGTAAGGTAGATCAATTTCCATTTTCTTTAGGTATCGCCAGATTGCTTTCCACAGTGTCTGTACAAATCTGCACGACCACCAGCAGTGGAGGAGGGTTCCTATTTCACCACAGCCCCTCCAACACTTGTTGCTCTCTGATTTACTGATCTGAGCTAGCCTGAGGGGTGTTAGGTGGTATCTCATGGTTGTTTTGATTTGCATTTCTCTTATGGCAAGGGACTTCGAGCACTTTCTCATATATTTATTGGCCATATTGATCTCCTCTCTAGTGAAAGTTCTTCTCATTTCTTTTGCCCACTTCCTTAGGGGGTTAACTGTTTTCCTCTTTTTGCAGGTCATGATGGTGTTGTAGATTTTAGTAATGAGCCCTTTGTCTGACGTGTCATTACTAAAAATCTTCTCCCAGTCTGTGGGTTGCCTTGTCACCCTCTTGGCAAAGTCTTTTGAGGTGCACAGGTGTTTTATTCTTATTAGATCCCATTTGTCGATTTCCAGATCACCTGTGTGTGTCCCCTTCCCTGTTGCAGTGAGCCTATGTGCTCCCTGGGCCAGTGCTCTGAGATTAGTCCCGATTCCCTCCTTAATGGTCCTAATGGTTTGGGGTTTGACTTCTAGATCTGTGATCCACCTTGAGTGTATTCTTGTGCATGGGGTGAGGTAGACGTCTTGTTTCAACTTTCTACATGTGGATATCCATTGTTTCCAGCACCATCTATTAAAGAGGGCATCTGCTTCCCACTTGACGTTTTTGGGACCCTTGTCGAAGATCAGTTGTCTATATGCTGCTGATTTTACTCCTGGGCTTTCTATTCTTTTCCACTAGTCTGAGTGTCTATCATTGTGCTAGTACCATGCTGTTTTGACCACTGTAGCTGTGTAGTAGGCATTAAAATCAGGTAGGGCGAGTCCTCCAATTGTGTCCTTCTTCTTGAGGAGTTCTCTGCTAATTCTGGGTTTCTTCCCTCTCCATATGAAGTTGGTGGTCAGTTTTTCCAATTCTTTGAAGAAGGTTGATGGTAATTGTATTGGTATAGCATTGAACTTGTAGAGTGCTTTAGGAAGAACTGTCATCTTTACTATGTTCAGCCTACCTAACCATGAGCAGGGGAGCTTCATCCATTTGTGAAGGTCACTTTTGGTTTCCTGTAATAGGGTTTTATAATTATGCTTATATAGGTCTTTAGTATTTTTTGTTAAGTATATTCCTAGGTATTTCAGTTTGTTCTTGGCTACTGTGAAGGGTACTTCCCTCTTAATCGCCTCTTCCATGGCCCTGTCCGATGTGTATAGAAACCCTACCGACTTCTGTTTATTGATCTTGTATCCTGCTACTCTTCCATATTCCTCTATTGCTGTAAGTATTCCAACTGTGGAGTTTTGGGGGTCTTCAATGTATAGGATCATGTCATCTGCAAATAACGATAGTTTCACCTCCTCCTCTCCCAACTGGATCCCTTTGATGTCCTTCCGCTGTCTTATGTTGTTAGCCAGAACCTCCAAAACGATATTGAATAGAAGAGGGGACAGGGGGCATCCTTGTCTTGTACCCCTTTTCAGTGGTATTGTTCTTGTCTTTTCTCCATTGACTATGATGTTGGCTGTTGGTCTTTCATAGATAGCTTGTATGAGCTTGAGGAACTTACCTTCCAATCCTATCTTCATGAGTGTTTTGATTAGGAATGGATGCTGGATGTTGTCAATTGCTTTTTCTGCATCTATGGATATTATCATATGGTTTTTATCCTTTTTCTTCTCGATGTGGTGTATGATATTGATGGATTTTCGGATGTTAAACCATCCCTGCATCGCTGGGATGAATCCTACTTGGTCGTGGTGAATGATATGTTTGATGTTCCTTTGTATTCTATTGGCCAATATTTTGTTAAGGATTTTTGCATCTATGTTCATTAGAGATATTGGTCTATAATTCTCTACACTTGTGGGGTCTTTTCCCTGTTTGGGTATCAAAGTAATGCTGGCTTCGTAAAATGAGTTTGGGAGCTTGCCGTTCGTTTCTATGTTCTGGAATACTTTGTGGAGGATCGGTGTCAGCTCTTCCCTGAATGTTTGGTAAAATTCTGCTGTGTAGCCATCTGGCCCTGGGGCCTTTTTCCTTGGTAGGTTTTTGATGACACTCTCTATTTCTTCCTTCGCTATGGGTTTGTTGAGGTTCTTGATCTCTGTCTCAGATAATCTAGGGATAGATTGTTTTTCTAAATATTTATCCATGTCTTCCAGGTTTCTGAATTCATTAGAATACAAACCTTCATAGTACTTTGTGATTATCCTTTTTATCTCATTGGGGTCTGTTGTTATTGCCCCCGATTCATCCCTCATCCTGGCTATTGATGATTGTTCCTTTCTATCTTTGGTAAGCTTTGCCAGGGGAGTGTCAATTTTATTAATTCGTTCATAAAACCAGCTTCTAGTTGCGTTAATCCTTTGCATTGTTCTTTTGTCTTCCCACTGGTTTAACTCCGCCCTGATTTTTATTATTTCTTTTCTCTTGCTATTGGAGGGGTAGTTCTGTTGACTCTGTTCTAGTTGTTGGAGGTTTTGTGTTAACATATCTGTCATACGCCTTTCTTCTTTTTTCATGTATGCATTCAGTGATATCAAGCTACCTCTGATAACTGCCTTTGCAGTGTCCCATAAGTTTTGATATGTTGTATGCTCGTTCTCATTAGTTTCTAGAAATTTCCTGATATCCTCTCTGATCTGGACCTTAACCCATTCATGTCGCAGGAGATCGTTGTTTATTCTCCAATTGGTGGCCCTTGCTTTTCTGGGTGCCCTTCTATTAATCTCCAGCTTTATGGCATGGTGGTCTGAGAAAGACGTCTGGATAATATCTGTGTTTGAATTTACTCAGGCTGGCCTTGTGCCCCAGCATGTAATCTATTCTTGAGAAAGATCCGTGTGGATTGGAGAAGAATGTGAAACCTTTTGCTTTTGGATGAAAGGCTCTATAGATGTCTATCAGGCCCTGTTGCCTAATTACATTGTTTAGCTCTCTGGCCTCTTTGCTGAGATGCTTTCCCTGTGACCTGTCTTTCTCTGATAGTGGAGTGTTGAAGTCCCCCACTATTATTGTTGTTTCCGTGATTTCTTCTGTCATTTTTTTAATAGTTTGTTTGACGAAATTTGCCGCACCATTATTAGGTGCGTAAATATTCAGTATGCTTATTGCTTCCTGGTTTACTGAGCCTTTGAGCATTATGTAATGTCCCTCTTTGTCTCTTTTTATGTTTTGGATCTTGAGATCCATTTTGTCGGAGATTAAGATAGCCACTCCTGCCTTCTTGGAGTTACCATTTGCTTGGTAAACTTTCTGCCAGCCCTTTATTCTCAGCATATGCTTGTCTGCTTGCTTAAGGTGTGTCTCTTGCAGGCAGCAGATTGATGGGTTATGTTTTCTAATCCAATCCTCCAGCCTCTTTCTTTTAACATATGAATTGAGCCCATTTGTATTCAAAGTGATTATTACAATCTCTGGCTTCATGGTTGCCATATTCTGTTTTGTGTTTTGGGTCTTTGCCTATCTTCCTTCATATCAGTGTACTGCGTTTGAGTGGAGGGTTTCTATCCTGTCCTCTTTTCCATCTGAGACCGTGTTGTCCTGGTACGTGTTGCTGGCATGTTGGCTTCTAGATGGAGATGGGCTATATGGTGGTCTCCTGGTGGTTCTAGTTGGAGCTTGATCTTCTGGCCATAGTGAGTCAGCCAGTATGTTCTGCAGGGTCGGGTGACTTGCAGTATATTTTTTGAGTTCTTCCTTGTCCTGGAAGACCCTTATCTTACCCTCTATCTTAATGGATAACTTGGCAGGGTATGGGATTCTGGGGGAGGCATTTTCATCTTTCAGTTTTTGGAAGATGTTGCTCCATTCTCTCCTCCTCTTCATGGTTTCTACTGATAAGTCTGAGCATAACCTTACCTGCGCTCCTTTGTATGTGACTGTCTTCCTTTCTCTTGATGCTCGTAGAATTTTCTCTTTTTCCTCTAAGTTGGATAATTTTACAATTATATGCCTTGGCGTGTTCTTCTTGGTGTTTAGCTTAGCCGGCGTCCTCTCTGCTTCCTGTATGAGAGTCGGATTCTCCTTTGTTAGGTTGGGGAAATTTTCTTCCAGGAATTCCTTTGCTATCTTGGCGGTCGATTTGTGTGTTATGTTGTGTTCCGGTAGACCGATTATTCGAATATTATTCCTCTTCATAGCATCTGTCATTGATCTCAGGCTGTCTTCTGTTTCTTTAATTTTCCTATCTGATTGTTTTTCTCGCTTGCTTCGTTTGGTTTGAGCGTCCTCGAGTTCACTGATACGGTTCTCAGCCTCCTCAAGCCTAGATATAGCTTCTGTGACCTTTTGTGTGGCCTCTGCTACCTCCTCTGTTAGTTTCTGCAGTTCCTTTTGGTGGATAGTATTCATCCCCTCTATTGTGGACTTCATCCCCTCTATTGTGCATTTCATCCCTTCTATCGTTGCATCCTTATTTTGGTTTGCTTCTCTTAGCTCCTGTATTACTGCAAGCAGAGTTCTGAAGATTTCCTTTTGTGGCTGATCTATATCTGTTTCTTCTATGAGTGACGTTAGGTCTGTTAAAGTGCCTCGTTTTTCTGATTTTTTTGTTGGGAGTGATGTGGTCTGTTGATTTTTCCTTGATCCTTTAATAGGCCCCATGCTTCTGGGAGACAGGAGTAACCTTATTGTGTGGAGGCTCAGGCCACTGTGCCGTCTCCTGGGGTGGCTGGGGCGGGCTGCGGCAGGCTTAGGGCTGGCACTGGGGACCCAACAGGGCCCCAGGTGGTGAGAGCTGGCTGGAGCTCACTGACGGCTCCTCAGGGACTGCAAAGCCGAGACCCAGGCTCCACTGCAGGTGGAGTGTTTGATCTGCCCGGGCTGTGAGCGGGCGCGGGGAGGCCCCTTGGACAGCTGCGCAGGCAGCTGCGGGACACTGCAGGGAACAATGGTGTTCGCTCTCCGCCCTTTTGGCGCGAGACCGCAGGGGGTAATGGCGCCGGCAAAGGAGGCTTGGCGCGAAACCGCAGGGGGCAATGGCGCCCTTCCTCTGCTCAGGCTCAGAGTCGCGGCCGCCGGGGTCCCCGCAGCACCCTGGGGAGGGCACCTACTCTTGTGCCTTGCGCAGGGGGGGGCCCTTGGTGGGAAGACTCAGCAGCACGGGGCGCGGCGCTCCACGGAAGCTCAGGGTCCGGGACAGGCGCGGGTTGGGCTATGGCTCCCGTCGGCGGGAAGTGCTCAGCGCAGGGTCCCCGCCAGGAGTGGAGCTGGTGCTAGGCTGCCAGGGGCTGGCGGGGGCAGGCGGGGGTGGGAGGCCAGCGCACGGAGGGCAGGTGGAGAGGTCCGCGGCAGCGGTGCGGGTGGATGGTCCCCCGTGGGGGTCGCCAGACAACCCGAGGGTCCGCTCCCCTGAGCTTGGATGAATGGAGGGAGGGACGTGGGCCCGAGGGCAGATCGCTGCCCTGTGGGGAGAGGGGAACTGCGGGAGAGGAAAGCTTCTCTCCCAGTGGGGATCCGCGATAGGGAGTGGGGAGTGGGCCGCTGGAGTAGGCAGGGCAGGCAAGCAGCTCTGGGCTGGAGTCGGGTTTGGGGATGGAGCCTAAGCCGGTCGCCAGTGAGCTCACGGCAGCTTAGTGGCCAGAGATGTCCCACTAGTCCGGTCCTCTTTCACCTAGACCCCTGCTCCGGACAAATACGTGGGGTAGGACTGGGGTGCTGTCCCAGGGGGATATTTCACTCACCAGACTCTTACTATTCAGCTACCTGGTCGCCAATCCCGCTTTGTTTGGAGGAGCTCTCAGAGTATGCGGGTGTCCCTGTCGGCCATCTTCCCCCCTCTCTCATATCATTTTATATCACAACTGGAGTTCTTGTTAAAGTAAGAACCTCATTCTTCAATTCTTGTTAACACAACTAACAAGGCTACCATGGACATCAAAGTGGAGAAAGCAAGGACCTTATTTTTCAATTAAGCTTTTCTAAGCAATAAAATGGTCAGGGATAGAGCCATTTGTCCTTTAAATCTTATAGCTTACTTAACATCAGATATAACCTTAGCAAAGCACTGCTCAGAGAAGGGGGAGCTTTATCCCATGATGTTGGAAATGAAAGGGTTTTACTGTTTGTTTATTCTTTATGGAAACAAAATGGCACTGAGAGAATGTATTAGGCAATTTAACAACTGACAATTGGAAAATTAGGCAATTTAACAGTTTGAATCTCTAACTACTTCTTCTGAAGAATAATTTATCCTGTCTGCTTTGTAAAACACTGAGAACTTATTTGGACATCAAAGTTAGTGAGTAAGCATAAGCTGTAATAGACATTTCAATTCAATCCAGAAAATATTCATGGACAATTATTTTGCTTCACTATCTGTGAATCCAGTGATATGTAGTGCTGGCTTTCAAGCCAGGATTCTCATATTAAAACCTGTACCTTAGAAATTTGTAACTCTGTGACACTGGACAAGTTATGCAACTTCTCTATGTCTCCACTTTTTCAGGTATCAAATGGGGATTTTGGATTTCATAGAGTTTGGTAAGTTAGAACTATGAAGCCGCACACATATTCTACCAAGCAGACTCAGAGAGCGGCACCATCTCAAGCGCAAACAGTATATCTTAAGGCCTCCCGGATGAAAAGATGATTTATAGATCTCATTAGATTAAAATGTAATTTGGAATATCTCATTAGTCACAAATGGATTAAAAAAATTAAAGAACACCAAAAATCGCTCTCATACTTAATCAAAGAAAAGGCAGTATTAATCAATTGTGTTGTGATATGTTAGAGATTGTATTTGTATAGCCATTTGAAAAAGATAATTAAAATAGGCAATTTTATCATTGGATCTGAAAACCCAGCATAGACTCACTATGAAACTTTTGGAGGTATAAAAGGAGATTTTCTTTTTCTCCACTCATTACTTTCAAACATTTGCAAGGGAATATTTCTTCACTGGTCTCTACAGACTTCTTGAGTAGATTCTATAGTTCTCTGAGAAGCTTAATTTTAAAATTTCATTACTCTCTAATCAAATATAAAACCTCAAGTTCATGTGCCGCTTATTGCTATCATTCTTTGCTCCCCAGCATGCTTATAGATTGGAGTAGAGGGGACCTGCAGGATGAGAAGGGCTCTTCCTGATCCCCCTTCCTTCCAGTTCTGAACCCTTTCTCTGCAGTGCTTCAGAGGGTGGGGCCGGTTTTAAAGGGGCAACACCTTCTCTTTAACCAGTGCTGGTATAGCACGCTTCTGCCCTTTGTCCTTTTCTGTAAGCCTTGCCTGGCTGTTTACGGCTTTTAGTGGTAGGAATGTCAGTAGTTCTCTCATGAAGGTCCTTGATGAGCCTGCCAGGCGCTACAACACTCTCATTTATGTTGTTACTAACTGGACCTTCATCCCTAACACACAGTGGATATCCAAGTGTTGTCTCTTTCCCCTGCCCAAAAGGAAAATCATCAAGTTGGCTAAATTAAAAGAAATGAAAAAAAAAAAAGTCCTCTCAGGAGATGAGTTGTTAGTCTCCTCTTCTTTTGTATACCCCAAATATCTTCTGATGAAGCCCATTTGGTTTTGCAGAAAGAGAGGAAAAGGAAATGAAAATATATTCTGTCAGATGGAAGACCCGGCATTCCTGACACTCCGCTGGATTTTCTGAAGGGAGATGGGTAGGAAAGCACGTAAGAGGCAATGAGACCATGAAACAGACAGAGGCTCTGTGCCACAAGCTATGAGACCACGAGACTGAGCAATGGCTGGCTTCCTTAACGACAGAAGCAGAGGCCACGGGATCCTGTGGCTGAGAAGCTAAGGATTAGAGGGAAACTTGGTTGCTGGCCAAGGAGAGGTATTGCTGTGGACCAGTAATTGTGCCCTTAATGTTTTCTGATCCTGACTTCTAGAAACCTGTTAATGGCCTAATAATATGCTCCTGTGGATTCTGTGTAGCCATTACAATGAATTATCAAAAACACCATAGAAATAGAGTGACCTGAGAGGAACATTTGAAAGACAGAGGTGGACAGTTGTCTGACCCCTGCTTTGTGACAATTGGCCATGTGTTTGTGGAGAATTGGATTCTCCTCTTTTGTATCCTGAGAGAAGACCAGATGTGGCTCCCACACTATTTCAGCAATGGGGGATGGAACCATATGAAGCCTGTATTTGGCAATGACAACTTAAAAAAAAAGAATTAATCCAAATGAATAAAAGTGATAGTAGATTGTAGTAATTAGCTTTACATGCAATATTCAGTTGACATACCTTGCATGCTAAAAGTCAGAAGGACTTGAAGCACTTACTGAAGACAGTCAAGGATTTCACCCTTTAATATATATTCAACTCAATGTAAAGAAGATCTAAACCCTCACAAATGGACCAGTAGGAAACATCATGAAACAGAAAAGATGGAAGTTGGCAAGGATACCATCTTGGTCGGATCAACAATCAATGCTTATAGAAGCGCCAGTCAAGAGATCAGAAGCACATCACATTGGCTAACTCAGCTCACAAGACCTCTTTAAAGTATTGAAAAGAAAGGATGTCAGTTTGAGGACTAAGGTACACCTGACTCAAGCCATGGTATTTTCAGTCTCTTCACATGCATGTGAAAGTTGGACATCACATAAGGAAGACCAAAGAGCCAGTGCTTTTGAACTATGGTATTGATGATGAATATTGACCCGTGCTGTCAAAAGAACAAGCAGGTCTGTCTTGCAAGAGGTACAGCCATAATTCTCCTTGGGCAAAGATGACTAGAATCTTTCTTCACACACCTGGGACAGGTTGTCAGGAAAGATCAGTCTGCGGAAGAGGACGACATGCTCGGTACAGAGGCAGGGCACCAAAGAAGAGAACAACCTGGAACAAGATGGATTGACACAGCATCTGTATTAATGGGTTGAAACTTCAGAACAACTCTGAGGATGGGCAGTGTTTCATTTTGTTTACATTGGGTTGCTATGGTTACTGGCTCCAAGGCACCTAACAGCAACAGCTGAACATGAAGGAAAAATCGGAAATCAAACATTGTCATTGAGTCAGGGCCAACTCACAGAGACCCTGCAGGACAGGGTGGAGCTGCCCTTGAGCACGTCTGAGGCTGTAAGTCTACCAGAGTAGAGAGACCCATCTTTCTCCTGCACACGAAAACTAGACAAGAGCTAAGCCTTGCAGTTTGTGTTTGAATGACTAGCAGACAAAATTATCAAACTGTGTGTAAATAAATTTATTTGGAGAAAGGAACAAGAGAACAATGATAAAAGAAGTAATAATTTTCATTTTCTCTACACTTTTAAAACACTAGAAAAATTCCTTTAAAAATTAGAGGCTATAATATTTCAAAAGTAAAAAGTCATTTTACATTTATGTACTATAAATTTAATCCATTGGAACATGCCCTATTCTCATGGAAGCTATTGCAAGTGAGATACTGATTAACTCATTAACAGCTCTAAGCAATTATTCCAGGTAAACTGTGGTGGGTTAGTGAGTTACAAATTGAGGCTACCCACTGGATCAGCAGGTCCATCCTCCAATGCTGCAAAGGAGCAGGAGGAGGCTCTCTTCTCTAGGGATTTATGACCTTGAAAACCCCACACAGTAATTCTCCTTTGCCCTATAGGGCCACTATGAGTCTGAATGGACCAGAGGGCAGTTAGTACATACATTTCATAGGTCAAGATGATCAAAACTAGGAACAAGACATTAGTGTCAACTACTCTTACTATCCAAGTCCCTCACTTTCCATCATTTTCTATCACTTTTTATTGGTAGAACGAAGGGATTTAATCAGATTTTAATAAAAATACACATAACCTGTCATTTTTAAAAAGCCAACTCAGTTCCATCAATATTATTCAGACTCTTAATGATACTATGTAAGGCTTCTGATACTGTGACTCTTTATGAGAGCATGCAACCTCATCTTTCTTCTCCAAACAGCTGGTGGGTTTGAACCACCAATCTTGTAGCTGGCAGTCCAATGCCTACCTGATAATGCCACAGGACAATTAAAAGAGACACAATTTAAGAGTGTTTTGATGGACATGCTAGACTTTTTCTCAGGCCATTTTATACCTATAAATAAGCTTGGCTAATGAGTTCCAAAGGCAAATGCACACAATGTGTATAACTTAGCATTGATCAAAATTTAAAACTATATACAACAGTCTTATTGGGTATGATGCATATGCCAAATAATTGACACATTAAAGTACACAGTTCAGTGATTTTGTTTTTACTGTGCACCCATCACCATGATCAATTTTAGAGCATTTCATTACATTTTAAAAGTAAGCCCCATACCAATTAATTAGTAGTCATTCCTTACTTCCTGCAACTCTCTTGCATAGGCAATCAGTTGTTACTTTCTGCTCTACAAATTTGCCGATTCTTAGCTTTCCTAGATCTTACATTTACCATAGTGAAGTACTTCTTTTTCAATTTGAAGAAATTCTTGTGTGTTTTACTAGTGGTAGCAAAAAGCTTCCTACTATCCCAGACAATGGCCTAAAGCATGTATTTGCACAAGGCAGATGGTATATAATAAAACTGACTGGTTAAAGAACTTTCTATTATCCCATCCACTGTCAGTTAGAGCATCCCTGTGTTAGGAAACCACATGAGCAACACAGAGGGTTGCCTTTATGCTTTCTTCTATATTCTCCAATGTAAAATATATTTGAGATACAACAAATAATAATTTGACTCAATTTTTTGTTTTTTGGGGTATATTTTAGTATTATAAGTAATGTTTATTACTTATAGAATTGTAGTGTATAATTTGCTAATGTTATTATTCTTATATGTTTACATACAGATGTTCAGTTTTAGGATTAACTGACTAAAACACCAAAATCAATGGGAAGCATTAAGATCTTACTACAGAAGATATGAACGGCAAAAAAATGACTGTTTATAAAACTCCCAGTAATTGTCTGACAAGAGTTACCATCCCGAGTCCCAGGGTTAATCCAAAAGATCCAGAACATTTCACAAGGAGTAAGAACCACCAACTCTTCTCTCATGGAAGTAATTTTTACTGTTTGTGTATGCTTTATGTAGGAGTGTACATGTGTAATAAACTATGAGGCTAGATTAAGAAGAGGAAGTAGAACAAAGGATATCATTGCTGATATCAGATGGATCTGGCTGAAATCAGAGAATACCAGAAAGATGTTTTCCTATGTTTCACTGACTACGTATGGACATTCAACTGTGTGAATAATAACAAACTATGGATAACCTTGAGAAGAATGGGAAGTCCAGAACATTTCCTTGTGCTCCTAAGGAACTAAAGGGGCAGTTCTGTGTACAGAACAAGGGAATACTGCACAGTTTAAAATCAAGACTAGTGTGTGTCACAGTTGTATCCTCTCACCATATTTATTAAATCTGTATGCTGAGCAAATAATCGGTGAATCTATATAACATGAAGAATAATATGGTATTGGGTTTGGATAAAGTTTTATTAATAATCACCTATATGCAGATGACAAAACCATGCCTTCTGAAAGTGAGCAGGACTTGAAACACTTGCTGATGAAAATCAAGGACTGCAGTCTTCAGTGTGGAATATAACTCAATGTAATAAATTGCACAAAAAAACCCCAACTGGACCCATTGGTACCATAGTAATAAAGGGAGAAAAGATTGAGGCTATCATAGATTTCATCTTACTTGGATCCATGATCAATGCTCATGGAAGCAGCAGACAAGAGACGAAATTATACATTGCATTGGGTAAATCTGCACAAGACCCCTTTAAAGTGTTAAATAAAAAATTTTTTTTTAAAGAATCAAGAATGTTACTTGGAGGACTAAGAGCAAATGACCCAGAAGTGGTATTGTCATTGGCCTCTTATGCATGTGAAACTTGGGTATTGAATCCATCAGTAAACTGTGGGACTGGATGAGAATATAAAGCGACTACCGTACATACTCGAATATAAGCCGACCCTAGTATAAGCCAAGGTTCCTAATTATTATCTGGGAAACCAGAAAAACTGATTGACTCGAATATAATCCTAGGGTGGAACTGCAGAAGCTATTGGTGAGTTTCAATAATAAAAAAATATGAAAATAAAATTACTAAAAATTGAGACATCAGTGGGGTAATGTATTTAAATATTTATTATAAATAAAAGGACAAGTCATTCAACATTGGTAAACCAGCACAGTAAGTGGAAAATAGGTTCAACAAAAACAATAAGGTATCAACAAGGATACCTTAAGAGTACTATTCTCTCAGCTCAATCAGAAACCAAGCTAAAATGTAAAGCGCTAAAATCCTTCAAAATTGGATTCCTCATCATCATCCGTATCCTAATGCAGAGCTTCAGCTAGTGTGAGGTCATCATAGACGCTGTCCTCACTGAGATTGCCATCATCACCATCACTGCTGTCATTTTCATACAAAGCGCAGTCTTCACTGCCATCCACAGCATTACCAATACTACATTTCTGAAAGGCATGTTGCACCATGTCTTCTAGAATGTCTTTCCATGCATCTCAAACCCACTTTGCTACTATGTCAGTCTTCATGAGATTTCCTCCTTTTGTTTGTTGGGCTTGACCAGATGACATCCATTCATGCCACTGGCCTGTGTATAAGTCGAACCCCAGTTTTTCAGCACATTTTTTTGTGCTGAAAAATTCGGCTTATACAGGAGTATATACGGTAAATCCTCTATGTTCATAGTTATGGGTCTGGAAAGCTGAGTCTGGTGGGGGAAGACCCTCATGGTTATGAGATATAAATAAAATTTATTACGCATTCTCATGACTGAATACAATCTCTCCAATAATCCCCAGTAAATTAATTTTCATAAAGGAGTTACCAAGAAAGATACCTTATTCTTACATCTGGCAATTCACTATGCCTGAAGATTATCTGTAAAGAAAAGCAACCAGTTTCTATAGCCCAACCCACTGTAAAATGTAGCAAACTTTCAGGGGACGTGTGGGAGGGATTTCACCAACATTGGCATATATTCCATGAGCTTTTTCAAGGCACCTATTTTATTACAGCATGTTAAACTTCTTTGATATTAATAAAATAAAATAAAATGTAGCAAACTCTCATATGACACCCTCTTCTGATACAGAGAATAGATTGTTCTCCTGGGGGAGGGTTCAGGGGCATTTGAGGATAATTAGCACTAGGTCAAGACAATGACTCACCTCACTGTGACTGCCTGTTTATGATATTTCATACTTATGATATTTCCCATTATGTAATTTGTTCACTGTAGGATGTGTATGCCTTTTGAAAGATCTGTAATCCCCATTAGATATATATTCATTGAAAAATGCATTCACTCTCTTTGTCCTGATGTAGGGACAAGGAGCCCTAGTGACCGACTGTCTGTCTGTTTTATTTTCCATAAATGCAAAGTCACTCCTAAGGAGCCATTTGAGTGTTGGGGACTGTGTTGGTCTGAGTAGACTAGAGAAACAAATTCATAAACACACATATGCATATAAGGGAGAGGTTTATACACAAGAGGAATTGAACATTGAGAAAACATGCCAACCCAGTCCAGTCCAAGGCCATAAGTCTGATATTAGCCCATATGTCCGATACTAATCTATCAAGTCCTCTTCAGACTCACGAAATACATGCAATAAAACCAAATACATGTCGATCACAAGCCAGTGGGTAGACAGTCTTTGGGTCCAGTGGTGTTGTCAGCATCTCAGTGCTGGCAGGGGTCTTTCTGTGGCTTCTCCAGCTTCCAAGGTCTGGTTGTGTCCATGTGGCCTGTATTCTGCAATGTCTCCCAGGGTGTAGTAGACAGAGAGAAGTGTCTTCCACCTCCAAGGAGGAAGTACTGGATTTCCCAGAATTCTCAGGAGAAGGCCAAGCCCACACCGAGACCTATGATCTGATTGACAGGCTAGACACCACCTTACACTCTTAATCCTCAAATGGACACCAGATTAGGTGACTACTACAGGGATCCATATCCCAACAAATAAGGAAGAACTAAGAAAAACAGATGCATTTAAATAATGTTGCTGATGGAGAATATTGAAAGTACCATGGGTTTTCAAAAGAAGCAACAAATATATCAAGGAAGAAGTACAGCCAGAACACTCCTTAAAAGGAAGGATGGGGATATTAATCTCATATTTGCACATGTTATCAGGAGAGACCAGACCCTGGAAAAAGCTATTGCGTTTGCTAAAGTAACAGGGCAGTGAAAAAGAAGAAGACCCGTGACAGAAATGGCTGCAATAGCCTGCTCAAACAGGAGAACAATCGTGATGATGTTCCAGAGTCCGGAGTTGTTTCCATGTGTAGCACCCAGGGTCACTACGAGTCAGAACGGATGCGAAGACACTAGCGTCAATAGTAAAGCATTGCTGCTAGCCTTTCAGATTCCGGTTTATGATACAGGCATGAGTGTATTCCAAACAAAATGCGCTTCAACGTGTCTTTATTATTAAAGATGGCTGCAGGCATGTTCTCTGAGCAGCACACGTGTCTTAGTCTCATTAGAATGTCTTTTTTAAAGTCAGTCAAAACAGGGGCTTGCAGACATATCTACTGAGTAGTTAAATTCAAGACAGAAAGTTAGGACAACTGTTTTTGTGGATTCAAAATTGTTGATCTTGATAGATTTTCTCAAAGGACATAGAACCAACATGGGGTCTTAAGTTGAAAGTTTAAGAAAATTGAAAGCGGCATTGGTAAGAGGAAGGCCAGTGAAGCCATGCAGAGGAAGGGCTGTCCTGTGAGAATTTGGTTGGGAAATCTCCATCTACCCTGGAGTGCTAATTTTGTCCCTCCAGACTTCATTTTGTTTCCTAAACTCAAAGAACATTGAAAAGGAACAAAATGTCAATCCCCAGAAGATGCCCTAACTTATTTGGATGCGATGTCCATCAAGAGGGTAAAATTTCTTGGGGAAAATTTGGACAGATGGAAGCACTACCTTCAAAGCTGTATATCCCTAATAGCTTTACATTTGGTGGTATATATATGATCGTTTGTCAATTTGAGGATTAAGAGTGTAGCGGTGGGGTATAGCTTGTCAGTCAGGTCATAGCCAATGAGGCCTCTGTGTGGGCATGGCCTTCTCGTGAGGATTCTGGGAAATCCAGGACTTCCTCCTTGGAGGCGGGAGACACTTCTCTCTCGGCTCACATCCTAGGAGACATCACAGCTGACAAGACACTTGGACCCACCCTGATGCAGCCCTGGGTGCTGGAGAGCCATGCAAAGACCTCTGCCAGCGCTGAGATGTTTCCAACACCCTGGGATCCAAAGACTTTCTATCCACTGGCCTGTGACCTTCCTGCATTTGGCATCATTGCATGTGTTTCATGAGTCTGAAGAGGACTTTATAGATTGGTATCAGACATATGGGATAATATTGGTCTTATGGACTCGATCTGGACTGGACTGGGCTGTTTCCTCAGTGTTCAGTTTCTCTTGTTTATCGATCTCTTTCTTATACATACATATGGGTCCATGGTATCAATACTTTTACTTCCCTTGACATCTGTAAATTTATATGTTTATAAGTGTTTACAACACTTAGAGGAAAATAAAGTTTGGATATATAAAGACGCTGATATTAAGAAGAAATAATGAAAACTAAAGAAATAAGTATTTACCTTATGTCAGAACAAACTTATGATGAAGTTATCATAATGGAATTCCATTGTAGATTGAGGATAATCTCCATAATAGTATGCTATAAAGATGATTAAAAGGGGTGGCATACTCTGCTATTTAACTATCCTTTGTGAGAAGAGGTAGCTAGCATAAGGTAGCTAGCAACATCTAATTTTCTGTGCTAAGATTTGTTATATTTTGCTTGTGACATTATGCTATAAATATTAAATGTATTATTAAAATCCTCTTCAAAATAAACCTGCTCTTTCATGTTTGAAAATCTATAGCTTCCCTTTTGTCATTAAAATAATTATAGTATTATGGATCAGGATTTTATAATAAAAGATGACTTGGAAACAAGTATCATCTGTTTGTTCATTTTTAAGAGATGCCAAGCTTCTGAAGGGTCTTTCCTGGCACAGAGGCTTAAGATTTAGACTGCTTACCAAGAGGTCAGCAGCTCAAAATCCATCAGCCACTCTGTGGAAGAGAGATGAGGCCATCTGCCTTATTAAAAAATAAACCACAGACACTGCCATGGCCTTAAAATGGTTAAAATCTAAAACAGACAGAGAAAGCCCTCCCTAGACCCACACCCAGAATTTGGATTTCTAAACCACTGAATTGTTAGGGGAGGAAAAATACATAAGTCAGGCACTCGTGGTCATTCTGTGATGGTGACATCAGGTAAGGAAGACATTCTTTATGCACATTCTACTTCGAGTCTGCCATGCAGTAAGGAAGCCAGCCTTCAGATATTTCCAGGCTCCACTTTGAGTCTCTTGTCGATTTCAGGTCTTCTGAGCTAAGACTCCAGACAGGTTAAGCAGAGCCAAGCAATCCCCTGGATGCTCAGCCTAAACTCTGGACTCAAAGAGTTACTAAACTTGGTAAAATTGTTGCTTTAAGCCACTAAGATTTCTGTTGCTATTACAAAAACAGTTACCAGGAGAAATCACAATTTGCAGTACTACTGCATGGAATTTATAAAACTTAAAAGCACAAATTCATATTTTAAACTTCCATGCCCTACCACCTTCTCCAGCTTACATGAAATTGTGTGTACATGCGTTATAAATGTAATTCAAACATTTCTGAGACTCTGTCTGACAAGATACCCCAGGATAAGTGCTTTAAAAAGCAAACAAATGCATGAATAATTCTTCAATTCTGGTTACTCTGAAAGATAATTTGGGGCAGATGTTAGTTAGGATAAGGTTAGTTAGAATTAGGTGTGACAGAAAACTGAAGTGAACATAGGCTGAAATGGATAGGTAATTAACCCTAACAAGCCCCATGGTACAGTGGTCCAAAGGCCTGATTGTCACAAAGTCCACAGAGCAAACCCACTGGCCAATGCAGCGGAAAAGGATGTGGGTCCACAAAAACCGACAGTCCTGCAAACCACACGGGCATTCTACTTTGTCCTATAGCGTCACCGTGAGCAGGATACACCCGAAGGCAGCAGGTCTGCCTTTATTGAAGCTTAGAAATCCCAAGACTCTAGAATCAGACTGTACATTTAAGTTTAAGGTATTAACGCACAAGCTTTTCCCAGTTTTTTACTGATTCATTCCTCGGTTTGGTCATCTGCATTACCAATGGCTACTTTTGCCCAATTTACATATACTTTTACATTCCAGTCAACACCAATCAAGATGGTAAAGGGATAAGCCAAGCTATGACTTAGCACACTTTGAAAAAGTTGAACATTGTAATTTGACTTTCATATTGGAGTTCAATAAGGCCATACTTGGTTTCAAGGTGTAGTACTTACACGATTTCATGTCAACTAGATAAAAGAATGAAGGGGTGGAGTCTAGCCTGTCAATTAGGTCACAGCCTGATGATCCCTCCTTGTGGCCGTGGCCTTCTCATGAGAATTCTGGGAGCACACTCTCTCTCATGCTGTCTGCTACATCCTCCGGTTGATAAGCGACATGGAGGCACACTGACTGCAGCCAAAGACCTGGAGATAAGCCCACTGCTGTTGGATTCACAGGACGTTCCTCCCACCAGTCTGTGATCATCCTGCATTCAGCATCATTGCATGTGCTGCGTGAGACTGAAGAGCATTCATGGGCTAGTATGGGACATAAGGACTTGATCTGGACTGGGTTGAGATGTTTTATTGATGCATAATTACTCCTTGATATAAAGTTCTCTCTTACACATAGATGAGTGTCAAGTAGAATTTGCTTCTCTAGTCAATCTGGTCTAACACACATGGATACCTGTAAGATGTAGTATATGCTGGGTAAATAAATATATATATGCAATTAATTTTCTAAGGTTCAGTTAGAAAGAACAGTAAAGATTATGTATATTGAGTCCCTTCTCATGGAGTAGACATACAGAAACAAATTAAAGTTAATACTCATTTCAAAAAGATAAAGGAAATCTAAAACAAATGAAAGAGAACTATGATCACAACAAATGTACAAAAGTGTTTGACACAATGGATGGATGGATGGATGGATGGATTGTGATAAGAGTTTTATGAGCCCCCAATAAAATGATTTAAAAATAAAACAGCAGAAAGTATATGAAAAAATAGGAAAAAAGAGAAAAGAAACAAGCATCTACTATGAATGAGAGACAACATGGTTAATCTAGCCTATAAAATAGGAATTACTGAATAGGACAGGCTGAATGAACTATCTGGATGAAAAACAACGGGACCGACAGTTCCGGGGGGACTTGGGGTGGGGGGTAGGGGGGGGTAAGGAAGTGGTGTTAACAAACCCAGGGACAAGGGAAAAACATGGGACCCCAAAGGGTAGAGAAGGGGGAGTGGCAGGCCTGATGGGAAATGATCAAGGGTAAGGTTGCTTAGAGAAGAGGTATACTCTAGCCCAGGTGGCGATGAAGCATGGTAGTAGGGCAGGAGGAAGGTCAAGGGAGATGGAGGAAAGAGCTAGGAGTCAAAGGGCATTCATGGAGGTCTAGACAAAGACATGTACATGCAAATATATATAGGAGGTTGGGGAAATAGATCTTTGTGTCGATATTTATAGGTCAAGTATTAAGGTGGCGGAAGGACCTTGGGCCTCTACTCAAACACTCCCTCTATGCATGAATACCTTCTTTTATTAAATTTGAACTCTATGATGCTCACTCTCCCGACACAACGGCTGGAGCCAAAGTGGATGAACAAGTAAATGTGGTGAAGAAAGCTGATGGTGCCCGGCTATCAAAAGAGATAGTGACTGGGGTCTTAACGGCTTGAAGATAAACAAGCGGCCATCTAGCTCAGAAGCAACAAAGTCCACATGGAAGAACACACCAGCCTGTGTGATCGAGTGGTCCCAAAGGGATCAGTTACCAGGCATCAAAGAACAAAAAATCATATCATTGACTGCACACCTCCATGATAGGATCGCTGAAGACAAATGGGTGCACAAGCAAATGTGGTGAAGAAAGCTGATGGTGCCCGGCTATCAAAAGAGATAGTGTCTGGGGTCTTAAAGGCTTGAAGGTGAACAAGCGGCCATCTCGCTCAGAAACAAATAAGCCCACATGGAAGAAGCACACCGGCCAGTGCGATCACGAGGTGCCCAAGGGACCAGATATAAGGCATCATGCAAAAAAAAAAAAAGATATAAGTGTGTGTATGTATGTGTATATATGTGTATATGTATATATGTATGTATATATATATTATATTAAATGAAGGGGGAAGTGCAGAGTGGAGACCCAAGGCCCAAGTGTCGGCCAATGGAGATCCCCTCATAGAGGGGCTTAGGAGAGGAGATGGGTTAATTAGGGTGTGAGGTAGTATCGATGAAGAACACAGCTTTCCCCCAGATCCTGGATGCTTCCTCCCCCCAACTACCATGATCTGAATTCTACCTTGCAGGGCTGGATAGGACAGAGGCTGTACACTGGTACATATGAGGGTTGGAGGTACAGGGAATCCAGGGTGGATGATACCTTCAGGACCAAGGGCGTGATGGACGATGCTGGGAAAGTGGAGGGTGAGTGGGTTGGAAAGGGGGAACTGATTACAAGGAGCCACATGTGACCTCTTCCCTGGGAGAGGGACAGCAGAGAAGGGGGGAAGGGAGACCCCGAATAGGGCAAGATATGACAAAATAACGAGGTATAAATTACCAAGGGCATATGAGGGAGGGGGGGAAAGGGGAGGGAGGGGGGGGGAAAAAAGAGGACCTGATGCAAGGGGCTTAAGTGGAGAGCAAATGCCTTGAGAATGATTGGGGCAGCGAATGTATGGATGTGCTTTATACAATGGATGTATGTATATGTATGGATTGTGGTAAGAGTTGTTGGAGTCCCTAATAAAATGTAAAAGAAGAAAAGAGAAAAAAATGATTAGGGCAAAGACTGTACAGATGTGCTTTATACAATTGATGTATGTATATGTATGAACTGTGAAAAGAATTGTATCAGCCCCAATAAATTGTTTAAAAAAAAAAAAAGAAATGAAAACAAAAAAATAAAAAAGAGAACATAGATGATCAAGAAAACTAAATTCATACCATCAGGAAAATTTAACACATTGCTAAAAGACTTTGTGAGGTCAAATTAGGGACAGATGTTCAATAAAGAAATTGTTGGGGCATATTGCAGCTTCATGGTAAGAAAAAAAAATAGGAATTACTGATTTTAGTTTGTAGAATGGAAATAGATGCACCAGTTAAATAACTAGCCCAAATTTATATTGTTCATAAGTAACAAGAATCATTTTTAAGACCTAGAAAAGCTTTCTGAGGTGAACTGATGTTAGAGTGGCTACTTGTTGAGATACCAACTTCAGGGTCAGCAGTTCGAAATAACCAGACACTTCATGGGAGAAAGATGGGGCTTTCAACTTCTGTAAAGAGTCTCAGAAACTCACAGAGGCAGTTCCACCCTGCTCAATAGACTTGATGTGGGTTAACATCTACTCCACGCAGGGCAGTGAGAGGAAGACTTGCTGACCATGGAGTATATTCCCTACTACAGAAGAGAGGAAAATCCTGGGAAGAAATATAGACAATAACCTTTGATCAAGGAGCCTGTGTCTTACTTGATATCAGATATTTCATCGTTGTGATAACGACGATGTGACAATAAAGTGTCCAGGACTGCATGCAGGAACTACTTGGAGTGTCACATGGGTATTAATTCATCACTGGAGAATCCACTTAATTATTTTTTCTATGTTGCTAATTTTTTTTTACTTTTGTTTCGCATGTTCAGCATTTAAAATGTTTTGTTAAAGAACAACCATTTTAAACCATATTTTTTCAGTTACGTCAAAAGATCAGTGCCATGATTACTTTTAAACATTAAAATAGATCATCATAAAGAGATAATCTTTTAGTGATAAAATGCGTCGCCTTCACCTACACACCCGTCCATTCTAAGTTACTTATCTGGATTGAGCTGAAGAAAAATGTCTGGCATTTGGGGTTGTTTTAGTCCACACAAAGAATCTTGACCCCCCTTTTCTCAGCTTGCGAAACTGGAAAATAATTCAAATGTCAAATATGAATGTTATAAGAAGTTCTCTGCCCTTTTAACTTTTTTAGATTTAATTTTGAGATGATTATTTCCAATGTCTTATACTTGACTGTGCATGAATTCTTTATTCATTAAAAATAATCTATTGTGCATACTGGGGTAACTTTTGAAGACTTTGTGTTGTGAAAAGTTTGGAACTTAAAAAATATATATATAGTACAGTTATTGCATTATAGTCTTTGAAATCCATAAAGCTTGTAATGACATTTTCTAAGAAAATCAGACATTACCAAAATCACAACATGAAGCTATGTAAACAAACAAAATAGGTCCAATAAAGAAACCATTCCAAATGAGATGCAACTAGAGAAGAGGAACCATCACAGAAATGACTCAGTCATATTTGGTAACAGTGTGCCTGAATGAAAATCCCTAATTTTCTATGTTTTGCATGAAAAATATTCTCTAGATGTAAAAATAAACAAAAATTGGGAAGTTTTTATTTTAAATTTCAACCCACTTTCTCAATTTTTCAAGTATACACCAGGTTTAAAGAGCAGCATTATTTCATGGTGAGGAAGAATTCCTGTCCTGATGTTGACACAGGTCTCAAAAGCAGTGAAGCTGAGGCTATTAGATTATGTCAGATACCTTTATTGGAAGTCTTAAAATAGGGGATCTGCGTTATGCCTTAGAATTTAAAATAAAAATCCACTAGGATGATTCTTATAATGATAATAAAATTCAAATGTAGATTGGACTTAAAGATATCTAACCAAATAACTTGCTGTTAAAGTTTTAAATTACAAAATGTTCTCAGTAGGTGGACGATAGCTGTGTGATGCTGAGTGGCATGATTTAGGAGTTAAACTCACAGTCTTAATGAGATAGGTTATAAAATCTTGCATCTAAGGAGGTTTTCTTTAATTATATCAAAATAGCTACCTTTTCTGGCAGAATCCCTTTATCTACTCTTTACCTATACTCAATCATGTGATTATTTTCCAAAGCAAATTGTTTATAAGTCAATTCACTTTAAGGAAATTCTTAACCTTATGAATTACAACACATTTTAAACACCAAGTTACTGGTGCCATACACATGGTTTCATTTATGGCCCATGCGTGGATCGCTCTGCTGCTGGCATTCTGGTTTCAGCCATTCCTGTGCAGGACAGTGACAGCTGTGTTAGGCCAGTTGACTGCAGAAACAAATCCAGTGACACTCATATGATAGCACTTTATATTAATTTATTATATACAAGGGTGTACAACACCTCCCCTCAAAAAAGAAACTGTAATTGCGCTGGATTTCATGTACAGAAAAATCATACAAAACACAAACTGGAAGGAAAGGGGAAAAAAACCAACAATGACCAAACTAAATAGGAAAACCTTCGATAGAAAAGAAAGCAGAAAATGTAAAAAGCTGAAACAACTTTAAAATGGCTCAAAAGGGAGATCAAATTATAAGGTATTGTATTTTAACCTATCTGCATCTACTACAGTTAGCTTTACAATGCTCTCTGCCTGATAGAAAGCTCATCACATCCCTCAACTATGTTCAGAAGGAATTCACCAAAGGCTTCAACTACTGAACCCTGTGAATGGATTTTGGGCTTCCACTGTTGTCTATAGCCTTCTGCAAATCACACATTCACAATTTCCACTCTGAAACCATTCCCTCCTTAAGATTTGGATTTGATTCTTAACAATACTTGGATCACACAGGTTGGTGTACTTCTTCTATGGGGACTTATTTGGTACCTCATTTATAAGACTTCTTGTTTGAAGATATGCCTTTAAAATAGATGCTATTCTTTTTGATAGCTGGTATCATCTGATTTCTTGACCACAGTTTTCTTTGGCACTCATATCTTCAGTGATTTCTTCAAGAGGGTGAGTATTGAGTAGGGCCATGTTATATTAACTAATTGTACTCAGATTGTGGATATAATTGTGAGCTGAAAATCCATTTATATATCTATGGTTATATATGTCTCTGGTTCATTCTAGAGACACCATCATCATTTTACAATACAGAACATTATAAATCATGCTCCTTGGGTCATAAAGTAATCTAATTGACAGTGTAAATAATTAAGCAAATGGTTTAGAATATAAAACATTGTTGAGAAAAGGAATGATAGAAGTATAAGCCAGGTCCAAACTAAACTGCCTGAAGTGTTGACTTGTGTAGATTAAACTCTTAAATGACTGTACAATATTTGCATGAAAAGGTCATGGTGAGAGAGAAAAATTTTCAATATCATTCATGTATAACCTTGTCAACTAGAGTAATACATGTCATAATAAAGCAAGGATCAGCCACTATGATTGGCCACCCAAAAAGCAAGAGATCCAGCCAAATCTAACCACCACCAAGTCCATAACATTGGGCTAACAGTCATATGTTTCTCCTTACTCTAGAGTCTAGAGCGTTTCAGCCTGAAGACCAAGATAATATGCTGGTTCCTTAAATCCACTAGAGATGAATTTTAGGTAAAGTCCAGTTCACTTTGTGCAGTGTCCATATCAAATCCTATGACTGTGGCCTCGTAAAGGCTGCTGCTGTTTGCCTTGAAGAACAGAGTCTAAAGTCCCAGTAGTTTCAGCACATGGCTTGGGCTACTAATGGCTAAATAGAAACCAGGTCAGACGTGTCTAATCAGGAACATAGTACAGAAATATTCCCTCCTTTGGTTTGAAATAAGTATTGCTCAGCATATTTTCCCAATGCGTGGTGGTCCCCACTGGTTTACCCATCAAGAATAGTATAATCACCTTCTCAGAGACATACATACACCGCCTCTCCCCATCTTGACTTGAATTCACAATAAGGTGCCTTGATCATTCTAGTGTGAGTGTTTATTGAGTTAGAGGTGATCAGACAGTTGCCATACAATTTTGTATGGCAGCAACTGAATAGTTTTCACTCTCTTACCCCACCTTGAGCAACTCACTCCAGCAGAGTTGAGGTCTTCTCTTAGAGATGGGTTTTAAGATGTGTACTAGAAAAAGTGACAAAGAAATTGGTACATATGAACAATGCAATACTTTGCAACCCTAAAAAAACAGCTATAAAATCATGAAAAACCTCATGACTTGGATGCATCTGGAAACCACTATACAGAGGGGATTTTTTGCTGTTGGATGGCATCAAGTCAGTGTCAACTCATAGAGACCCTATGCACAACAGGACACACAGGTCCTGTACTATCCTTCATTGATCGTGGTGTTGCCTATTGGTCCAGTTGAGAAAATCTGGGTCTTCTTGGCATTGTGATGTAATCCATACTGAAGGCTGCAGTCTAGATTATCAGAAAGTGCTTCAATCATCCTAGCTTTCATGAGGCAAGGCTGTGTCACCTGCATAACACAGGTAGTTAAATAAGTGTACCTCCAGTCCTGCTGCCACTTTCTTCATAGATGCTATATCTCCGATGATTTTCTCAGCATACAGGTTGAGTAAGTATGGCAGAGTTATATTGAATAAGTATAACCCTGAAGCACACCTTTCCTGATTTTAAACCATGAAATATCCCCTGTTCTTTCCGCATAAGTGCCCCGTGATCCATGTACAAGTTCTGCAGTAGCACAATGAAGTGTTATGGAATTCTCATTCTTCTCAAGGTTACCTATCATTTGTTATGATCCACACAAGTAATGCCTTTGCATAATCAATAAAACACAACAAACATCTTTTTGGCATTCTCTGCTTTCAAACATCTATCTGACATCAGCAATGATATCCCTGTCCCCTATCTTTTATTGCTGAACTTCTGGGAGCTCCCTGAAATGTTGGGTGCTGCTTGGGTGACCTTGAGAAAAAGTTTACTTGCATGTAATATTGTTCTTTAATTTGAGCATTCTATTGGGTCATCTTTCTTTAGTAAGGGTTCAAATACGGATATCTTCCAGTCAGTTGTCCAAGTAGCTTTTTTCCAAATTCCCTAGCAAACATGAGGAAGTACTTCCATTGCTTCACTGGCTTGTTGAAACATTTCAATTGGTATTTCATCAATTCCTGGGACCTAGTTTTTGGCTAATGCTTTCAGTCCAGCATGGAGGTCTTTGTTCAGCCCATTGATCTTTATTCATTGTTGTGCTCCATCATCAAATGAGGATCCAGAGGGCCTTCCTCCCACAGGCTTTACTCCACTCATCACCATGGTCGATTCTACTTGGAGAGAACAGCTGGTCCTCATTCATACTTCAAGTGCCCCCAGACCATCATCTGGCACTATTGCCAACAATCAAATGCTTCCCTCATTAGGCTTTAAGTGTCTGACAGTGTTTCAATGCTATACAAAAGGTTTTCAGTGGCTACTTCTGCCAAAGTGGGCACATAATTCTTTCATAGTCTCTTAATTTGGAAGCTCTGCTGAAATCTGTTCACTTTGTGACCCTGCTGGCATTTGAAATAGCAGTGACATAGCTTCCAGCCTCACAGCAACACACAAGCCACCATAGTACAACATACCGACAGACCAGTGGTGGACAGATACAGAAGACAGAGATATATTAGGTATAGTTAGAGGCATAAGTATAGGTATAGGCACAGATACATATAGAGATAAAGACAGAGGTAGAGATATTCTTTCTGTTAGATGCCATTGAGTTGACTCCAATCCATAGTGACCTGATGCACAGCAGAATGAACTATTACACGGAGATGGAGATAGGTTTATCTCAAGGAAATGGTTGTAGTGGATAGCAAGGTCCAAGTCTATGGGTGAGATGTCAAACAGGAAGACTCTCCTGACTTATGTACCCACAGACCCTAACAAACCCACGATATACAGATCATATAACATGCCGTTGGCTGCAGAGGTAGATGAATTGAAGTCTAGCTACAGCTACTGAAGCAGGCTGTTAACTTACAAACTGCAGAGGCCCTACAGCAAGCTATGGCTCAAGTTCAAAGAGCCACAAGTCACTAATGATGATTCAGTTGCAGGAAACAGAGTGAGCTAAAAGTCACAGAGCTTTGCCAGAACATCTGTATGAGTATATTGGATGCAAGTCACACGCCTGAAGGAACTGCCTGTATTAGTCTGGGTGCTTTCGAGAAACAAATCCACAGAATCTCATATATAAGAGAGAGTTTTATATAAAGGTAAATCTGCATCAAGAAAACATCCCAACCCAGTGCTTCCCAAGCCCACAAGTTTAACATTAACCCATTGACCCACATGTCCAACATCAATCCATAAAATCCTCCTCCATCTCACAAAATGGACACAATGATTCCGGCTGCAGCAGGAAAGCAGAGTCTGTGAATGTGTAAACATCGCAGAGCTGGAAGGGGTCTCCACACGGGTGCTCCAGTACCCAGGACTTCAATGGGGCAGATCCATGTGGCTTCTCCTCGGGGATGTCCTGCAGGAAGTGAGCCCCGCCAGCAAAAGCAGGGGACTGGCCAAAGCAGCTTCATCCTGGTCCGACCATCAGAAAGCAAGAGACCCGAGAACTAGAAAGGCAAGACTCATCGAGCCATTTATCTCTCCGCCCTTCCATTAACCCCACTTGTGTTTATTGGCCAGGTTGGCACAATAACCACTACCTTTCAACTTATTGGCTGCACAAAGCAACCTCACCATGATGATGATGATTACATTATTTATCTCTCCCTAGGTAGATAACAACACCCTAACTGCCAAGCCAGTGAGAATCATGTTCTAGACAAACGGGCGTACACCTTTACTACCACAAGACTCAAATCGGACTCATTTCAAAAGCTAGTTCAGTTTGGGGAACGAAGAGAATGAGCAGGAAAGACGAGGGTTTTAGAATGGGTGGGGTATGTTTCCCAACAAAAAAATTCAAGAAATGAACAAATACTTTGTTAGTGGACTAAAATATTTCCGTGTAATTTTTGTCTTTTTTCCTCCAAAGTAGTTGCCCATTTTCTTAAAACTTTTCCATAATGGCCCCTATGAGTTCTATGTGTCCTAAAAATCATCAAATTTGTCCCTTTCAAGTCCGAAAAATCCAGTCACCAAAACCTTCTGAGCTTACTTCTCCATCTTGAATTTAAAGAACCAATAAATTCCCATAGAAACACTTGTTATGACTGTATATTGCTTTCTAGATTGTATAAGTAAATCTAAGACCCAATTTTAAAATTGTTCCATAAAATTGTCTTCATTGGGCCTATTTTCCCTTAAAATTCTAATGGAAAAATTGGCTCTCCGAGATAACTGATCTTTTACAATTTGACATCTATCAAGTCAAAAGCTTACTGAGGTGAAGATGTTCACTTAAATTTGAAAATTCTATAAGATGATTGATCCCAATTTAAGTAGCAATCACAACAATAATTATTCTATTATCATCATCCACCACTTTCTGGACTTGACCCAGTTATCAGGATTGATACCTTTCCTTCATTTTCAGAGTCTTGCTGATCTTCATGAAAATGTTTGCGTCTATATCAATGAAGAACATTGATCTATTGATCTGTTCTCTCTCTCTCTCTCTCTCTCTCTCTCTCTCTCTCTCTCTCTCTCTCTCTCTCTCTCTCTCTCTCTCTCTCTCGTAGCCTTGGTATCAGGGTCATGCTGCCTCCACAAAATGCACTAAGGGATCAGCTTGCTTTCCTATATTCTGGAATAGTTTAGTAAAATAGAAGCTGACTCTTCTTAGAATGTTTGTTAGGATTCTCCAGCCTAAACACTGGAGATTTTGTTGGTGGTGATAAGAGCATTTTTTACATATTATTTTCAATTTCTTTAGTTATGGGTCCATTTATATTTTCTACCTCTATGTGTTTAGAAACACAATAACGTGGCATCAGGATTGGAGGAAGGCTTATGAACAAACTGGTATGAGGATGACACATCCTTGTTTGCTGAAAATGAGGAGGACTTAAAGTACTTGCTGATGAAGCTCACTATGGGTTACAACTCAATGTAAGGAAGATCAAAGTCCTCACAAGTGGACCAATAAATGACATCATAATAAATGGAGAAAAGTTTGAAGTGGTCAAAGATTTTGTCTTACTTGGATCCGAAGTCATTGCTCATTGATGCAGCAGTCAAAGGATCAAAAGATGCATTGCACTAGGCACATCTACTGAGCAAGACTGCTGATGCATTGCATTAGGCAAATCTACTGAGCAAGACTGCTGATGCATTACATTAGGCAAATCTACTGAGCAAGACTGCTGATGCATTACATTAGGCAAATCTACTGAGCAAGACTGCTGATGCATTACATTAGGCAAATCTACAGAACAAGGCCTCTTTGCAGTATTGAAGAGCAAGGATGTGACTTTGAGGGTTAAATACACCCGAGCCCTGGTATTCTCAATTGCCTCATATACATGTGAAGGTTGGACATTGAATAAGGAAAACTGTAGAAGAATCAATGCTTTGAATTATGGTTCTGGTGAAGAGTATTGAAAGTACTATGAACTGCTAAAAGACAAAGTGATCTGTGTTAAAAGCAGAAAGACCAGAGTGCTCCTTAATGGTAAGGATGGTGAGATTTCATCTTACATACTCTGAACATATGAATATTGTCATGTGGGACTGGTCCATGGAGAAGAACTTCATGATTGCTGAAGTGCAGGGTTGGTGAAAAAGAGGAAGTTCCTCAACGAGATGGATTGACATAGTGGCTGCATCGATGGACTCGGTCAAAGAAACAAGTGTGAGGATGGCGCAGGACCCTGCAGTGTTTCATTCTGCTGTGCACAGTGTCACTGTGCGTCCGAGCCAACTCGATGGCACCTAACAACAAAAGCAGCAAGACCCCTAATTATTAGTTTGGGGAGTTAGTCTACTTCTAGAAATTTGTCTGTTTTTCTAGGTTTTCAAATTTGTTACCAATTTTCAAATTTGAGAACAATTTTTCATAAATTCTATTATTTGATTCTGTTGTGATAAAACTTATGGGTTATTTTGATTATTTGTATATTATCATATTTTCTTGTCAATTTTGGCCAGAGGTGTGTATATTTTATTTATCAACTAAGAGAACTTGCTTATTCTATTGTTTTTCAGTTTTCTACTTCATTTATTTCCACTCTAATCTTGACCATTTCCTTTCTTTTGCTAACTGTGGCTTTCTTTAAAGTCTGTTTTTTATGTGTTCAAGTTGTTTGTTCAAGTTACTGATTCTGGACTTTTCTTCTTTTTTAATGTATGTATTTACTGCTTTAAATTTTCCTCTGAGCAATCTTTTGCTTTGGCCCAAGGGATTTAATATGTTGTGCTATATTCCAAAGCATTCTTCTTTTTTCTTTAGCTTGCTGTTATTGATTTATTATTTTAGAGGATTATGGCCAAAAATATATTTGTAATTTTAAATATGTTTTAATTTATTGAGGCTTACTTTATGCCTTGAATCATAGTCTATTCTGAAGAATGATTCATGTGTTTTTTAGAGGAACGTGTATTGCCCTGCAAACGTGTTCTGTATAAGTCTCTGAGGTCAAGTTGACCCATGATAGTAATTAGATACTGAATCTTCATTGAATTTCTTTCTTATTATGTCCATCATCAAAATTGGTGTGTTAAAATCTACTGTTACTGTAGAACTGGCTATTTCTCTTTATAATTCTGTTCATCTTTGTTTTAGGTGTTTTGGAGACCTTTTATTGGGTGAATAAATACTTAATATTGTTATATCCTCTTGCTGAATTGACCTTTTAATTATGATATAATGACTGTCTTTGCTTGTTAGAATATACCTTTTCTCAAAGTCTGTTTTCTCAAAGTAATATTGCCGAATTCTATAATAAAGCCACCAGCTTAGTTTCTATCACCAAGGCTATATCCCAATTACTATTCCTTCCTCTTCATGTCCAACTTTTTCATTCCAATCACCAATTATCAATGCATTTTCATGACATGTTTGATCAATTTGAGACTGAAGATGATGGTAGAATTCTTAAAATCTTCATCACTCGCTTTGTGGTTGATGTGTAAATTTGAATAATAGTTAGTTGTGTTGGTTGGATTTCCTTGATGCTGGACAGACATAATTCTATCACAGACAGAATTTTACTCCAAGATTGATTTCAAAATGTCCGTGATGATAATGAATGCAATGCCATTCCTCTTGATCATTTCCTCCCTGGCATAATAAATTACATGACTTTCACTGTCAGAATCTCCATTATCAGTTCATTTCAGCTCATTAATGCCTAGAATATAAATATTTATGCATTCCATTTCATTTTAATTACTTCTAATTTTTCTAGATTCATACTTCATGCAGTCCAAGTTCCAATGATTATCAGATTTTTGCAGCTGATTTTTTCTTATCTTGAGTAGTACTTCGTCAGCAAATGGTGATGCTGAAGTCTCCATTTCCACAGAGTTTACCCCACTCCTGTCATCATGTTTGTCTGCATTCTCAGAAAGCAGCTCCTCCTCAGTTATATTTCGAGAGCTCTCTCACCTGAGGGGTGAGCTCTCTCTCACCGGAGGGGCCCATCCTCGGGCAATACTCTGCTCCATTCATTAGGTTTTCACTAGCTGACAAGGTTTGAATCTGGGCATACCGTTCTCAGCAGCTACTTCCTCCTCCAATGGGGGAACCACGTCCTTCTTCGTTGTCTGTTCTTAGTCTGGAAGCTCCACTGAAAACTATTTACTTTGGGTGAGCCTGCTGGCTTTTGAAATACCAGAGACAAGCTGCCAGCATCAATACACAAGCCATCACAGTACAACAAATTGACATACACATTTGTTATTGTTTTTATTAAATGCTTTATTTGTTTCTTTTGATTTCTGTTCTGAGATCTTATAATACAGATTTTCTTTTCCTATCATTTGTTATTCTGTTTAGTTTGTTAGTGTGTATTTTTACTATTTTTTTAAAAAAAAAAAAACCTGTTTTCTTCTTCATTTTAGTGAATAGATTTTTTTTCTGGTTACCAAGCAGGTTTTCTTTATCCTAAAAAAAGTTAAGGATCTACTTTGAAATCACTCAGTTTTCTCCTTCTGGACATTCTGGGGAAAAGACACCCTTTTTTCTTCTTTTAGTTTGTAGTTGTCATCATGTAGCTTAACACTTCCATTTCCCTATATTCAGTTTTACAATAATATTTTTATGAAGCCTTTATCTAGGTTGGTGTGATAGACTTTTTGTCTACTTGGGTGGGCCAAGACCCACCTGTCCTCTAATCTAACACGAGGTGTTCAACTCCATGAGGAGATCTTCTGGGAAGCAGCCAAGCAGGTGTGGAAAGAACAGGGGAGCGTAGCACCCCGTTAATCACAGTTGTAATACCCGTGAGAGAGAGATTTCATGCAGAGTGTACCTACATTTAGTGTGAATTGACACGGTGTGAAAGTGAGGGCCCTCCGCTCCTGTGTAGCTGACTGATTCCAGGAGACCTCAGCAGACGACTGACCTTGGATTCATTCAGCTCACCATTCATCCGCCAGAAGAGGGCCTTCCTGCTTCATATGCTTGCATTCCTCGATGCTTCAGCAGTTAGGACAAGTCTCTCGTTCACATCTGGTCAGATGGACTGGATTGAACCAGTTCTATAACTGTGTGAACCATATCTTGATATGAATCACTTTCTATATGCATACACATCCCAATGTCACTAGTTGTTCTCTAGAGGACCAATGCTGATATAATTGGTATCTGGGTGATCCTGTCATGCATCTAATCTCAGATGGTTGTTTGGTACCATAACTTCTTAGTTTAAAAGATTCCCTTTACTACTTCTTATAAGACTAGTCTGGGTTTCAAAAATTCTCTTAATTTTTGCTTATGTAAGAGTGTTCTAGTTTTGTGATTATTATTAATTTTTAACATTTAATTGGGAGTTCTTACAGATATTATTGCAATCCATAGTTCCATTAGATCAAGCATAATTGTGCTATTGCTGTCATCATCATTTTCAATACATTTTCTTTCTTCTTGAACTCTTTGATATCATCTCCCCTTTGTCCCCTCCCTCCCCCACCCTACCACCCTCATGATCCCTTAATATATTTATTATTATTATTATTATTGACATATCTTATACCATCCACTGTATCCATTCACCTACAATTCTGCTGTTCGTTCCCCTCAAGTGGGCTTATACATTCATCATTGCTGACAGTTCCTCCTGCCCCCTTTTCCCCTTCTCTTCCCATGCCTTCAGAGAATTGTTATTACCATTACTGTTTCTGAGGAGCTTATCTATCTTGGATGGCATGCATCAAAGGATCTTGATTGTACAAGTGTACGTATGCAAGTCTAGCAAGATTGGTGAAGCAAAACTAAGGCCATAATAGTGGGGGGAGGAAAGTTAAAGACCTAGAGGACAGTTGTGTGTCTCATCAGTGCTGCACTGCACCCTGGATATGTCATCCCTTCCATATGACCCTTCTGTGAGGGTCTGTCCAATTATCAGGTGGGTTTGGGGTTTCCACTTTGTTCCTTCACATCAATTTGATCGCTTGTTTTCTTAAGAACAATTTTCTGAGTGTTAGATTCCTGCTGGCAATTCCTTCTTTCCGGATTTTTCAGGTTATCCCACTGCTCTATTGCAGCATGAATTCTGATAAATAGCAGTGCCTTGTCACACTAAATTCACTTTATAAGTGCTAGTTCACTTTTTATATGCTTTTCTCAAAATTCTTTATTTGTATTTGGATTTATTATTATTTGTCTTTGGAATTTTACTTTGAAATATATCCAGTTTGGGATTCATTGTGCTGTTTATATGATAACTTTCTCGGTTTTCCTCATATCTGAGAAGTTTTCTGATATGTATATTTATATATATATTTTTGAAATGTTCTTTCTGTATTTTATTCTCCTTCATTCCGGCTTTCCTACTAAGTTTTAGTTATTTCTCTTGGAGCTTGGGAGGAAGGGTGGTTGCAAGGTAACAATAATGGGGACACGCCTTTATCATTTTATCAAACTCACCAAAAAAAATAAACTAGAAATCAAAGGACCATAGAAACTACCAATAGTAACAAGAAAAAGGCAGGATTAGGAATTGTCAATCTCTGATAAAAATAACAATAAGAAACAAGAAAGACACTACATAATGAAAGAAAGAACAATACACAAAGGACATTTAATCTCAGTAAATATAACTCAATCAAAGACTTTTGGGATACATCACTCAAATTCTCACAGTTGAAAACAGAAATAAAAAACTTGGCCATTATAATAGACTTCAAAATACCACTCTCAAGAAAAGGCAGATCATCAGAAAAGAAATCCAATAATTAAATGGAAGAGCTAAACAACACAATAAACAGCTCCACCTCCTAGACATATACAGAGCGCTCCACCCAACAACACCAGCCCACATGGCGCATATTCTAGAATAGAACACATGTTAGGCCCACGGCAAGCAACAATACATTTAGAAACACCGAGATCCCACTATTTTCTCAGATCAAAAAACTATAAAACTGGAAATCAGCAATAGAAATAACAGGAACATAAAGACATGGAAACCAGATGCTTCCATGTGTTTGTCCATGTGTTTATATTAATTACAAATGACTGGATACTAAATCAAATAAGGGATTAAATTAAGAATTTCCTTGAAACAAATGATAATGATAGTACATCATACCAAAAGGGCCGTTTATAGCAATCTACTCACACCTGACAAAAAAAGCAGAAATTAAAAATCAACATCTTAAGGCAACAACACCTCTAACAACTAGAACCAGGGCAAGAAAACAAACCCACCAACAGCAGACCATAAAAATCAGAGCAGAACTAAACAAACTGCAAAACAGAAATACAATGGGAAAAAATTAAAGCAGGAAGTTGGTTTTTTGAAAGGATTTTAAAAATTGACAAACTGCTGGAAACTTAAAAAAGAAAAAGGATGCAAATATCTCGCATTGAAGATGAAAAGGGTGACATCACAACAGATCCAAATGAAATAAAAAGAATAATAGTACTATGAAAGACTGTACGCCAACTAGTTTGATAATCTAGAAGAAATGAACTTATTCCTAAAAGTACACCCTCTACCCAAATTAACACAGAGGAATGACAAACTTGAACAGACCTATAACAAACAAACAAAATAGAAAAGGTTTCCAAAATTTCCAACCAAGAAAAACTCAAGGCCAGAGAGTTTCACAGGGAAATTCTACCAAGTATTCAGAAAAGAGCTGTTACAAATACTACACAGACTAATCCAGAAGATAGAAAGGGACAGAAAACTCCCAAACTCATTCTATGAAGTCAATATAACCCTGATTTGAAAACAAGGCAAAGATCCCAGAAAGGCAAAAGGACACAGATTAATATCCCTCTTGAACATAAATACAAAAACTGCCCCCAAAAATCTGGCCAATATAGTTCATCATGCCTAAGTAGGATTCATACCAGGGATGCAAGAATGATTCAACAATCGAAAACAATCAACGTAATCAACTACATAGACAAGACAAATAATAGAAACCACATGATCATATCCTCAAATTCAGAAACGGCATTCGACAATATTCAGTGCCCATTTCTTCTCCAGTACTGCATTCCACACTCAAGTTCTTTCCCTTCCTCAGCAGGATTTTAAATTCTACACCACTGGATAAACTCGCGACACTGCCAAGTGGGCAGTAGCATAATCTCGAGAGTATGGTGGGCTGATAAAAGGGCAAACAAATCTCTCATGGAAAGTGCTTCCCCATTCTCTCTTGGAAGCAGTGGCTTCTTAAAGGCAAGAATGGTGATCTTCTATATTTTGGCTAACATATCAGGAGAGCCCAATCCATGGAGAAGAACATCTTGGTTGGTTAAGTGGAGGGGCAGTAAAAAAGAGGAAGGTCCTCAATGAGATGGATTGCCATAGTGGCTGCATCAATGGGCTCAGGCACAGGAACAATTGTGAGAATGATGCTTCCTTATGTCATGCATAGGGGGCGCTGTGGGTCAGAGACGACTTGATGGCCCCTACCAACAACGGCACTCAATTAAAAAGAAGTAGAAGGGAAACTCCCCGACATAATAAAAGCCATATATGAAAAATCGCCATTTTTACACTCAATGGGGAAAAACTGAAAACTCTTTCCCTGAAAATGGGAGCTAGTCAGGGGGTGCCTTAATACTACTCTTATTCAATGTTGTGCTAGAAGTCTTAGCCAGAATAATTAGACAACAAAAATAAATCAAGCAAATACAATTGGGCAAAGAATAAATAAAGCTCTCACTATTTGCAGTCAATATAAATTTTATAGAGAGAGACTAGCAGAGTCTACAAGAAGACTGTGGGAAGTGACGGAAGGATTTGCTACAGTAGAAGGATGTAAGATTAAAAAGCAGTAATCAATTGACTTGCTAGATAGCAGTGAAAAGAGCTCTGGATAGGCATCAAAGAAACAATATAATTTACTTGAGCGCATTGTATTTGAGCGCATTTTTCACATTGGTGTAGACTGGAAAATCACAAACCCTTGATGAATTCTATTGTGAACTAAATTAATTTTAGGTTAATATTTGTAGTATTTCTGTTTAATAGAAAATGGATGTCCAGGGTCAAGAGAACAGGGGGGAAAACATAAACTAGAGTTTAGACTTTATACCCAAAATAGCCCTCCTCGTTTCCACTTGAAGCAATATCAATAGTCAATGGTACATTTTGCAAACCTCAACTAATTATGGATGTAAACCTCCTACCACTGGTCTTACAAATCCAAGTTTCGGTCTTATAGGAATATTTAGTTATGTTTCTCTGTTTTATTATGTGGTTCCTTCCCCTATCTTCTATATATATACCTTTTTGTAATAAGAACACTTAGCAAATATCTCTACATAGTTGCATGATTTTCTTCAAATGTCAGTTTTCTTTTTTTCCTCATAAATATGATTTGACATTTCTATTGTCACAATTATATCAAAATCACATTTGCTAAATCTCCAAGCTTTCGTCTGAGTTTTTCATACCGTAAATTTTTGTAAAGAAAGCCAAAGCCCTCACAACCAGACCAAGAGGTGACATCAGATAAATGGAAAAAAGTCCTTAAATCCCTCTTCAGACTCATGCAATCACATGCAATAATGCAGAATGCAGGCGATCACAGGCTGGGAAGAGGGTCACGTGGATCTCAAGTTGGTGGAAATACGGCAGGGTTCCAGCAGCTCTTAGTAGAAAAGGCCCAATGCTCAGGAAGGCAGAGTGCAGAAGACCACACCCCCAAGGACACAGAATCAGGCCGTGACTTGATTGACAGGTTTGACTCCACCCCTAGCCAGGAGTATCTAGCTGACATAAAATCATTTGACAACCACAGTCAGTATATCTGGTGAACTTCTATAATCATATTGGAAGCAGGATGCGTATGGAGAGATGGAATGACTGAAGATTGAAAGTTAAATTATTAAATTCTATAACTTAACATTGAAAAATGAAAACGTTGACTAGGAGTAGATTCCCACCCATAGCACATCTATAGGACAGAGTAGAATGGCAATATACAAGATGATCATTTTTATGGTAGTACATGGGCAATGTTTTCAGGAGCCTAACTAGACATGGAAGAGCCAATTCATAGGTGTACAAAAAATATGCAACCGCCTACATTTATTAGACAAATTTTTATTTAAAATAAAATTTTAAATTAAAAATAGTTAACAGTAATATAGTAACTATCTAAATTTAAGTCACTGGCTTCTTCCTATTTTGCATTGCATTTTTTATAAGATCAGAAAACAAACAGAACACAGATACCAGTTACCAATATTTATTTTGGGCAGGGCAGGGGGCATAATGTGAGATGTTTTAAAAATATTCTCAGCTTCATGGAGTATTTTGTCCAATCACTCTAGTTTTATTGTGGCAACAAGCATCATTATGGAGCAGAAAGCAGGTATAATTAACTCTTGGAAATGAAAGAAATGCCTGAATCAGCGACACAATTTAAGATGCAAATCAAGAGCCTGTAACTTTCTAACTCTACCATCATTTTTTTCCTTTTAAAAGAAATCACCTGGACCCCACAGAAGGGTACCTATTTCTATCTAACCATTCTAGGCAAAAGAAAACTATATGGTCTACCTAGTAAAAGGTAGACAAAAATGTAAAGCTTAGAAAATAACATACAAAAAATGTGTAAGTAACCTGATACATTACAAAAAACCTGAAGAATGTTAAACGAAGAACTGATGGTGTGATCTTGTCATGTTACCTCTAGCTTTCCACAAGGAAAATATGGAAAGGAGTGCCGGGGCCATTCTACGAGAGCTAAGGGGAGCTTCAGTGTGGTACTTGGGAGTACATCCTCCTCTTCATCAACAAAAGGAACCAAATCTTTGAGATAGATGATTGACAATAGAACAGCCACAGGCGTTTGATTTGGTTTGTATTTGTCTGTGTGCGCACGCATGTGTTTCTCAAACGATTTCTTTGATAGAGCTATTTCTTGTATAAAAAGAGAATAGGAGATATATTTATTTTCCAAGTGACAACTGACATTTATTTTAGAAAATACCAAGTTTAGTCATGTTTCCTGAGATATATGGTTTATAATTGGACTGAAAGGGGAGGTCAAGAACATAAGTGACAAACAATAAAGCTCTCTGAGAAAACTGTCACTGAGTAGTGAATGGCAATTATTTTTCCCCTAGACAATGATCCGGTCTATTAGTAATGTTCTGTTGAAACAGAGAAATCAATTCTTTCTTTATATATGGTAATGTATTCAATATTTTAAAATGCATCATTAGAAGTCAAATATGAATGAATCTTCTTTAAAATTTTAAAGAAAAAAATTACAAAAACACACTAAATGATAACATTTCTCATTTCAAAGAATAATTCTTTCATGCCAAGTAATATCACTGCTAAGCACAAAACTAAAAATTATACATGGTGTATAACTTCTCAAGCTATAGCTTTAAAGAGATTAAAGACAAGGGCATCTTTTTTAAGTCAGAACCATAAGGCACATATAACTACCTTTAGATTCATTTTTAAAATACATGAAGAGAAAAAGTATTAAAATGATACATGATTTAAAACAAAAAATTATTTTTCATCGCTGATGTGTCTATAGCCAGAATGAAACACTACAATATTTATTTTATTGCTTATTATGGAAAATATCTATGGATGTGTAGAATATAGGCAAAAGTTTTTACTTCCACATTTTCACCTGGTTAATAACATTAATCATAAGAGCTACCATTGCCTTTTAGAAGCTTGGAAAAACTCAGACTTTGAAGACAGACATGTAAGCTCAAATCCTTGGGCAGCCAGTGCCTCTGAGTGCCTGTCATGCTATTTGTTGAATAGGAAGGGTTGTACTTCTTATGCAGGACAGCTGTGAGCAGCGAAGGTAGTGCATGCATTTTCTCCAAAGTGGCATAGGGTATGTGCTCAAAATGCACAGTCAATATTTGAACTATCCCATATTTATGAAAGCACCACTGATAAAGTGAAATTGATAGCATGATGTCCTGAAAGCATAGTTTTAGAACTAAAACTATCAGACTGATGTCTAATAAAACTTAGCTCACTAAATAAGAAATGTCTAAAAATAAATTTTAAAACCATTTCAAAATTTCAAAACCCTTTCACCTCGTATATGATATATTCCGCAGTGACAGGTGACTGTATGTGTTATGGAGCATCACTCAGGAAAGCTATCCTCTAATTCTTATAGAAGAGTATATCAAAATAGTACCAAGCCATGTGAATGAGTGCTGGGTTTGGACTTAATTTTAAAAATAGCAGTGTCCTAGCCAATCTGTTATACTAGCAACAGATCTGAAGACTATAGGCTGATACTTAGAAAGATTTGAGAAAATGAAGACAAGTCAAGACAGATTTGCCTTCAACATTGTAGCTAAGATAAATCCTTCACTCAGTTAGTGCTGCAAAGAATTTCATTTAGATTTTAACTTTTTGATATATAATTCACAAAGGGAATGTATCTCATTTTAAAAATAGCTCCAGAGATCAGACCAAAGAATAAAGGTTTTTCTACTGGGAAAATAATTGAGGTTTTTTGTGGGATTTCTTTGTTTTGGTGTTTTTTTTCCGACAATGATCACAATAATGGGGAAAAATAAATTAAAAAGCAAAACCAAACTTGCCATCGCATGCCCATGGGCGATTTTGTCAACTGTGTATTTTCAGAGATTTAACATTATTTGTTTTAAAGGTTAGTTTTTAAGAGGTTAGTTTTTAAGAGGTTAGTTTGTAAAGGTTAGTTTATATTCTTATTTTACTATTCTTTAATAAAAGTTTATTTCAGATAATTTTTTTCCCTTTTAAAATTCCTGGTCAACAATTGACTGTCCTATAAAAACAAGTCCCATCTGGGGGAGGTCTGGGAGAAATCAGTTGTCACTAGTGTCTCCATTGACTGTTCGTTTACACAGTCATTAAGAGGCAAACCAAGAGATGTTGCCAAACGGTGGGCATGTGATGTTTCCTTATAGTCTGAGCATATCTTGGTAGGAACTGGAGATCCAGTTATTGAATCAATAGTATTTCTGAAAGGATGGGTGAAGGGGTGAGAAAGAAAAGAAGAAAGAGGGGAAAAAGAGGGAGGAAGTATTCGTGGAGTTATGAATGCCTTTTTCCTGAAAACGCCTAAAGGAAGTACTAGAACTCATCAGTGCTGGCTCTCAGAGGACATGGTGCAGAATTCATACCAGTTTGTATTCAATGATGCCATATATGTAGCTTTAAATAGACCATGGTGAGCTTATTTACATAAAAATTAGCAAGTGCTGCAAATCAGGGCTGTTTCTCCCCAGTTGTTTAAGGTTCACCACCTCACACATAATTGACCAGAAAACTTTCAATGGCCCATTTGGAAAAAAAAAAAAGTCATGTAACGGAATGTAGGAGACTGAGGGAAGAAGAAGAATCTTCCAAACACATTAATGAAAGTTAACAAATGTCCACCTTTGTGTATGGTGTTATGTAACTTGTCTTATTTCCTAAATTTCTAAACTTTTTAAAATTTCTAAAGTATTTCAGACACGAATTGCTTTCTTAGTCCTAACTCCAGTGAAGGACTTCAGGATCCAATTATTTTTGTTGGTTACCATGACGTCATCCCAGCTCATGGCAACGTCACATGCAAAGGACACAACTCTACCCAGTCTTGCACCATTCTCACGACCACTGGTTTGCCTGAGCCCTTTGTTTAGTCCATTATGTATGTGGGGAGTCTGCCAACCTAGAAGACCCATTGTCTGGAACCATCTTGGACAATAATCTTTTGAGAGCCAGAGGTTTTCATTGGCAATTCCTGGAAGTCAATCACCAATCCTTTGATTCTAGTCTTTATTGATCTGGAAGCGACAAATATATATATATATATATATATTTCCATCATGTGGTGTAATGGTTTCACCGACCCTGGGTTTGTAATTCTCCCAAAATAATTGGTCAGGCTACAGTCTGGCAAATGGGTTTTCTATTTATTAGCCACATGAGGGCTTCTAGCGATTGGCTGGATTACTAGATGTATAGGAATTGGAGCGAGCGGTTTGTAGTCCACTTGAGGGAATCGTCGGTGCCTGATCCTGCTTCAGACTGCCTTTCAGAGGTTTGGGGAACTTCATGACCGCAGTGACCTTTGGACCTGTCTCCCATGCACTGAGGACCTCATAGACCCAAATAAAAATCTATACTATGAGTCAAGGGCTACACAACACTGACTACAGAATGAGTTAGTGGGTTTACTGGCCCGTTGGACCCAGAGCTGAGTATCCCCTGGAAGCAGCTAAAGATGAAGTTGGGCAGCTAGAAAAGGAGAAGCAGCCACAGTCCAAGTCGCTGAGGGAGACATAAGAAGCGTGACAGAAAGCATGATCCTTGGGAACTGCAACACTGCCTCCCGCAGGGCAGAGACTGCAGCGTGCACTGTGGGAGGGTGGCTCCTGCCCTGCCTCTGCCCCTGGCATCTGGGGTGGACTGCGCAGCAGTCACTCTGCTACCTCTGAACCCCAAAGTAAGAAGGTAGGAGGCAGAAGCAGCAGTGACATTAATCCAGCATCTGACCTGAATCAAAGCACACTTGCCCACCCACGTATTACATGGGCAATTTGGAGGAAGAGTAAGTTCTTTCCCTTTGAGACTTAAATAGATTCCTCTACTACCAAGTGATCTAAGAGTAGGGTGCCAGGACTGGTTTGCCATGAGTAATCTGATCCTAGAGCATACCATCTGCTTTCCCTAAACAATAATAATGGCTCTCATTTTGACAGCACTATATTAATTGTCTCTAGTGTCTGACTATCATATCAACAGAACATGGCATCCATGGAGCAGGTGAGGTTTGCATTCCTAGCAGTTCTACTAATCTTGGGAAGTCTAAGTTGGTCTGTCTGCACGTGTAACACAGATAGACTGTTACTATTTGAAATATCAGTGTATCCTTTCCAGTGTCATCGAAACATGCGAGCCACCATGGTATAATAAACTGACAGAAAGCCTCCATTAATTCACATATATGAATTGAAGTATATAGCATATACATGAAATACCACCGGTACAATACAATTAATTTCTAGATCTCTAGGGATGAGAGCCCTGATG